>NC_062280.1:54250000-54857500 GCF_902655055.1 Lutra lutra | reverse complement strand
TGGAGGCTGTTCCTAAGGGCAGGGGGAGCGAGACTCCATTTAAGATATTTCATCCCAGGCCATATGTGAAATGCAAATCTATGATTTGTCCTTTTTGGAAGAAGCCATGATTTTTTAATAGTGTTCAAACACATAGTGCAAAGCAGACACCTTTCAGGACATAAATGACTACTTTGACATATGAAACCCAATGAAAATTATATACATTATTTAAGGATTTTGGTACTCTTCCCCTTTTGTTATACTAGCAAATCACAGAGTGTACTTTAATATAAAGCTATTTTTTTAGTTATAAGATAGATGATATATTTTGTACATGAATTAAATTCTTCACGGTGCCAGAGGAATTAATTTGTGATGTTATGAAATTTTGATAAGCCTGCTGTAAAATCAGAATTGTTTACCATAAGTGTCTGGATTCTGACTCTTACAGTCTTTCCAAACAAATAATGAAATGAATTGGGGTGTGGGGGGGAGACAGGGTAATTTATGAAAACATGGTACACCATAATTTTGCCATTTTTCTGCAATAAGGATGGCAAATGATTCATGGGATAAAATGAAACATTTCTCACTGTCATTTCAATGGATCTAAGATTTACAGCTTCTTAACTTGGATAGGAAAAACTCAAGATGCATAAAAATGAATTGTAAATCCATTAATGGTGAGAATGGAAAACAACAAGAAGAAATTATTTCAAGCAAAGAAGAGCAAATCTACTGGGCAACAAACGAAAAGGAAGCGTCAGCAGCTGTTTACTCTAAGACCCTTGAAGGAAGGAGGTAGTGAAGAAGGGACTGCTTGCTCTGAAGAGGCCATTAAGGTCAGGTTCAAGAAAAGTGGTATGTTGATCAAGCTCATTACGTTTAGATCACTTAGACAAACAGAGGAAGGTAGCCTTTAAAGCAAAATCAGATATGCCGAAGTGGAATTTTTAAGAGATTATGAAAACGTCAGACCGAGTTTTAGAAGGTTAAAATGAGTAAAGAAATCCTGGGACTAAGAAAAAGCAGCTTTCCTGATTCAAGACTGTCCTCAACCCAAACTGCTTTTTACAGGCCTTAGGGCCAAAAAAAGGAAAACGTTTTTTTTACACCTCCCCGCTCCTTGAGACATCACAGTGAAGAAAAGCTAGCAGCAGCAACAGAGAGGTGAAGCTGGGCTCTCCGGGAGCCGCCGTACCTGGAAAATGAGACCAGAGACACTGCTTAAGACACCAGATAACGGGCTGGAAGGGCTCAGAATTCGATGAAACCAAAAGGGGCAAGTGCCACGCTCTCACAGTAGCCATGGTGGGTGCCATGACACTCAAGCCTCCCTTCTCTTCGCTGAAACGTGAGACACTCTCCACGACTACAGGTTACACACCTTAACCTCCACGGTTTCAAGCGACTCTGACACGAATACGGGGAACTCACAGGGGAACTGGTGGTAGGGTTTACTGGTTTACTGAACAACGCCATTTAGTGCCAAATGAGGAGAAGGAACATGGCCCCGATCATTTTGCTCAAGCAGTATCTTGCTTAGATCAGATGAATCTTGGGATTCTGGATTAGGGATTTAACGAAATGCGAAGGTAGTTCTTGACTTTTTGCCAAGGGTCCCAAACCGTCTTAGCCCTGGATCTTGCAGGACTATCTCGCGTGTCCTAATAGCTCACACAGCTGACGTTTCGTGTGTGCATTTCATGAGTTTGGTAGCCGGACGCCTCAAGTACAAAATATAGGCACAAAAGGCTCATCAACGCCATCTCCTCTACAGAAATTCTCTCCTTTTAAGGGTGCCACATCAATTGGAAACTTATGTTTCCTTCCTTTGTAAGTCAAAAGGCATCAGATGAAGTCCGACACTGGGGATAATGCAGTGTTGCCAAAGATTGCGAATACGGATGTTAGTATCTATTTCCCTTTCTTTGATTTACCATACATTTTATACATTTTGAAAACTGGGAGGCAGGGATTTGGACAAATTTTATGTTGACAAATTTTAAAGTGCTATAAAATTGGATAAGCTAGCTCACTGGATGACGTTTTGAGCGGCAATAAATTTTTCTCCAGGCACTGAACAAACAGCTCATTGTTGCAAGTCTGTCCGGGAGTCATCGCTTTGCGGGATTCTATACAATTTCAAAGAACCTTCAGAAACTCACACAGGCCTTTGAGCATGTAAAACCAGGAGGCCGCACATCTAAACCACAAATGGAGAACGCGCTCCATATACATGTGTAAATCAAAACCTATAAAATAACACGGGCATTATAAAATTTGTGTTAAAACTGATAACAGCTTTACTGATTTACTGACAATGAAAATATATAGCATTTTTTCTGTCAGAGCATTTATCAACACTTGGCAACCCTGCACTAACTTGACATGTAAGATGATCAAAATGGATTATGTAATCTTTCCCATTCATTTCTATTGATTTTAGTTATGATAAAATTCATCATTGTGCCTGGGAACACTTAGGCTGAAAAGCTCTGGTTGACCAAGTGTGGGGGGAGGGAAGGTGGAGGAAAGAAAAAAAAAAAAAAAGAATTCAACAGAGTTGTAACGGGATGAATATAATTTTAGAATAGGATTGCACAAATACAGAAGTCGTGCCCTAAAGGCTCCAGCAACAAATTAATACAAATAATTCTGGCAGTCTCATAAAATTACATTTGTCTATGCAGAGATTCACTTTTGAGATGAAAATTACAAAATTCCAAGCCAGAAGAATTAATGGGTAAGTGCCATTTAAAAAAAAAAAAAAAAAGTTGCTGGAAATATTTTCAAACTTTTTTTAAACTTCAACAGTAATCAAAGTTATTTCTCTGACTGTAAGTAACATCAAAATGCCAGCAACTGGACCATTTTAATCAGTTTTATTGATTCGTGCTTTCAGTTCTTATTCAGTTAAAAACAAGGCACATTAAATACATCTTCTTATTGCTCTATAAATGCATGCAGCTCATTCTGTATATCAAAAGTAATAAATAATGGCGATAAAACACCAAGACAGTTATAAAAATGACAACCCAGCCTCAAACACAGTATTTAACAGTCCCATCTAGAACAATAACCCAACACATACACGAAAGGGCCACATTTAAAGGCATGCAGTGCGCCTATCCACTCCAGCACCAGCTTGTACTTGAGTCTTTAAAAACACAGTAGGGCTTTTTTATTCCCTGAAAACGGTGGACATAATGCAAAACAGTGCAAGTTAGAGCGTCACTGACTTTAATGTTATTACATTCATAGGCCAAAAAATCTTTACCAATACATAAAAAAGGAAGTAAGATCGGTGATCATCCTTACAGTATGTTTAGTCAAAGTCACAATGAAATTTGTGTTGTTGTACAAGACACAAAGCCACATATTTTGGAAAAGATAAAACGAAGCTAGAAACTAAAGCAGAATAGGGAGCGTGCATTTAATAGTAGAAATCCTAAAGTTGCACTTGGTATAAATTGATTGAAAGCAAGAATCTTGCAAACAGCGTGAGGGTTATGAGGCAGACAGCCTTGGCTTAACAAACAATCCAGCATGGTCACTATTGTTAGGACTGTGGTATGGGGCTATTTAAAGGAGAATCCATCTCTTCCCCACAGATGGGGGTTCCTTCACCTGAATTCCCTTAAAGGCTCTTGAAACAAATCACTTGATGATAAAGACAATCTCTGCACCCCCCCACCCCCACCCCCACAGAATCACCTAGTATCCCATACATACAAAAAGAAAAGAAAAATTCCCTTGTCCTTAGAATAGGTTTTGAAGGGGCTAATCCCTCCATTTCCTTTCCCCTTTTCTAAAATCAGGTACAGAAGCTGTACAGGTTTAATTAAGAACTCACACAAAAATGCGGGGGTGCTTTATTCACAGTAAAGACTTGGAACCAGCTCACTTCCAAGACGAGTCTCTGGGATTGGTGAAGGAGCGTATGTTTTAGAATTAGCAGATTTTCAGCAAAAGCAGAGACACTCAAAGGAAGCAAAGTGCGCTTTTCTTTGTCCTTAAAGGAACTTACTCTGAGCAAAGCGTGCACAAACCAGCCTGTTGTACACACAGAGTTCTGCACAAGCCAGTCAGCCTATTAAGCCGGTCCCTACTGTAATGGGTTCAGGGTTCAGGGAGGGCACAAGTTCTCGCTATCTTGATCTAACTAGAAAGAGAGAAAGAGAGAGAGCACAAATGTACTGTATTGTGGTACGTCATCCATGGTGCTTTAAAGGACAGCATTTTTATCAAGGGTCACCAGGTTCTAAACAGTGGAACTTATTGTCTTGATTAAAAAACAAAAACAAAAACAAAAAAACCCCACTAAATTACAAAGCCACATGCTTCTAATGTTTTTTTCTTTTTGTTTTTGTTTTTTTTTAAAGGCAGTGTAAAATGCTCCCACGTTGAAAGAAAAATGTTCACAGTGATACCTGGGAGCATCCTTGGCTCTGTTTTAGGTTTTCCTTATGGAAGTGGCAAGTCTGAACTTCATTTAAAAAAAAAAACAAATGAATATTTTGAAGTGGGATGGGGGCTTAGGTTGAGTGAACGTCCAGTGTTAACATTATGACCTCCAGGCTCATACCCCACTTGAATGAGGCAGAAAGGTACATTACAATGGTCACATAAATAGAAATAACAGCACAAAGTGTTTTATGTATCAGTTTAAAAAAAAAAAAAACCTAAGATCTCAAGTCTGTGCAATTAAAGCCTGCCATTAAATATAGAGTTCTATCTCCTATTACATACACAACTTGATCTTAGAAAATAAAAAGACAGTTAGTTAACCTCACAGAAGGAAGCACAGTGGGTAAAAATTCAGATCATTGGTTAAAATGCTAGTGAAGTGTTGCAAAAGCATCATACCACATTGGCCCTTTAAATTCAATGCAGATTTATTTGTGTGTGTGTGTGTGTGTGTGTGTGTGTGGTGCAGGAGGGGTCTGTGTGTGGGTATGAGTTGTGCGTGGTTTTATTTCTTTTATTTTTCTCTGTGGTTGAGAACTTTTCCATGAAGGAGAAAGGCTTTAAGCAACCCAAATGACCTTGAGTACTGAAGCATTGTTCCTTTTTACAAATAATTATAATTAAAGTTAACTAAAGGTTACTTCGATCCTCTTTTACTCTCCATTTGAAATTACTCCCCCAAAATGATGCAATAAACTAAGCCAAATAGGCCATGTTTGACAACAGCACATGCTCCACAGTTTAGGATTTGGGGATTGAAAATCGTGCTATCGTGTGTGGATATACACACACAGATTTTAAATCTCTAACTTTATTCCTGCTGTAAGGATTTGAGAAGTTTAGTCTCATCCCATTACATCCAACTTGCCACTTAAATGCTGGTTTTAAAATATGAAAAGCAAGGATCTTCCTGGCAACTATAATAGTCAAAGAAAAACCAGCAGTGACTGGGGGGAAAAAAATGAATTGCTGAGACGAAACTATCAGTGTAATCCAGCAAATGTCAATGCTATCCTTATCGTACACCTGTGATTCTGGAAGCGTTCAGAGTTTCTCTTTGAGACTCGCTCCTGTAACCAGATCTAAACTTTGTCTTCCCTCTCCAGTTTTGCCAGTCATACCCTGGATATGAAACTACACAATATTGTTTGGATGGGGAAGAAAGACCAGCTCGGGGAAGAAGGATCTGAGTGGTCTCCAGAAATGCTATCATTTCTATAGGTCACTCCCTGCTCAATTTCTGTTAGGAGCAAATCCTACCTACAGTCACAAAATTTTTCCAGCTTCTATTCAATTTTGGCCAAAATGCCTTAAGACTGACCCAGAATAAATGAAGAGACAAACAAAAAGGGAGTAAGTCCAGTCTAACAGGTTACAAAATGGATGCAAAACATTAAATCGGTGAGAAACAAGATAAAATACGCTGTTCAGAAGCTAGACTGAATGGTGAAGACAAATCAACGCCCTGAAGCTTTGGAATGTTCCCCAGTGTTAACAAAGGCAGCTACCTATGGCCACTATTTTGGAGTGGTCTAAGTCATCTCTGGTTGTTACAGGATGATTTGTTCTTCCTGTGTCTGTTGGCTGTGGATGTACTGCCCAGACTCACAATCCTCCACAGCTTCGGTCCACTGGAATGGGGACTCTTCTGTCGAGGTTCTCTTCTGCAGTTTTCATCAGGATCGCGAGCCGGCTTCCGGACACCCTTCCTTTCTGAATAGCACTCATCAGCTTCAAGAGAAAATAGGCAACAGGGTCAGAAGGCAGGCGTGCTTCCCCCCTTCTTCACCGCATTTTAATGGTTACCTCTGCAGCGGCTCCATCAAAAACCCATAGAGGGTGTTACAGCTCCAATAAGAAGAATACAATCTTTGAACATCTCAAAAAGCAGGAAAGGGGCAGATGTTTCAGGGTTGTGAAAACTATACCTAGCTAGCCAATCAACCTGCTTTTAAAATGCAAATCAAATGCATCACTTTTTGCCCCTTTCATGTGCTCAGGGCACATATTTTTTTGGAGCCACTCAAATATTGGATCTGTAATTTCATTTAAAAATCTTAAAAAGGAATCTCGGGGATTGAACAAAGAGAAATCATGACCTATATTTAACTACTCTTTTTTAGTGTTACTGTACTTGACAACTTCAAGTCCCTTAAATCCAAATTCCTTAAAGACTTTTTAAAGTAATTTACATTTAAGTCCTTGAAATGGACCCAGAGATCTACCTTAAGAATTAAAAGCACTCCACAGCCCAGATTTTAGTTAATTCATTTTTATCCAATGGATAAAATCAGAATTAGTCTTGAAATTACATGCAGTCAGCGGGCAAAGGCCTTTAATCTGGAAGGCACTTTGCAATTATGAGCATGGGGATTTTTTTTCTTTCTTTCTCAAGTTGATGTGGTTTTAACTATTTGCTTTTCTTGATCTCACTTTCCCAATCTTTTGTATTTATTTATTTGGAAAAGAACTCAGCCATTCACCAGGAAAAATTCTCAAAATATTTTTAGGGTTATACTCTTGAGCCTACAGAGATACATTTCTTAAAAATGACTCTGAATAAGAGTCAGAGGCATCTGCCAAAGGGCTGGATCAGAATTTCATGACCTTATTAAAAGCTGTTTCACAAGCCACTGCTTATTAGAGATGGACTCCTACATGCAGGGCGTCATTAGAGCCCAAACCTAAAAATAAAGTCATGTAACCATGCAACATCTGTAGTGATCGTTCCATGATTACTGAAAACATGATTACTGAAAACACAGATCTATATTCAAATAGGTGTTTCATGGGATAAACATGGGCTCTTTATGTTTGGAAAAGAAAAATAATTTATTTAAAAAAAACACACTGAAAACATACTTTACATCTGACAAATGGTGTAACATAAAGAATGCTGACATCTAAAGACAGAACAATTTACTGTTTATTGTTTTGTCTATGGTTCCATGAAGACGTTCTAAGTTTATCGGAGCTAACAAAACTGATAGAGCTAGAGTTTTTTTTCTTGATTCATAAATAGTATATGATGTACCAACCTTTAAAAATTCAGTTTTCTTTAAACATTACAAGTATCTTGAAACCATATTATGAGGGGAAAAAACAACAACAACATTCAGGTGTGAATATATTTCATGAGAAATATGGTCAGCATTTTTTAAGTTGAAAATTACACTGTGTATTTGTACTTAGTAGAAGCATGAATAGTCTCTTTCATTTAGAAGTGGACAAGAAATAATTATTTAAAAACTCTACAAGGAAATCTGCAGATGGTTTAAATTAATTTCCATGTGTTTAATTCTATTGCACTCAAGAAAATTACTTAAAACCCAAGCCACATAGCATATCCATAAAATTAGACTCTTATTGTTTCTAAAACTCCAGATCTTTCAACCCTAAATGCTATTGTTTATTTACAACACGCATGAAATGAAGCATAAGCTATTTCTTTGAAGAAAAGTTTTCTAAAATTCTGAGACAAACAATAAAATATTCTTGAGAAAAAACTAGACCAAAAAAAAAATGTATTTAATGTTTTCTAATTCCCCAGCATATATTTTAAACTCCATTTCAAATGTGCACTTAAATAGTAAGCTAAAGAACTAAACATTCTTTTTTGTAATGCTGGACACAACCTGTGAAAATTTTCTGCATTTAGATTCAACAATGCTCTTATCTGCAGCTCATCTCCAGAGAGACAATTACCATTTCCTTTGCCTTGATATTGTTTGTTTAACTTGACACAGTGAAGAAAGGGCTGACATTGACCAAAATCCCCAGCATTAATTTATTTCATGTTCAGCATTCATCATTGCCAGGGTACAAGCAAGACCTGGCATTCATTTGAAATACCTGCCCCGAGAAGCACTGTGGAAAAAACCCGACCACTTGGAAACCAGTGCATTCTTCATATGAACAGAGTCCTATGCACAGCTACAAATAATGTATGGGTTTATTAAATTTCCTTCTTTTAAGGAACTTTTAAGGAATGGTGTGTAGCCTTCAGTTGGAAGTTAGAATAACAGAATTTGCTTTCTTCACGATTACAATTAAACAACTGAGACTTGGGGAAGTGGAACAATGGAAATAGAAATGCCTGAATTATGGGGTCTTGACCCCAAAAATACAGGTTTCCTTTCTTTTGCTTTTCAGGTTCTTCATTATGTAGGAATATAATAATTACATTGCAGGGTCTCTCGTAAATATCCTCAAATCAATACAACTAGAATTTTTTTTTAACATCTTTAAAAAAATTACTTTCCACATTAGAAATACGGTGTGTGCCTCTTTTGAAGCAGGTGAAAAATGGTCTGGCAGTAGTAGTCCATGGCATATTTTTCTAAAAAGCATACTTCTTATTCAGCCCTTTAAACCAGGATTAACTTGTTCATCGAAATTGCCCAACACAACAGAACGTCTTAGAAGAAGAAAACAAAACAAAACAAAACAAAGACAAAAACAAGAGAGAAAGAAAGAAAGAAAGAAAGAAAGAAAGGGAAAAGAACATGCTCCAGGCAGAGCCTGATCCTTGAGCGCAGACCCAGGCAAACTTTGCTGGCTTCAAGCATTCTTTTTTTCAGAATGACGTGACAACCGTGTGGACTTAAGAATCCATCCTGAGGGAGCGCCTGGGTGGCTCAGTGGGTTAGAGCCTCTGCCTTTGGCTCAGGTCATGATCCCAGGGTCCTGGGATGGAGCCCTGCATCAGACTCTCTGCTTGGCAGGGAGCCTGCTTCCCCCTCTCTCTGTCTCTGCCTGCCTCTCTGCCTACTTGTGATCCCTGCCTGTCAAATAAATAAAATCTTTAAAAAAAATTAAAAAAAGAATCCATTCTCAAACAGCCATTTACAACCAAAAGATAAAAACCAAACACACATGTTTCCCCTCACCACAGCTCACCTGCAAAAACTCATTGAGTTCCACCTGTCCATTTTTGTTCAAGTCTACTTCATTCAGAATTTCATGTAGTGTATTCTCATCCATTTGGACGTTGATACTCTAAATGGAAGGAAAGCACAAAATAAGGAGTTTAATTAAAAATGATGCATGCCCTTTTATTAAAGCTACCAACCTTTCAAAAATTACAGGAGAAAATTACTCATAGAAAGCATCAGAGGCAGAAAAAATGATCTAATCAAGTTTTTATGGTTTTTTTACTAGCAAAGACATTGAGCTAAAAAAATCTTACCTCTAATACACGCTGAACATCAACAATGGTAATAAAGCCCTTTTGGTCTGCATCAAACTTATGAAATCTCTTCTTGTACCTGGAACACAACATTGAACATTGGAAAAACATACCTACGTAGGTCAAGTCAAAACGGAGAAATATGGAAACTTGTTAGAAGTACCTGTCGATGTCGGAAGGCAGGAGGCTAATTTCAGAGCGATCTGTTAACTGTTCTGATCGAGATTTATAGCCCATTTCATAATACAGAAACTTCCTGGCTGTTTCAAGTTCCTCCTAAAACACAAGCATACACAAAGTTCAAAGATTTATGGAACGAATTATTGATTTTTTTTCCTTTCTTACTTTTCTGACCAGCACAATTTTTTATTTCTTCCAGTTTCACCGAAGTATAATTTATATTCAATAAAATGCACCTATTTTAGATACGCAGTTTGATGTATACTCTACCACGATCAAGATATAGGACATTTCTATCACCCGAAGAAGCTTCCTCTGGCCCTTTTTCTTTTTCAGTTGATCTGCTAGGCTCAAGCCATCACTGATCTGCTTTCTGTCTCCAGAGTGTTTTTGTCTTTTCTTGAGTTTCACATACAAGGGCCCCTATAGTACATAGTGTTTTCTGTCTGACCGCTTTCACACAGCATCATGATTCTGAGACTCATTCATGTTGTTGAGTGTTTTAATATTTTGTTTCTTTTTCCTGAGGAATATTCTCACCCAGTATCATCTAGCCAAATCTAGAGAACCCAATCCTTGTGGTTTAGTGACAAATAAAGCAATTAAAGGTGACAAACGGCCCCTATGATGTGGAGGCAAAGACACTGACAGACATCATTGGATCAGCTACCCTGAAGCTTTGTCACAAGGATGCTGAGAGCTGGGTGGGAGTAACAGAGTCAGGAGAAGAAACAAGTTCTCCGAACAGTTACTCTGGCACTTTCCACTGTCCCCAGTCCCAGCAGATAGTAACTATTGTTGAGAACACTGTCTTGGTTTTTCACAGCACTCTCCTGCTGGCTTACAGCTTACAAAAACCATCTTTTTCTTTCCTTTCTCTTTTTGGAATTTTGTACTACATTTGCCCACCTTCTGTCTTCTGGTTCTGTTCTTATTTGCCACAATATTTTAAAGCTCAACGGTAGTTAAATAATCCCATCTGCAAATTCTCTGAGTACCCAGAGATATCATTTTTCTGGGCTGGCATATAAACTCGTTCAGAGCAGCCTCCTATTTGAATATCTATTTCCTCTTACCAATATTTATTTTGCTCTTTTCACACTGAAAACTGTTCTCCTTGACAAAAAAAAAGAAGGAAAGAAATTTGGTTTTAGACTCTGAGTTGAATTGTTCTCTCTTTTCTCCAGCATTCAAGAATATGGTGCCACTCATTTTAAGCAATGATCTAGGTTAGGCCTTGCATGCATTCTTTTCGATTTTTAAAATTTATTTTTGGGGGCACCTGGGTGGCTCAGTGGGTTAAAGCCTCTGTCTTCAGCTCAAGTCATGATCTCAGGGTCCTGGGACCGAGCCCTGCATTGGGCTCTCTGCTCCTCAGGGAGCCTGCTTCCTCTCTCTCTCTCTGCCTGCCTCTCTGCCTCCTTGTGATCTCTGCCTGTCAAATAAATAAATAAAATCTTTAAAAGAGAAAAGTTTTTTAAAAAAATAAATAAATAAAATAAAATTTATTTTTGGTGTCCTTAGCATTTTTTCCCCTGACACTGTTAGGGGAAACTCCTGACACTGTTCTATTCCGACATTCGCATTAGTCCAGGAACCCTTTCATTGCGGAGCACCTGTCTTCCATCTATTTTAAATATGGTGTTTATCAGCTGGCTTTGTTCTGAATCACAATCCCGTTTCTTCACATGCTGCCCCCTTTTCCTTCTCATAAGAATCAGTTTTGAAAACATTTCTTTTTGTGAGGCCCTCTCAATTGACTTAAGTGGTCTTCTCTTTAAAGTCTCTCAAGGAAATGTATGTATGTATGAAAGTATAAAATCCACCTCACTAAACACGATGGCAGCATTTCCCAACATTCATCTTGAGTAGTGCTAGTCTCCCTCCCTCCAGCCCTTCCAAAGAGTGAGAGGTGGGTCCATCTCTGAATAAGTTCCCTTTTGGAAACAGACAATGCACACGGGCATTTGAAAGCACCAAATCATCTGTGCTAAAGAAAAAAAAAATGCTTTCCTTTGTTGAACTCAGAGTTTCCCAAATTCTTCTGTCCATGCAGTCATCTTTTGGTTTACACCTTGCAGAGCACAATTTGGCAATGTCCCATTCTCTAAATGTCCACCAACTCCTCTATCAACCCCCAGTTCCCTTAGACAATGTGTTCTTCCCTTATCAGTTCTTCCGATGTTGGATTCGATCTCTCAAGTAGCTGTTCTCTAAATCTTTCTCTCAATTTTGAAAACTGACATGCATTTCTGAGGTATATACTGGTTGTAACCACTCAATTAGATTTCAAGATCCTTGAAACTATGAACTAGTTATTATTCCCCTAAAATATTTGGTATAATGCTCAGTATACAAGTCACTCATTAAGTATTGACTGGGAAAAACAACCACGATTCATCTACAGAGAGTTATTTATCACCTTGTTCTGCTTTCACTTTTGCAGGTTAAATAATCCCAATGCTTTTCACCTTTTCTCAGAAGTCCAGCTTTCTAACCTTTAATTCTTTTTTTTCCTTCTCCTTTGTTCTCTCTAGACTGTCCACAGGTCTCATTAATACTCCTACAGCTCAGATACTAGGTAATAACTTGAGGTCATTTATTTCTCTTACTTTGTTGAGGGGGGAAGGGAGAATATTCTGAGCACACGAATCTACTCATAAAACTTGAACTGAATGAAGTTAAATCTAGTTTCCTCAGGAGGGCCAAACACAGCCAGTTTACAGAATTTTCTTCCTCCTTCCTACCTCCTACAGCCTGAATTCCTGGCACCAGTTATCTTCCTGCATATTCAAATCTTTCCAACCATAATTTTTACAGGAACACATTATCCCCAATCTTTCTATATGGTAAAAAAAAAAAAAAAAATGATTGGCATTAATAAAGGCACAAGTTTCATTCTTGGGTTGTCTTTGTAGGCAGCTTTAGTCCATCAAATCGAAATCGACACTGGAAGAGCTACATCTAGTCCTGCCAATGCGGGGGCAACAGGGCAAGGTGGGGAAAGCTCAGGCCCTGAAATCAGAGTACCTGGCTTCAGCCCCTGTTCCACAATTTACTAGCTGTATGAACTCTGACTGCATGTACTCACTGAGCCTGTGTTCTCACCTATAAAAAGGGAGTAAAGGCTAACCAAAGGTTAACCTTGTGGTCAGGTGAAGGACCTCTTCAGCCAGTGACTTCTGCCATCAGTACACTAGCATTGCACTAAAGTTAGGAGAAATTTAAAAATGCAGGGTCATGGTTTCAGCCCCGAAGACCCTGAATTTGATAGTCTAAAGCCAAGCCTCAAAAATCTGTTTGCTTTCCCTATATTTCAGGTGATTCTGATATGTAACCACCTTTGGGAATCTACACCAGAATGAGAATGTTTTAAGGACAGGATCTATGCTCAGGCCTTCCTTACACCTTCCATATAGGACACAGATGCTCAGTTATGTTCATTCACTCATTGACAGTTACTTATTGAGGGCCTACCATGATGGGCACTGAGGTTACAGAAACAAAGCAGATCATGTCGTCTCCTTTGGAAAGCTCATTTCCTGGATGAGAGGCAGATAACAAATAAACAAACAACGGAATACATGGTATATCCAATAGGAATAGATGCCAAAGAGAAAAATAAGGTAGGGAGAGGGACAGGAAGTGAAGGGCTAGGCCATGAGGGTACCCAGGAAAGAACATTCCAGGCAGAGGCATCAGCAAGGCTTAAATAAGAAAGAGCAACTCAGCTTGTGGGGAATGAGTGAATGGGAAGTCCACGGGGATCAGAAAGGTGGTGGCCAGATCCTGGAGACCTTGTAAACAAACCGCTGTCATGACTTTGGCTTCGAGTAAACCAGAGGGTGTTTCGGCAAAAGTAATTGTTCATGATCAGTCCTCATCCTACTAGTTGACCAGCATCATTTGATACAGTAGATTACTTTTCTTTTCTGGAAATATTTTCTTCCTTTCCTTCTAGGACACAACTCCTTCTTCAGTCTTTTCACCCTTTCTCCAACCTCACTAGCTATCACTTTCCCTTGCTCGGGGCGTCTTCCTTATCTACCCCACTTCCGAACTCTGGAGAGCTCCAGGGCTCTGTTGGAACAACTTGCTGTTATCTCACTGCACAAACTCCCTATATGATCTCGTCCAGCCTGATGGATTAAATACCAACAGAAATTTATATCTTTAGTTCAGACCTCCCCTCTGAACTTCATTTGGACTGACATATCCAAAGATCTGGGCTTATGTTTTAATAGAATCGCTAAGTTGTTAAAGTAAGAATACTGCCCTGTGGGAGGGAAGCTTTTATAATAAACAGTGGAAGAAATGCTGGTAGCTGAAAGCAGGGTGATAGCAGCTGACTGTGTTAAGAAGGGGTTGAATTCAAGCCACTATTTGAAGATAAATATGATAAAGTTTGTGGATGGATTCAGATCAGGTATGATACTGAGATTTAGGTCTAAGGAACTAAAAGATGGAATAGCTATTTTTGACATGGAGAGGTCAGTAGTAGTAGTAGTCGTGAGTGCTGGTGGTGGTAGTGAGTGGGGAGAGAGAGGAGGAGATCCAAAAGAGATGGTGCCATGGATTGAACTGCCCCCCTCCCCCAAATCCATATGTTGAAGCCCTAACCCCAATGTGATGGTATTCAGAGATGGGGCTTTGGCAAGGTTTAGATAGATGAGTCTTGAGAATGGGATCCCTCTTCCTCCCTCTCTCTCCTCCATGAGAAGACACAACAAGATGGCAGCTCTCTGAGAGTCAGCAGGAGCACTCTTACCAGAAACCAACCATGCTGGCACTCTGATCTCAGACTCCTAGCCTCCAGAATTGAGAGAAAGGAATTCCTGTTGTTAAGTCTAGGTAAGCGTAACCCTAGACTGCAGTATTCTGTAATAGCAGCCTGACTAGATGAAGACAGAGAGGATTCCAAAAAGGAGTTCAAGAAGGAGGGAGGAATCAACTGTGTCAATGCCACGAAATGCGTGAGTAATGGAGGACCGAGAACTGACAAGTATATTGAGCAACATGGAAGCCAGCGGTGAGTGTGATCAGAGCTAGTCTCAGAAAGTGGTAAAAACAAGCTTCAGTGGAACCAGTTTAAGAAAGACTGGGCAGGGGGTAGGAATGGAACCAAGGAGCACAGAAAGCATTTTTTCCTATAAATACACAAAAATGTCTCTGCATGTTATAACAATTTGGTTTAATTAAAAATCATGACAATCTTCTGTTTATTACAACAAGCCCAGGGCTGTACATGTGGGCATCTGAGCATCACTGTTTTTCTTTTTTTTTAAATTTGGATATAAATATAAAATTCCAAATGACACAAATCAATAAGCATTTAGTGGTCAGGCAATAAAACCGCTATTTCCTACCAAGGGCAAATTTGCACAAGTGTGAATTTCACCATGGAAATTTAGAATACATTCTAAAAGTGTTTTCAATGAAAACCAGAAAAGTTTCTACCCACAATCATTATTATCCTACTTTTTCAGGAATTATGACCACAAATTGAAGAGTATTTTTCTAAAAGGGATTTTCCAGAAACAAACAACACATTTTGAAACCAGAATATCTTTCCAGTTGGGATCCTAAGACCTAGCAATACTAAACACACTCCCCACATGCAGAAATCAAAAGTTCCCACTGAAAACTATACTAGCCTCTATTAACAGACAAAGACGTGACATGTCTTGTGGTTTTAAAGGAACTGTGGTTTCAAAGACTTCTATATAATACCTCTTTTTTGTAATCATCCCAATTCAGTTCTCTGCCCATCAGTTCAACGATCCTGGGGAGGGCTTCCTCTGCCGCCTGGACATTTAAGAATGCCAGGCGAGTGCGCCGTGAAATCATATCCACTGCTGTACAGGCATACTCCTTAATCCCATATTTCACCTGAGTTGAAATTAAAGCAAAATTATCAGTGTGGGCTTTATCTTTAAAAGAAGAAATAAAATTTCACTTAAAAATAATTCACGCTCAGGGGAAAGTGACATTGCTCTTTATATACCCTGGTCCTCTAAGAGGCATGACACAAATAAGGACATCATACAAGCTCCCCATCCACCTGCTGAAGGAGATTTGTAAATTGGGACAAAATGGAAAAAAGCTGATGCCTTCTTCCTGAACTGACCCTGGCACAAACATGCAGACTGCATTGCTTCCCATTTACCACCCACAGTACTCACTTACCTCTTTGCTTATACATCATATGGATGTTAATTTACATAGCCATGTAGGCAAAGAACAAGTATTATAACGTATGGTTTCAGGGCACCTGGGTAGCTCAGTGGGTTAAAGCCTCTGCCTTCGGCTCAGGTCAGGATCCCAGGGTTCTGGGATTGAGCCCCACATCGGGCTCTCTGCTCAACAGGGAGCCTGCTTCCTCCTCTTTCTGCCTGCCTCTCTGCCTACTTGTGATCTCTGTCTGTCAAATAAATAAATAAATAATCTTTAAAAAAAAAAAAAAAGTATGGTTTCATCTCTTTAGGCTGTCCAGAGTTTTCTGTCTATGAGTATCAAGAGGACAGAAGGCTTGTGGTTAACCAACAAACAAATGCTCACTGGACCCTCGTCCTTTAAAGTACAATGAATCATAAATAAATATAAAGCCTGGCCTCTGGTTTCACAAAATGTAGAAACTCGATGAGAAATAAAGCTTCAGTCCTTGGGAAGTTAAGTGCAAACCAAGTTATGTCAACAGCCAGCGAGTGAGTATAAACTCGAGGAGTTACAAATTTACAAAAGAGGCAAACAACTATGAAGTCACAAGACTTGGGGTAGCTCTGCGGAAGAGGAAGAAATACATCCTTTCTATTAAGATCATTTCCACTGTCCATATTGCTTCAGATTTAACCTGTAAGTTTATAAATGAAGGGATCTGGGCAGGGCAGACATTTTCCTGAAGGCTTTGGCTGGCAAATGGGCATTAAACCCTAGCCAGATACATAATTTTTCAGTAGGTGACCAGCATCTCGTGGCAGACAAGAGATTCCCACGTAACCACTCACATACCTCTGCTTCAATGTATGGAAATTCTGACACAAGACGCACACCAACGATGGGCCACCTTTTTCCAGTTACGCTTGCCATCTTGGCCACCTCAAAAGCCTTGTCACCATAGGTAGCGGCGAGATGCTGTGCCACCTAGGGAAACCAGACAGCATTAGGCAGGTACTTTGAAGAGCAATACCTTCTAGGCATGAAGAAAAAAGAAAAAAAAAAAGTACATGCTTATCCTGTCAGTTCTTCACGGCCCGTAACTAATAGTTCCAGGAGGGTATTAGATTTTGATTTTGTGGGAGGAAACCACTTGGGCTCTGAGTGCTTAGGCCAGCACTAACTCTTCCACACATGTATCACTGTATCAGTGACTGATGAAGCTTCGGCTTGACTCTGCCCCCAATGTCACTTCTGAAGAACAGCCTTCCGTACACTCGAGACAGAAAGAATGTGGGATGATGCTCTGTCTGCGGAGAACAAACCAAACCCACCCCAGACTTTAAAATAGAAACTAGCTTGTGCCTTGCTTTTTAGGCAACCGACGAAAAGTATGATCAGCTTTTTTCCTTAGTTCACTTCCACAGCACGCAGACAGAAACGAACCCGGCAAAAGGAAATTCTAAATCAGGGAGGCCTCCTGGTTGCCAATTCTGTTTGTGGCAGTAGTGAGATGAGGTGGAGAAAAAGATGATTCACACTCACCTCACTTTCAAGCCCATAATCCTGGACAAGCCTAATGTACAGCGTGGGGCTCCAATCTTTGCCCCCTTGAAGGAAAAGCCCAACTGTTCTGCTTGGTCCGGCTTTAAAATTGTGAGCTTTGATAGCAGCATTTATGGTATCTTCTGCCATAGATCGATACGTTGTCCACTTTCCACCTACAAATAATTTGATAAATAATTCACTAGGTTACCACCCCCTATTTTTCTTATAATGACCCATTTGCTAACTGATTCATAACAAAATTCACCTGTTGTTTATAACAAATACAGCAAAGCGATGTGTAAGACCTTACTCAGAATCATCAAAAAAAATTCTCTGTTCATTAGCATCAAGAGAGATTCTGGTGTGACACTTTGACTCAGGGTCCTATCTAAAACACACCCAAAACACAAGGTAATATGCCATACCTGCTATAGTGATGAGGCCACTCTCACTGATGTCCACGACATGATTTCGGGAAATGGACTGAGTATCTGCAGACTTGGGATCTGTCACAAGGGGACGGATACCACTCCACGCTGCCAGGACGTCCCCTCTTCTCACTGGCAAGAATCAATGGGAAGGGTTAAGAGGATGCCTTCAAGATATTTCAACAAAACTCTGAGATAGTTAATAAACAGGAGACAATTCAGTAAAAGGAGCACATGAATATGGGCTTTGAAAGAGAGAAGGAACCCTTAAATATAACAACTAAGTGAGTCGATAAGTACAACAAAAACTCAAAGAATTACTTTTTTACAAGATAATCTGAACCAAAAAAAAAGCAAATAACCTGAACATCACTGACACTGATTCCTAACAAAAGAGGAAACAAAAGAAACACATTAGCAATCCTCAGCTGGAAGGATCTAGAATAGCTGAAAGAAACAACTACAACAAAGTAGAAACAAAACAAAGACAAACCTCAAGATTTGTGGACTTGTTACATTTCCTACCAGAATATACCTAGCTCTCTCTTCTCAGGAAAGACAAAGATCCTTACTAAACAAACAAGCCTGTAACAGGGTATCTTCTTCCCTCATCAATGCTACCATCTTACTGAGCACTTATATTAGGCCTAGGCTTGTCAAAGCACTGGATTTACACATTTCATCTCATTTAATCTCACAGAGACCCACAGCATCAGTCATTATTATTCTCACCATAAAAAAGAGAGGGGTAAAAAAAAAAAAAGCCTGAAAAAGTTTAACCATTTAGCCCAAAGCAAACATCTTACAGATGCTAGAAGAGCATAAGAACCCAGTTCTTCCTTATAATAAAGTTCATATTCTTACTCACTAATGTACTGTCTTTCAACTCTTGACAATTTGTTCTCCTCCCCTTATCCCATTATCCTTGTAACTGGCTCAAAAATAGGCATACCGGCTCCTCCCAGTTTAGGCGCACCATATTTCTGTTACAGTGTACGAAAGGTCTTTGAATATTCAACATCCCATGAAATTTCTCTCATACTCTGTCAGAATACAATTACCTTGTTTTACCAAGAATTGATAGACTTTAAATAGAATTGGACACTGTTGCATAGCACCCATTACTGGCCTAAAAATGGCTAAGGAGAGTAGCGTAGTTGTGGCTCTGGTGTACCATGAGTGGCAAGGGCAATACCCAAGGGCAGAGTTTTCAGAATCGACTCTTCCTTATCCAGATCAGGTACAGAAATGGCTTAGCTCTTTTCTTCTCCATTCTTCACATCAAGGAGCTGATCACATGTACCAACCCAAGACTTGCCAAATGATGTAGACAATTAGGAGGTGAATGCTTCCCTGGTCCTGCTGCATTTACTCTCACAGACCAGTTAATCTAACCTTGGATAATGGAACAGTAAGTCCAGGTTTGCTCTGACCATGACTTGGGATCAGGTGCTTACCTCCTCATCTTATTCCCAGCCATGACCCTCACTGACGAAAAGGTCACTGTCTTTAAAACATCAAAACGATGGGAAAATTGGATATCCCCGTGCAGAGGGATAAGCTCAAAGTAGATCAAAGACCTACACATAAAAACTCAAACTATAGAACATTTAGGGAAAACAATAGGAAAATCTACATGACATTGGGTTTGACAATGATTTCTCATATATGATACCAAAGGCATAGGCTAATAAAGAAAAAAAAGATAAAAGGGACTTCTCAAAATTAAAAATTTCTGTGCATTCAGAGACATTATCTACAGAATGAAAAAGCAACCCATATAGCAGGAAAAAATGTTTGTAAATTATATCACTGACAAGAAGTTAGTATCCAGAATATGTAAGAACTCTTAAAACTCAGTAACTAAAAAAAAAAAAAACCTGACTGAAAAAAATAGACAAAGACTTTTAAAAGATATTTCTCCAGAAAAGATATACAAATGGCCAATAAGCACATAAAATATTGCTCAATATCACTAACAGTTAGAAAAATGCAAATGAAAAACCCAATGAGATACACCTTCATATCCATTAGGATGACTATTACAAAAAGCTTTAAAAAAAAAAAAAACACAGAGAAAGACAAACTTTGGTGAGGATGTGGAGAAATTGGGATAGCCTTATGCACTAATGATGGGAAAGTAATATGATGTGGCCACTATTGATAAGTGTATGGCAGTTCCTCAAAAATTCAACACAGAATGACTATATTATTTAACAATAACAATTCTGGGTACATACACACCCCAAAGAACTGAAAACCAAAAAATTTGTACACTCCCATGTTCATAGCAGGATCATTCATAACAGTCAAAATATGGAAATAACCCAAGCAACCACCAATAGATGAATGGCTAAACAACACGTGGTCTATACACACAATGGAATATTATTCAGGTTTGAAAAGTAAGGGAGTTCTGTCACATGTTACCTTGAAGACATTATGCTAAGTAAAATAAATCATTCACAAAAGGACGAATACTGTATGGTTCCATTTATACGAAATACCTAGAGTAGTTAAATTCGTAGCAACAGTAAGCAGAATGGTGATTGCCAGGGGAAGAGAGTTGTGTATATGAGGTCAGTGTTTAAAGGGTACAGAGTTGAGGAGAATAAAAAAGATCTGGAGATGGATAGTGGCAATGGTTGCACAAAAATGTGAATATATTTAGTGCCACAGAACTGTACGCTTACAAATGGTTAAAAAGATAAAAAGATAGGGGCGCCTGGGTGGCTCAGTGGGTTAAAGCCTCTGCCTTCGGCTCAGGTCAGGATCCCAGGGTCCTGGGATCAAGCCCCACACTGGGCTCTCTGCTTAGCGGGGAGCCAGCTTTGTCCTCTCTCTCTCCTGCCTCTCTGCCTGCTTGTGATCTCTGTCTGTCAAATAAATAAATAAAGTCTTTAAAATTAATATAAAAAAGATAAAAAGATAAATTATTTTTTAAATCAAGACAAAAGGAAAATTTGACATATTTCAAGTCTCAAGATTAAGGAAAATATTTTACATGTAATACATAAATATCAGGACACTTACCAGCTGACACTTACCACTGAACCTCCTGTGTTTATACACGGCACCACCTGAAAAGCATCTCGAAAATATCTAGTAGACTATATGGAAAGAGTCACAAAGAGTCCTTGAAATGACTGGAATAGTCCAAAAAATGTTTTTAAAAGATGTCTAACCGTCATGAGAGACTATGGACTCTGAAAAACAATCTGAGGGTTTTGAAGGGGCGGGGGGGTGGGAGGTTGGGGGAACCAGGTGGTGGGTATTAGAGAGGGCACAGATTGCATGGAGCACTGGGTGTGGTGCAAAAACAGTGAATACTGTTACGCTGAAAAGAAATAAAAAATTAAAAAAAAAAAAAAGATGTCTAACCAAGTACAGGGGAAAGGCCCTAAAAACAAATTGTACTGAATGACAGATAATCCTTCTACCTTGACCTCAAATGAAAAAAAAAAAAAAAAAAAAAGATTTCTGGTGAAGATAAATTCACCTAAGGAAAGTGTGGCAGATTTTAATATACCTCCTTGAGGGCCACACTCTTAATGTGACACATGTCTGCAGTGGTGTATAATCAAATCTCTATCTAAACACCTCATCAGAAGCAAAGGAAGAAGAAACATCATAAGATGGTGCAGAAAACCGAAGGCTTCCAGTCTTGTTAGCTGGAGACCTAAGGGAGTCTTGATACTGAGGTTCCATTTCTCAATCTGCCCTTCTGATATGTGTATTCTCTCAATTAGGCTTATCCTGATGCCTTCCATGGAATGAGGGTTAATTCTTGCGTAATGCAATTCCACAAGTCTTGTGAAACGTCCACACAAATCATGCAATGTTTTAATCTTTACAAAAAACCTAACTAGGAAATTACCACTATTTTCCATTAGAGTTCAAATAGCCCTCTGAGTCAAAAATAAAACTTAACCAACCACATAGAACGTCATTGTGGTCACCACAGTCTGCAGAGCATGTCTGTGAAATTCCTTAGATGGCCACACTGATCAGGAATTTGACTTCAACTCTTAAAGCCTTCTGACTGATTTTAACATTATTTAATGGAAAATTAGACTATCTAGAGTAAATCTGAAGCATAGGCAAAGAGTGTTTGTGGCAAATGCTTTACCTTTTCTGGTATAACAGGCAGAAAAACACATTCGCAAAATTGTGTTGTCTAAAACAAGAAGACCAAACTAAAATATCCAAGATTTCCCTTCTAGAGAAATATTAAATAAAACATTATGTATACTGATCCCATTTTTAATTCTGACTCTTGAAGTTGATACTGAAAAAAAGAAAACACTACCAAGAAGAGTTTATAATGTGTTAGGCACCTTAATTTATTTTCTATTTTAGCATTTAGCTCTTTAACCCCAGAATTATATCAGATGAATGTTGGGATTAAATTTATCTAAAAAGATACATGTCAGGAAAATCAAATTTTAAGTCATATTTAAAATATGAATCAGTCTTTATGGTCTGCAGGATTTTTACATTATTAGACCAGAGGGTGGTTGGATCAGGTTATCTACCCATTCTCCCAACCTTCAGATTTAATGATTTTTGTGGATTATTCAAAATGCTGAGGGATTCCTGCTGAGGGATAATGTGCTTGTACCTCTCTTCCAATGGAATTAAGTGATGACCGGTCAGGGCCACAGGCATAACCTATGTCCATAGAGCAAAGCATAGCTAAGCTCTGCTTAGAATTCATAAAACATGAATTCTAACCTCTCACATAAAAGATGGCAACTAACTGAACTAACATGTTTCGCTCCTTATCACCTACTCACCCACAGTGGAAACCTTGCACACTGTTAAACAAACCCTAATTAAAGTTCTTTGGAGAAAGAGATTCAAAAGCAGTATACAGAAGAGATAATCGTTAAGCTATCTTTTAATTCTGCCTGAAACGGCTGCAGCTGCATTGGCTGGAAACCACCCCAGGAAGCCAACTTGGAGGGTGACAGAGTGAGGAGAAATAAGGACCATGTACCTTAGACATTGCAGAAGCACTGAATTTCTCACCTCTTGATCCTTCATAGGTCTGGAGGGTTTTGTTTTGTTTTGTTTTGTTTTTACAAGATAAGACATTTATTTTATAAAGCAAACAAACAAAAAATACAAATTCAATGACTCTCTTAAATCGAGTATTTCCTTCTCTAAAAGTGTGTATAAATACATCTTGATTCCATCGAGCAGCCCTGTGCCATAGACTTTTCGGCAGTGCTGGAAATGCTCTACCTCTATACCCCCCAATTCACTAGCCACTTGCGGCAGGAGCCTGGGAAGCACTTGAAATGTGCTTCATGTGACTGAGGAACTGAATTTTAAATTTTATTTAATTTTAACTAATAAAAAATGAAATAGCCGCACAATATGCACACGCACGGGCTATGATGTTACACAAGGTAGCTCTAGAATAAAAACCCCCAAGCAGTAGGTGTCACCCTTGTCCCAGCAGGTCATCAAGCCAGGTATGCCCCACCATGGCCCCCTCAACCACATCTCTAATTGAGCATCCTTTCAGCGAAATTTGATTGTATTTCCTTCTCTCACGAGAATACAATCTGCTGTAATAACGTGCTTTCCCCCCAAATATTTTACTGTCCTTGACATGTCCCATATCTATCATTTTGAAGTATCCTCCTTCTCTCCTACGAATCTCATGAGTTCAAAGAAATAAAAATTACTATTACCAAATTAAGTACTAAAAGTTACTAAATTAAGTATGAACTTTTACTAAAATACTGAAGTATTTACTAAACTAAGTACTACCCTCAAGTTCTTACCCAGAAATCATTTCTATCGTTCAGGTTATAGCCAAGAGTAGGTAGCAGACATCACCTACTTTAAATTCTCCAAGGTATAATATGTGAAAGAAAATCACTCAAGTCAAGGCTTTATGGTTCAGAGCTGAAAAATTCATCTTGGTTTTTCTTGTTCTCATACTGCTGGGAGAGCTAAACCAGGTTTCATTGCTGGTTCATTTTTTCTCACCATGTTCAAAGTCTTTAGAAATGTCAATTCTAATATTTCCCAATACCCCAAATCCTCCATCAAGTAGGGGTCATGTAGAGTGGTCAATAAATATGAAGCAGCCTATTAAAATATTCTCTAAACTTTTTTGTAACAAACAAGAACAGCCTACATTACAAAATCAAAAGCAATAATATTTGGGCCTCTGAGCCAATATCCCAAGCTTTGTATGTAATAATTATATATTTAAACAACTGGATATTCTCTTTTAACATAAATAAATGCTTTAATAAAACAAGATGACAGGAAACGACATTACTATGAGAATTGAGGAAAGTTCTCATTAAACACCACTTATTAGAACAGCTTACCCAGGGGGCACCCCGTGGGCACCCAGTCGACTGTTTTAAGTGCCAAATGCCTAGATGTTTAAAAGCCCACATGAGCCCCTCCATAGCGTGTAAAAGTACTTGGTGATATTTTCAAAAAGAGAGTCCCTTTACCATCACGTTTAAGGATTATTTTTGTTGCAATCCCAATGAATAACTCCTTCAGGTTTTAGTGTATATAATATATAAAGAGTAAAATGTAAAAAAGTTCAATAGACATTTTTCACAGCTGGTTGACAAGACTAAGTGCTGTGTAATTGTTTCAAATTATAATGAATACTTCTACTCCTAACACCTTGGCAAGACAAGTGTTTGTTTTAAAAATTAATAGAAAATGAAGCCCACAGGAAGTGACAATTAAGAGCCAAATGCGCGGCTTTGCCTCACGTGGGTTATTTAGCCATACGTTTTGGGGTGTTCTTTCTCATGTTTGCAGCTTGCAGAAAATCAATAAAAAGCATGTGAAAATATCTTAACGAACACAGGGGAAATAGTGTCAGAAATCAATACTTCTCTACCAGCATGTTTAACCTGCTGAAATGAAGTGTTAATCACAGAAATAAGATACCATATTACATTTATAAACTAATGAAACTAGAAAAAGCAGAGCGTGTGACACTATCATTAAACAGCTGGAAGACATCCAAGCCTGTGTAAGTTGATAACCCTGGTACACTCTCTGGCAGGGAGAAGGCAGGTCTGCAGCGAGTCGATATGGCCAGCTCGGTTGTTAATTGAATAACAGGCAATCTATAAACAGTACTAATTGCATATGTGAAAACCTGTGTACGACTCAAGACGCTGCCTGGAGAAACACTCTGGAAAAACTACACGAATAAAGCACTCGGCAAATCTCCTGTCTCTCTCAATCCCTTCAAGTCATAGCTTCGTTTCACCACTGCCTCCTTCTGATTAACCTCTCCCCGGCCGACTTAATGATACATTTTTCAAAAGATCATTTTTCTTCCTCACCCGATACACACCACACAACTATCAATTACCCATTTCAGAAAAGAACAAACAAGTAATCTAGAAAATTCAGCCTGTGAATGGAAAGCTTTCTAAATCGTAAAAGAAGACATGGTCTTATTCCCAACAGGCAAAATGCTTTTCAGAATTGTTCCGATGCGTTCTGCAGAAGTGTGGCAGCTGCTGAGAACAGCATGGAGTGTTAAGATTTGACACTTTTTTTTTTCTTTCTTCCTTAAGGATATAGCCATTTGGGGAGGCTCAGAAACTGTTGTCAGAATTTTACTTATTCATCCATTTAATAAATCCTTTTAAAATGATTATGTCAACCTTAGTGAATGCAAAACATTTCAAAACTACTGCTCTAGGACCTAAACAAACTTGATTTTTTCCAATCTGCAGAGAAGACTGCTTCGCCCGAGGGATTAGTTATGAGATATGAAATCTCCTCTACTTTAACATTCAAATCCAAATAAGGTCAGTCCAGAGCCAAGGTCATTAACATTCTGCAAGTGTCTAGCAGCTTCCAGGAAATGAAATGAGAGACGTAATCCACTCCCTGGTGGATATAACATCACATCATAAAACCTGGAACTACCAGTCAGAGAACCCTGCGGTACTCTGAGGCTAGACGGACTTGTCGTCAT
The DNA here is from genome assembly GCF_902655055.1 of Lutra lutra. Lineage (NCBI taxonomy): Eukaryota > Metazoa > Chordata > Mammalia > Carnivora > Mustelidae > Lutra > Lutra lutra. The sequence goes on along the minus strand of NC_062280.1, from coordinate 54,831,564 downwards.
CCTGGCTCCAACATGAACAAACTGTGGGCAAGAGGCTCACAGTCATGGGGCCTCAGTCTCCATGTCTATAAAGTGGGAACAGCAAAATATACCGGTAAGGTTGTCATGAGGAACCAGATGGTATGGGCAATATGCTCTGTAGAGTGTCTAGCCTAAAACGTGTTCGGCAATTGCAGAGTTTTAAAAACTAAAGCATGTATTAGCCATTATTGACAAATGGAACGGCTAAAAGATGGGCAGCACCAGCCTACTGTCAAAGAACTGAGTAGCATCTGAAGCTGACTTCCTCTCTACCCTTCATCATAAAGGAAGAGAAATTGAGTTACTCCAAAATTCCTTGAAAAAATACATATTTATACCTCTCCACTTAAGATAAAAGCACACAGTAGCAAACTGCATTCTTCCAGGACTGAGGGAAACCCCTTAAATATGAGGCCTTTGATCAACTAGAAATACAAATGGAAAAAAAAAACCCACCAAACTATAAGGGATTATTAATTAATTACTAGTTTTTAAAAAGAACAAGTTGATAAGTGGCACAGGTGTGACAGACGGTGGGCACAGGGAAATAAGTGAAGTATATGGAAGAGCTGTCACCTTTGCTTTTACCCCAGATATTTACTCCCCAGGGAATTCTTTTTTTTTTTTTTTTTTAATTTTATTAATTTATTTGACAGAGAGAGAGAGATCACAAGTAGGCAGAGAGGCAGGCGGTGGGGCGGGGCGAAACAGACTCCCTGCTGAGCAGAGAGCCCGATGCGGGGCTCGATCCCAAGACCCTGAGATGATGACCCGAGCCTAAGGCAGAGGCTTTAACCCACTGAGCCACCCAAGCGCCCCACTCCCCAGGGATTTCTTAAGCCCAAGAGTCCCCGGACTGTTAGGAGATAGGCCTGATTTATAGTGTTTAGATACGAATTTTGGCCACTTTTACCAAAAATCAAAATTGGCAAAAACAAAAACAAACCAAACCAAAACAAAACAAAAAACCTTTTTGCCAGTTTTACCAATTCACCTGACTACCAAAAGGCATGTGAATTGACAACACTTTCCCAGACCACCCCAGTCCCAGCAGGCATTGCTCAGTGCCCTCTGCATTCACAGGCAGAATAAAAGTGAGGAAGGGGTGCAGGCTTCCGTCTGTGCTACAGCCCAAGGCTCATTTCACTGGTGGAAGTCCCCACCTACGACATGGGCACAGCGGCTCTTGGAACCTACACCTGCTTCCAGCACATGCAGCCTCTCAGCACATATAAGCAGTTAGATTTCTCATCTTACTGCATTTGAACTTTAAGAATTTGGAAACTGTCAACATAGAGCTCTCTGCTCTTGAATTAATTTTACTTCTTGCTCCAACAATCTAAACTTCCTGCTTGCTCTTAGGCCCCAATATAAATGCACTTTTAACAAATATCATACTCGGGCAAATGTGAAATGAAGCAGGGTTCGTTAACAATAGTCAACCATTAAAATACAATCATATCCAGATGAAACTGCTCTTAGATTTCAAAAAGGGAAAAAAAAAGTATCCAGCTAAAATTGCATTGCATTTTGAGTACTGATATTTCAGCGGACATTAAACAAGGCATGACCATTTCCCAAATAAGTCTCTGTGAGGGTGTGTGCGTGTGAGCGTATAAACGTTAGCCCCGTAGATCCCAGTTACATTTGGTTAATATATTTGTGCCATGAATATAGGTACCCAAAAAGACTTTGCTCAAAATGAAATGACATCCGTTACTTGAAATCAGAAGAAACTAAAACTATACAATATGGATCGTTCAATTAAACTAGAAGAGTCCCCGGGACCATTTTTTTAAAGCAGTTTGTTTTGTTTGTTTGCAAATGTGTGATCACAAGATGACAAAAAAATCTTTTAGGGAAAAAGATTCATAGATTTTAGTGAGTCACATCAAGAAGAAAATTGTGTCTCTGCATGTCCTCCACGGAAGCCAACATTAGAAGATTCCTGATATAGATAGATGAAAACTATTTTTCAAAAATCTTAAAATTTCTATCTTAATATAGAAAGATTTTCGCTACCCGCATCAAAAACCCTAAAAGCTCCTATTACTAATTCATTTTCCCTCAACAATGATGAGTAGCATCCCAGACAGTCAACAAGCTTGGAAGCTGAATAAAGAACCCTTACCGTCCAGGAGCTCCAAGTAAGAGTGTATCTTAGACTCTTCCCTATAATACAACGTTGTGATACACTTGACCAACGTTCTATGGAAGTACAAAGGATAAGAATAGACGGTTTCTGAAGTAGAAACAGTACTTTGGCAAGATGAGAAGTTGGGAGAACGGGCATCCCAAAGTGAAGCTTCCTCCTAAGCAAAGCATGAGGTTTAAAACGCATGAACTGGTTTGGAAAGAACAAGACTATAAAATGCATAAAGGTGGGTTGGTTGAGTATGAAGCTGCAAAGACCAGTTGTGATGGGCCTTAGGGCGCATGCGAGATAGTTTAGAATTTCTCCCAAAGTCAACGGAGGAGACATCCCAGGGATATTCTTGAGCAAGGAGGTGAGGATGAGAATTTTAGGAGGGTCCCGGTGGCAGGGTCAGCCTGCAGGGGCACCGGGGCCTGACCTCTGGAAGCCAGTTAGAGGGCCCATGTAACTGTTTGAGTGAGAAGTTGACGCTGGTGTGACCAGGACAATGAAACGAGAGGGGATTTCTGTGATACCTCAGAGGGAGCATGGGTAGGAACCGGACGGGATGTGGAGGGAGAAGGATCACCATAGACGGGCATACCATTTCTAGCTTGAGTGACTAGGTAGTGAGGCTATGAACCAAGGAAGGAAATACAGGATAATGTTGGAAAACTTCTGGAACTAGTCAGGTAAAAACTATTCGTTATACATGCACAGTGGAGAAAATACTATAACATCCAAACTAAAAGTACAGTACGCCCAGGTGAGCAGGGAAAAGACACCAACTTTGGCTTTTTCCATTTAAAAAAAGCATACTTATCCTACTTAGCTAAATCCACTGCCAACACTCCACTTTCCATATGGTAAAGCTCACTAAGCTTCTTCGGTTGTAGATGTCCATCCTCTCATTTCTTTGGTTAATTATTTCCTATGGATATCCTGTATCTGTGAATCAGATCTTCCTAAACTCTAGAAATTAAATCGTGATGCAAACATTTCATTCTCTCCTCAGAGAGCATGAGTGTTGGAGTTCACGTTGGTTCATGTACAGCCCTTAGAAACTATCAGGAAGGGACTGTACGATTCTCTTCATGTGAAGGCAGAGAGTACAGAGGATCAAAGGCAACTTCTTCCCATTGTGCTATAATTCGGGCCCCAAATCTTCCAGAAGAAGTGGTAGTACAGAAGAATTAGAGCCAGCCTGATGTAAAGAGGAGTCAGATGCAGATGCAGCAGTTACCAGTGAAAGCTGGGCCTGGCTGGGAGGTATAAAAGAAGGAAAACAAACTCAGAGGAATGCATCAGTTACCTTCAACGTCACAACTCAGGTAGTTCCGCACTTCATTCAAAATGAAATTGATATCTTCTTCCGAAGGAATGGGATGGTGTGTGACATCAGTTGGCGTGTCAGTAGTGCCAGCTATAGTCATCTTTTGCCAGGGTAAGAAGAAGATAACTCGCCCATCACTGGTTGCTGGGTCAAGAAGTCCCATGCTCTCGGGGCTGATATAAAAAGAAGGGTTATACATTTCTGAAATTAGTAGAAGTTTAGTCCTATATCTGCATTGTAAAAACTACTTTATTCACTAATTGTCATATAAGCAAACAAGACACACGTGAACTATTACTTTTACTGCCAATGCTCTACTGTAGAAATTCCTAAAGGAAAAAAATAGTTTTGGTAACAAAAAAGAATGGAGCAAGTGTGATAATAAAATTCACAGCAGAACCAGCCCTCCCCATTTCAACAATGCAAGGTTAATTAAGAAAGCGGACTTCACCTTCCAATTGCTTGTTTTTTTTATATTCCTTGGACCATTCACATCAGATAATGTCAGTGGGATAAATGTCTCTAATTCCTTTTATGATGGTCAGTTAAGGAGAGCTCTTCAACCTTTTTTCAAGTCTGAAAAGTATTTTCCTGGGACATTTGACATTTGGCACATCTTTCAGCATAAGGTCTCAGAAGTACATGAGAAAAGCCAGGGTCTAAGTTTCTAGAAACTAAAATGTAATCAGAAAGTTCTTTACTCCTTTGTAACCTAGATGGACTTATACCACTTCACCAAATATGAGATTTCTCACTTTATTTCAATTCTACAGAAACCTCAAGAAGTACATCAATGAGAAAAGGGCTCATTTTATCCTACTACCTAAGTAAGAATGTATCAGGACAAGGTCAAAAAGGAAAGGGATATATTAGCAATGACAGTCTTTAAACAGAAGAAAGAGCCTAAGGTATTACGCTATTAAATCAAGGTTCAAGGATGCCTCTTCGGACAGATTACATAAAATCTTCCAAAATATTAGTCAGTAATTTTCACTAAATGTATACTTAATATTTTCAAACCAAAGCATAAAACATACTTGAAACAACAGGCAACTATAAATACATATTAACAAACCCTGTTCAATTGTGTCAGTAGATCAGTAGAAACTATTATTTTAATGTACTCATTAACCATTCAAAGAAATTTGGAGAAGTTGATAAAGGGTGGGAGGAATCTTGACATCTCATGCTTATAGAGTCCCTGCAAAGCCTTAGTTACTGAATTCTCATAGCAAGCTGAAGTTAACAGTATCTTCAGCTTCCATTAATGAAATTTCTTAAATAAAAAACATAATTCCATTTGGTTTAAGTAAGTTTCAACAAGTCCCTCCCTTACCCAAAAATGTTGAAGGGCAAACAGTCAACTTTTTATGTTTATTATTCCCTTGAAAAAAATTAAAAAAAAAAAAACTCCTATTGATTCAATTGTGTAAGGATGAGAGACTAACAAATGTTTAAAAACAAAACAAAATAATTATTTCATGAAAAAGAAGTCTAGGAGCCCCGGCCAGCCCAGTTGGTAGAACACACGATTCTTGATGTTGGGGTCATGACTTAAACCTCACGTTGGGCATACAGCTTACTTTAAAAAAGTATAAAAAATAAAAAAACAAAGATCTACAAAATAACTTGTTTAAAAAAAAGGAAATGTATAATCAGCTTAGCTAACGCACCTTCTTTATGTAAACCACAAGGAGTAGGAGTCTTTCTTTGCAAAGACCCATCAATTCCATGAAATGCTGCCATTTCCACACATCCTTTGTATAAAGAAACACGGTCTACAGCACACTTGAGAGAAACCAAGAGAGTGGGCCACAGTTCTATTTAGCATATACAGAAAGCACCTACAGAAGCATGTCAATCATTTAAGCTTTCAGCTAAGATCTCATCTTCACTCAGTCTTACTTAAAGAAAATAATTTACTTTCATTTTTATATGTTGAAAACTACGAGTAGATAATATTTTATATGGTTTTTTTTTTTTTTTGCTTTGTGTTTGTCCTAAGTCTCCCTTAAAAATCTTAAAAGAAACTAGTTAATTATGTATTTTGTAAGCAACTGATTTGATCCTGGGTTAATATACACTTACATTAAATCAGTCACTTTGGGACTGGGAATTAACTCATTCAGAGTTCAAGTTTTCAATGTGATCAACAGTACCACGTTGAAAGAAAAGGAGAAATTCCATATCCTAATGTTTAAGGAGCCCACTATATGTTGGTATATATATATATATTTTTTTTTTAATTTATTTACTTGACAGAGATCACAAGTAGGCAGAGAGGCAGGCAGAGAGAGAGGAGGAAGCAGGCTCCCCAAGGAGCAGAGAGCCCGATGCGGGTCTCGATCCCAGGACTCTGGGATCATGACCTGAGCCGAAGGCAGAGGCTTTAACCCATTGAGCCACCCAGGCGCCCCTACGTTGGCATATTTTATGTATGATCATTTTATGGACCAGATATCATACAATGTGCTTAAATAACCAATAAACCTGATAAACTAATATAAAATTGTAATAGTCATCCACCTAGACATGAAATGCTATTAGAAAAGCACAACTACTGAATCCTCGAAAACCTTTCAATGCAGTAAAAGCGGTTTAAAGGGTGAAGGTGATGGTTACCAACACACACGTAACTGGAACCTGTAGAGAATCAACTGCTTAAGCAAAGACATATGTGTCAAACATAAAATTAACAGGCACAGAGGGAAGACAAAGCGCCTAATGAATGGTATAAAATTTTAAGAATCCACTTGGAAATACCTTTCATCAGTTCTAAATTACCTAATTCATACTCTCCCTTTGGGAAAAAGTTTGTTTTCTTATGAAGGATTAATTCTGCAAGGTCACGCTAAAGTTGGAAAGCGGCTATCAACGACAGTGAAAGTATGTACAGCCCAGGGAGACAGGTCTTTTTTCAATATGTATGATTCACTTGACATCAGGAGGCAAAGCTTGTTGCTAATTTATGTGTGTGTCTAGGATTAAACATAATGAACATTTTTCTCATGCAGACCACTGCCTTCCTGAAGTACCCTTATTTAAACTGAAATCAATTTATTGTTAACTACTTAGCAATCAGTGTTAGAGCTATCAGTATGCACACAGCAATATAAAAAAAAAATTGGCCTCTTGATAGAGGTAAAAGGCATCCATAGGTAGAAGGAGGAGATTATTATTTTCATGTATGTTAGTCATTTGTTGCGTTGTTGCTGCTTTTGAAAGAGCATCTAGCCACAACTCTGATGAAAATTACAGATTTGTTCTTAGTGTCAGCTAAAGAGTACCTGTAAAAATAAATGATTTCTGTTGGCTAGGTTTCCTGAAATTAAAATAATCCAAACAAGAAAGTTGCTACTGTGCACGTGTACGTTAGGGTCATAACAAGCTTAATAAATGACATGATGATACTCCCAAAACAGCCCAACAGAGCATACACATGGTCCTTGCTCTATATTTTACCAGCCTACCCCCAACAAATCAGTGGCTACTGAACTCACTGCATTTCTAAACTGATCAGGTGTTAGTGGAAATGTTAGGCCTTAGGTCCCACCAGTCAGTTTATAAGGCTGCCCCAGGAGGCCTGACTCACCCCCTCCCCACCCTGAAGACCTAGTCAAACCCTTGAGCTATAATTGAGTGTGACTAATCGATGAGCCCAGAGAGGCATTTCAGTCTGACCCCACCCAAGAGAATGAGTTGATACGGAAAGCAAAACCATCCCTCTGGGATGCCTTAAGGTCAGTGCTAAAGAGGGAATAAATCCTTAATCCAGGCCATAATCCCAAATGGAGGGGCAACAGACCTCGAATGGGAAGTAGGTTGCAAACCACTCCTCTAAGGTTTCCAACAGGATGTATAGTGGTTAGAGTTCAAAGAGCTAAAAGTGGGGACATTCATTTCTCCCAAAGTAGCATGAGATCCCTTACTGCATCTGAAGCAGGCCCAACTGTCACTAACACTTTCATGATTCATGGAGAGGGGCCCTGAAGCTAATGACAAATTTGGGGGGGATTATGAAAGGCATTCCATTTTGAAAATACTACATCCAGGTGATACATATTTATATTTCTTTGAGAACACCGACCTCCTCTGTTATTAGCATGTTATGAAGTATAGTGCAGAACTATACGTGTAGTGTGACCTCTTTCACGTAAAATTTTTAAAAGAACAGACAGTTGTGCAAGTATAAACACACAATTTTACAGAAGGAATCATCAGGAAATGTTATGGATTACCAGAGAAGAACTGAAGTGAGGGAAAAGGTAGGGAACATAAGGAAGAAGAGAGACTCTCACTCTTCATTTTGTATCTTTCTATTTTTCCACAGTGATTACTTTTACTTATTCCCTTTTGTACACATGGGCTATCTGAGCACTAAAATGAAGAATCATATTTTGTTTTCATATTTTAACTTCTCTATATTAAAAATATCCCTTATAGGTGTTACACTGAATTTTGACTTTAAAAAAAGCAACAATCTCAATTTGGGCAAGTTAACACATTCAAAAATACTCACTGGTCACTATACGTGCCAGACACGTCATGAAGAGTAGTCAATAAAATGGACACAAAATAATCAATCAGAGAAAGACAATTATCATATGATCTCTCTGATATGAGGAGTTAGAGAAACAAGACAGGGGACCATAGGGGAAGGAACTGAAAATGAAACAAGATGAAACTAGAGAGGGAAACAAACCATAAGAGACTCTTAATCTCAGGAAACAAACTCGGGGTTGCTGGAACAGGGGGCGGGGGGCAGGGAGGCTGGGTGATGGACCCTGGGGAGGGTGTGTGCTATGGTGAGTGCTGTGAATTGTGTAAGACTGATGATTCACAGACCTATACCCCTAAAACAAATAATACATTATATGTTAATTAAAAAAATAATTGAAGGATCACTGTCAAAATGTATACAAATTAGGTACTATCATGAGATAAATAGCCAGAAGCTGAAAGAAGTAACTTGCCAAGGTCACACAGTCAGCAAGAGGTAAAGTGATGAACAGCAAATTCTATACTTCTGGACCAAGGTATCACCTTAATTTACCCTCTGTCTCCTCATTTTAATGATGGGTAAACTAAGGTTTACAGAATAAATCGGCCCGTTCCAACTGATGTCATTATTAAGTGGCAGAATTAACATAGGGGATAATAAGTCCTCTGATATCATGGGGCAATAGTGAAGAAAACATGAAACGTAATACCCAAGAGATTATATTGAATCTACTAAGATCCAAACAAATATGATAATGTGTGTGTCCATAGTTCAGGTATTATATCTATAGTCTAAAAGATATTTTAAAGAAACAAACCCCTCCAAAAAAATTTACAAATGAGCTGTCCTTGCATATTTTAATCCAATAGAAAATAAATGCATATAATTATGAATGGAACTATAGTTGAAAATTTCCTATATACAAGAAACATCTGCATATTTCCATATATTTACTTCTCTCCTCATTTAATTAAACTCTGGCTAGCAGTTTTTAAAACTCTATTTAAAGTACTGCAGCACACATTTTTAGTATTGAGCCTGAAAACACCTTGCTTTCTTCAGTCCTAAGTGAAAATACTATTAATGATCTACTTATTATACATAGACATTTAGAAAACGAGAAAGAAATCTTGGAAGTTGGTGGATAAGAAATAGAGTTCCATATTTTTTTGGATAGAAGTATAATATTTTTCTAGGTAGAAGTGTACAAATTAGGTGTCTCTCTCCTCAGGAAAATTTAGTTACTACTAATAATAAATAATAATAATAATATTCTATATAATAATAATTTACATAATAATAATATTATAATAATAAATAAATAATAAAACTGATAATGAAGCAGCAGTATCACAGAACATAGCAGGATGGCATTCCAGGAGAACATGGATGTTAAACAAAATATAGATTCTGTATATCCAGTTTATCAAACATTAAAGGATTTATATAACCTTTATGGAAAGCTACAAAAATATGGAAGAGATAACTCTCATCCTAACCACACTACCTAGAAATTAGCACCTTTAACTGTTACCCATAACCATATCACCTAAAGAGAATACCCTTTAGTATTTCTATATACCAAGACAGTGTAGATTGTACTACACATATAACCTTGTATCCTTCACTTTAACATTGTTAGTGTTTTCTAACATCATTAGTGTTTTCCTGAAACATTAAAGTTACTTATCATTTTAATTGCTGTATAGTATTCCTTTGTGCAGCTATGACATAATTTACTTATCCATTCTATTAAGGTTAGGAATGGAAGCAGTTTCTAACATTTCTCAACAGCAAAGAGTATCATAATGGATAGCTGGAGCATAGATTATTACTCCATACAAAATTGCTAATTTGCCTACTAGACTGACTACATACGGAGATAAAAGTAGCACACATGTTCCATACTCTTGGCATGGTCACATGAATTTTTTCCACAGAAGTCTTGACAGGTACATTAGATCTAATCATTATTAATTTCTTAACTAAAATCACCTAAATGTTTCTTTTTTAATTTGTTAAATTTTTCTAAACTATGTAAACACAGAACAGTTTAATGTGCCCATCACTCAACTTAAGTGATTTTCAATTAATAGCTATTTTTGTCCCATCTCTATCCTTACCCATTTCTCCACTGGCAATTATCTCTGTTAATATATATGCAGATTAGGAATTATATCCAATTTTTACTTGCTGTAATTTTTTTGAAATACATTTTAAAAATGATAAACATACACATATCTGTGCAGTCCTCATTTTCAGATTCTTCATAAGCAAATCTGAGCATTTTCTGAGACTAATTTGTTGATATTTTAATTAAAATATGCCCTTCATGGAAATTTTTTACCAAAGTCACTTTTAATACTTTAAGATTCAAAAATACTAACGCTCGACCTCTAAAGGTGAGTACAGTGAAGGAAGTACAAAAACAGGTCCCAAATCATTAATCCCAAGAAATGGGTCTTAGTGCAAGAGCTAAGAAATTCCCGTGTCTGGATTGTATTTTGTGCTTTGGGAGAGTTCCTTCGCTTACTTCTTCTCATTTTGAACAGCAAGCTAGACCATCTCCTATTAAGAGAAGTGTGCTGGGAGACTAAATGCGGACGATTTCCCGCAGTCCGCACTCTGGCCACAGGCGCCCAGGGCATCCAGCTACCTGTAATAACCAGGCATCACGATGTGGACACCCGCGCTCGGCTGGCAGATCGCCGTGGCGTTCTTATCATCCATTTTGCGCACGGTGTCTGTGAAAGGTCCCGTAGCATTGATAACACATTTGGCTCTCACATCAAATTCCTGCCCTGTGAAAGAAAGCAGCATCGATCACATGCCCCATTTGTTTCTCTGCTCACTGATGCTTTGGGTTATTAATTCACCTATAAACTTGACCTATGGCGAAGTATATTGTATACCACACTAAGTGACACTAGCAAAGGAGTTACTGAAAAGCCACACAAAGCCTTGCATCCGAGGAAATTTACCCAAACAAGACCAAGCTGAAGAAAGAGCACACCACCTTTTCACTTCAGTCCTGTCTAGTTTGTAAAGTGCCCAGCATCATTCATTCAAACATGAAGAAAGTGGGATAAGTGATTAAGCGGCTTTCTCCTTAAAACTCAAATGTGGAAACGGTGTTAACATGAGCTGACATATATCTCAGTACTGGTTCTTCTGTTCAAGGGTACGAAGTAATTTTGAAACCCTGACTCCATGGCCCTAGAATCAGGACAAGGATGAAAATCTAACCAAAGTGAAAGTGATTGACTCTAACGATGTAGAAATGTACCTCCTGTGTCACTTACTTTGAAACTTGGCACATTTATTTAATTTTATTAATAACATGTTTTTGTAAAGCAAATGGAATGCATTCATAGCTGTGGGAATTTTGTGGGCCTTTATTATTATCATTATCATTATTATTTAACACAAAGGGGAAAAATTGCCAAGTACCACAAGGGAAAATTTTCACGTTAAACCAGTCATTGTCGACAATAAGGAATATAATTAATAGGACTCTGAAATGTGGCTTAAATAAAAGAGAAGTGACAGAAAAATTATAATTCAATCCTTACACTGGCAAGGCAAGACGCTCAGAAATCCCACCCTGCTCCAGCCTCGGCATACCTGTGAGCACGTCCTTGCACCGTGCGCCGCTCACTCGCTCCTTCCCCGTGTGGGGGTCTGTCTTCTTGAGCAAGCTCACTACCTCCATGTAATTGGCTGTGGCAGCCCCATACCTGGCAGCAGTGAGGGCAATGGCAAGGTTCATCCGAGCGTCGTTGTGTTGTCCTGCAGCAGGGGAAAGCATCAGAGGAGGGACAGGAGTCACCTCGAGCCACAGACTGGTGGTACAGAAGTGTGTCACAACAGATATGTCACGTCGGTCCCTGTCACCCGGAATATATGTGATGGCTGGTTGGCTCTGTGGGGCATGGTTTCAAACTAGTGGCCATTCTCCGTCCGGCATTTACCCGCCCCGTCACCAAGTGCACTTTGTGTCCCGCAAAAAGGGCAAAAAAACATATAGATATATAGATAGATATATCCCTTTTCTCCAAGAGCTCACATCGGTTATCTGAAAATGAAGAAATAAGTAATTATTCTCACAGTTTGGGAACATATGTATATGTCAGACTTTTCCCAATACAGACAACCGTATGCACGCAAGTGAAGCAATTCAAACCCTCAGACTATCTGACACCCCAACTGGTGTTGATTAACAATCTCTAGGAGTATGTGCTCTATCTAATATTCAAAATCAAGAGCTTAATCTTCCATAGACAGTCTCTCAGTATTCTACAAAAGGATTTTTCTTGGTTTGACTTTGATCAGAGCTCCTGAAAATGTAACATTTTTTTTAATCACACATAAAAGGTAAGAAATTAAGCAGAGCAAAAATTTAATTACAGAACAATTCCTACCTGTATTGTTAAAGATTTATTGCTGAAAAATCCCAGTTAAAGAAAACTAAGGGGGAGGGGAGGGGGGGGGAGATGATTAATCACTTTAAAATACTGGCATCACGAGAGACGTTTTCTATTTATTATTGCCAGTGGAGTTCACGCTGACCAGGAAGAATTACTCTACATTGCAGGGGCCAGGTTCTCTGTGCCCTGAATAATTAATTACCCAGGGCTAGATGTATTGAATCAGGGTTCAAATTCCCACACAGTGGGATCAGTTCTATCAAGATAATACTGATAAAGGGATGAATTTGTAATGGATATTGTTGTTGATTTATGTTGCCAGCATACCAAACATTTAGTATAAATGGTTTATGTAAAGTTTCTTCCTTGTGATTCAGTCTGTGCAGGGCCAGAAGCCCTACATAGGTAATCTGCTCCAGCTAAAAGGGCAAAGTTATAAAGAGAGAATCAATGACCAAAGATTCTGCCACCCCTCCCCACAAACGTCTTATTCCCAAACTGCTGAACTAATACGATCAGCCAAGAATCTTTCCCTCTACTTTAAATCCTCTAGCAGTGGAGAACATACATGTAACTTCGAATGCAGAATAAGGGGTTATTTTATCCAGAAATTAATAGGATGGAAGTAGGGGGAGAAAGGAACAAGAGCAGGCGTAGCTGAAGGGTAAGCGGGAAGAAAAGATGGGCAGCTTTTGGATCAATTTCAACTCAGCATGACCCTCGAGTTGCCATTAAAATAGTCAGCAGGTATATTTAAAGTTAAGTCTAAGAAACCAAATTCTATTAATGGAGGGCTCATTTAAAATTGGAAGATGTCCTATCAAGTTAGAGGCATGCAAACAAACCAAAGAAACTAAAGAAGAATTCCATTATAGATCTTCTCTCTAAACTACGGAGATTACGCATCTAAACCAAAGAGAGTAGCCATCCTGTCCAATCCTTCTACTAGATTTATGTACATAACGATGAAACGCCCTATGGGTGGTACAAGAAATCCAAGTCACGTTGTTATGGAGGAAAACTCACACTCCACCAGATGGCCTTGATTTATGCACAGGACAAGTCTCCACGTGTAAGTTAACTATTTGAAATCCTATATGAAGTCACTGTTCAGAGGAACCAGGCAGAAATTCCATTTGTTGATTTTTTCTTTTTTAAAGATTTTATTTATTTATTTGACAGACAGAGATACAAGTAGGCATAGAGGCAGGCGGGAGGTGGGGGGGAAGCAGGCTCCCTGCAGAACAGAAAGCCCAATGCGGGGCTCGATCCCAGGACCCTGAGATCATGACATGAGCTGAAGGCAGAGGCTTAACCCACTGAGCCACCCAGGCGCCCCAGAAATCCCATTTGTTAACTGACAGATTATTTTGTAAAGTAGTATATCTAGTACACAGTTATCTAGTAATAAAACTCGAATCTTTGAAAATCCCAAATCTCTCTTTTATAACCTTTTCAAAATATAAAATCTCAATGGAACAGCACTGCTATACTGTATCAAGCTCTGTTGCTTCTATACTAAGAAATAGCCCCCTCCATTAGCTCCAAATCCCGACACTTTTTAAGGTAAACAAGAGCGACCTCAGTTAAAAGTGTGAGAAGGAAAGAAGTTTCTTTGGTCCTTATTTTCCATGCCTGCCCTGCTTCCTGGCAGTCCTGCCGTGTCACTTACTTAACGAACAAGGGTCTTCACGCTACGATCCTCACCTGTCCCAATTCTCCCACTGCCATTACTCTCACTCTCTAGACTTATCAAATTTTTGCAACTCCCTCAACATTCCTGCCATTTCACACCTTCTTGCCTTTGTCCCCACTAATACTTCTCTGGCTGCAATACTATTTTAGAAGCTGAGACAACTCCTATTCATCCCTCACCATCTGGTTCAAATAACTCCCCTCGAACTCCTGCCTTCCCTGAGTCCCTCCAAGGCAAAGTTTTCCTCCCTTCTTCAGAGCCAGGATTATCGTGTATCTATCTTTTCTTTTTACAGGCTTTATGATATTATATTTACCCACGTATCCATCAACTTAAAAAAATAAGAAGTCTTGATGATGACTAAAGCACTGAGACAAATACAGGGAACACACCAGTCTCTGAACTCACCTGCCCAGTACCATTGCGGTACGATTTCCCACCTCCTCATCCCAGTCATGCAAAGGCAGGAAGCCTTTCTTGCTCAGCTTTTGTTTTGGTTTTTCCTTGTTAATACCAGGCACAGGCAGGTATCGAGTACGTGTTAAGTTTAGCCAAATTCCATTCAGTGAATTAAATAAACAAGGGTACTTGTAGTCTCAGATTTACAGACTTGGAGATTTATATCAATTTTATATAAATTCATAAATTTTTACAGTCTTACCTCTAACTATGAAATGTTTTGTCTCATGTTAAAGACATTTCTGCAACTTGGTGGCAAGAAATTTGAGGGAAGCAGGAAACCTCAGAAAGGTGGAAAATCTGAACGTAAACCCAAACTAATCCTCATATTTAAGCTGGATCAAGTGGGACAGGGGGAGAAATGGTTATGAATGATTCCCTCAAGACTCATCCTATTTCCCCTTTCTCTGCAGGGGGATGTGCAGACACAGCTATGGTAAGTTCTTAAAAATTGAGGAGTAAGCATTCTGACTTTCCTCTGGGCCCAGGAGCTCACACCTCCACCCCAAAAGTCGCCTTCCTTGCAGACATTCAGCTTAATTCATTTACCTCCTCGGATTCATGATAGACATCCTCTCCTATCCAATTTAAATTCACCCTTTACCCTGAGACACCCAGATGCTCTCAGTGTATGCTTCCCAGGAGAAATGGTAAATTTTCACTATTCTTAACTAAATTCCCCTTCAACCCCCTTTACTGACATTTTGAAAGGTATCTATGTGCCTCCTGTAATTTTACGTCTGGAGAAAAGAAGTTTTTGACAACACTGCATGTCATTGGAATGTGATACAATAATTTCAACTCACCACCCCCCACCCACCCAATTGATCTGCTTATTAAGTTTGGATTTTCCAATCCGTTTCCTGAGAGGCAGGCAACATGATACTAGTCACTGATCAGTGAATAGCATAGCTTTACATTGGCACTTACACAAGGACCCAGACGGGGACTGTGAAAATCTGTTTCCTACTCTATTCTCCTTTTGCACTTGAAATCTCACATATGTGCACATATTGAACTTACAACTCATACGAGAGGAAGCACATGAGAGGTGGAACTATAACTGTTTTCCCTTGTTTAGAAAAGCCCAATATTAAATCAACCTACCCAAAAGAATGAAGGTCAGTGCTGGCAGAGAAGGATTTCGTCTTAATTCTCAATGGGCCCTGCGTATAGGATAGTGAGAGATACTTACTAGGCAAAAAAATATTTCAGAATGTCACCATTTAAAAGATCGGCCTCAAATGTAAATATTTTGGAGACATAGCAGTATTGCTCTCCTCAGAGGGTTTCAAAGTTTGGCAAACTAAGTTAACAGGCAAAACCGCTGAAAAAAGGAGAGAGAATCCCTGAATGTGGAAAGGATGTGAAGAACGAGTAAATATGAAAAAACCCTCAATGACAAATTCCCTGGCATTTTCCTGGTCCTTCAGAGCTAAAATCATACAATGCTTTTAAATTCTACCTACAGTCTTCTTTTCATAGGGGTACTTTTAAAATGGCCATTTACAGGGCACAGACATAACTATGGACCCAGGAATCTGTATAGAAAGACTACAGATTTAAAAAAAAAAAAAATCATTCTTAATTAAAATAACACTTGCCTATAACTTCAGCATCAATAAAAACTGCCTGGCCTGGGTCTCTTGGAATCACAGGACTCCTGCTGAGGTAGGGTGGGGTGGGGTGGGGGGAAGGATGCTTCAAAGGAAGAACACTTCCTTAAAGCTCTAATCCCATTCCAGCGAAATCCACAGGGCAGGTTTCATTGTCTCAGACTGACAGTGTCACAATGACCTCTTGGGCAGCTTCTCCTTAGCAGTTTGGCAAAGATCATTCAAAGGCTAACCTACTAAACTCGAGCTGATTTAATATAATCATTATACTTAAAATTTCCCTCTCTGATGGCAAGAGTGCAAGTAGAAGCAGAGTACAAAAGGGGTGTGTGTGTGTGTGTGTGTGTGTAAGGGTTTTACAAAACCTGTTTTAAGTTCATACGATGAATAAAGTTGAAAAGGAAGACTCAAAATGAAAATATACTTTTCATAGTAAATTGTGACAATAGTGCAATTTCCAAAAGTAAATTATTTAGAAAAGTGATGATTTGTGTGGGGAGTGGCAGGGATCAGGGAGACTCAGGGAACAGTTTAGGAAAGATGTACCTTACCAGATACTGTGGAGAATGGCTCTGGTCTTGGCAGGCCTGGGTCATATGGGTTGGGGTAGGCCCCTGGCTTCAGTGTCCTGTGCAAGGAGAGGAGCTAGGTGGCATCTGTGAAATCCTACAATGCATGTGATGGCTACTCCTCAATAGCTATCTATCCCTTTCAAGATCTCATTTCAACGTATTCCTCATTTCTGGTTTCCCTCACTTTGGCCAAGCATGTCTGAAGAGAAAATGGGCATTAACAAAAACCAAAAGACAGGTGCTTTATAAAGTAAATCATAAAAACAAAATCGGAAATCATAGTCTTCCATTAGTTCTAGAATTATAGCGAAATCTTGATTTGATTGGCTTTTGTGGGTATATCCAGGAGACAGCCAAAGGTGTCCCAGTTCTTCACACCTCCCTGTTACCAGGCTGTTTGCCATCAATCTTGAGTGTCCTCTCCCACTCTGACTCTTGACTCAGCCACATGAAAGTGTTTTGGCCAATGGAATATCAGTCGTGTGATTTTAAAAAGGATGCCCTGCCATGGCCATCAAAAGGACATAACCAGGTTAGCCTGCTGGTTCCAAGAAGCCGATGAGAGGCGGGTGGCAAGTTGCCCTACTCATCCCAGCCATGGCCATTCTGCATCAGCTGACAGTCAACACCTCCAAACATGAGTACAAGCTCAGGGGAAAACAGAAGAATCCCAGCATTAACCCCAGACAAGATATCGAGAACCACCTAGATGACCACTCCAACGCATGAGCAATGAAGCCTAATTATTTGTATGTTCCTTGGGTTTTATGGTTGGTTGTTATGTGGAATTTTGGCAATAGATAAATTACACAGGCAGTGTTCCCAACTTTCTAATAAAGTTAGTCCGTACTTAAAAATAGGTTCTATCTTCAAGACTGCCTTCTAAGATGATGATTTCGAACACACTTCAATTTCCTAGAGAAATGGTATAAAATAAATGATGGTGAGATGATTAGTCTGTGCCACAGAGCTATTTAGAGCATAGGATACCTGAATAAGGACATTGGTGATTCTGACAGTCTTGATGCCCATAACCTCCTCACACTGACCCTTAATCTCCAGGCTGACCATAGTGCCATCTTCACATAAAACTCTGTTCTTCATACCTCTGACTTTTGCCTCATGGTGTCTCTACTCCATGAGACATCCTATCCTGTCTGGTAGACTACTCAACTTTTCATCTTTCCTTCATGAAACCTTCCCTGACGCCTCTCAGACACAACAACAGCCTTCTCCCCTCTGTGTGTCCATGACACTGCAAACATACTTATTACACCACAAACTATTTTCTGAATACCTGCATTCAATACTAATGCATTTATCAAGCGAATATGTACTAAATGCTTTTAACGTGTCAGAAACTGTGCTAGAAACTAGGTTTACAACAGATGCCTAAATAAACGTCATTCCAGGTCTAGGAAACCTTGATTCTAATAATATGTTCCTAAAAGAACAGAGTGCATCTTACTCAATTTCGCTTTCCGAGTACCTACCCATAGCACCTGCTTACCTGGTAGATATTCAAAAATTTGTTGAGTGAATAAATGAGTATGATATAGAACATAATCTCAGGTTAGAGACTGCTCAAATGAGGGAAATGGGCTCAAGGCTAAGAGAGTCTAGGACCAGATGCCAACCACTCAACTCTACCCTCCCTGTAGCTGCAGTCTCCACTGAACCAAGGAACTTTGACTCTCTACCTAGCTACCCAGCACACAATGGGAACGGGGTGTCTTCTATCACACAATCTTTGGTGAAAAACCAAGGAAAAGGAGAAGGCTAGTGATTATGTTAAAAAAGCAAGCGAGGGTCTGACGTATGATTAAGACAGCAGGTGGCAGATCCTTTTAACAAATTCTGAGTACACATTGGGAACCAGGCATGATGGTGGGCCTAGGGCTCCACTGAATAGGAAGAACAGGATTACCCTAGTCTTTGCTCTATGGAGCCACACTCTAATGGTAAGACAGATAAAAACAACTAAAATCAACTAATAAGACAATTAGAAATTGCAATGATGGCAATAGAGGGAAAAATCGGGGCCAGGGAGAGCAAATCCCTGGGGCAGGGGTTATATTGTAGACAGGGCAGTTAGGAAAAGCAGCCCAGATTAGCAAGAAGTAGAGAAAACACAGAGAAGTCAATTAGCCCTAACAGCAAGACCACCAACTATAAAGTTTAATCACTGCTAATTTGCAATTATATCCAAAGCTTATATGAAGCATAAACTACCAGAAATGTGACATGGCATTAGCACAGCCCCATTTCATTAAATAGGGCCTGTAAAGTAACTTTTTTTTCATTTGTACTTTATCCACCTATGTTTTATACATACTTATCAGGAATTAAGTTTAAAACTCTTCTTGGTTTGATGCATATTTTTGCAGAAAATGTCTTCTAGTATAGACTAGAGAAACTCAAAAGAAAAGCATCATATTCGAAGTTTATGAATTGGAATAATTTGCTGTCACTTATCCATACTACTGTTCTCAGGAAGGGACACCTGTTAGCACAGAGCATGTAATCATTTTTATTATTAAATACAAAGGTACAATTAAATACAGGCACAGGATGTGACCTGCATCATAATTCTACCCAGCCTTTCTCTTCACATTATCCTTTTCATTATTGTGGGCCTTTTGTTCCTTCCTGTTTCTTTTGTCTCACCCTAAGTTCTTGAACGAGCTATTTACAATCTGAATAATTAGCAATCAGTGTGGATCTGTGGTCTTTGGCCCCCTGTAAACGAAACATTGTGAGGCACCTTAACATGACATATTTAAGTACGGAAAGTTTCTATACCCTCAGGACTTTCCTTTCTTGAAAAAACTTTTAAATGAATCTAATGAAGAGTAAGTTTTCCGCTTTTCAGATACTTAGGAATCTAGCTCGAGTTGAACAAAAATAAAGCCCTATTTTAACCATAAACAGGAGGCTCTGGGCATTCATCAGTTACACCTGTGCAAAAATGCTCTACCCATCACTGCACGGTGAAGACCCCTCCCCAGGGCAATTCATTCTCCCACTAGCACAGGCCCCAAATAGATTTTTGTATTTTGAAGGGAGAAAAAGAGAAAAGAAGTAATGAGACAAAAATTAGTTGAAATGAAGCTGTAAAGTCGGTCAGCAAGACACACTAGAAAGAGTCCTTCGTAGACCATACAGTATGTGGCCTAAAGCCATAGATAACCTTCTCTGGTTGGTGTTTTGTTTTTGTTTTTTTTTTAAGATTTTATTTATTTATTTGACAGAGAGAGAGAGATCACAGGTAGGCAGAGAGGCAGGCAGAGAGAGAGGGGGAAGCAGACTTCCCGCCGAGCAGAGAGCCCCACGGGGGGCTCGATCCCAGGACCCCGGGATCATGACCTGAGCGGAAGGCAGAGGCCTCAACCCACTGAGCCACACAGGTACCCCATCTGGTTGTTTCTGAAATGCACTGAAGTCATGGTCAGCTGTCTTAGAATAGCTAGCATTGAGGGTGGGGCCTTCATTTACTAGTCTGTGGTCGTAAACCAAGTCTTAAGCCAAGACTAGCCTTAAGCCAAGACAACCGTTCTGGGGGGCTTGAGATTTACTTCTTTTACCAATATTTTTAAACACCTACTGCATGCCAGGCCTTGAGCTTCTTATCACTATGGGGAACAGAAATGGAAACGCATTGGTCCAGCTGCCCCAGGATTCTGAGTTATAAGAGCAGATCTACCGTCTCACTGGGAAAAGTCACGAAGTTTCAAAAAGTCTCCAACTCTTACCACATTTCCTCTCTTCTTTCCTCTGCAGTTTTCCTATGGTATCACCAAGCATAGCGCTCCAGACACATCTTTTGTCTCCTAGGTTATAGGAAGATTTGCAAGGCTTCTCTCTTAGAAATGTGGACTTGCCTTCTAGGTCATTCCTGACCAATGGGGAAACCCCATGCTAGTCACTTCAGCTAAGGTTCTATTCACTCCTCTACACAAGGGAATGATATGGGGGTAGACAGGCGGTTAACATGAGCAATAAGCAATAGAACTAGCGCGTGTTACAACATAATAGTTCCCAATTAATGTCAACTGTTATTATTATTTTTTTAAAGATTTTATTTATTTATTTGACAGACAGAGATCACAAGTAGGCAGAGAGGCGGGGGTGGTGGGGGGGGAGAGCAGACTCGCTGCCAAGCAGAGAGCCTGATGCGGGGCTCGATTTCAGGACCCTGAGATCGTGACCTGAGCCGAAGGCAGAGGCTTAACCCACTGAGCCACCCAGGCGCCCCTCAACTGTTATTATTAAAAGATAAAAAAAAAAAAATTACTGGAAAGTCAAGACTGCTTTACACTTTAACTGAAATATATGGTTACTGCCTTAAATACTTAAAAAAATAAAAACAAAGAAGCTCTGTTTATTTTTGAGTTTTAAATGGTTCACTGCTCATCATCCGTGTGGCAAACTTTTCCTGAAATTATGTGACCGCTGAACTCTAATCTCTGCACTTTGTGAATACTGTTGGCTCTTTTCTCATTTTCTCTCTCCACTTTTCACCACGGATGAACAAGTATTCTCTTCCGGATGTCACAAAAGATAGAAAGACAAGGAAAACGGTTTCCAGTCCAGAGGAAAAAGGCGTTGACAGAATAAAAAAACCACTTCAAAATAGCAGAATCATCAAATCTTAATCCAGACAACTTCATTTTCTCTTAAATAGGGACTTTCTGCCAGTTTTTAAGAAGGAGATCAATGCTTGCTATAAAACTGGGAAATGTCAAAAGAACCAAGTTCTAATTCCTCAAATAGCCACTAACTGGGTGCGTTTCTATAATAGATAATTGTCTGGATATTGTTTGGTTTTACTTCCCAGCATCAAAGCCCCCTTCCCCCCAACCCCTGCCCCTTATAAGTCTCTCAGAGGGGCTAAGGCTACGCCTCCCACAGGTGAGAAAGAAGGTGGTACACAAGCCTCTGACCTGGCTCTATAATCAGAGACTCTCCACAGCAGACTCAAACCTAGAGCTAGTGACCCTGAGAATGGGACGTGGGGAATCCAGTCTGAAGGTGGAGGCAAACAGCAGCAACAGCACCTCTTTCTAGGGCCAGTAGAGCAAGAGGTGACAGGCAGTAATCAGCATTAAAGTTGTCAAAAACCTGAGCAGGCACACATGTCAGTCACGTCCCCTGTGGCTTTGGTTGCCGCAAATCATTTTGGGTCCTTTATTTTCCAAGCTATGTCTTCAACTTCCCAGCATTTCTGCCTGCTGCTCCGTACCCTCTCAAAAAGTTCAACTTAACTCGGCCAGATTTATTTATCTGCCGCCTGCACCTAAAAATTCTGGGCCAGTCCTGACTCCTGCCTCAGTTTCGTCATCGCTGGAACCACAGAGTGGAGCTCTGTGGTCTCTCAAGTTCCTGCCAGTGCTACCAATTTTATACACAGTGATCATAAAATTTCAAGCAGACCAATGGAAAACTTGAGAATCAAATGCTGAAACAAAGGCAAAGAAGCCCTTCAGTGGGAAAGGGAACCACCTCTCATAAAAGGACTGGAAAAGAGAATCCTTTCCTTTACATGGCACCCCCTTTCTATGGCCCTCTCCTCATTTGTGTGTGAGTTCATGCACACAACTTTTTACAAACCCGCTGGAATGGCTCAACCTGCCCCAGGGGCGATTCCAGAGTATGAACTACATAATAAATACAGGGAACCGTGTGCTAAAGACCAGCGGGGGATTCTAACTGGAAGCAGCCTTTTGAGAACCTTTATCAGTTGCGTGGTTGAGTCCTGTATCTTATCAGATTTCTCTCTCTAATCACGGGAAGATTCCACACCTTATCAAATTGTTATCAAATCACTCTGACCAGAGCCAGATGTCCTGATTGTCTGAAAAGAATGCGGACTATCACATTCACTTGAAAAGCAGGCTAATTCTAGGTGCCCAGGGAGAGCGGTGGGAGACTCAGGACACCTGAGTTCAGGACCTACGTGCTCAGTCAGGACTGATTTGATTCTGGGCATGTCCCTTTGCCCATCAGAGTCTGTTTCTTCATCTACAAAACAGAGTTAACACCAGCTTCTGTGCTGATCTTCTAGAGCAATTGCAATGTTTCAATTAACCCCAAGTGGAAGCATGTGCAAACTGGGAAGCCTTTTAAGAATGAAGCTAGTACTGTCATTGAACATTTCTTTCCACTAAATTTCCCTTCCCTTCCCTTTTGTTTGAGATAGATAATCTTTTATTTGTTATCCAAATTATAAACATTCCTCAGTTATCAGAATATCGGATTCAATGTTTATTGAGAAATTTTATTAGGAGCTTGAAACTTTAAAAAGGAAAATAAGCAAGAATTTAACTCTTTTTACTTATACAGACAAAACTTTCAGACTCATTTGACAATATGTGTCTTTAACAGATATTATTTCAAATGACAGTAAGAATATTCAATCCTTTCTACTTAATTTCTGTATTTACTAAGCAAATTTCCTATCTTAGTTTGGATATTCAAATAAGTTTGCCTTACTTTTTTTTTTTTTTTTCTCTCTCTCTCTCTTTTTTTTTTCCTCTTCAACAGCAATCATGACTCATCTGATGTATGGGGATGTTTGGTTTCTCATCAGAATCAGTGAATGAAGGGCAGGGGCTTAGTTCTTCCATCCCAACTTTCACTACTACCGATTTATCTACAGCAAGCACAATGGTACTTGGCATGGAGGAAGGTGCTAAACTTTTTGTTGTCTAAAATGATCAACTTAGGGGCACCTAGGTGGCTCGGTCAGTTGGGTGACTGGCTCTTGGTTTCAGCTCAGGTTATGATCTCCTGGGTCCTGTCAAGCCCCATATCCAGCTCTGTACTCAGTGGGGAGTCTGCTTGAGAGTCTCTTCCTCTGTCCCTCTCCGCCCCCCACTTTGCTCCCTCTGTCTCTCTTTCTTTCTCTCTTTCTACAGTAAATAAATAAATCATTAAAAATAAACTAAAATTGGGCGCCTGGGTGGCTCAGTGGGTTAAGCCGCTGCCTTCGGCTCAGGTCATGATCTCAGGGTCCTGGGATGAGTCCCGCATCGGGCTCTCCGCTCAGCAGGGAGCCTGCTTCCCTTCCTCTCTCTCTGCCTGCCTCTCTGCCTACTTGTGATCTCTCTCTGTCAAATAAATAAATAAAATCTTTAAAAAAAAATAAAAAAATAAACTAAAATAATTCATTTCTAATTTGAGAGTCTATGAGTTTGGCTAGTGACCACCAATTTAGCAGAGGCTGACCACCCTCAGAGGAATGAAAAAAATAGATACTCTGAACCGTATTTACAGCCACGATCACATGTTGAGACAGAAGACTGTGGTGTAAAGGCTGTGAGAACCAGCTTGACAGGGCCCTTCCTTTAATGCCCCATAACTACCTCCTAACAGCTACTAGAATACTTGGTAGATCCCAGATAAAAGGCCAAGTTTATGCACAATGCAGTTATCAATGAAATTTCATCAATAGCACATACACAAACATCAAGTGCTATGCCAGATGCTCTAGCCATATTTTTAAAGCCAACAGATTTGTTCTTCTGGAAAGTTAAACACAAAGTAGGAAAAACAAACTAGCCACAGTAAGAAAAAAGATATTCTACTTCAAGAAAGTAGGTTGAGTTGTAAGTTGTCAGTGACCCAGTATGACTATCCACACTTTTCAAAAGGCTAGAAAAATAGCTTAGATAACTGCATTCCATTATCTCATTTGAAAAAGCACATATCTAGGTTTTAAAAATATCCATTTCCTGACACCCACATACCAAAGCTTTCTTTCATGACTCTATCATTCAGTGATACTTTCATTTCTAGCAGGCCGAATTACATCGCATATAAAATTTGAACATGGATATCCGGGATGATATTGAAAATTATCTTGAATTAGGTTGGCTATAAGAATGGCTATATATTGTTTAAAAAAAAATAAAGAATGCCCATGCCCTTACAAGTTAAATATCCGTTAAAATGTTCTGGGTGTGGGGATAGTGCACTCTTTCTGTAAAGGCCATATGATTCCTATCGATGCACGCAACTCTGCTATTGACAATACCTAAAAAAATGAGCATGGATACTGAAATTTAAATTTTATATAATTTTATGCCACAAAATCTAACCATTGAAAAATGCAAAAATCATTCTCACTCTATAAAATAAGAGGCAGGTAGGGATTTGACCTCTGCTCTGGGGGGCGGGTGGGTGGTGGTGGGATGAGAGAGAAGGGAAAAGGAAAGAACTAGATTAGTAAGATTACCCATGAGCTGCCAGTTGTTCTAGCTGGAGAGAGTATATACAGGTTCAAAATCCTATTCTACTTTTGTATATGTTTGCACATTTTGATAATAAATAGTTAAAAGTTTGTAACTCAATGAGAATCCTTTCACAATGTACACATATATAAAATCATCACATTGTATACTTTAAGTATCTTACAACTTGGTTATTTAGACCTCAATAAAGCTGGGAAGTTGTTTTGTTTTTTTGTTTTTGTTTCTTTAACATTTTTAAAATAGAAAGAGGAAGAAAGGAGAGAAGGAAGGGAGGGAGGGAAATTGGTTTAATTTTGCTGCCATCACCACCATTATGCTGACAGAGGCCCCCAATGACAAATCTATAGTTAATTTGGTTCAGGTGAAGTTGTCTTTACCCTATCATGTGCTGTCAACATTTCCATACCAAGTTGTTCAGAACTTCCTCTTGACAGGGAAAAAAAAAAATGACTATAGATCTAATCAATGCCCACTGTACTTGAGAAGACATTTCCAATATTCTAGACAGTTGTATTCAAATCTGCACTAAATAGGGATGCCTGGGTGGCTCAGTCCATTAAACACCTGCCTTCAGCTCAAGTCATGATCCTGGGGTCCTGGTATCGAGTCCCACATCAGGTTCCTCACTCAGTGGAGACTCTGCTTCTCCCTCTGCCTGCCGCTCCCCCAGCTTGTGAGCACACACTCTCTCTCTCTGGCAAATAAACAAATAAAGTCTTTTTTTAAAAAAATCTGCACTAAATAAATATGTAAGAAAATGAAAAAATGAAATGATTCAATAAATAGGCTATAGAATCATTTCTGATAAAGAAAAATTACATAAGTTAAAATTAAATAGTACCATTAAAACAGTTATTTCACCAAAAAAGATCTCAATAAATGTCAAAAAATTCTCCCATTGTCTCTGAAATGTTACAGAATGATAACATGCAGCAAGACTCAAATGATAGGAAAACAGTAAAACCAACCAACAAAAACTAACTATACTCCTACACTTCTAATGATTTCATATAATATATAAAATAGTAATAATAAATTTAGATATACAATGCCACATCAAATTGAAAATATATTCATTAGTTTTATTATAACTTTTAAATACAAGGCTGGGATATATCAAGACTATTACTCATGTTTCTACTTTTGTTTTATAATGAAAAATAAAGAGTCAAATACCATGTTTCAGTGAGTTGGGTTTCTTGCCCATATTCCCAGCAATTCTCAAAGTCTTCCTGGAAATGTTAGGGAGTGGTTATTACCAAAGAAAGATCCAATTAGTTTCTATCTGAGACAGTCAAGGTATCCTCACCCACTTCTCCTTACTGACAGCCTTCAACTCGCTGGCTCAGCATTAAGTGGTCCCTGAGTCAATCCTGAGTCAATGCCGATCATACTTGGCAATATGTAAGGAGTCTCATCCCTCCAAAATTAGAAGCTGCCTACAAACTCATCTGCCTATGCAGAACTTCTAGACAAGGGAATCCCTGGTGTTTCCCAGGCTGCAGTGTCTCCTGCTTTATACACCAAACCCAATATCTTGTTTGCACTCCTGGGTTCCTACTAAGACTAGAACTCTGTTCTCATCTTAACTTGCCTGCCCAGAGCTATGACATTTTGTCTATCTGTTCCTTCAAGGACTGGCCTCTATCTTTCTTTTCTTTTCTTTTCTTTTCTTTTTTTAAGATTTTATTTATTTATTTGACAGAGAGATCACAAGCAGGCAGAGAGGCAGGCAGAGAGAGAGGGAAGCAGACTCCCCACCGAGCAGAGAGCCCGATGCAGGGCTCGACCCCAGGACGCTGAGATCATAACCTGAGCCGAAGGCAGAGGCCCAACCCACTGAGCCATCCAGGCGCCCTGGCCTCCATCTTTCTATTTCAAGGAGGTGCCTAGTGTCTTTCATAGACCACGCGCACGCGCGCACACACATACACACACACACACACACACGCCCACTTCTCCTACAGAATCCTCAAGATGCTGTCATGCGCTGACTCCATAGATCATCACTTCACTGAGAACATTCACTGCTCAGTCAGCCTCCTGCATGCTGATAAGGACTGAGATGAGGAGTGCTAAGACAGCAGCCACTCCTTTGGAAGACTGCTCACAGACAGGCCAGATTGTTCCTGGTTCACTTCTGCTAACCAACCTGACTTGGGAGAGCCCTGCCCTTCATTCAAAGCTATTGAAGGCTGTCCACATTGTAAGGACAGGAAACATTTCAGCAGACATAGCCAAGGTTTCGCATCGCCACATACACAGCTATCTACAAAAGCAGATTCTGTGAATTTCTTACCACCTGCATATAATAGGGAAAAAAGTCACTTATCTACCCTTTGTCAATATCCCATTAAGGACACAAATTCAAAGTCAGTTTGATTAATTCATTCATTCAGTTTTCTAATTCATCTCTTCACAAAAATTTAAACAACAAAAATGTTGAATTCTATTTAAAAACTGAAGCTTCAGAATCAAAGACCCAAACAGACTATATCAGTCTATTCACCTTAAGAAGAGGGCAAAACTATAATATATTACTCCATTAAAATATAACTTGAAATACAGCGTATTAGTCTTCACCTTAACACACGTCTCGAACTTCTGAGAACCCTACACAAAGACGCTTTTGTAAAAGCACCTCACAGCCTTTGATGTGACCGTATGTTCATTAAAAGGAAGTATTACTACTTACATACATAAGGTACATAATGAATTCAGTATGTGTCTAGAGTTGGCTAATGCCATTACAGCACATGCCAAAAGCACAGACTATAAATCAAAATGCGATTTGTCAAATAAGATCTTAATATGACTCATGTTAGAAATAAATAAGTAAACCACTAACATTTTGATATGGGATTAGTGAAGAGAGCTAAACCCAAACTGAGACCAGGTTGCAACTGACATCCTTTTGTTCTATCTATAGCTTTGGCTATTCCTCTCTCTTCCACCTGGATAAGTACAAAATTAGCATGCATCAGGCATCCTTCACTCCTCCGAAGGTTTCTATCTCTAACACCATTTTAAAGACTGATATTCTTTCCAAAATGTTGACATAAACCAGTTGGGCAGTTACAGATTTTTTACAGCCCACATTACTCAAGTTTGAAAAGATCTAGATTATTCTTAAAACATAATTTGGAAAACATTTGACATTAGTTTATTAATTCACTTTCAAATTGAGGAGGCTTTAACAAAAGACCAAAAAGGGCAGGCATAGAAACAAAAAAAAGTCAAGCCACAAAAACAACTATCAAAAAAAAAAAAGAAAAGAAAAGAAAAGAAAATCTAGTTAGTGGATACTGGAGTTGTTCAGGAAGTGTGAGCAAAGAGATGGATACTGGCCCATGTATTATACTTTCTCTTTCCTACGTTTCCACTCTCAGCCCCGGTTCCTTTCCTTCACAACAGCATAAAATCTCATCCAAGACTTTCCTATTAATTACTCAAATATGTGCCCTAGATCTTGAATACACCCCCCCACCAACCTCCGCCTCTGACTTGACCTGGTTATACTGCACATTCTTAAAGTTAACAAATTATTAATCAAGGGAGTTTTTCTAGAACCCCCACCTTAGGTGTGTGCCTCTCACAAAATATCTTGCACAGTATTAAAAAAATCATTGTTGGGGTGCCTGGGTGGCTCAGTGGGTTAAAGCCTCTGCCTTCAGCTCAGGTCATGATCCCAGGGTCCTGGGATCAAGCCCTACATCGGGCTCTCTGCTCAGCGGGGAGCCTGCTTCTCTCCTCACTCTCTGCTTACTTGTGATCTCTGTCTGTCAAATAAATAAATAAAATCTTAAAAAAAAAAAATCATTTTTTGCTTGTCTGTATCCTCAATAGTCAAAGAGCTTTCTGAGGAGAGGAAACATTTTGTGTAATTCTTGTATCTCTAGTACCTATAGATATAGTGCTAAGATATGATATGCTGAGTAGGTAAATAAATAAAATTGCTAGTCGTATAACAACAACAACAACAACAAAGAATACTATCCTATCTAGAATGACACGAATCTTAATAATGAATCCCATTATTTCAACTTGCTATGCAAGCTATTGCTTCCGTACAGTCACTCCAAACATCCCAACACTAAAATGTTAAGGCCAAACTTAAGGAAGAATAGAGTACAGAATTAAAGAAAAGAAAACTAGAAAGCATTCACATTGATTTTTGGAGTCTACACAGGCAGGGCCATAACACAAATGCAAGCCTAGGCATGTTGGAGGCGCCCTTCAACTCCGAAGTAACACACATCAACATTCATTCAACTTCCCAAGAATCATCCCTCAGGGAGTTCAGCAGTCTAACATGGAAACCATCTTTTCACATCCTGGGGCTTTCCACTCACTTCTAGAGGGCAGATGGATCAAAACCAAGCAGGAGTTAAAAGAGCCAGACCCGAGTCTTGAATGGATCAAAAGGTGGGATGATGAGCAAGAAAGCCCTGCAAATCAGAGCAGCAGCTTCAGCAGCAGAAACAGGAGACAGGAATTCAGTTCCTCCTTTCACGCCCTTCTCCAACATTCCTTCAGGAGATCTCATAGCTCAGGAGTTGATGGGGGAAAATAAGACTGCTCAGCTTTTATTTCCCGTTAATAGATTAACCGAATGTACAACAAAGAGGCCACCACGATCTATCGAAGTGCTCCGAGGGGCTGTAATTGTATAGAACTTTCTGGAGGACTCCTGTTTTGATTTGAACACAAAGAAAACTGAAAGCAATGACAGTAGTCCTGAGCCTCCTGACCACAGAGAAGCAGTCCATGCTCAGAGCCTGCCTCCTTCAGCCCTTGGAGACTTCCCTTTTTGTGGAGCCAGAGGAGGAGTGATTTGAAAGTCTGGGGGCAACTTCGAGACCTGCATGCAGACCCCCGCCCGGCACAAAGTGCTACAGCTCTCCCTTAGTGTGAGTTGGGAAAATCTTTAGAGCACCTTTTTTCATGTTTGACTCTGTCCAATTCGAGACAAAATACAATTTCTCTATCAAATGCAGCTGGTAAAGGTGGCAATTAGGGAATATTTTTTCCCACATGCTCTCTACTGTTCCATAGCCTTCTACATGCCTATCACTTTGTTGGTTATGCTCAGAATTTCTGTGACTTGTTCTGTGACTTGGTTTCTTCTGGTTTCTGGAAGGTACTGCTCTCCAGTATCTGCTGATGCAGCCAGTAGAATCATTTCAGTAAAAGAGCTGATAGGATCTAGTTCTTCACTATCTCTAAAATTTCAAGTTCAGTATCTGTGAAAAATGGTTAAAATGCCAAAATTCAAAATGAATTAAAAGGGGGAAAGAGTCTGACGTTTGTAGCTCAAAAAGTACAAATAATGAGGGAAAAGTACCTACTCAAATCTGATGGATGGGGAACACTAGAGATGGGGGGGTTCAGTCACCCACCCTGCACACAGAAGGCCCCCAATAACACCTAGAAGCAGGCCAAGGCTTGCTGAACAAAGATTTTTAATAACCAAAAGCAGAGAAATTTAGGTAAATATTGTTTAAATTAAAATTTTGGGTGCGAATCAATTCTATCCACATTTGGGGAAGGGCGAGAATAAGGCCCAAAGTTAGGTACATTAAAGCAACAAATGTAGCAAATGAAAATAATTAAACCTTAGTGAATAAGGCATTTAATTGCATTTAGAATTTATATTTTAAAATATTACTCTAAATTGTAAGTTTATTACATTATGTTTGTCAATTATTCTTATGCTTAGTGATTTTTAAGTAGGGTCTTTTGTTACTTAAAAAAAAAAAGATTTGACTGAGGGAAAAATGTTTTTCTCTTTATTCATGCTTAAGGATTATGAAGATCCCAGTCTTATTGGAAAGTAAGATTCGAAAAAGAAATATGCAAGTAGAAGATAGAGGTAAAAGTAAAAATATATATTAATCTTGCTTTATATAATATATACTTCTTATAACTACTGTGTACTATTATTTATTTTTTAAAATACTGCTTGAAGAGGCTGTTTGAAGAGGCTATTGTTGAAAAAGAGAATTTGGGTTAATTTTATTCCGTTTAGGGGGTAGAAACAGTGAATTTCTCCTGACTTTATTTAGATTACTTTGTTCAACAATAACGTATTTACACCCCTTCTTTTATAAAAACAGATTTCAGGTAGCTCACAGTGCTTTGCACACAGAAAATTACTGAGAGAACTTTCAGAAGCCTCTCCTCAGTTGTCTTTCAAACTCTGTCCTCTGTGAAGGAAAGTAAAACTGCATGAATCACCAAGGGTGCTCATTGTTGTATTTATCATGTTAAAAAGTGGAAGGATTTAAAACTCTTTGGAAAATATGGAGTTTCTGGTTTCCTGAGAGGCTTTGGAATTACCTATCCCATCTTAATTGAGAGTTATATGTTAATTATCTCTGACATAAAGATAAAGTACGACTTATTTGATTTTCTTCTAATCTGATAGTTGTTCATCTATTTACCGTCTTCTTTCATCATTTTCTTCTCAAAGTCGTCTTCTTCTGAATAGATAGCAAATTACATATTGGTCAAACTTTTCCATTGAATGCAAAAATAGCTCTTCGGTTTTGGATAGTAAAGGAGCAGTAGTTATGTAAGCTGCATGGGAAATCAGTTTGTGTGTGTGTGTGTGTGTGTGTGTGTGTGTGTGTGTGCGTGTGCATGCATGCAGAGCTAAGTTAAAAAAAAGTAGGTGTTGCGTGGTTCATGTTTTCTGTGGGTGGATATAATGATCTAAGTAGTGTTTAATACAAAGTGCGATATGGGTAAATATTAATAGTAATAACGAAACCCATTTGAAATTCACATCCTAATACAGTGTTCTATTTGGTTCCAGAAAATATAAGCTACTAAGGTGTTAGTTTTATTTATAAGAACTATGTACCGTTGACTTTTTTTCAGTTTTTCTATATTATATCACCAGGGCTTGGCTGTAGAATTGGTAGTTGAAACTAAAGTGTGGGACTTTTTTATTGCAGAAATGTTTTTATTACTGCTGTTTCTTGTGAGGCTAGACACCAACTTGGCTTTCCCCTACACTAAGAAAGCTATTGCGTGTTGGGCACAGTACTCCAAAGTGGATTTCAATGTTGTTTTTTTCCTCTCTCTTTTCTAAACATTTATCTGGGCAAAGACTCTTGATCCCCTTGAAATAATGCTGGAAAACATGCTAGAGTAGGTAGATCAGGGGGCATCTAAGGGCTCTGCCAACAGATATTTGAAGCATTACACTGTCATATGATCAAATAGCAAGAAAATCAGTTCCTGAAGACCAATCATTATAGCTTTTTATTTCCTACTTATTTCCCCCTATGTCAAAAGCAATTATTTCCTTCTCCCCTTCTTCCAAATGTAACCTATAGGATTATATTTCTTCTTTTGTTTTTAAGATTTTATTTATTTATTTGACAGACAGAGATCACAAGTAGGCAGAGGGGCAGGCAGAGAGAGAGAGGAGAAAGCAGGCTCCCTGCTGAGCAGAGAGCCCGATGTGGGCCTCGATCCCAGAACCCTGGGATCATGACCTGAGCCGAAGGCAGAGGCTTTAACCCACTGAGCCACCCAGGCGCCCCTAGTATTATATTTCTGAAGGAGAATTACTTTGAGAAAACTGCCCTGGATAAGGGATTTTAAGTTTCAATATACGGCACATTGAACTATGGCTTACATTTCTTGGGCATGTATTTTCCTAATGTCTATAAAACAAAAGCAGAAAACCCTTCTAACTTTTAAATCTTAACTGCAAACTACAATTAACTAGTATCATGTCTAAGTATTTTTAAGTGTACCATTAACATATAGAAAATAAAAGTAAAATTTTACTGAGAAATATATAATTTCATGTTTAGGATAACAACAGACCAATCTACTTAAAAGACTATAATTAACATGAACATTTAGTCTGACCAAACAGATTGGCATGCAACACAAGCAGATGATATGAACTAGGTTTCCAGCAAATTTAAACAAATAGAGCATATTTTACATAATGATAATGATAGCATTCGAGACAGCCTAATTTTAAGCTCTCCATGCAGATAAAAGTAATGGATATGCTATTGTTTTGTGGTATCCAAGGAAATTAAGATTTCACTTTTCATTCACAGAAGAAAACAACTTGCAAATATGGCTTAATGATGGATAAGACTGTACTGATGGGTATATTTTGATCTAAGAGCTAACATGTGTATAAAATTTAATTTCATGAAATGTGGGTCCTAGATGCTTTTTAAATTCACCTTTTCAAAACTCGTTGCTTCCTTATATTACTGTGGAATTAAATAGTCACTACATTAGGTGACGAATGCAAGATACTTTTGTTAGCTAAGAAATGGTAGAGAGGGGGGTGCCTGGGTGGCTCAGTCAGTTAAGCACCTGCCTTCTCTGGGTCCTGAGATCAAGTCCTGGGTCCTGGGTCCTGGGATCCATCCCGTGTCAGGCCAGGCTTCCTGCTTAGTGGAAGTCTGCTTCTCTTTTCCTTCTGCCCCTCCCCTGCTCCTGCAAGTGTTCTCTCTCTCAAATAAATACATAAAATATCATTAAAAAAAAAAGAAATGGTAGAGGGAAAAATACAAATATATGTATAATATACACACATGCATACATACACATGCACACAGTGAAAGGATATACTAAAATTCTTTTTTAAAAAGTCATCTTTGGGGTGCCTGGGTGGCTCAGTGGGTTGAGCCGCTGCCTTCTGCTCAGGTCATGATCCCGGGGTCCTGGGATCGAGTCCCGCATCGGGCTCGCTGCTCAGCAGGGAGCCTGCTTCCCTTCCTCTCTCTCTGCCTGCCTCTCTGCCTACTTGTGATCTCTCTCTGTCAAATAAATAAATAAAATCTTTAAAAAAAAAAAGTCATCTTTGAAAAGGAGGGAATAGGGTAGAAGAAACAAAGAAGTGAGCCTTATTTGAACAGTCCTTGTTTCTGTTTTTTTACTTTGAAACCATGTAGTTTTACATAATTATTAAACAAAACACAGCTTTAAAAAAGTAATTCCCTAATAATCTAGGTTGGCTTCATGCCCAGTGTGGAGCTCAACATGGTGCTTGAACTCACAATACTGAGATCAAGACCAGAGTTCAAGAGTTGGATGCTTAATCGAATGAGCTACTCAGGTGCCCTGATCCCTAATAATCTAAAACAAAATTAAATTGATTTGTTGTACTAAGTAGATGGCATAACACACTGATAAGAACTCTTTCAAGTAGATTTAAAAGACAGTAATTTGTATCTATATCCCCATTAGCACGTACACTACAAACAACAACAGCAACAACAATAAAACTGCAACAACAAAAAATCTTAAACTGGCTTCAGTAATGATATTTTTGGAGGTATGACTGATGAGGTGAAATAAAAGTCAGGTACCCCTGAATCTGAAGTAAAACTATGTCTAAGAATTCATCACGTTTTTCTTCTTCAAACAAAAACATTTTCTTAACTTTTTCTACTGAAAGGCCTAGAAATCATGACTAATGAATAACAGTGAACACCCATAGAAAATAGATTATGGCCTCTAATTACCATTTCTCAGGAAGGAGTCAAGATTTATTGGAGAAACTACTGTCTCCAGGTCTCAGGCAGAAAGGGTGCAAGATGAACCTGAAATGTCTTATAGCAGATGGCACGAAAGTCATCATAGACCATTGACAGCATATGTAAAAGGGCCCAAGAGCCACATTGAGGACGTGCCCAAAGACCAGAGGTAAGGCAATTTGGGCATGAATAATCGACTGACACATATCAAATATATTTAAATCATGAGTTTAATTGATAACCCAAAAATATCTCATCACATTTGAAGAACGCTAAAAAGTCAACATTATTTTTTGAAAATGAGTATATAAGTGGAAAGACTCTATCAGTTTATCACATTTTATATAAAATGCACCTCAAGGTAGGCAAAGGGGTAAAGTAGAGAAATTGTAAGCA
This sequence comes from Lutra lutra, assembly GCF_902655055.1. Taxonomy (NCBI): domain Eukaryota; kingdom Metazoa; phylum Chordata; class Mammalia; order Carnivora; family Mustelidae; genus Lutra; species Lutra lutra. The sequence continues at coordinate 54,796,636 of NC_062280.1, read as the reverse complement.
ATCCCACTAATAAATGAAGTTGGAAAGACCGCTGGAAACCCACCATTTTGTAACCCCTTAACCTCTAATGTAATACTGTTACTGATCTAGGCAATGATTATAATGACTGTTCTAAAAAAAAAAAAAAAAGCAGCAGCAGAAATATGTGTAATGGAAATTCACACCACCACTTATCAAGTGTTTTTGACAAAACAATCTGATCCAGCCTCCTTGTGGCCAGTCACCAAAGATGACCCTCCTCTCACTGATAAACTATGCTGCTTTTTTTTTTTTTTTAACTTTCGTAATGTCCTATCCCTTAAATCTGGGCTGTCCCTGTGATTCACTTTAACGACACTTTAACAGTGACACTGTGTGATTTCCAAGGCTAGATCTGAAGAAATCTTGCATTTATGTCTTGGTCACTTGGTATGCTATTGTGGTCAGCCAGCCACCACGGAAGAAATCTCACTACCCCGTGAGAAAGTCTAAGCTAACCACATGGAAAACCTATGGTCAGAGAGAGAGAGAGAGAGAGAGATGCTGGGCCAGCTCCCAAGTTGTCCAGTCTTCAGGGCCCCGAAGCCATACATGTAAGCAAGAAAATTTTAGAGCTCCTGTCTCAGCAGCCATTTCATTGACCATTTGAAGGATCCCAAGCAAGAAAGTCAGCTGAGTTTTCTTTCCTCAGAACTTCAAGAGAGTATACTAATATTTTAAGCCACTAACTTTAGGTGTTTTTATGCAGCAACAGATTACTGGAATAAACCTAACTACTACTTGTACAGAAAATAGAGGTACCGTTGAATGAAGAAGAAAACTAACGAACGGATGGGAAACCTGTTAGTTATAAAAGGATTTTATTGGCATGCATGAACCTTAATGAGGATTTTGTTTGTTTTAGGGGTGGATTTTTAAATCAGGATCCAATTAAGGTTATGAGACTATCAGGGACATGTGAACATGAATGGATATCTGATATTAAGAAATTATTTTTAAAACATTTTAGATGCGGCTGTATTTTGAAAAAGTATTTAACAATGGATTTAAGAGGTAGACACTTGTGGTTATAAAATTTAAAAGTCACAGAGGTGAAAATGTTGTATTTATAGCAATATAGTCAATAATATTTCAATAATGTTGCATGTGACAGATGGTGATTACATTTACCATGGTGAGCACTGAGTAAGGTACAGAATTGTCAAATCAATATGTTGTACACTTGAAACTAATATGTTGTGTATCAATTACACTTCAGTAATATTTTTTTAAAAAGGATACAGACTAAAATATTCACTGATGAAATACATATGTTATCTAGAGGGCAGGGAAGAGTATATAAGAATAGATGAGGTTTAGCCATGAGTTTCTAAGTGTTCAAACTGGAAGTTCATTTTATCATTTTTTTTTCTACTACGTACGTTAGAATTTTCCCTTAATAAAAATGTGCATACTTTATTGAACTATTGAGCTGTTTTTTGTTAGCATGTGACACACTTAAAACCGAATGGTAGCTAAAAGAAGGCATAGTGTTACAACCTACATTTTGGAAAGTTCTTTTTCTGTTTAGCCCAAACAAACAAACAAAACAAAACAAACTTTCACATCCCCCGTGTCCAAATACTGATCCAGATACTTGTCTATGATTCCCCTTTCCCTGTAAAATAGGGAGGGACCATAATACCTCATTCCAGCATTCATACAGAGCTGGGTCCACAAAGATCATTTATGAGAAAAAAATGTTTTGAAAACCAGACTCTGCTACACAAACGTAAAACACTGTTTGTCATAGGGACCATGTGCTTGGCACAATACCTGGCATATATGCACTAAACTCTCTGAAAGCCTGAAACCTCAGAATTCTTGTCTATTTTTTTTTTAAGATTTTCTTTATTTATTTGACAGAGAGAGAGAAAGAGAGAGCATAAACGGCATGAGCGGCAGGCAGAGTGAGAGGGAGAAGCAGGCTCCCCGCTGAACAGAGAGCCCAACGCGGGGCTAGATCCCAGGACACTGGGATCATGACCTGAGCCAAAGGCAGCCACTTAACCAACTGAGCCACCCAGGCGCCCAAGAACTCTTGTCTTTAATATATTTGATCCTAATGCCAGGAACAATGTCTGGAAAATAGAAAATAAATAAATAAATAAATAAGATGGATGGATGGATGGATGGAAGAGTAAATTGGGAGGAAGAGGGCATGGAGATTTTTGATACAATAGCTTTTGCCTTTGATCCTGCATCATTTTTATAAAAAACTCAATTGGGATACACCTGAAACTAATGTAGCATTGTGTGTCAACTATACTTCAATGGAAAAGAAAATGGGCCAGTTGAGCAACAGAGCGTGAGGCAGTTGGCTTACTGTGAACCCACCAGAACTATCTGCTCAAACAATTTATATGCGTATATATCCTACTATTTTGCACTGTTTTTAAGCTTGCATATACAGGGTAGAATACAGATGACTACTGCTATCTCAGTCTGCTACCCCTGATCAAATCTACTTTTGTGTGCTTTTGATTCTCTTAAAAACTAATTGTAAGGGGATGAAAGCTTGGTATTTAATACACGCTGGGTAAGTGAGCAATAAACAATTGCAAACTTTCCCAGGGGCTATTTCTCTCTGTCTCATCATCAGGAAGCTAAAGCATATGTTAGATGTTAGCCTGGGTGGACACAAATGTGTCCTATTTATTCAAGGTTTCCTTTGAAGCCACAATTTATAACTTTTGTTTCTTAGGGGTACATGTCAAACTTCATTTAGCATTCACTGGTATCTAGATATACTGAATAGCAAAAAGGCAGAATTCAGGGGCAAAAAAAAAAAAATGCCTGCTATATGAGCAATGATGTCAGTTTCATTTATCTAGCTCACAGAAAGCAAGAGGAAAAATACAATGGAAAAGATGACAGCGGAAAATCAAGATAAAAATTTTTCATTTAACTTGTAAGTGTAAACTACATAAGCACAAGAAGAAATATTAAATATGTTCTAGATCAATGTCTAAGAGGTAGATAATTTTAGGGTAAGTTCTTCTAAAATGTACTTTCTAACCCTTCAGTTTCAAAGATTATATGCTTAACTGGAGCATAGTTATATGCACAAAATTTTCCTTACTCCTAAGAATGTTTTGCAAACTTCTTTTCTGTAAGAATCTGCAAATTTTATACATATAAAGAGACTAGGTTTAAGAGACTAGATACTTCGTTTTGTGACATGAAAAGTAGAAATCTGGTGGACTATAGAATATCCATAAAACTGACCCAAATAAAACAATATTTCAATAATGTTTTACGCTTATAAAGTTATGTTACATTTATTAAATCATTTAAGTCTCAAAATACACAATGAGTGAGGTATTAAAGGCCTATATTCACAGATGTGTAATGTGGGGTTCAAAACTCAATAAAGTTTGTAAGCCTAAGTCATGTACTTCCATACGGCTGATTGTTTTAACTACGCTACAGCACTTTGGAAAGCACTTTTCCGGTATGATTGTAATGCTTTGCAATTGTGAGATGAGCTGTCATGCCATTTCCAACATTTGTTTTCTAAGACTCATCCACGGTGTTCAGTGTAGCTGAGTTCACTCACTTGTTTACTCCCTTATGCAAATACGCAGGTTATTCATTCACTTGTCTCTGGATGGATATTTGAATTACTTCCCTTTTTGAAACCATACCCTGGGATGCTGCAATACATTTTTCTGTACATATGTCCCAGTGGACAGGTGTCAGAGTTTCTCTGAGGTATATATTTCGTAGCAGAATTACTGACTCACAAGATATGCGTATGCTTAACTTTATTAGAAGTGTTCATTTTCCGAAGTCTTTATATCGATTTATATAACATATTATACTTTTACAACGTTTAAAAACAAAACTAACCAACAGGTTTTCAAGTATATTTACATAAGATAAAAAAGGGAGAGAGGGAGCTCTAATAATAAAATACAAAATGGCAGTAATTTCTAGAAAAGAGCAAAGAGGATGTAACAGAGAATATTCATAATTTGAAGTCACAAATAGCCTCAATGTATTGGTACTGTTCTCAATTTTAAGGTTGCCTATGGATTCTAGGGTCTTTATATATACGTTAAATGCATTTTTTTATATGCATCAATATTTACATAATTTTAAAGCTCATTGTGTACAATAATAAGGATCTGAAAAAAGGGTTAGGAGCCTTGAGAATTATTGGCAAATACAGCTATTTTATATCGTAAAATGAATTTATGTTATTCTTAAGATGGAAAATAAAAATAAAAACAATAAACAGGTTTTAATGTATCATGCCAAATTGTGATAATGTTGAGGTCCCCAAGATAACACTCCCTCTTTGTCAACAGTTTCTAGACCCCTCAATTAAAGTTCATAGATTTTGGGCCTTGAGAAATGAAGGGATGGATTTGGTGATGTTTACTCTTTCAGGGGAATTTTTCCTCTAGCTGAATACATCTACCTTGAAAACATTCAAATTAGTCAGTTATCGAAGACATAAAATGATGACAAATTACTAGCCCAGTGGTTCAAAAAAGAAAAATTAAGTCTAGTGTCCCAAAAGTAAAGTAAATGTCAGCATATAACCTCAATATGTAATTATTGATTAACTGCATACCTGCACTACTGTATTTACACATATGTGTGTGTGTGTGTGTGTGTGTGTGTGTGTATATATCCTTGTGCTTACATGTTACAGACATTTGAACCATAGGTAGAAACTGACCCTTATAAGGAATTTGATAATAATAATGTAGCCAAGTAGAGGTTCTAGTCTGTTCTTTCTACATCTAGTGGTTGCTCCTGAGCACTCCACACAGCTCACACAGTCCACTTTAGGTTTCAACATAGCAGCCCTCCCAGAACTGTATTAAGGAGCACAGGACTCAAACTTGCATAAGGGTACTCTGTTTTGTTTGTACATCTACATCATTTGGTTATTATTCATTTGGTAACTTCTGTTACTCTGAAGAAATTAATGTGTCTGTCCAATATAAAGTTACTAACACCCAATGAGCTCAACGATTGCATTTGCAAATATTATTATGAGAATTAAAGGCACCATCTTTAGATCTGACTTCTGCTCCAGGAAGTCAAAGGAAAAACAAAAACAAAACCATGAGACCAAAAAAGGGAAAAAAAGAAAAAAAAAATCACCTTTGTGGTACTGGGTAATTGATTTTTTCTTTTAGTTTTCCAAGGTAGATAAAATCAACACCTTAAAAGACTTGTCTTTAACCCAGGATTTCTTTCATTAAAGTATACAATTGTGGGCGTGTGTCCTAGAGGAGTAATAGTTTGTCCCTAACAAAAGAGTCTGGATTCTGTGATATGCCTTTTGCCAGAGGCCCCGTTCCCCAAAGCACACAGCTAACTGCATCTCCCGCTGTACCTGTAACAATTTAATTGTATAAGTCAGCCTAGTCAAGCATCTCCGGCTCATGACTGGGAGACATGAAATTCATTGTCATTATTGTCCCTGTCATTTTGGATCATTATATCCTGCTGCAGAATTTTCCTCACTTCAGTGCATTTTTACCTCCAGGAGCCAGGGATTATAGCTGAGGTTGAGGGGGGGCAGGACCGTGAACTACATTTACCTCAGGGGAGCCAGAGATTAAATTGGCTTTGCTCTCTCACGAGCTGAATTCATCTATTTGTATGCTGTTGAGTTTTAGGCTGGAATAAAAATGAATATTCTAGTGAACACTGGGCTTTAATTCCCCCTTTGAAACGTGGATATAACCAACTTTTATTTACATTAGGAAACCTAATGTAATTTCCTGTAGGTAGCTATTTTCATATGTGCATAAGGAATACTTGAGGACATCATTGGGTATGAAATAACAGAGCTCTTTTTCTGTCAGTACCTTGATTCTCAGAAGGAAGAATTTAAAGCTGTAATTTTGTTCTCCAGTTTCATCTTATAGAAGCTTAATGGCAGTATTTAATGGTTTTAAATATTTAATGATTTTTAATTATATCTCATTTTCTGTGCACTGGATTGGATAACTAGGGTCCAACTAGAATGGCACCAAAAATCCTACTCTGGGAACAGGAAGATTGAAGTCAAGTTGACAGAGGAAGACAAAATAAGTTCCTAGGAAACTGGCACCTCCTCTAGAGCTATTCATACCTCCCAGCATGCTGAGACACCCAAGCCTGTCATGCCTTAAATACTTCTTGCTGACCTAGGAGAGTTGGACTAGCCACCATTTTCCCTACCTTATTATGGCTAATGGCCATGGACAGCATTCAGCTGAGGGCATTCTGGGAGCAGGTGGCAAGGAACAGGTAAGAAAGACCAGGATCGTGTCTCCTTCAGAAAACCAATGAGTTGATTGTATGTTTTCTCTGACAGAAGATAAGAAGAAAATATAACCTGATCTGTCACTTCCTCTCCCAACTTTCATTACATATGAATTTTTCTGAGAAATTTGACATTTACTTTGTCTGCACTGAAAAAGATGGTAGTTATTCCTCCATATGTGTCAGTTTGTTTTTCAGCAGTTTAACAACAAAATATGGCAATGGATCATACCTATGCCAAGCACATAATAGCCACACTAATTACTGCATTTAAAAGTATGTGGAACTTATTTTATTGCCCTCATTGACTTTGGTGGAGGAATAAAATTTGCTTTAACCAAATGCGATGGCCATCACTATTTATGTAGGATGAACTACCCTTATGAATAATTAAGAAAACTATTTTGATCTTTGTACATTTTGTACTTTAGCGGGAATACCTTACAGCCCTAACATCTCAGTGCTGAGGAACGTTAAAGATTGTCTAAGCCACTGGTCTAAGCTCAGGATAATGTTTACTAGACGGACTGTATTTTCACATATTTTTCATATTTCGCTTTTCAATGATGCTGAAGTAACTGTATAATGAATTACTAGTAAGAATTTTTAGATAGCCAAACTTCTTGCAGCATTTAGAAATTCAACTTCCTCACTTGTGCCACTTTTTTTTACCATAATCAAGATTCTCCCAAGTTGGGAGTTATAAAAATTGTTATTTCTGGTCACTTTAAAGTGGTTAATTTCATGTTACGTGGATTTCACCTCAATAAATATTTCTTAACTAAAAAAACAAATAAACAAGCAAAAAACCAGTTATTTTAATCAGCCCAAATGAATTTTGAAATTATTTGGGTAGCTTATCACATTCTCATAATGATTATTTATAAAGAAGGAATTTTTTTTTTTCCTGTTAAGAAAGTTTTACCTTATAAATTACAATGTGTAGACCTCATTTGCAATAATAAATGTTCAGGTACCTTTTCCTCTCTGAAATTCTTTGGTGACAGGATGATAATGTTATTGTTTGGTCTAGGGGTAAGGCATTCCTTCCTCTCTCTTGAGCACACATTTACCACATATAATGCCCTTACTTATCTACTCCTTTCTACCTTACTCCCTCATTGATACTTAATTTGCTCATCACACCATTGGGAAAAACAGGAGTTGCGCCATCTGAGGATACATTTGTGAAACTATAACACTATACTTGCTTCACATTCTTGTTTTGCCTCACCTTAAGCATGACAGAGTTGGACTGGATCATTTCAGAACAAGGATAAAAACATACATATAAGTAAATACACATACATATATTTCAAATGATTAGAATACAATTATTTGCACCCCTTCAAGACTTAAGATTATTATAGTCAAACCTCAAATACCAAATGGAAATTATTTTAAATAATAATTTTTGTATTTTTCAATAATCCTTGCTAGACTTATAATTTTGCAGCTTGTGACAAGGTATGAAAACCAATTTTAAAGAAATTTTTCTTCCTCTTGCTTCTAATTGGATAATATTTCTTCTGCACATATGACATAGACTTCCTTTGGTTTCTCTAAATAGAATCAACAATAGTCTATAATTCCTAACAATATCAGACCAACAAAAAACTAGGGTGCCACAAATTCAGATATGATATCCACTCATAGTCTTCTCAAAGAGAATCAGATACACACAAGCTAAAAAATAAAACTAGTTAGTGTTTGCTACATCACATGGTAAAGAAAAGGACCAAGTATTTGAGAGGGTTTATGCAGGCAGAATGAATCATGTGAGGCAAAGGGCACAAACTCTTCCTTGTCAGGATGGGAAGAATGCCATTTTCAGAATGCCTTCTTACTAATCTTGGACCAAAAACCTCTTTAATATAATCACCCACTAAACTACAATGGATTAACATTAAGGGTCTGATGTAGAGAAAGCAAATTCACAGTTAAGGTTGTCCTTTAACATGTAGACTCAATCAAGGGTACCAAAAAAATAGTTAAGTGTCCCCCCTGTGGTGCTTAGATGCTGGAAGGCACTGTAAATTGTGAATTTTCTAGCTTTTAATGTTTGTCTAAGACTCTTAACATTTTTCCAATATTGTTGCTCCTAGGACATTTTCTTGAGTTTGTCCCTGTTGCCTCCTCTGTGCATATACACTCTGCGTTCGTACATGAAAGCATGACAGACAGCTCAATTGATTCAGAAATCTAACACTGAGAAGAAGAAAAAAGGTGGGGGTAGCCTTGGGTATATCCCATAATATGAAGTATAAACATCAATGTCTCCTGAAAAAACAAACAAACAAACAAACAAAAAACCCAGAAAACAAACCAAGAAAAAACATTTCTTCATGCTAAGAGTTTAGATATCTAACTTGAAATACAAAAGATCACATAAGTGGTTTTTAAAAAAAAAAAAACCCTCCAAGCTATAGAGCCTAAGCTGTCCTTTGTGTTCAAAATTTTTAAGATTTTTTTAAACACATACGATTAATTATCTGTGTCCAGCTATTTTTTTTTTATAAATGGATAACCATCCCTGGACTATTTTCCAATTCCATACACCCTTTAAAACTATAGTAAAATTTCACAAACGGCTCTTCCTGTTTTGTTTTGTATTGTACAGTGGTCCATCTGGAGATATATTAAGTGGTTAGCTCCTTCCGATAAAAGTGTGTAAAAAGTATATTGTTCACATACACCCACCCCCACCCCCACACACACAAAGAATGAACATGGAACACATGGCAAATGGATATTAGATAATGTTACTGGTAGAAAACATTTAACAACAATAAAATAAGCAATAAAAATTGGGGTTCTGGTTTAACAGATGCAATGTTCATTCATCTACCTTCATCACACAAATTATATGTTCAAGAATTGTGTCCTGTGCAAAATACAAACATGTCAATTTCAGCCCAGGGGGCATTTTTCCTGGGTTTATAACCCCTTGAAAATAGAGGTTTCATCAGAAAACCTAACATCCTCAGCTGCTTTCAACATTCTAATATATTCATAAGGCAAGTATTCGCTGGCAAACATATAACAAATTAAATGGCATGTGGGTGCGGTCCAGATTCATAATGATGGAAAATGAACCAAACCAACCATGAGACACAAGTAGAAATGAAAGAAGAAAAAGAATATGCAAAAACAAACAATACTAAAAGCGAAGGGCCATAGGTAGTTTTTCAGCTAGTATTAGACAAAATGGTGTGTGTTTGTGTGTTGTCTGAGATCAGCATTAAAATTAAGAATGTGAAGCTATCTCATCAAGAACATACTAAAAGGGTCATGAGTCACAAAAGTATCGTATTAAAAGAAAAACCACATACCGTCATAGTAGACAATTGCTCCTACCAGTTTGTCCTTCTGGAGCATTGGGAAATGTTCAAGGGCTCTCGATTTGCTGAGGACATAACTGCTCTTCAGGCAATTACTTCCTGCAACCAGATCATATAGCTTGATTCCTACCCAGTAGTAAGGTAGCTGCCACCACCTACAGCATAAATAGGGGGAAAGGTTTCTTGAGACACAGAGCAGAACATTACAGAATGCCACTAAGTTATAGTATACTTTTCATTTAAGAAAAGCAATGTATATCTAGAAGTGTACTTACTGCAAAAGAAACAGGAGGAACTGCATGACTGTTTTTGACACCAACTGAGCTAAATTATATAAGTAAATGAATCAGTGAGACTTTAAATGAATCATTCCTAAGACAGTGCTTCTTGACCTGGCCGCGTATGAGAATTCCCTGGAGACCGCCAATACCTGGGTCTCACACGTCTAGGGACTTATTTAAGTGGATGAAGGGCGGAGCCTGGGTGACTGTCATGTGCACCCAGGGTAGAGGTTCGTTGGTTTAAGACGTCCTAAGCCATCTACAACAAAATACGGACAAAAATGATCAAAGCTGTTTCTAGGCACTCACAACTCTCTTGTGCCTTGCAGCTGTATAAACCGCTGCTTCATACTACCTGTGTTCCAACTTAAGGCAAGTTCATGGACAGCTGTAACAACATCAGGAACACTGGATTTTATAATGTATAATCTGACACCTCCAAACCAAACTTCAATGTAGTTAATTTGGAAATTTAAAATGAGCCAAAAAGGTTTAGGCTGGGAGTTGGTACATGGTTAAGGTTCAGATTTTGCAGCAGGATACCTTTTGACTATGCATTTTTGTTTGCAAATGCCCCACCTCTGTTCCCCACTGTAAATGCAGTTGCCCTTCTAGAGAGTCTCGGTTAACTGGGGTAAGAAACTACTAATTATAAACACAGAAGACAACCTCCTCATCCTTCAAGATCTAGCCTTTAGAGATGGGTCAGAAAAGGGTAACTTAGGAAAAGCCACATTTTTAAAACACAACAAAGGCAAACATTTGGAAAGGATTAGAGATTAGGACCAGTTAAAAGTACATTATGAAACACACATTGAGGGACTATTTCCATTAAAACGGTGTTGTTCTATTGACCTCAGTGAAGCAAAGAGTATACAGATGATATCGAAAGCCTTACTTGTAAATTGGAAGCATTATAGGCAACGGAGCTGATAAATGGGGAGCAATTTCTAGTAGGTTGGCACGCTCGTGAAGGGCTTCTTTTACCATTCTATACTGAAAAGCAAAACAGAGAAAATTAGTTTGGCAGTAACAGATCATAATATTTTCAAATGGCAAGTAGACACCCCGCCAACCGATTGATACACAGAAACCTCTCTACCTCTGAGTGAGGATAGCTCCCTCCTAATCAAATTTCTAATAATACATCATGCTGTCAACCTGAAAGATTTTTTAGAAACCTTAACTGTATTTGCATAGGAGAAAAACATGCTGTCAGAGTTCCCAGGTGTAAGATCTTTTCCTGACTTGAGTTACAAGATTATTGTAACAATTTATCTTGCATTCTCTGTATTGTCGGCCTTCTCAGTCCTCTCTATTTCCTCATGTAAGAAATTACAGATTGTTCAAGTTCACACTAAATGTTCCCTCCTTGCCTCCACTAATACAAGCAGAGATAATACTTAGGAGCTGCCCAGTATTTTATAGATTACAAGAAAGATTTTGTCTTGACTCTTTTCATCTTCATTATGCCTCTCTGAAAAGCCAGCATTACTATTATAACACTAATGTAAAAATGAGAAAACTGAGGCTCTTGGACATTGAATAAAGAAGCTGGAACACATCACAAGTCGTCTGATTCTAGGCCCTATGCTCTATTCTTTGCATCCAGCATGATGCCGAAGAGACATGGAAGAAAAGAGGACGCATTCGAAACTGACAATGTCAAGTTAGCACTGCTGTGTTTTTCATGTACCAGAAGCAGAGAGGGAGTTCAGCTGATTTTTTTTTTTTTTTTTTTTTACCCCCTGGGAAATGTCATCTTCCACACTGCCTTGGCAGTTTCCAAATGGTGGCAGACTGGACACAATAAAGTGTGACATAAGAAAAGCATGACTCAGATCATCTTTTCCTTAGGAATATGTCAGTGGCGATATGAGCGTATGATTGCAGTTACAGTTAAGAGGATCAATTTAACACTCCTGTATTACAACACGGCCTCCCCCCTGAAACTGTCTGGAAAGTAGCAGTTTGGTAGCCATTGGCAAAACAAACAAACATACCATGGCAATTGTTAAAAAGCAACATATCCAAAGGTGATTTTGTACATTTGCTACCTTGACATGCCTGCGTGCAAAAAGCCCCTGATTACCCATAAACATGATGCTATGGGAAAGTGCCAGCACATCTTTCATGAAGGATATTCCAGCAGAATACACACGAAATAGGTATTTCCAACAGGAAGAAATGTTAAAAGCCATAAAAAAAAAAAAAGATTTAATTGGGTAGAAAAAAGCAAAGTCGCAATTTTTGTTTAACAACCAGCATACACAATTACCTGCTCAATATCCAACTTCATGATAGCCTTCTGAAGATATCTCACACCACCATGGATCAATTTAGTGCTTCTGCTGCTGGTCCCTGATGAGAAATCATCTCTTTCTACAAGGGCTGTTTTTAGTCCTGTGTAACCAGAAAACCAAATTAACTTCTTAAATTACACAATTTGTATGTAATTCATTAAAGGCACTTCTCCAGGGTAGAGACAATCACAAGAAAAATTACTCTGAACATGGATAAATTTGTATTCAAAGTGCAGTACACTGTCTATATTATAATGAAGAGATTTTAGCCTCTTCCTGGGGGAAAAGTCAAACCAGAACTAGAAGCATATTAAACTGTGAATGAATCACAACTAGAAAATATTAGAGTACAATTTCATGGCAGTAACATACTCCAGGGCATTTAGAAGGCCAAAGGAGAGCCTGGCACCCATCCTGACCAATGCAGTAAACTCAGTGTTGTGTCAAAGCCCTGGGAACTCACATTCTTACCTCACTACAGGTCACTCATGCGTCCCAGCCCCTCATCTCCGGTCTACTCTAACACGTCATCCATAAAACTAGACCAGACCTCCTATGTGCTGGCTGCTGGAGGGGGTGGTAGAGTGGGTAAAAATTGGGGGAAAAAAAAGACCAAAGGCATCAATAGTGAAGAAGAAGGAAGAGAATAACCTTTGACATTGAGGGATTTATAGGCTAAGACATGCAAGCACAGTATTATAGAATTACACAGAAAAATACAAGCCAGGACAAATAAACCCAGTGCAGAGGATCCATGAGTAAAGACAAGACAAGATTCTTGGTAAAGGTGAGGCTGAGCAAAGATAGGTTGGTTCTAGAAGTCATGTCTCTGCCCCTTTCTTTGAGGGTTGCAATAAATCTCTTAGGGATGAAACCAGCTTTGTTTTGTTTTCTTTTCTTACAAAGCCATCCCTGCTTCTTAGGATTGGGTAGGAACCCACAGAACTACAAGTGTCATACACTAGTTAGAGATGAAACCCCAAACGTCAAAAGATGAAACGTATCTACCAACATCAAGCCATGAGGAATTTTCAGTGCCTGGCATACTCATAGGGAATGAGAGAATGTCACAGAGTCCAATTACAATGAGAATATGTAACCGGAAAAGTTTGGGATCACACAGCTCATGTACGAGAATCTGTGCATATTTTCAATTCAGAGCCATTTATTACATTTAATACCAAAGGGTCGTTTTTATAACTTTTAACAGTTTAAATATCATACCCAAATGTCATCATAAAATCAGGGCAATTCCCTTGACTCCAAAGGACAAAATATTTGGAAACCATAGAGGAAAAGGAGAGAACTTTGATTCAAGGGCAAAAGTGCTAATGCTCTAACTGACTAGCAAAATAACACAGAAATTACAGGTATTATAGCCCCAGGTCACACTTTTGTAGCATTTATGCTAGACAAAGATCTGTCAAAGTCTCGACTGTGAAAACTCTATCAGATATGCTTAGTAAATTCAGTACTGAATATATTAAAAAAAAAAAAAAACAGAAAAATATGTCAAGTTAACACATATATTTTAAAAGAATATGGAGAACATAAGTGCCAGGCAAAGTGCTGGCATTAGAAATGAATTTGGCATGGACCAAGCTGTCCAGCAGCTCCCAGCTCAGAGAGAGGTCAGTAAGTGCCACAGTTTTCCAAGCGCTAGATTTGCAAATACAGAGAACTCTTAACTTAGTCTGGGCTAGAAATTAAAATCAGGACATAAAGCTAAAATTGCATAGTCCAGATTACATTTGTAATCTCTTAAGAATGCTTGCCTTGGTGAGCTTTTTCACTTTTCTTAGGAAGTCCAACAGAGAGATCTTCTTCCAACACTAAAATAGACCATTGTGTCTTCAGGTGAAGATCAAGTGAGGAGCTGACCTTCAAAGGGCATTTAAGAGCCAGATTATTTCAACTATACCCCTCATTTAACCTTGGAACCCCAATCATGGCACCGAGATACCTGCCCCACGAGAGGCAGGGACAGGAGAGTGCAAGAGCCCCCCCCCCCTCCCCCCGTCCAGCCCCTGGCCTGCCCCCTGTATTCCCCACCTCCTAGCATTGATCCCCACCCTACCCAGAAGTGTGGACTGGACCTAGCGCCTTGCTTCTAATGAACAGAATGCAACAATTTTGACCTGTCACTTCTTGATTAGGTTACAGAGGACTGTGACTCCTCTCTCTCTCTCTCTCTCTCTCTCTCGCCCACACTCTCTCTTGCCCTCTCTTGCTTACTAAGACGAAGGAAACTATCATGTTTTAAGAGCAGTGACTAAAGGAGGCCCCCAGGCCACAGGTCTCAAGGAACTGAGGCCTCCATTGGACAACCAGTGAGGAAGTGAATCTTGCCAACAACTACAGGAGGGCTAGGAGGTGCTGCATCCTGTTGGAGACTCAGAGCCAGAGAACCCAGGGTAAGGCAAGGCCAGATCGCTGACCCACCAAAATTGCTGTGATAGCAAATGTCATCTTAGGCCACCAAATTTCAGTGTAGCTTATTGATTGCACAATTCCCCATGCGAATAATAACCGCAGTCACAGTATAAGTTTGTAATTGCACATCGGGTTGAGTTGATGGAGGAGTATGTGTTCAAGATAGGAGGGGAGGGAATGATCACTGGCAAAACAAAACAAAACAAGTACTTAAGCAAGAGAAAGGAAAACGCTTGAGATGGCTGAGCTCATTTAGGGGCTGCTTGTCACTCAGGGGCTGGGGACGATGTGAAGGAGATCCAGGGGCAGGAATAGTAAAAGGTAGATCACAAAGGACCTTTCATCCACACTGGGGAATTTGGACTCTCTCCTATGGGCCACTGTTTCTCACAAGTAAGTAATATCTGAGTTTCCTGAAAAAGAAAATGCCTTTGAGACCATGGCTCCAAGTCTGGGATTCGTTTGAGAAGCACATGCTTTGTCAGAAAGTACAAGATTTGGCATCAATGCCAAAGAAGGATGAGCCTGAACACTGTTCTCAGTTCCAAGTTATCCATTTTGAGGAAGGGTATTGCTGGTTGCTTTTTTTATTATGGTGATTATAAAAAAGGAATAAAATTTCAATTTTTCCAGAAATTCTTGGATATTGTTTTGAGAAACACGATTGTGCTGTCAGGGGAAGCACCAAAGCATTGTAAGCTGAGACATCAGATTACTGTTCTAGAAAGATCATTTTGTGGGGGTGGAGGGGAGGGGTGGAGGGGGGAAGAGAGGGGGCAGACAATTTAGGGGATGTGTGCCATATAGTAGGAGCAGGGCAGTGAAGAGTCCACCCTCACAAGGCAGAAGATGAAGAGAGAAATTTATGGGCTTGTGTTATCAGGATACATTTTTTTTTTTTTTCTTTCCTAAACTGACAGAGTGTGAGGCAGGGAACTACTCTAGGAATTAGCAAGCCATCTCAGGAGGATATTTCAGGATATGTAAGTGAGAGCTAACACTTCAAAGCCTCAAAACTGCTTTTGCAAGTATTGGACATTTAAAAAAGTTATTCACATGTATTTATGTGAGAAACCCTAGTGAATACCAACAAAAGTTAAAATGGGCTTCTCTGTCAAACCAGGCTGTTTTGCTTGTCCTATTATTTCTAGTGTCATATCATCAAGCTACCCACCAGAATTTCTGGAGCGAAATGATACTGCTTCTTCCAGAGCAAAAAAACATAAAAATGTAACCTCCAAAGTTACAGCTAAATTGATATATTCATGTAATCTAAAAGTATTTCCAAAAGTTTCCAGAACAACGCACACAAAAAACCCCAGATATTCAGGGAGAAAAAGAAAATATTTTCAAATTTTCAGCTGCTATTATACACCAAATGTTTTCTAATTTTTATTGAGTGAGCACAATGGAGTGAGGGAAGAGGGAACTGAGGCAAAATCAAGACATCACTAGAAGTTCTGTTTCTCACAAATATATTTTTAACTGATTAACCAACTATAGCAAAGACAATGAAATTTTTAAAAGCCTTGTAATCTTGCACAGTTGCATTATCTACTATGTTCCTGTTTCACCCCTCAAAAATCCAAAATTTTCCTTGCCTCAAAAATTACTGATCCAAAATTAAGAGCTCAGTTTTCTGATACTTCAAGTATAAAACAAGGAAGTGAAAAGAGGGTACTGTTTTACCTTCTTAAAGACAATGAACAGTTTTTTAAGTGACATTTAATGCTAACATTTTATGTTCTTAGGTAAAATAATTAAGTTTGAAGGACATCAAAAATAATGTACTGAGGCTTCAAGCAACTACTGCTGGCTCTGGATTTGAGGCGCTCGGGAAGATCTTCCCTCAGAGTAAATAAAGAACAGCCTCCTTACGTGCCTGACAACGAAGGGCTGACCTCTCCGTGCATTTACAGTAATTCAACTTAACTAGTTCAAGATTTTATGAGGAATAGTTTTTTTTTTTTTTCTTTTCTTCTTAGCAGTTCCTTTTTATGGAAAGCAATGAGCTCTGTCGCTTCTGAGATGAACTAGAACATTTAGGAGGGGTACTATTATTTTTTTTATTTTTTAATTATTGATTGCTTTCCATAGGTATTCACAGCAATTTCATGACCGTGGTGAAGTACTAGTATTTGGAGTGAAATGATTTTAAAATCTTAGATGGGTAACTAGGTTAGCTACAGTGGAAGAATAAAGTCCACGGAAATCTGCCTTTACCATCGTCTTCAACACATCTTTTAGCGAGTTCGGATTGTGTCCTGAGGGATGTGTGGCAAGGAGCATGAACTAAATAAGGCTCTTTACAGCTTTGCCTTTGCCGACCCTGGTGAGAACATCTAGATACCAAGCACTTTCAACTAAACCAATTTGTGGCTCAAGACAGTTGAATGAATATGGAGGAGTAATTACCTTCTAAGGGGAAGAATAGTACGACATTTAACTTTCACAATGTGATATAGAACAGAAGTATATTTTAATACCTTTTACTGATTATCTTATTATGCATGAAAACATGCTCAATATAATAAATGTGGAGATGTAAAGAGAACAAAATAAAACTCTCCTGTAATCGCACTGCTTAGAGATAACCATAGCTGACATTTGTGAACATTTAAACGTTCGCATTTTCTATGCATGTATATAATCACATATGTACATTTTTACAAAAATAGGATCATAGGATATATTCCATTTTTTCATTTAATGCTATTTATTGTAAACATCTCCCCATGTCAATACATATTTTTCTATCATTTTATTTGTAATGTATGAATAAGTATTACATTAAATATTTACAATGATTTATATCCAATTCCTTATTTTTGAACATTTGGGTTATTTCATACCTTCACTATCACAGATATTACTGCAACATATTTTCACTTAAACTCTTTGCATTTTTAATTATTTCATTGGAATAAATTTTCAGATATGGCATTATTTGGATATTTTTAAATAGAAAGGAGAGATAAATCCTTGTAAATTACCTAGTGGAGGCACCAAGGTAATATACAAATAAAAAATTTAGAGACTCTGTACGTTAGTAGCATAGCAAAAGTATTAAAGCCCTATGCCCCGTGAAGGAAAAATACTGCTTATCCTTCTTTAGAAAAGCTTTGGGCGCATACCTTTGGATTTCAGAAAGCC
Organism: Lutra lutra; assembly: GCF_902655055.1. Classification (NCBI taxonomy): domain Eukaryota; kingdom Metazoa; phylum Chordata; class Mammalia; order Carnivora; family Mustelidae; genus Lutra; species Lutra lutra. The sequence goes on along the minus strand of NC_062280.1, from coordinate 54,778,834 downwards.
AATGCCATTAATAAGACAAGGAACTAACCCAAAGGCTGAACATTTTATATGAAAGATCGATTTCCTAAAAAAATAACACTCCTTCTCCACAGTGCAAAGTAAACCTGGCTTGTTAATTTCAGCAATATGAATCCTATGCAATGGCTTAGTTCTTTTTAACAATCAATGTTAACATTTTACAGAACTATATAATATTGGATTGGTTATTTAATATTGTTGCTATTTATATGAGGAAACAGATAAACTATTAATGCAGATACCATGTTGCAGTAGAACTCATTAACATACTTTGTGTCCCTTAAGTACACACAGATTATGGAGGCACAAAAGTGTTAATTAGAGTCATATAGTATATTAATTAGAGTCATATAGTTATAAGGGGAGAAGGGAGTTGCTGTTGTTGCTTCCTCTTTTTACTTTTTTATTATAAAAACTGCCAGTGTTCAAAGAGAGGAGGAATATCCAAGGGATGAAAAGAGAGACTAATACACCACTGGCTTCCTGGTTGCAAAATCCAGACATAACTAATGTTAATGATAAAAATGTCCCATATATATTACCAGAAGCTTAATATGTTTATGAAAGTATACAACCTGTGTACCTTTTTGCTTTAAACACAAATAAAATTGATGAATTCATTCTTTACAACTTGTTTTCAAATTTATGTTACATTTTAGCCATTGTCCCTGAAAATAGGCATAAACCTCTTTTTAATAACTGAATGTACCCAATTTATTAAACCAGACCTCAGGTTTTTTCTATTATAAATTGCTGTAAGTAAAATTTTGGTCAGTATGGCATTATGAGTTCAGCTTTGAACTCCTCTTTGTCTGCACACACAGAGAAAATCGTCTCTGTGTATATTTGAGGAATGTGGTTGATTTGAAAATAAACACACTTTGGATCAGAAATGTAGCAGAAACTCAGAGCAGAGTGGTTAGGCCAAAAGCCTCTGCTTGCTGAGCCCTGGGTCTAAACCAGGCAAAGGCAACCAAAAATTCAATCCCTAAAGGTTAAGAGGAATCCTGGTCTTCCTTGCAAGCAGAGGTTAGGGAGCCAGACTGACCACCTGAATGCTGGGAACTGACGAAGGGCTTTAGCCAGTGTAAGGGGTGGGGGAGATGCTTCTGCTGACCACTGTCCAGGGCTGTGGACTATCTGCGGGGACATATCTAGGAGATAGGAAGACAGACACAGAGAGGATCACCTAAGCCAAAGCACCACTAACTCACTCAGCAATTGGTCTGCTCGATGCCCATTATCAGCACATGTCAAGAGCTTCAATTTGACTCTGGGAAAAGTCTCTGATGGGACTCGAGGGTGGAAAGGACTCTATGTATAGAGCTTAAGGTATGGAAACAGTGATACAAAAGTGACCTCATATGAATGAAAGGAAGGAAGGAAAAGAAGCAAAATAAAAGATGTAAAGTAAAAAATACAAAATAAATGCATATGGGATCCAAACAAATGGAAATGGATCAAATTCCATTCTTCTTTCTTTATGCTTAATAGATAGAAGCTATCTTTAAGTGGATCAAATTCCCCTAGTTAAAGATAGATTCTAAGTAGAATCAAAATAAAAAACTTAATTAAAAAGTAAAGATAGGGGAGCCTGGGTGGCTCAGTGGGTTGAGGCCTCTGCCTTCAGCTCAGGTCATGATCCCAGAGTCCTGGGATCGAGCCCCACATCAGGCTCTCTGCTCCTCAGGGAGCCTGCTTCTTCCTCTCTCTGCCTGCCTCTCTGCCTACTTGCGATCCCTATCTGTCAAATAAATAAAATAAAATCTTAAAAAAAAAAGTTAAGATAGATTTTATCTATTAAGCAAAAAGAAAAAAAAAAAAAAGTCCAGAGGCTCCTGGCTGGCTCAGACAGAAGAGCATGCGACTCCTGATGTTGGGGTCATGAGTTCAAGCCCCATGTTGGGTGGAGAAATAATGTAAATAAATAAATAAACTTTAAAAAAAAAACACAAAGGAATCCAGCTATGCACTGTTTATCACAGACATACTAAAGCAAAGATTATAGAAAAGTTGAAAACAATGTAACAAACCCTGTCTGCTAGGTTCTAAATACTTTCCCAGTCTCACATGTGTTTATTATTTTTTTTGCCGTAGATAACTTTTAATTTTTATGAAATGAGATGTAGCAAAATTTTCCAAAAGGAAAATGGCTCTATTGTTGTCCTGCTTAAAAATACCTTACTCCTTTTTTTTTTTTTTTTTAATATTCCACATATACTGGGGCACCTGGGTGGCTCAGTGGGTTAAGCCTCCGCCTTCAGCTCAGGTCATGATCTCAGGGTTCTGGGATCGAGCCCCGCATCAGGCTCTGGGCCCAGCGGAGAACCTGCTTCTCCCCTCTCTCTGCCTGCCTCTCTGCCTACTTGTGATCTCTCTCTCTCTGTCAAATAAATAAATAAAATCTTAAAAAAAAATCACATAAACTTTCTTCTGATAGGTTTATGGTGTTTTACGGTTATGTACTTGGTTCACTTGGAATATGACAAACAAGAATATATACACATATGTATATATGTGTGTACATACGTGTGTGTATCTATGTACATGTAAGAACATACATATATTCAAATACAAACAAAAACCTGGGGAAGTAGATACTCCAACACACTTATTAAATAACTAATAATGACAGATTTGAAATGCTGCCTTTACCATATTCTGAATTTTATGTATCTAGGTCTATTTCTAGGCTCTTTTGTTCCACTTATCTCTATATTTGTTTAGCAAACTATTTTAAGTAGTTTAGAATACATTTTAATATCTGATAGATCGCTACATCTTCTATTATTATTCTTCCTTTTTAAAAAGATTTTATTTATTTATTTGACCAAGAGAAAGAGAGAGAGCACAAGCAGGGGGAGCATCAGAGAAAGAGGGAGAAGCAGACTCCCTGCTGAGCAGGAAGCCTGATGCAGGCTGATCCCAGGACCCTGGGATCTCAACCTGAGCCGAAGGCAGACGCTCAACCAGCAGAGCACCCATGTGCCCCTATCATTATTCTTTTTCAGAATTAATCCAGTAAAGCTCATAGGCTCATTTTTCCAGATAAACTTTAGCATAAGTTTTCAAGGACCACCCCCAAATCCTGTCAAAGAAAAGCAGTATATTAATTAAAATTGCATTAAATTTCCAAAAAAATTTAGGACTTGGCAGTCTGATCTAACTAGTAGAGTTCAGAAAACTGCAAACTTGATCTTTGCAAGTCTGCTGTCCTAACAGGATTTTCTCTTCTGTCATCATGGTAAAGGGGTGGAAGTAGAAGGGGGTGAAGGTGCAGACCTATAATTCCCAGAATGCACCATCTTCCCAGGCTTTCCCTCTTCTGCCCCTTTTCTACAATACACACACCTCCTCCCTCTCACAAACCTTTACATAGACAGAAAAGTGTCATTGTTCTCTTTCACTTATGCCTGCAAACCTTGAGGCTCTCTACAAGGTTAAGACACTTGTAGAAGCTCATAAAGCTAGTATGTGATGAAGCTAAGACTTGATCCCACTTCATTTTAATTTCACAACCTGTGTCCTTAATCACTGGGCTATACTGTTAGACGCGCAGAAACTGAGAATTGAGGAACTACCAGACACATACCATTCATAAACTAAAAGTATATGTACCTTTTTTTGACCAGGAGAACTACAATGAACACTTCCCTCCTGCAAGAAACAGTCTTCTCCAGAATGTGAATTAAAAGCCGTAAAGGTTAAACTTATAAATCAGATATTAAACCAAAAATGTCGTAGGTGATCCTCAATACATACAAGTAAAAATCACATAAAAGAACAAAAAGAACTGAAAAAAACTCCTTGATGAACCCTGAGGGGGTGATTTTATCTATCAGATTCTCCTCATTCCAGCTCTCCCTGGGGGCAGAGTGCCTCCAACAATGCTTCAAGGCTGGGCTTCTGCCCAGAGACTGGACCCAGTGTTAAACAGGGAAGCGATTTCTATTGATCCTGGAAACCTGCAGAAGAACGTGACAAGAATCATGCATATTATGTTTACAAAATCATATTCCCAAATGAAAACTGATTCCCAAGAAAATGCAGAAGGTAAGAATGCAAATAAATGATCATTAGGAAGCCTTCATGACTTTTTCTCTGCCTTCTACAGTCTTTGTTTATCCATTACCAAAATTGCATTTGGGCACAGTATTCCATCAGAAAGCTTGTGCAAACATTTCTATACAAGCCCTTTAACATCTACTGGTTCCCCCAAAACTTTGATGTCCTGAAAAATCTAATTATTACTGGTAACTTTAAAAGATCACAGTAATTTATTTTTGTCAAATGTGACTAAAGATTAATGGAAACAATCAGGAATAATTTGGTAAAAACATATCAAATGCAGAGAAAGCAAAATTTGTTGTTAAGTGAAGCATCAAATATAATAAAAGAGCAAATTCCATGAATGAACAGCAACAATGCACAATTCATTAACCAAATGCCCATGATTATTTCACACTTCAGAGGGCTACTGATATGATCAGAAATTGTAGTAAAAGGATAAATACAGATTAACTTCAGCATCTCTATACATTTTAATTATAAATCCTACCCCCTCAAGGGCTACCAGCATAATAAAAGAAATACAAACTAAGGTTTAGCCATCCCTCTTATAAGGAATATTCTGTAGATATAAAGCCCTACATATAAGACATTCAGTCAATCGTTACTAACTAAAAGAATTTAAAATCTGGTCAACAGCCAGGCTCTGGAACCTCTGACCTTCCCAAAGTCATCACCACCACCACCACCACCACCATCTCCATCACTATCCTACCATGACTGCGGTCATCTGCTCATGCACAGGTTCATGCCTTGTCACTACCGATGACCTTCACCACCCAAAGGAAAATTGCACTTTTTCTGCAAAGACTAACAAACTATAAGCCCCTGGAGGACAAAAACCACATCTTATTAATCTGCTTATTCTCAGAGCTGGATCAGTACTTGACTCACAGTTTTGTTTTAAATAGGAAAAACAAACAAACAATAAAACTTGAAACCTAAAGAATCATTAACAAGAACATCCTTGGGATGAATTCTTCAGCCATTAAAAAAAATGAATAGCACAACGTGATTAAATACATTGTTTTTTGAAAGTAACACACTACAAAGTAATGACTGTAGTATGATCTTGTCTAAGTTTTGAAAAAGATAAAAATCTAGAAAGTGAGATTTTTCAAAGGAAGAAAAAGCACTGAATAGGGGTCACCTCGGTATCAGTACATTCGGTCCCACAACCTACCCTAATTCTTTGAAGGAAGCTGGCTCTCCAACACCCCTCAACTTTCCTACCAGTTCTAGGTTTCCATTTAAACAATGCCCTCTGCCTTCAGAGAATCTTGTCTCATTTTCTCCCTCTTTCTCTGATATCTAGTCAGTTCTCCATTCCGCATTCTACCCCACTGTGTATTTTCTCTGTCTCTACTCTAAGCAATACCAGGGAGATACACACACACACACACACACACACACACACACACACACACACACACACACACACACACACATCCTGCATAGAAAACAAATTTACATTTTCTAACTACAGCAAATGACCCCTATTCCCTATCACATTCTCCACATGGTAGTTTTAAATCTTTTCTACATGAAGTCTCCTACTCCCACGGTAAGTAGAACATCTCTCTTTGTGCTTGTGTGAATAAAAACAGTTCTTCTAGGTCACAGAGGCTCCCTTTTTTATATCTTAGAATCTTTACCCTTTATTTTTGTCTCTGAGAGATGTCCCTTATCTCCCTACCAAACCTAAGATACATTTTTGTTATCATTGTTCCACACGTTGCCTCCTATTCTTGGCATATAAAGGTTCTCCTCCTGTATAGGCTTTTTCCTCTGAGTCCACAGAAATATTCAGATTGTTCCTCTAGGAAGAAAGGAAGGAAGGATTGAAGGAATGGAGAGGAGGAGGAAGAGAGAGGGGAAGGAGAGAAAGGAAGAAAGAAAGGAAGAAAGAAAGAAAGAAAGAAAGAAAGAAAGAAAGAAAGAAAGAAAGAAAGAAAGAAAAGGGAGGGAGGGAAAAAGAAAGAAAGAAGAAAGGAAGGAAGGAAGGAGAGAAAGAAAAAAAGAAGAAAGAAAAAGAACAAAAGGAAGGAAGGAAGGAATGATGGATGGATGGATGCATGAAGGAAGAGAACAATCGCACATGTTGCCTCCCTCCTTTATATCCTACTACACCATCAAGTTAACTCCTTGCTATTTTGTCTGTTTCTAGATGTCTTAAAAGCTTATGCCCATGCCAGCTCCTTCCTTACGGCCAATCTATTCCTCGTCACCAAATCCAATGCTCTTCAGTGTCTCAAAGTGGCCTATTCAGTATAGTCCAAAGGCCTTCTTCTGGCATACCAGGCCCAGTCCCACCTCCCCAACTTTTCTCATAGCCCACTCCAACTGCTCGATGCTCCAAAGGGAAACGTGCCATCTGCCACACGCGCTGACTCCACGATCTTCCCCCCGCATGTGCGCTCAGATTGCAACACTTCCACGAAGCAACGTTTGCCTATTAAAATTCTACCTGTGCTAAATAGCAGCTTTCTTTCTCCTGACCACCCTTTGCAGATATAACGACCCTCCGCTTTATAGAACCATAATGCCCACACGCCTTTTGAAAGGCACATATCCTCTGTGATGTCATTCTGTCTACACAGACGAGCAGAACTGTGAGCACCTTCAAGGCATCGACCGCCCATCCAGTTTGAGTGCTCATTAGCATCTTGAGAACGCCATGCATCCAACAGGCAGATTGTGAATATTCGTGGAACTAAATTTTTTTTTTTTGGAATTAAAATTTTTTAAAAACTGCCATATATTTCAGTACATAACATGAACATAACAAGAAACACCAAACAATAGATTTTTCTGAATCTTACTGGGGAAATGATCTGCTAGGACAGAAAACTGTCACCTGGTCAATTCTAACTCCTGGGAGGGCTAGCCTCTAACAAGACCGTCCATTATGTTAGCAACATGACCTCCCTTTCCACACTCCTTCCCAAGCCTCCAGGGGAGAGAGGTGAGTTCTAATACCTCGAGGTAACTACAACCATTATTTCCAGCTGCTTTAGTATGTCCGAGGATAATGTGGCACAAATTACGAACCAGGGACGGAAACAGGGAGTTCTATGAAAATCGGGGAGTGCCTGACAACACAATAAATTCCAAGGGCTATATTTGAATTTACTATGATTTAAAAGTGACAAAAAGGACCTAAGCTGTGAAGTCTTGGTGGGTCAAAACTTCAGTGTGGATCCTATGCTATACAGTAAATCTAGGGCACTTTCCACTCGTAGTGCCTGTGCCTAAATCTTGCCAAATGTATTCATGTCTGAAAAGTAAATTCTACCAGGTATGTGAGGCAACCAAGTATAAGTCTAGGGAGGATGTGGCAGTAACTTAATCTGAGAAAAACTGCTCCATGGAATAAATCATTACCACTGAGTATGACACCACAAGAAATCTGGAACATTATACAGTAACTAAAACAACCCAGAGTCAAAGTTCCATGCAGCAGTGCCCAGACCAACTGGATACATCCAAGGATACCACAAAGATTATTTCTCTAGGACAACTGGTTCTCAAAGTCTTTGCCTTAGGGGTACCTGGGTGGCTCAGCTGGTTAAGCATCCCACTCTTGTTTTCGATTCAGATTGTGATTTCAGGTCCTGATCTAGGGATCATGATCTCACAGTCATGGGATGAAGCCCCATGTGGGCTCCACAGGCTGTGTTTCTCCCCCTCCCCATCCACCTCCCCCTACCCGGCTCTCACACACACCAGCACTCTCTCTCTAAAATAAATAAAGTCTTAAAAAATAATAATTAAAAAAATAAAAGTATTTTGCCTTCATGTTAATAATGGCAGTTATAGGGGTACCTGGTAGGCTTGGTGGTAAAGCATGCGACTCTTAAATCTCAGGAGCATGAGTTCCAGCTCTCACATTGGATGTGGAGCCTACTTAATAATAATAATAATAATAATAATAATAATAGCTATAAATACTATCTGCAACTTACTGAGCTTCTATTTTGTGTGACAAGCACACAAAAGCCATCTTCATGATTTCACATTTAATCCTCACAAAAATCATTCAAAGAAGGTATTTTTAACTTATTGGAAGGATGAGGAACCTTACAGAAATTAAGGAATTTGCCCAAGTGAGTGCATGTGTATGTGTCCATAACTATAAACACATCTAATAAAGCTGCTGAGATAGGATATGTACCCAGATTTCCTTCACCCCAAACTCCACACTAATAATAACCACAGGCAAAAATCAAATTATTTTATTAACTATATCCAATGGAAGAGCACTGGTGCTCCATACTAGAATTTCTTTCTTTACATGTCATGTTTCCGTTTTTTTTTTTTTTTTTTTAAGATTTTATTTATTTATTTGAGAGAGAGAGAGAGCAAGCACAAGCAGGGGGAGGGAGGAGCAGAGAGAGAGGGAGAAGCAGACTTCCCATTGAGCAGGGAGCCCCATGTGGGGCTCGATCCCAGGATCTTGAGATCATGACCTGAGCCGAAGGCAGAGGCTTTAATCCACTGAGCCACCCAGGCGCCCCCATGTTTCCGTTTTTAAAGAGATTCTCAACATGCCTTTCCCAATGCTGACGAATTGGGTGGCTGAGACAGAACTACAGGTTAGCAACTGTCTTTTCCGGCATGAATTCACAATAAACTCAAGTTTCCTAAACTGAAGTGTATAAATCACTGGAAGAAATGCTTTTAAGAGATATAGGAAAAAATAGTTATTTTAATAGATTAACTCATTTTAATAAGTCTTTTCTACCCTTCCCTGACACAAATGTGATTTCAGACCATAGGATACATATATTTTATTTCATTAAAAGACATTTACTTTAGGATATTAGAAAGAAATAAGCAAAAAGAGCAAGTTCATGAATTCATAGGAAGTTAAATTTTCTTTTTAAAGAAATTTTACGCATAAAATACCAGCTATGTTTAATTTTAAAATTGTGCGAGTGCCTAGATTAAGAAACTATGAAGGTGTTTCACAAAGGCTGGAAAATCCGGCAACGTGCCAGGAACGTGACTTTACTAGTCTACAGCGCACACCAAGTGTTTGACTGGGGGCGAGGGTGGGGGACAGGAAACCTCGGTCTGGAAAACATCCACCCACGTGGGGACTCACCTCTGGTGACGGCATCCAGTGCGCAGCCGCACCCTGTTGCTCCTCCTCCAATGACAAGGATGTCGAATTCAGACATGTTTTGCAAGGTCAGTAGCTGAGCTTCTCTGGAAGGAGGCTCCCTGTTAACAGGTTCTGTGACGTACTCGGCTGCTTCGACATAGGCCAAGCTCACCTGGTGTTAGGAGTCCAAAGTCAGCTTTTAGTTTTTCATGGGAATGCAAATGCAATACACCTGACAGTATGCCGGAAGAAGAGATGTGTAATGGAGACAAGCAAAACCAAAGCTAGACCGTAGTCCACAGTCCACATAGACCCACCGGACTAACTGCCCTGTAGAAAAGAAAAGCCCTTACAATCCCGGGGGCGGGGGTGGGGGGTGGGTGGGTATTTCTCTTTTGTTGTGTTTTAATAAGCCATAACCATTTAGGCAGGGAACACCTGGTTTCAGATTCAGTATCAAATGCTTGTTTTGGTTTCATAAACAGCCAAGTTCAACTATTTCCCACACTGTACAGCAATTCCCAAATACCTAGTCAAAGACAATTTATAGGAGAACAGAAGGAAATGTTTTACCCCATAGCAGTAATTCATTCAGATAACATTTAAAAGTGTTGAAAGGAGGAGGAAAAAAGCACTTTATGCCTTTCTGCAATTTCTTAAAAGTGTATGTTTTTCGTTCTTTAATACTTCTGGCAAAAATAGATTTTAGAGCTTGGAGGTCTATGAGCTTAGGTCGGTATAATCAAAAAAGAATCTGTTTAATGAAAATTACTGTCGTATTTAAATGATCAACTATGGCCAATGCAAATAATTTTTCTTTAAGGATTTTAGTCAGAGCCTTCCCCATTAAATATTTTAATATAAAATTCTAGATTTTATATATTTAGTATACACTATTTCAATATTTGAAGGCTTTAACAATAAAATAAAGCCAGCTAAGCCCCCCTAAAGGATAATGGCCTTCCCTGTTTCTAGTTTTTCTTTCATTAGAATGTAAGTTATTGTCCTTAATAAAAAATGGTCTTAAAAAAAAAAAAAAAGTAGTTGCCAGAAAGCAGAATCAAAAGCCCAGAAAAACAGATGAGTAAAATGCTAATACTAGATTTAATCACTATAGTGAACAGTGCTGGCTAGAGCTGCTCTAACAGTTAGTTATCCACAGGTATGTAAGTTCTGTTTTCCTTCCTGTAAATCCCAGCATCAGTGTGATGCCGGCAGTGTTTTTCCCATTCTGCTGTAGGAGCCACAGAGGAAGCTCTTTAACCACAAGGCCAAAGACTGTTCAGGAAAAGGTGATCTTAACTCCAAAAAAGATATTGTTCTGGTAAGTGATTTTTTTTATCCATTTAAATAAAATAAACCAAGTTGTTGCTTAAAATTGAATTTAATTATTGTCAGGCCTATTGGATTTCTATAAAAATAAATCTAGAAGCCAGGAAGGACACTAAAAAAAAAAAAAAAAAAAAAACCCAGATCAGAGGTTCCTCCTGGCTTTGGTCTCAGTGCTCTTCTTTACCAATACGTGACTTTTGACAAATTATCTCCCTGGGCGTTGGTTTCTTCCTTTGTAGAATGGGATAAACCCCTGTGATGTCTCTAGCTCTGTATCTCTGAGTTGTGCTCAATCTGATGGACGAATGAGATGAGTGTAGGTGGTAAACTGTAAAGCACCACCACAGAGTTGTTGCTATTACTTATTAAATAATTTGATCATTTAATGGCAGGTAAAAGGGAACTTTTAAATCCCACTTTACCAAGTCTCATAAAAACAAAAGATTATAATCAGGTGCCATAATTTTTTATTTATTTATTTATTTGACAGACAGAGATCACAAGTAGGCAGAGAGGCAGACAGAGAGAGAGGGGGAAGCAGGCTCCCTGCAGAGCACAGAGCCCGATGTGGGGCTCGATCCCAGGACACTGGGACCATGACCTGAGCCGAAGGCAGAGGCTTTAACCCACTGAGCCATCCAGGAGCCCCAAGTGCCATAATTTTTCAGGCTTATGATCCAGACATATGCCACAAAAATCTTATTCTCCTTTACACAACTCCTCCCATTATCTACTAATAACCATTTCCCATTTCCCCATGTTCACATTTACATACATACTTACATACATTTACGGGAACTAAATAAACCTATCTAACTGCTAGGTTTGGGGGGAACATGACATTTTTTTGTCATGGGCTTTACCTTCTATCATCAAAGAAAGAGGAGGAGGAGGAAAAGAAGAAATATATATATATATATATATATATATATATATATATATATATTCGTATATATAAAAGTATGTAGAAAGAACAAAATGCCAGAGTAAAGCAAAGAAGTACCAGGCTATGACCGTTCTGGTCAAGGAGGGAGGGTCTTTCATTTGAGGATTCAACTGGGCCATGACAGATGGGTAGTACTTGGACATAAGACTGACAAGTGACTATAAACTGCCAGAGCATTTTCACACATCCAAGAAAAAAAAAAAAAATCTGACATTTTCTGCTTGGTAAGTTTTATAGAAATACTCAAGAAATAAATTTAAGGACTATATCATGTTTATATAAGTCATTAGAACTTGGTAACACTAAAAGGCCCCTGTTCTACTCTGCTAACAGGTCGTAACTATGAATATTAAACTCAACTGAATTTCTTCCTCAGCAAGTTTGCTGGGTCTGATGGGCACCCCTCATGCCTTATGGGCTTCTTATTCCATGGACTGCACTGTTTCTCTGTCTTTGTCCCTTCTCTCATCCTTCCGCCCCCGGACGACACTCTATCCCATCTCACCTTAAGAATAAAAAATGCCTTTTACATATGTTTTACCATCCTAAAAATTCTGGAAAGTCCTGTATACCCTTGCTTTTTCTATTGCCTCACCTCCTACTCACTCAACCAACTCCTCAATTCATTTTAATCTGCATTTTCACATACACACCACCACCCTCACCACCACCACCACCAAAACTGACTCATGTCCACTTTGCTGCGAAATCCAGTCAGCACATTTTATCCCTCATGTTAGCTGTCACCTCAGCACACAACTTTCTGTTCACTCACCTTGGCATCTGAGAGACAACTGAGCTGAGCTCTCTCTCTCTCCCCAGCCTCTCTTAAGCACTCTCTCCTAGTTTCCTCCAGAGGTCCCTCTCTACTCCTCAACATTAAGCACTTAGGTCCTCTTGGACCTTTCTAGAGAATTTCTTCCACCTCCACATGGTCATATAACCTTATACCACACTGACTTCCAATTTTGTTCCCCTATTCCAGAATCCAGACATCAAACTACCCATTTGGCACTTCCATTTGGATGTCCCACATGTATCTCAAAATTGAAAATTTTTCCCTGTCAGTGTTCATCAGGCAAGGAACCATTTTGGATCTAGCAGTTTGGGCCGCTCTCTTAAGTTCCATATCGGATCAACCACTGAGTACTATCCGTTCCGCGTCCTAAAAAAATCTCAGGCCCAGCCACTTCATCTTCGCTGTCCCTTTTCAAGTCACGGTCTGTTCCCTTTTCCCTCTACTAATCTGATATCTTCCCACAGGTCTTTACATTTTCACCATGCCCACCTCCAAGTCAGTCTCCATACTGCAGTTGGGGGTCATCATTTTAAAACCCAAATAATGCCCTTTCCATGTGTAAAAGCCTTCAAGAGCTTCCAATTTAAGTTAGGTTATAGGTAAGCATCTTTATTCTAGTTTCTAAGATTCTTCACAGTCTTTTAGAGTAGGCTGAACTTAACCAGAAAAAAAAAAAAAATCGGACAACACGAAGTGCAGGTGAAGATACAACACAATTGGAACTCTCTTATATTGCTGGTAGAAATGCAAAATGATACAGACATTTTGGAAAACTTGAGTTTCTTGTAAAAGTAAACCACACTTATCATCCAGCCCAGCAATCCTCTCCTAGATAATTACTCAAAAGAAATCAAAAGCTATGCTCACACACAAAAAATGTTTACAGTGGCTTTATTTATCACTGGTAAATGACTAAACAAACTGTGGTGTATTTATGCAATGGAACAATAATTGGCAATGAAAAGAACAAACCACTGATAGACCTGACAACATTACTGGATCTCAAATGCACTGTGCTAAGTTAGGGGTCAGCGAATTATGGTTTACCACCCAAATCTGGCTGCCGTCTGTTTTAACAAGCCAAATTTTATTGGAACATAACCACACCCAATCATTCGTGGATAGCACATGACTGTAATAGCAAAGTAGAGAAGTTGCAACAGAGATGGTACGGCCGGGGCACCTGGGTGACTTAGTGGGTTAAAGCCTCTGCCTTCTGCTCAGGTCATGATCCCAGGGTCCTGGGATCGAGGCCCGCATCGGGCTCACTGCTCAGTGGGGAGCCTGCTTCCTGCCCCCTCTCTCTGCCCTACTCTCTATCTCCTTGTGATCTCTGTCAAATAAATAAATAAAATCTTAAAAAGAGAGAGAGAGAGATGGTACGGCCTGCAAACCTAAAACATTGACTACATGGGCCTTTACGGAAGACAGACTCAGAAGTCTATTTATGACATGATTCCATTTACGTGACATTCTCTAAAAGCAAACGTATAGGGTCAGGAAACAGATCGGACTGTCGGGGTCTGAGGACAGTGGGAGGGCAACACTGACCACAAAGAACAGGAGAGAAATTTGGAGGAGGATAGAAATGTCCTGTATCTTCACTGTGGTGCTGGTTATATGACTGTATGTGGCTTACAAAAACTGATAGAACTGTATATTATAAAGGATGAATTATACCACATAATGTAAATTATACCCCAAATTCTACCTCAATAAACTTGACTTTTAAAAAAGTAAGCAGACGTGTGTAGAGAGCCAACAAGCACACAAAAAGACGCTCAACATTGCTAACCATGTGGGAAATGTGAATCAAAACCACAATAAGATATCATTTGATACTTCTCAGTATGGCTAATATCGGGACACCTGGGTGACTCAGTTAAGTGGCTGCTTTCGGCTGAGGTCATGATCCTAGGGTCCTGGGACTGAGTCCCACATGAGGCTCCTTGCTCAGCAGGGAGTCTGCTTCTCCCTCAGGCTGTTCTGCCTGCCACTCCCCCTGCTTCTGCTTTCTCTCTCTCTCTCTCTGACAAACAAATTTTTAAAATTAAAAAAAAAAAAGAATGGCTAGTATCAAAAAATATAAGGGGCACCTCTGTAACTCAGTTGGTTACGCATTTGACTATTGATTTCAGATCAGGTCTTGATCTCAGGGTTGTGAGTTCAAGCCTCACACTGGGTTCCATCGCTGGCATGGAGCCTTCTTTAAAAAATAAATAAATAAAGCTGTTTGGGTGCTGGAGTGGCTTCAGCAGTTAAGTGTCTGACTTTTGATTTTGGCTCTGGTCCTGATCTCAGGGTTGTGAGACCAAGTCCTGCATCGGGCTCCACACTGAGCATGGAGCCTGCTTAAGATTCTCTCTCTCCCTCTCCCTTTAAGCCACCCCCTCTAAAACAAATAAATAATAAATAAATACATAAATAAATAACTTTTTTTTTTTAAGTACAAGAACAACTGTTGGCAAGGATGTGAAGAAAAGGGAATCATCATACACAGCTGGTGGGAGTGTAAATTGGAAAAAGAGTAAGGAGGTTCCTCAAATAATTTAAAAGTAGAAATACCATATGATCCAGCATTTCCACTTCTGGGTATTCATCTGAAGAAAATGAAAACATTAGTTGAATGGGTAACAAAGGTGTAGGATGTGTAAGTGTTTGCGTGTGTGTGTGAGATACTCCATTTTATATATATGTATATATATATACATATATATATATAATATATATATTAATTAGCTGTATATTGTACCTATATCTACTCAGCCATAGAAAAGGATGAAATCTTGCCATTTGTGACAAAATAGACGGACCTTGAGGATATCACGCTAAGTAAAATAAAGACAAATACTGTATCAATCTAAAAAAAAAAACAAACGAACAAACAAAATAGAAAAAAACTCCAAGATACAAAAATGACCTGATGGTTGCCAGAGGGAAGGAGTGTAGGAGAGATAGGCAAAAAGAGACGAAGGGGTTAAGAGGTATGATCTTCCAGTTATAAAATAAAGGAGACACAGGGATGCGATGTACAGCACAGGGAAAACAGTCAATAATATTCTAACAACTTTGTATGGTGATAGATGGTAATTAGACTTACTGTGGCGACCATTTTGTAGTGTATATAAATACTGAATCACTATGTCGTACACCTGAAACTAATACAATACTATACATCAATTGTTCTTCCATTAAAAAAAAGAAGAAAGCCAATATGTATCTAGTATTTATATGTCAGGCACTGTTATAAACCTTTTACTTTTTTCTACTCATTTAATCCTCATAATAACCCCATGAATTGAGTACTACTGTGATCTCCATTTTACAGAAGAAGTAACTGAGACAAACGAAAGCCAAGTAATTGGCTGGTGATTAATGCAGCTCGGATTATACAACTACACCACACAGACAATATATAATGGCAGAAAAAAATAAAGAGACAGACTTATCAGTTAGAATAGGGTGAGCTATCACCAGTTACCGCACTCTGAAAGTTTCTGGTTGTTTTTTTTTTTTTTTAAGATTTTATTTATTTATTTGACAGACAGATCACAAGTAGGCAGAGAGGCAGGCAGAGAGAGAGAGGAGAAAGCAGGCTCCCTGCTGAGCAGAGAGCCCGATGCGGGGCTCGATCCCAGGACCCTGAGATCATGACCTGAGCCGAAGGCAGAGGCTTAATCCATTGAGCCACCCAGGCGCCCGGTTTCTGTGTTTTTTTTTGTTTTGTTTTGTTTTTTTACCATGGTTTTGTTGTGGATGCTTTCCTGAAGAGTTGTTCCAAAAAAATTTTTTTTAAAGATACAGCACTATTGAGGGTAATTTATTTAATTTCTGACACCACATTTAAAACAACATTTTATTTCTGTTTATATTTTCCCCCATAAAAGCTGCGAAGTGTTGCAACTGAGAAGCTAAGTACCAAGTTTATTTTAGAAGCAGTAAACATAGCCTAAGGCCGTACTTATAATTATGACAAGAGAGAGACTCATATGGCTTCATATGGCTTTGAGTCACAAAAACACATCTGCACTCTACCTTCCCTAGAATATGTTGGCTGATGGCAAATAAAGAAGAGAAAAGCAGCCAGAATAAAACAGTGGTGGTAAGTAGCAACGTGCTTTAAGAATAGAGGTGTTTGTGCTCCAAGTCTTCTCAGACCAGCTCTCCTCCAGGCAGTTTGATTAAGCAGGAATCTGGGGTTAAACCCCATTAAAAGACTGACCGAGAGATTCTGGGAGAAACCTTGGAACGGCAACATACCCTAAATCCTGTGAAAGACCAAAACTCACATGTCAATTCCTGACAAGACACCTGACCAACAACCACTTACTCATCCAATCAATATGTATTAGAGGTCCTTGGCAGGTCTATAGATTGGAGGACAAAACAAAAAGATAAACAGTCAATCATAATATTGCTTAACAGGCAGAGTAAAGATAGAGAAGAGGCTATAAAGGCCACAGGACACACACTTCATCCAGACCTGAGAAGATTTCCTGGACTACAGGAAGAAGGACTACAAGGCATTAGATGGGTAACAATGACAGGAAAGGAAGTGGGAACAGCATGTGCTAAAACCAGAAGTCATCCTAATGTATTTGTGCAGCACACTACTTTCTTAAAAACATGTGTTGCAGGGGCGCCTGGGTGGCTCAGTGGGTTAAGGCCTCTGCCTTCGGCTAGGGTAATGATCCCAGGTTCCTGGGATCAAGCCCCGCTCGGGCTCTCTGCTCCGTGAAGGGCCTGCCTTGTCCCCTCTCTCTGCCTGCCTCCCTGACTACTTGTGATCTCTCTCTCTGTCAAATGAATAAATAAAATCTTTTAAAAAAAAATGTGTTGCATATCCAATACTTAAAAGTTGCTATATTTCATATAACAGTGATTTCTGAAATGAATCTGCTGCAACAGCATGGATCCCTTGGGCAGAAATTGTGTGGTCTTGTTAGTGCAGGGCTCACACTACTGGTTTCACGCTTTTATGTCACCCACTCTAGCCCCTATAGGCAGAGACATTTGCCGACCCCAGGCTAGAAACAGGAAAAGCCCAGTACTATGATTCCACCACTGAAGCCAGAAGAAATGAGAGTCCAAGAACTCCAACCACAGCTCCCAAACAAAAAAATTCTTATCCTTGTAGAATTAGGAGAATATTTAATATTACTTTGATTTTTTTATTTCTGATATTTAATTATGATGGTCTATGGAGAAATAGGAATTTTTTTAAACTTGTAAGCAAATGTTCGTCTATGTTTTAAAAAGACAAGATTCCTCCAGAATTCTGATAGCAAACGTGTGGTTTTTGTCAAGAGACTGGTACCTGTGAACACCTACAGAGAACTGAAAGCCAAGTTCATAATCTTTGAGGGTTTATAGCCCAGGGAACAGAACAGGATTCAGAATGAGATCAGTTTTACTATGTGCACCATTAGACTTGCAAATTTAAAAAAAAAAAAAAAATCCTAGACATTTGCAACTTCAGGTGAGACCGAAAACAAGATCTAATAATTAGTGTCTATTTCTGAAAGAAGTGCATATTTAAAGACCACAGGCAATTAACAACCAGGTTGTCCTGTAATCATGTACAGTAATAATTGGAGTATAAAGTAGGGTTTCATGCAAATCACTTCATACTGCAACTATCACTCTCACTCTCTCCCATAGCATGTGATTCAATCACATACTGCTAATGGAACTGTTAGATTTTAGGGAAATTGCTTTGCGTTTTGTTGTCACTAAAAAAGACCAACAATATTTGTATTTTCCTAGAAAGAAGATGCAACCTGCATCTCCTTACGGCGAATCTTAAAATGTTTTAATGGCCTTCACCTCCTGAACCACTCTGTGATTCTAAACAATGATGTTTTTTCTTGTACTTACATGACAGCAAGCAACATTTCTCACTGTGAACATCCTCAGGGAGGGACTCACGATTTCTCTGTAGGAACAGTTGCTAATCGGTAGACTGTCATCTCCACTGGAGACCAGAGAAGAGAAAACAAGTCCTTCCTTCTGGGGGGACTGAGATCAGAGCTCCAGCTCACCTTGAATGTGCCGTCCAGGCTTTATGTGGCTGCGATTCATTTGAGAAATCACAGAGACACTCTCTTAATAGCAATCATGATATATCCAAACTGCTAAATTGTGAAACTTTTTTTATAGCTGAAGAAGAGGGAAAATCCTTTCGCTCTGTTTGAATCTACTTCAGATAAGCTCACTTCATAACTGACTACATGATCTGAGGTTTGGGAGATACATTTTATTGGTTTTCAAATAAATACTTCAGAAATGATAATAGTTGGAGGTGTCTCAACTTGATACTGCTCTTCAATCCCAACAGCCTGCTGAGAACTAGGGGATCTGGAAAGGAAGGCTGAGCTCAGGGAGGCCAGGGAAGGAAGAGGCGGCACTGGGGCTGGCTGGGCTGCTACTGGTCCGCACACTCTAATGAGCTAGCTCCTATAGGTCTCATCATTACCACAGAACACAGGCACCCTTTGACCACCAAGGTAAGTGAGTTCAGTTATTCCTTATGCAAGTAACTGAGAGACTCATAATTTGATTTCAGGTTTGACTTCACATCCCCTGACTTCAGCTGTGCTAGGCTCTCTTTGCCTATAAATGTAGACTACCTGGGCCCCTCGATCTGTCAGCTTCTCTGGCACCAGCAAGGAGCTGTTGGTGATCGTCAGTGAACTCAGAAGTTCTTGGGACTGTGGACAGCCTGTGGCCAGCAACCCTGGGCCATCAAGTTCCATGAAGTAGCATTTTTTCCTTAAAAACTTCCCTAAGACATATGTTTGAAAGTGGATACAGGAGGTTCATCCTTCTCCCATCCCTTGAAGGTAAATAAAATACTGACCCAATGAGCCCAACAATCATTTCCAAGCTTGACAATCCAGATGGACCTCAGCTACGTTTTAATTTGATGTTCAAAATAGTTCTGGGTCAAATTTATGATGCGTACTTTCCATTTCTCTGCGAATTATTTCTTCAAATATATACTTTTTTTATAACAATTCTATTTGTACTCACAAGCATATAATTAGATCTCAGAAGACCTTTGTTGAGAAACCACAAATTAGAAAATAAAGGAAGTAAGTAAAATTAACGTTGCCTAACTTAACATAAAGCATCCATTTTCTTCTTAATTTGCCCAAACTTTACCTACAAAAAGCCTTCTGAACATAAACATAATCTGACTATGAAGTTGGAAGATGGGGAGAAGGGAAGGAAGCTGAAGGACTCTCCCCAAAGCATTTATAGAAAGTTTGCTCAGTCCCACAATATCCCTAAAAAGTTTCTTAAAGAGCCCTCAAGATGAATAAATAGTTGAAAATGAAATGCAAAGTCAAATCAGAATGAATGTCAATGTTGCTCAGTTAGCAACAGCCTAGAAGCTCACCAGCTGTCAACGCTAATCATAGCTCAGTTGTTGACTCACTGTGTGACCTCTAGAAGTACAGTTAACCTCGCTGATTTTGTATGCCAGCCATAAAATAGCATCACAAACTCTTCGAAGGCCTGATGTGAGTTATAACTCAAAGATATTGCCATGGCCCCACTTTAGGAGCTAAGTGTTAAATAAAAACCAAAATTATAAGGAAGATGATAGGATGCTCTTCAAAGAACATTTCCAGCTCTGTCTGCATAATTTTAGTGCTTTGATGAAGCATGGCTCTGAAGAAACAGTTAACCATATAGAGTAGTTAAGAATAGTTCAAACTGGCCTTATGGAAAATATAGTGTATTCCGAATTCTCATCAAGCTTTAGATATCAGTCACAGCCCCAACATATTTAGTTGTGCTTCTAGGAGAAAAAGAATTCTTCTAGGAATCTATGCACGGGGTTCTGCATAAGAGAAGCAAGTGAATGCCACAGTCTTTGGCAAAAACTCCAACAATAAAACTCTCATGAAAAGAAATGCAACTCATTTGTCAACTGGATTAGAAACTAAAGTCAGGAGGCAGATGTGATGGTTGGATGCTTAAAACTTTTGCTCTTCCTCCAGGGCATTTCCCACCCTCCCTGAGAGTTGGCTGGAAATGATCCGGTGGGTCAAAAAGCCCTATAATATGGCAGAACCACTGGAATAAAGAGACATAGATCCCTGAGTCATTGTAAGAAGCAGGTCCCCTCCTCCATCCTCACCGAACTGTATTGTGAACAAGACATAAACCTGCATGGTGATAACCCAGTGAGCTTTGGGGGTTGTTGATTACACCAATTAGCATGCTCTAATTAATACACAACTATAGGTTATATTCAGCATTACAACCTGAAATTCACAACTCCTCTACCCTGCGTACAGTCCATACACAGTTCAGAATCTTCCTCTGGTGGATAAGGACCCATCATTTATAGAAAATTAAATCCGCACATACAAAGAAGCTCCAAAGGACAGAGCAACAAACACAAGCCCCACTAAACCACTTTATATCTGATGTAACGTTGAAGTTAATAGCTCTTCAAGCAGGCAGGTGGGACCAAGGAGCCTGTTCCTTAAGCACTGGTCCCTTCTGTCCTCCTTAATATGCATTCTTTGTATGGTATTAGCATCATGGTACCCCACCTAAACAACATCAACGAAAACAAAGACTGTTTAAGAACCGTTGCTATTCCAGAACTTTGTAATTTTTTTTTTTTTTAAGAAAAAAGCTGTTTATGAACCTATGAAAAAAATGCTTCTGGAGATGGAAGATTATTTACTTAGAACAAACAAGTCTGGTAGCTGGAATTGACTCAAGTTAAAAGCAATCTGGGAAACATAAAGCAGACATGTCATGTCACAATTCGAGCTACATCAGTGCTCAGGAAGACTTACATTGATTTCAACCCCACAGACACTCTTTAGTTTAGGAACCAGAAGAATATTTATAACTGAGGTTAAATTCTTAAAGATATTAAGCATGGTCAAAAATTAAGTAGTTACATCCAATCAAAGATACTACTGAAGTCATGTGGGAGTGGAATTTTTAGAATGTAAAATTTCTTAATTGACATCATGTCCTAAGTGCTATGCAAGTTTTATTCATGTATTTGTGTATTTTAAAGGCTTTTTTTTTCCTCCCAGCAGTTTCAAGTTTACAGCAAAATTGAGAAGATCCATGGGTTTTCCATATCCCCCTGCCCCCACACATACATGTCCTTTATCAACATCATTCACCAGAATGGCACATTATTTACCAAGAATGAACCTACACTGACACATTATAATGTCAATAATTTACTTAAGAGTTCACTCCTGCTGTTGTGCATTTTATGGGGTTAGACAAATGCATAATAACACAGACCCATTATTATAATATCATACAGAGGAGTTTCATTGTCCTAAAAATCCTCCATGTTCTGCCCATTCCTGCCCCACATGCCCCAGGTAACTGATCATTTTTCCTGTCTCCAGCAGTTTTGGAGAACCCACAGTGGAATTCTTGCACTACCATTTTTTCTTTCTGTGCCTCTTCATGGCACGATAGCTTGTTTCTTTCTAGCACTGAATAATAGTCCATTGTCTGGATGTACAACAGTTTATTTATCCATTCACCCACTGAAGGACATCTTGGTTGCTTCCAAGTTTTAGCGATTATGCATAAAGCTATTATAAACATCCCTGTGCAGATCTTTGTGCGAACATGGTTTTCAAGTCTTTGGGGTAAGCACCAATGAGAGTGACTGCTGGATCAAATGGTAAGAATATGTTTAGTTTTATAAAAAACTGTCCCACTGTGTTCCAAAGTAGCAGTACCATTTTGTGTTCTCACCAGGAATAAAGGAGGGTAGCTGTTGCTCCACACCCTTCACCAGCATTTGCTCATGATTTTTATTTCTCTTCAATAGATACTCACCTGAACTTCACGTTTCTCTATCCTCTACCAGTTTCTCTGTCTGGCATTTAATATAAGCCACACTGTGCCAACCAAAAGCTCCACCATGTAAAGAAATCTGGTGCTACTGCGCTCTTAGTATGTCTAACAGGGCTAGGTCTATTTCAAATGTTCATGCCTTGTATCAGGGGAAGGGAAAGTCCTAGATACTAAAGACCCGCTTTGTGTCAGGTACTGAGGTCACTGGCTTGTATGTATTGACTTGGTGCTGGGCAGCAGGAAAAAGCCTGGGAGTCAGTGACATTAACCTTACCTTATGAAGGAAGTGGAGTCCTGAAAACATGCATGACCTGAGCACATTAACAGGCTCATTGAATCTCCTCCACACTGTGTAACAGACACATTCAGGAAGCTAAATGTCTGCCCGTTCGGGGATCCGTTGCAGTAAGTCCCAAAGTAGATCTTACTTTCACTAGAGATGACCATTCTATTTTTTACTCCTTCTCCAATCTTTTCTTCTGTATTTTGAGTCATTAGTATTATCAGTCAAAAAGCTCTGCTTTATTAGAATCCTTACAAATAATGCATTGAGAAGAGACTGAAATTACGAGTTAAAACAATGTTTTCAAAATTCCTATGGATTTTCATTATTCATGTATCACTTTGCCTCTCATTAGCATATGTCCTTTTCTTCCCGAGTTTCGATGATACTAGCAACAAAGGTAATACCGTTTTACCTGTAATTCAACTCACCTAACACATCACCACTACCATTTTCTCACGTTCCCTTAATTCACACACAGAGTGAACTCTAATATTTTGTAGGCCACTCAAGGTGTATAAATTGCTGTCTCTTACAAAGTCAGAGGCTATTTTACAAAGCATGAACATCCTGTCAGCAATCACTCCTACTACCTCACTGACGCTGGAAAGTAATAAGCCTAACTGCTTTCCACTTCAAGCTAAAATAATACAAGAGAATTCCAGAGGGGGGGAAAAAAAAGCAGGACTTTTTAAATATTGTTTGTTTTCTAGAATGTTTCATCATGGTGTCCAACAAATAGCATTCTACTATATAAAATTAATTTACCAAGAATACTGTATTCACATAACTTTTTAGAAACACATCAGCCCTATAAACCGAGTCTGCCAAAACTCATAAAGACCCAAATAGAGAAAGAGAAGAAACAACAGGAACTTCAAGTAAGTTATTACTTGCAACAGGAAAAGAGTTTAAGTTAATAACTGGCTTTGTTCTCCTGTTCCTTGGCTCATCGTCCGATCAGGAAGCAAGTCAAAAAGAGAACATAAGGTATCTGTATACCTGTTGTCTGGCCATTGTCCTACCACCTCAGATGAAGGACATAGCAGTGCTGCTGACCTCCAAGTCTTAACAAGGTAACCCTGAATGCCAGGATCACCCATGACAAGAGCAACTTTCCTGCACCTTAGACTCACATTGTACCTTCTTATCACCTGGGGATCCACTACTAGCTCAGACTTTTTGAAAGCTCACTATGTTCCAGAACCTCTTCCAGGCTTTATTGCTCTTCAGCATTCCTCAGAGCAAAGCACCACTGTTCTCTGTATTTTACAGACAGAGGAAAATGATGTCCAGAGAACTTAAGAAAATTGACCATAGTCTCTTAGCTCTTCAGTAGAGCCAAGCGTTGGAGGTATGCAATCTTTGCCAAGATGGTGCTCTCATCCTTTACGTTCTATCACTCAGGAATGGAAGGATATTTGATCAGTGAGAATCTCTGAATTCCCTGATTCTAATACAATCACTCCTCAAACTAAAAAGAGACCTTGATTGCCATACCCTGAAGCTCATTCCCTACCTCAGTCTGGTGCAGAAAAAAAATAAGAAAACTTTCACATCCGGGCTTTGAGAAAGCTTTCAGTGGTTTTCAGTCCTCACCTCCAGTTGGCTCACAAAGCCCACTACACCTTCAGAGTGGGTAATGGAAGGAACAAACCCAGCATGTGTTACGTGGGAGGGCACACCCTCAGACTTAAATAGATCTTTGTTACATCAACCACACCACTGGGGTTAAAAAGAAGCCCACACTATCACACCAGTATTTCCAGTTAGACCTAGAAGGTATGACATAAATGTTGAGTTAAAAAAAAAAAAAAAGAAGTTTCAAAAAATGCCATTGGTCTATAATGAAAGACAAAAGCCTGGGGTAACCCTCAGTACAATCTCTGCACTCCCACCCTGCTTTTGTCCCCATTCCTCCCAGCCACCCACATTCTTCCCACCCACCTGAGGACCCCTCATGAAGCCCTGGCTTTACACTCCCCACTTCCGCTCCTCACGAAGGTTCACTGGCTCTGAAAGTACCCAAGACCCTCTCTCCTAACTTAAACTCCCCTCTCCATCCACTCTGTTGTCTCATCAATTCAAAATTAGAAAAGGAGACTCTCTCATGAAGTGACACGTCTCTTTCACTTGATATGAGGGAATCACTAAAAGAGCATCCTGTCCCGAGAAGAAGACCGGATACCCTCCAAGTCCCTTCCAAGTAAAATTATTATTAAATTGACTTCTACTAAATAGTGAATGACTAATAACTTGCTCTCAAAAATCTGCACACCACTACAGAGATATTTGCTCGCCACATTCCTGGTGGGATTTAAGACAGTGGAATATACCCAATGCAATGACAAGAGCCATTACTCAGCCTCCTGGCCCTTGGCATATAGCTGATCCAGGGAGAGGAACATCAAGAAGACTCTGGGGACACTTATATCACCTACTTGTGGGTGAGGCAATAAAAGGAGGAAAATGAATAGGAAGCCTCTCCAACACCACTCAAAAAAACCCTACATGAGCCACTGAGGAGAGCCTGGAAAGTGGATACTCTCTGTGGCCACAAACCTCCTTTCCTGCAGGTGGACACAGTCAAAAAAAAAAAGTCAGCCAATATTTATCTCTTCATCAGCTTCCTCACTGTAATAGGAAAATTCAGGTTGCTCCAGCTCCAAAAGAAAATAATAATAATAATAATAATATCTCCTTAGTCCATCCCTTCTAACTCTGATTTATTTATCTTAAAAGAAAAAAATCTCTATGCTCCCCTTGGGTCAACAATGGACACTACTGATCACTGAATAACAAATCTTAATAATATGCTTGTATGAGGGAAAGCCACATTGTGACGTGAGACTAAACAATCATTGCTATTACCTCTAACGCCTGACCTATCTCCAGAAATGCTAGGGTCTCCGCAGTTGTCTCTATCTCCTCACCTACAATAGCTTTTATTCAAGCAGCTGGGTAAAAGGTAAGTGAACAGTATCTTACTTGATTTCATAGTGTTTTCTATTTAATCAAATAAATGGATACAGAATAGCATTCCTTCATTATCCCCCTTGCAAATATAAGCTAATTTAACTGTAGAATTGATTTAAAAGTTTTCAAGTGAGCTGACTTGGCACCTAAATGCTGACAGGTAGCACTACCTTTTCTGTCAAATGTGCTTTAACTGTTGACCAACTTCTAGAATCAAGCGGTTTGTATTTAGAATACAGTCCCTGCCCGTACTTTAGGAAGGAAGCTTTGTGCTCAGAATATCAAAGGAGCACAAGCGAGGAGCCAGGGGAGACAGAGCTGCAGGGGCAGGAATGCCAGCAAAATGTGCCTGAACTTGAACTCGACAGATGGCTTTCTAATACGTCAGCGTCTTGGACTTTCGACACCAATTTCTTCTTAAAGGAGGACAGTTCATCAGTTAAAATCATCTTAGAAAACTGGAAGAAAAAAATATAAAGACACAAGCCAATACATTAAGCATGGCTCTGCAGAAAAATGGAGCATGCCGAGTCACATTTAAAGACACAGCTTCTACAAAACGTAGCCAAATAATCGGTATCGGGGGCAGATTTTTCCTGACCATTGAAAAGTCCCCCAGAATGGCTCTGATTGGCAGATATTTTCTGAGAGAGGACAGCTGAGGCCTCTGGTCATTTTATGTCAATGGCCCAAAAGAGTCGTCTCCTCTCCCCCCTCATCTCTCTTCTCTCTTTGTTGCTAATCCCTAAGGCTACATCCCAACCTGCCACGCAAAATGCGCTCAAGGCCGTGGCTTTAGGGGACAGGAATCACCACAAAAGAATGCACATGTTTGGATGAATGCTTTATACAACTCATTGATTGAATATGCCTATGGTGATTTTTCTCAAAAGAACTTGTCAGATTAAAATTATAAATGACTTGAAACTGCTGGTATCCATTTCATTTGGCCATTAGGGTAGTCAGGATGTCTAACTTAGGAAGGAGAAAATGGCAAAATGACCCAGAAATCAGTAGATTCTTGTTTTGTCTTGATTTTACTGATGAAAATTCACCCTTAATGTGATTGATTAGAGACAATATCAAGTGTTTATTGTGTGAGATTAAAGAAAAATCAAACAGGGGCGCCTGGGTGGCTCAGTGGGTTAAAGCCTCTGCCTTCGGCTCAGGTCATGATCTCAGGGTCCTGGAATGGAGCCCTGCATTGGGCTTTCTGCTCAGCGGGGAGCCTGCTTCCCTTCCTCTCTCTCTCTGCCTGCCTCTCTGCCTACTTGTGATCTCTGTCAAATAAATAAAATCTTAAAAAAAAAAGAAAAAAGAAAAATGAAACAAATAAAACATATGAAACAGTATAATCTGAACACAAAGTTAACTTATAAACTCTGAAGTAGAACACGCTTGCTGCGGTTAACAGACATAAACTGTGTACAAATTTAGCAACAACTTATCATATTAGATATTGTGACCTTTGGTGCTGGCAGTTGCCAGTGTCATTTGGGATAGCCCTGCCTGGTAAAAATGGCAGAAATAACCTAATCCGTTAAAGCCCATGTCTCAAACCGAAATGCACCTCTGAAATAACCTCACAGCAGGAGCGGCATCTTTTCACACTGACTTTTAAGCAACCAAGGCAATATTTTGAAAGGAACAGTGTACCCAGCAAAACCCGTGAGTGACGATGAGCTTCAGAGCAAGTCAGTCAATTAGGACCTGCAAGATATCCACCTGGGGAAACCGTAAGGGCGATGTGCTCATAAGTAAGAATGAAAAAGACTAACACGGCCTATTCAGTTCCTTCTGTCTTTAGGAGGAAGCACTGAAAACAAGCCGGTTTTTTGTTTTGTTTTGTTTTGTTTTGTTTTTTTAACTCTAAGTCATCAAACTGATTCTTCCCGGGAAGAGTTTTTAAAGTAATATTTCTCACTCAGAACCTGGGACTCCAAGCAATGTGGCCGGCTCTACTCTCAGAGCACAAAGGAAAAAACAGGCACAGGACCAGCCATGGCATAAAGGCTCTCACAGCAATGAACAAAACGAGTCCAACTGCAACAGCTTCCCCAATTCCTTTACCTCCTCCGTCTTTGAGTCAGGAATATACCACCGAGCTGATAGTGAAAAATACCCTAGAGACACGGGGAAGGGAGAACAGGAGACTAGTAATCCTGACCACTGGGGCAGCCGCCAGGATTTCAAGCTGAAAAAGAACAAAAGCAGTCACCAAAATAATTTCCTGACATCCATTTGGCATAGTTGTAGTGCAAAGGGGAAAAAAAAAATGAAAATAAACTGAGCACTTTAAATTATTTGGAAACTTCATACCAATCTCATTTCACGGCCTTCTCCCATTAAAGACGTGATCCAATATAAAGTAACGCTCCATGAGTAAGTAAACCTTTCAGAAATAAAACTGAGAGTCAACATTGGGTCTTTTGTCTAGGCCCTTTTCCATTTCCTGTCTCAGAGGCCTGCCTGCCTTCTAGTAAGACAAACTTTTGGCAGGAACACAGAAGGTATCCAGAAATTTGCATGAATTGGACAAGGAAGTCTAGATAAACAAAACCTGGCCTTCGGAAATGAGGCACTCTCTTAAAACCAGAGAGCCAAAATAGAAACTAAGTAATGTAATGCTTTCTGATAAAGAAATTCACTTTTTAAAAAATTATATACACACAGTAGTCAAGAATCATTAAGGGAGTATTCTAAATTAGTGTCTGTCAGATCAAGACAGTAATTTCTAAACAAAACCATTAACACACACCCATGGCCCGAATGCAGTTCTTTAACGGATATAAGTTTCATAGTATAACCAATACATGCATAATACTTACTTGCTTCCTTCTGTAATGAGCAAATTGAGAGAGGCCTAGGACACTTGCTAGAGCACCACCTCCAACAAGAATAGTCCCTTTCACTGCCTTTTGAAATGCCATTTCTTAGCCTACAAAGAAAAACAAAAAGGAAACAGAAAGAAGTGAATTGGGATTTTTATCAGATAACAATCCCCACGGTAGAGAGGGACCTTGCAAGATTCCGAACCGATGTTAAGCTAGAAAACAAAACATAAAATAAGGACGTTATCATGGGCCAAAAACAACACATAAAAAAATGGAGATGAGGGAACTGACCACATAAAAGTCACCTTCCAACAGGAATTAAAGAAAGAAAAGCAAGGTACGAGGCAACTGAAGATACTTACACAGGATAAAGTCAAGAATGCCATGAGAAGAAACCGTATTGTGTGACTCACAAAACTGCACTCTCTACTTGAAAACGTGTTCCACTGCTAATCCCCTCCACAAGGAGAACAGTGGAAGGCTGTCACTAATGGAGACAGTGAGTCTCACGTTCACTTCAGGTTCTTTGGTGCGGGTTTAATTCAGATGGTGGCACAACTTCCTTCCTGGGCTCCCCCCACCAATGATGCTCTCACTAGAGCCAAGAGCCAACACTTGGGCATTCCTGTCCTTAAGCATCTACACTTGACAGACTAAAAGTCAAAGGAAACCATGCCTTGATCCTTTCACAAAGAGACAGAAGATAATTCTTAGTGACTGCTATAATTCCTGTAATTAAGGGAACTTAATTTAAAAAAAAAAAGTTTTCTTCTAGCTAGGGTTGCATGGCATTGCAATTTCAAGGGGGAAGTCTCCATAGCAAGCACTTGTTTTGTTTGTTTGTTTCAGGGAGAGCGGGGGACGGGTGGCACCTGGGTGATTCAATCTGTTAAGAGTCTCCCTTCGTCTCAGGTCATAATCCCAGGGTCCTGGGATCCAGGCCCATGTGGGGCTCCCTGCTCAGTGGGGAGTCTGCTTCTCCCATCTCCTTCTTCCCCTCCTCCCCACTCTGCCCCCCCACCCCCTCTTCCTGCTCACTTGCGAGGAAGGAATTGTTCTCTCTCTCCAAATAAATAAATAAAATCTTTTAAAAAGTGGGGAGGGAGGAAGGGAGGAGCAGAAGGAGAGGGAGAGAGAGAATCCCAACCAGGTTCCATGTCCAGGGAAGAGTGCAACCCGGAGGTCATTACCGGAGGGGAAATCAAGAGTCAGATGCTTAACTTGACTGAGACAGCCAGTTGCCCCTTGCTATGTATTTCTAAAATAAAGTCTTATATTGTGTTAGCTCTTGACTTCCTTTTCACCTTGAAACATGAGTGTGTGTGTGTGTGTGTGTGTGTGTGTGTGTGTCTGTGCATGCATACTTCCACTACTAGAATCACTACATTTTTAAAAGTTTTTTTGAATGCTCCTATATCCTTTAACTTTTTTGAAAATAACACACATAAAAGTACATAAAAGTGAAGATTCCACCAAAAGAACTCTTGCCAGCTTTTATTTAGCTAAATAAAAAAAGATAACACCGTGTGATCACCTAAAAAAAAAAAAAGAAGAAGAAGAAGCCACCAGTTCTAATGTAGAGTTTCTATTGTTCAGTATCAGTTCAACCTGCCTAGGGCTTTCATTAATCATAGCAGCTGGCACACCCAGATCTTACAGGGAAGCCACTACCCTATTGTCCTGAATGGGTGGAGGTCAGACCTGTTGGGACAACATACCTTTACAAGTATCTCATGACTCAGGAAAACGTTTAATATGAAGTCAGTTTTAACCTAGGATAAGAAAGAGCATATAGTATCTTAATGTAAATTATGGTACAGTTAAAATGTTTGGGTCCATATAGGATGAATAGCATAACTATATAGGATGAATTAGCATAACTACACTGAATCAAAGAATTTCAGTGCAGTTGATAACTGTGACTCTATAGAAAATTCATTTTGGAATACTATAAATTTTCTACTAAAATAAAAGTTGAATTTCTGAAAATTTTATTTTTCCTCTGACTTCACTCCTTCTAACAAACTAATAAATTCTAAGACTCATCTTTTTTTATTAAGAGTATCACCGGAAAAAAATATTTCACACACATATGTTTCTCTACTGCTGCAGGACCTTCATCAAACGTACGCTCTTTCCCGAATTATGCAAAACAATTGGTATATATGATGGCTACTGGCCTTCATTCATCATTTGGTGAACCCTAAGCAAACCCTTATGTCCCAGGTTGCTCTGATACGGAAAACCTCAACTAAGCCAACTTGGAAGGCAGTCATCTGTAATAGCCCACCATTGCCCTTCCTAACGCTTTTGTACATGTTCACATGGAGGTCTATCACACAACAATGGAAACCCTAACAGTCCAGAGATAACATGCTATCTCCAGGCTAACGGGGTTCCCCTGACAATGAGGGATAGAGAATAGAGACCTAGTTCAATTTACCTAAACAATGCATGTGCCCGCCCCATATAGACAGCAGCCTTGTGGTCCCCTGGCTGTGAGTTTTGTAGCTGATTGACTTTAACTCAGTATCATTGCTTTTGAATTGTTGGTAATGTCATTGATGACCTCACAAAGAATACCACACATCAACAAAGCCAGCTGAGGGGTGTCATGTAACACAGTCAAGAAAATGTCTCAGCAGACGTGTTCACTCAGCCACTTCAGTCTGGAGATAGTTTTTCCAATTGTGCAGGTCCCTGCATTCCCTGCTCAACTGATCATAGTGCTTCAATTGATTTCTGAAACCAAAACTCACTAATGGAGATATTTTCATGGGTTTTCTCAACGAGCCACTAGTGCTAATGAAAAACTGCATTAATGTATTATTTTGAAGACTTAGTGATCATATTGACTATAATCAATATAGTTTCTTTTTCCCAGTAATTTCATAAAATAACTTATGCTTAGGGGATCATTATTTCTATTGAAATCAAATCCATCTGTAAGATCACCTACTAGTTGTGATGAATAAATCATTCTCACAGGTAATTCAAAAACAAAAGCACAAAATCAATTTCACCTGACTCTCCTTAGATCATCATAATCATCGTCGTTGTCATCATCATCATCAATGTCATAATGATAACAGTTGACATTTATTGAGTATTTGCTAGGTAATAGGGACTGTGCTTTCAATTCTACATACATCAGCTCATATCACCCTCGCAACACCCTAATTTCATAAAAGAGGCAGTTGTGGTTCAGAGGGAGTAAGGGATTTGCCCAACGTCACTGACTAGTATGTGACAAAACCACAGCTTAGTCTATATACTCTTAACCACTGATTGGTTCTGCCCTGCCTTTTGCTCTCAAAATAACAACCTCTCCCCAAGGGCCACACCATGTTTTGCTATTATTCCTAAAAGAAGCCCTATTCTCAAACACTCACCCAATGAGTACAGTCCTTGGCATTAGGGTTTCCCTAAGGCAATGAAGAGGCCTCTGACAAAATATCTATGGTAATGTAAGAACTTAGTTTTACTGCTGAACCAAAGAAATTTAAAACGTATACCCACTTACATTCCATCATAAGGAGAAAAGTTTTCACAATGATTGCAGAGAGGAAAGATTGTTTCCATCTAAGCAGAAGTGCAACAGGGAAATTAGCAAAGAAAGAGAACAAAAAATGGATAAATCTTAACCTTTGCAACTAGAAGTGTGAGAAATGAGAGAGAGAAAAATCACCCAGAAATAAAATTAGCTTTGTTATTTTTTTAAAGATTTTATTTATTTATTTATTTATTTATTTATTTATTTGAGAGAGTGTGTGAGGAGGGAGATGGGCAGGGGGAGAAGGACAGAATCCCAAACAGACTCTCCAGTGAGTTCAGAACCCAATGAGGGGCTCAATCTCAAGCCCCAAGATCATGACTGTGCCAATACCAAGAGTCAGACGCTTAACCAACTGAGCCACCCAGGTGCCCCCAAATTAGCTTAGTTATCATAGCCTGATTTCCATATTTAATAACCTATGAATTCAGTTGTATATATATTGTCTCAGGACTGGCTCCTGCATTTGCACAGACAAGTGCCAGTCCTCCAATTCTAGCAAGAGGAACACTGGCCCAACTAAAACATTCTGAACAAAAAGGTACTCAACTAAATACATCCATGAGTTTATTGATTGCCCTCGAGGTGCTTACAATCAATTTGGAGAATTAAATATCAAAATCTGTCTTTTAACTCTGTATTATAACTAGTTGTGCTATATTGAGTGTTATTAATACTCTGATAGACAAAAGACCCTGAATAGCAATCCTGAGAAAGAAGAACAAAGCTAGAAGCATCATAGTTCCCCATTTCAAACTGTATTTCAAAGCTCTGTTAGTCAAGAGTATGGTATTAACACTAAAAACTTATTGACACTAAAAACAGACCTATAGATCAATAGAGAGCCCAGAAATAAACCCAAGCATATATAGTCAGTTAATTTTTAACAAAGGAGCCAAGAATATACAAATGAAGAAAGGGTCTCTTCATTGAGAATAGTCTCTTCAATAAATGGTGTTGGGAAAACTGGACAGCCACATGCAAAGAAAAGAAAAGAGAAAAGAGGAAAAGAGAAGGAAAGCGAAAAGAAGAGAGGAAAGGAAAGGGAAAGAAAGGAGAGGAGAGGAGAGGAAAAAAAGGAAAAAGGGAAGAGAGAGGGAGGGAGGGAAGAAAGAAAGAGGATCATTATCTTATACCATATTCCAAAATAAACTCAAATGGATTAAAGATTTAAATATAAGACCTGAAACCGTAACACTGCTGGAAGAAAACATAGAAAACAGGGTAAGTTCCGTGACATTGCTTTGTGATGATTTTTTGGATTTGACACCAAAAGTGCAGGCAACAAAAGCAAAACTAAGCAAGTGGGACTACATCAGACTAAAAAGCTTCTGCACAGCAAAGGAAACCATCAGCAAAATGAAAAGGCAACCAACAGAATGGGAGAAAATATTGCAAATCACGTTATCTGGTAAGGTTCAATATCCAAAACACATAAAGAAGTCATGCAACTCACTTGCAAAACAAACAATTCAGTTGAAAAAAAAAAAATGGGCAGAGGGAATGAACGGACATTCTTCTAAAGAAGACATACAAATGCCCAAAAGACACGTGAAATGATGTTCACCATCACTCATCACCAGGGAAATGCAAATGGAAACCACAATTAGATATATGTCCATGCACATACAGGCACACACACATACAGGCTGGGAGGGAGAGGGGGAGAGAGAGAACCAGGGCTGATGAGGTGAGAAAAGGAACCCATGTGCACGCAGGGGGGCATGTAAATTGGGGTCACCACTATAGAATACAGTATGGCTGTTCCTCAAAAAAATTAAACATAGAAAAAAAAATTAAACAAAGAACTACCAGGACACTTGGGTGGCTCAGTCGGTTAAGCATCTACCTTCAGCTCAGGTCATGACCAAGTCCCACATCTGGCTTCTTGCTCAGCGGGGAGCCTACTTCTCCCTCTGCCCCTCACCCCACTGCTTGTATGCACGCTCGCTCTCTCTCTTTCTGTCAAATAAATAAATAAAATCTTTAAAATAAAACCAAACAAAACCTAGAACTACCATAAGATCCAGCAATTCCACATCTAGATACCTATCTGAAGAAAACGAAAGCACTCGTTTAAAAGATGGTCTCAAACTCACCAGAGTCATCAGAGCTAAAGGTGTGGTTGGGGGAACCTTGTGCCTAGCACTGCCACCTGATAAACGGTGCTTGCTGCTGGCAAACAAAAACTGGATTGGCTGCTTCTCGGAGTTTGCTGAGCCATGCTTCAGGCTAACCTCGCAACTTAGCGGGCACAACTGAATTCTTAGTTGCCTTTTAGGATTCCCATTACAGAATGACTAGAACAGTGAAATCCCGTTTCAAATGGTCCTCGGGCGCTCACCATGTCTGCCTCCTCCCATTCCGAAGCAAGGCTACTCTCCAGGTTAAATCATGCATTTGAATAACTTCAGCCACACTTGAGACTTATAAACAAGAAATGAGCGCCCATGGAGAAAGGTTGAGGGGCCTCTCAGCAGCCACCCACAAAGTTATTCAAGAACAAGAGCATGCTTCCTGGCCTCTGCATTTTCCAAATAGAGTACTCAAACTCCTGTCCCTGCCCTACCCTATAGCTGCTCTCTTCATTAAAGCATAAATAAACCCCATCCGAATGGATGTATCACTCCTCTGTGGAAGGAGCCCTGGGTCTCTTCACTTTCACAAACTCTCCTCTCCTCTGGTCTCTTGTGTGGAAAGGCAATTGTTATTTACATGGGCAGGGGTGAGGGCGGGATGCATGGAATATAGCTGAAAGACCATTTTTTAGAAGAGTAATTTCAACCACAAGGCTCACATTCCTTGGGAAATGTGTTCCCTAGCAAGATGCAGCAAGATGTAAAGGTTTTCCGTGCCCTTCTGGCCACCTACAGCCTGTGCTAACTTCTCTAAGTCCTTTACCTAACTAAGCACATGCAGGTCCAAAAGTAGCAAGAAGCTCCTTATTCTTCGACTGTGCGGTCACCTACCTTGTAGCTGTGCGTGCAAAACCACCCCCTCATCTATTTTGAGGCATGACACTTTTTTCAAGCCCACAGGAGGCACAATGGCACAACTCAGAAGACCAGGTCTCAAGATCCACCTGCACGCAAGTTCAGTGACTTACAGGAAAAGCAAATCTTACAAGACAAGGGTGCTGGCCCTCAGCAGAGGAAGTCTGAACTTGGCAGCAAGTTCACAGCGAAATGAAAGAAGTGAATACAAAAGCACCTTCCCAACCAGCAGCCCAGTTCTACCTATAAAAGTCAAGATTCCTGGGTGCTTTGAACTAGACACTTTTCAACAAAGCAGACCCTTTATTATTCCAATCAGTGACTTATCACAGTTGTGTATACTTCCCTACAAGAAAGTGCATCCTGGTTCAGACCCACCAAGTAACACCAAGTAACGAACAAAGCACACCAGGTACTTCTCTTTCCCCAAGGCTGACTCCACAGTGGGGATAAGGAGCAGCACCCTGCCTGCAAACGCACCCTCTCCCCAGCCAAGCAAAGAGGCACCTGTATCACATATGTCTCACACAGGGGGATGGAACTCTACAGAAACAGAGTCAGCCCTCAAGCATGCTTTTTGAAAGCTGCCAGACACAAATGAACAAAATAATCAACATCGCAGGCCCATCAGCCTGTTCTCTGGAAATAGAGAGGAGCCATGATCCATAAACTGAAGATGGATTTGTCCTTTTTTGGTTACTTTAAACTCTTTCCAAAAAGATTCGGGCCAGGGCAACTGGGTGGTTCTGTTGGTTAAGCACGTCTGTCTTTGGCTCAGGTCCTGATCCCAAGGTCCTGGGATTCAGTCCCTGCTCAGCAGGGAGCCTGCTTCTCCCTCTCCTCCCCCCTTGTGCGCTCTCTCTATCTGTTGCTATCCTTCTCACTAAAATAAATAAATAAAAATTAAAAAAAAAAAAAAAAGAAAGATTTGGGCCAAGACTGCATAGGAAATGGACCCAAGGGTTATCCACAAAAGATTATCCCAATGGAAATACACGAATGTGTGTGTATAAAATGAAAATTTTATATTTATACATATTTTAAAAGCAACAAACACAACAGGAACCGTGACCACCTACAGTTGTAAAAAGTACATATGCCGAATAGAATATCCAAGAACAAACGAAGGTTTTTCTTAAGTCACTAAGAAGAATGTTCTGATAAAGCAAAGTAGATGAAAGAGCCAAGTAAAAGCACGCAAGTTAGAAATATAATGAATCTTCGGATTCTGGATATCCGAAACTCTGGACTGTAGCGGATGAGGAAGCCAATGCAACACAGTCACACACTGTGGGCACAGCATCCAAACCCCAGCTTTGTCCCTCTCTCTCACACCCGACCGCTTTAAGGAATTTTTCTTTTTCTTTTTCTTTTTCTTTTCTTTCTTTCTTTCTTTTTTTTTTTAGTTTTGCAACCATTTTCATTTACTTTTTAAATTTTTTTTTTTTATTATGCCATGTTAGTCACCATATGGTACATCATTCGTTTTTGATGTGTTCCATGCTTCATGGTTTGCGTGTAACACCCAGTTCTTCATGCAATACCCACCACAGGGCTCACACATGCCCCCAACCCCCTCCCCTCTAAAACCCTCAGTTTGTTTCCTGGAGTCCATAGTCTCTCATGGTTTCTCTTCCCCTCTGATTTACCCCCTTCAGGTTTCCCTTCCTTCTCTTAATGTCTGCTAATGTCCTCCATGCAATTCTGTTTCCAATCAACTTCCCCAGGAAATCCCATGCCAGAAGGGCTCAACCCTAAGGATGGGGAAAATCTTAAGAAAGGGAGAGTATCTCAATGCAGACAAAAGAGAAACAAAATCAGGAAACGAAGAGAAAATGGAAGAAGACAAATGCTATGTGTATATTGGTTCACACAGCTTCCAATCAGAAACTACTTTGGAAAAGCTTCCTACTCGCTTCTCCACAAGCCTTTGGGTCAGTCAGGTCATTCTAGGAGCAAACACACAGAGAAAGAGGCTGGCTCAGGACTATTCTGCAGGCTCTAAGTCGGGCAGGAGTCTGGAAGCTTGACAGAGGAGGAGCTGACACAGAAAAGGGGTGAGCTGGCTTCAGGGGTTCAAATCAGAGATTAAGAAATGTAAGCAAAAGGCACAAGGGAAAAAAGAGAGAGAGAGAGAAAAGAAGGTCAATAACCATTTAAAGTGAGCCAGTTAAAAGTCTCTGTTTATTTAAAAAAAAAAAAAAAAACTTGTCTCAAACATTATTACATGAATCCTTCTGGGGTGCAATTTTTGTTTAACTTAGTATGCAAAGCCAGAACCAATTAAAGCACTTATTTCACAAAGTTGTCTGAAGTGAAAACATATAGAGAGGAAGGAGGGCCCTGGAGTAATGCGAGAAGACACGCTCTTGTCCTCATTTATTATGTAAGACTCAATTAAAAAAAAAATTAGTGTTTCCAAGGCAACTTCCATATTACGTATTTATGTTTTCTGCCAATTCTAAAGTGCACACTGGTAGTATAGTCACAAATTTGACCCTTTTCCCTTATTTTCATGAGGTTCAACTATAGAATCACAAGAAATCAATGAAGTCCATCTTGGCCAATAACAGATTCATATTCATTAAATGCAAATGATTTTGTTTAATTCATAATCGAATGATTTCTATTGTATTTGCTTCCCATAGAACTGCTTTTAAAAATCATGAAGAAATAGTTCGTGCAAGTGAACTTGTTTTCTATTTTAAATCCGTTTTAAAACCAAAATTAATCTATATTCTCTATCATCCTAGACATGTTAATAGATTTCTGCCTAGAGTTATAAAATCCTATCTTTAATTTTCTTTGTCTACCATATATGTAATTTAAGGTAATCCTGAAAGGCATAAAATAAAATGTCTCTCATAAGTGAAAATCTGAAGCATTCTTTCCCCCAAATGCCCATCCCTTATAAAGACACAGGTCAGTTTTAGGAACTCAGTGGATAACATGCTTAGTATGACACTAAAGAAACTTGCATTTACATAGCAATAATAAGAAATCCTCACTTAAAAAGAGTGCAGCAGACACAAACACTTTAATTCTGCCTGGAGGAGGAAAGAATGTTACCAATGAATCAAAGAAAAAGAAGTTCTTTAGGCAAACAGACAACACCAGTCCTGTGCTTTCCATAGTATTTCTGCTTTTTTCCCCTTTACTAACACTATTGTTGAGTTAGAAAAATGGTTCACATTCCTTCAACAGCATAAACTGTTTCTTAGACTTTACATGCTGTTACAAAATCTACTTCGGTAATTAAGACAACAAAAATAACCCTTTGTTATAAAATAAATTCTATGCCAAACAATAGGGTTCAAAATACCTGCTTTTATATTAAAACATACCAAGCCTCTCATCCAGATTTATTATCACTACAACGAAAGCCTTACAAAATCATCACAATCATGGCTCTTGATCCCACACCCCAACACGCTTCATAAAAAAGCATCTACCTCACCATATAAATAAATGTATTTTAAAAGGACTTAGGTGCTGTAAAATAGTGCACAGGCACTGTGACTCAAATGAAAAGGTTTTAAGAACATAAAGGTTTTAACTCTACAGTCAAAAGAAGTACACCCTAAGAAAATTTCAGTGAAGTAAAATGTTCAGAGAAAGAAGGGCTTCAGCTGATTGAGTTCCCATTTGTCTGATCTTAATCAAAGATCTCTTTGGCTGTTTTCCAATATCTTCTATTTTTATTAAATACAGCATTCCAAATTAGGAAGCACTATATACTGAATATAGGCACTTTTCCTTGAAGACTCAGAGAAAATCTTAAAGAGACTCAAGATCATTATCCTGTACTTTTTTTTTAATAGCGCAGATATAGAATGTTCGACAACCTGCCTTCAAATGTAATAAGCACAGACAAAACTTTGAAAAGTTGGCTTTTTTTCTTACTTCAAAATGCTGGTGCCAACTGATTTATTTAGCTTTTATTCATTATTTTTATCACCAAATGAGAAGAAAATGCACCAGTTCTTTCAAAAGTTCCAGTTGCAATTGCATTATACATGTTATTAGGAATGCATTTTAGGAAATTCTTGTTGAAGATAGTTTATGAAATCCTGAGCTCATAAAAAATGATGACTGTTCATTTTTATGATAATTAGTTATAGCACAATAATTTCAGTTAATTTAATTTATTTACATTGTTAAAAAAAAAGTTCTAAATTTGATTACAGCTGTATTACTGCTTTATTAATGAGCAAGACATGGCAGGGAGTTATAACAGAGACCAAGTATGTTTTGGTATTGATACCAGTTACTCTGTTTCCTTGAGCTTGAGAATATCCCCAGGAAATAAAGCCAACCACTTTGCACACCCTGTAGTCATTCCCCACCCCCTCAACACCCCACCACCTGGCAGCCTGTTGAAATTTGCATTTAAAATTCACTCCCCTGCACATTTTATAATCCACTGCATGTATAAATGTAACTATCAACAAAGGGTCAAATTACACACACACAGCTTAGATGCAAAGGAAGTCAAAGATATATTACAGTCAAAATAAACATGTATTCTTAAGCTTGGTGATTACATTCCCTAAAAATGTCTGACCCTAAAGGAAATAAAAATTGGACAAGAGTAAAGGCAGATTGGAGAATTCATATTTCTAACAAAAATTTCTTTAAAAGGTACGGATTACAGGGGTGCCTGGGTGGGCTCAGGTGGGCAGCCAACTCTTGATTTCAGCTCAGGTCATGATCTCAGGGTCATGGGATCAAGCCCAGTGGAGTCCCCCCTTAGGGCTCCTTGCTCAGCGGGAAGTCTGCTTGAGGATTCTCTCCCTTTGCCCTTACCCTCGTGCCTGTGAACATACACACACTCTCTCTCTCAAATAAATTAATAATTAATTAATCTTTAAAACCAGTAATTAATCTTTCTTTTAAAAAGATATGGAATACAAGTAATATAACATTTTGTAAATGTCCATCCCCTCACCCCTCAAAAGGAAAAGATGGTCTTCTTTCACCTATGCAAAAATAATAAGCAAATCTGTATTTCCACCTCAGACTTCTTGGCTAAAACAGTCTTGGTCATAAGATCCTATTCTTCCCATTTGAATAAGGGATCATCCTCAAGGCTCTCCTTTTTAGGTTTTTCTTTTCTTCTTTAAAAGGACTGGCACACACTCAGGCGGAATGCATTCAAGTCCTAGACTCTAAACAAGTCTAGTCACTGTGCATGCGATACTGTGTACCAACATTACTCAGCTGCTACCCTAGCATCTGACAGTCTAAAATTTAGTAGCCTGCACAAAAGAAGATAAAGGGTTCTACTCAATATTCTCCCCAAGGTTCTATTGCTTAAAAAAAAAAAAGAAGAAGAAGAAGAAAAAGAAAAGAAACAAAAACACAACAACAGCAAACTTCTATATTCTTTTAATTATCAAAACACCAGACAGAAAAAGAAAATCATCAAGAATATCCCAGAAGGCGAGGCTGAGGAGACTTGCCTTGCTATTCTGTCTCTACCTGTAACTTGCTTTGTGAAGTCAGGCAAATCATCTGAATTTGTGAATTCTTGCTCCATCTATAAATGAAGTATCTTTGAAAATGTCCAGAGCTGTTTTAACTTCACATGTATATTCTTTTATGCTTGCTCGTCTTTCAGTAGGTACAGGAAAAACACCTTTATGCATTAAAGGTGGTGCTATCTTGATGTCCGATTTATTTTGTCGTTGGATGATTAAAGCTTGCATTCATTCTTTCATTCAGGAATTATTGACTGATCACCTAACATGTGCCAGGCACTGAACATACAGCCGAGAACAAACATGAAAATCCCTTCCTTCTAAGAGCTTTGAGTGAAGTTCACAGTTAAGGGAAAAAAAAAAAAAAAAAAAAAAAAAGTCGAAACTATTTCCAATTAGAATATTTCAAAAATGCAAGTCACACTTTGTCTTCCTAAAGAATGTATTAACCATGAATTCAATTATTCACGACTTAGAGCCATCCCTATGTATATCAGACTATGCTGTAAGGGCGATGCCCTCAGGAACAGTAAAAGGAACAGCATTAACCTCTTTACTTAAAGTGGCCGGAAGCCACAGACTGTTCCCATTTGAATTCTGCCTCTATCTGCTTTATACCAGTTTTCCTGTTTCTTCCAAACTATCAGATTAATGGTAATTTTCCCTTTAGATTTTTGAGCACTCCAGCTCACTTCTAACTTCTTACCACTGTGGTCAGAAAAATGAGAGCCAAGTTAGCTAAAACTACGCTTAAAATACCAATAAGTAACTCTGAGAAAGGAAAAGGAACAACTTATTAGCATTTCAGCTTTAGATTTCCAACGTTCTGGCTCTATCTATCCAAGGGCCTTTCTCCCCATTCCTTCCTATGTTCTAGGCCAATATTGCTCACCAGATAATTTCTGAAGGTTGTTGCACACAGTACGTGAACCGACACAAACTGCCCTAGTCTGTTACGAAGATGAAGAATTTCAGATACAAGTACATAGTCCGATTAGGAAAAGAAAATTAGTATTTCAGTTCTGCCTCATCTGAACAAATCCTCATTATCTTGAAAAAAAAAAATTGTGGCAAACCTGTTTGCTTCTGCTCTGGAAACAATTAGAATGTTTTTCTGTACTCTCTTGGATTTAAATGAAAGTTTATAAATAAATGGTTAAAAAAGGAATCTAAATGATATTCCTAAAAACAAAAAAAAAAAAAACAAAAAAACAACAACTTTAAAAATCCCTGTTAGTGACTGGCTTATGAAAAAGTACAGTTTTTGTTGGTGAGCGATAGATGAAAACTGTGCACTCTAAGAAAAAAGCAAGCGTTCAACAAAGAGTCAGGAAAGTATCATTGAAGGATGTATCCAAGTAAGGAAGATAAAAGGAAGGGACTTCACTCCTGTAACATGTGATCAGCGGGGACTGACTGAATGCCTGCTAGATTCATTGCACTGCTCCAGGGGCTGGCAATTCCTCTGCTCTGACGGACCGGGGTAAACAACAAATATTAACAATTGTAAGAGAATTGAGTATTTTGAAAATGACAAGTGCTGTGCAGAAAATAAAATGGAGGGGCGCCTGGGTGGCTCAGTAGGTTAAGCATCTGCTTTTGGCTCAGGTCATGCATGATCTTAGGATCCTGGGATCGAGCATCACCCCCTCCACCCTTCCACCCCCTCACTCCCTTGTCAGGCTTCCTGCTCAGCAGGGCGTCTACTTCTCCTTCTCCCACTCCGCCTTCCCCCTGCTCATGCTCTTTCACACGTACACACACTCTCTCTCTCAAATAAATAAATAAAATCTTAAAAAGAAAGGAAAAGAAAAGAAGATGTAATATTAGGTGAGAGAGTGACTGGGATATGAGGAATCTACACTAGACAGAATGTTCATGGAGGTGATTTGGCAAAAATGAAACTGAGTTGGAAGAGCCAGCCACCCAGCGATCCAAGAGAAGGGCCTTCCTCATAGAGGGGACAGGCATGCAAAGACTCTAAGCATGTGCGAGCTTGATCTCTGCTGGAAACGGAAAGGCTGCTGTGGCTGCAGCACAGTGAATGGTGTGGGCCGTGAGTTCCAAATGAGGTCAGAGGGCCAGATATGCTGAGTCACATATGACTTCCTCCTAGCAAGATATCTATTCTGACAAGACAGAAATAGAAAAGTCAATAGAAGTCCAACTGTACAGTGGAAATTACGGGTGGGGTCGGGTGGAGGGGGGAGGTAGACAACTCTTTCCATACTGGAGAGGGAGCTTTTTATAAGCAAAAGCATTCATTTCTTCTCCTCCTCTTCTCCTTCTTCTCCTTCTTCTTCTTCAAGATTTATTTGCGTGTTAAGCCTCCAACTCTTGATCTTGGCGCAGGTTCTGATCTCAGGATGGTGAGATGGAGCCCCAAGTCAGACTCTCCACTCAGAGGGGAGCCTCCTTGAAATTCTCTCCCTCTGCTCCTCCTTCTGCTCCCACCCTCTCTTTCTCTCTCTAATAAATAAATAAATAAATAAATAAATAAATAAATAAATAAAATCTTTTGAAAAAAAAGATTTATCTATTTGAGAAAGAGAGAGTATGTGCAAGTGGAGGGGAGGGGCAGAGAGAAAGAACCTCAAGCAGACCCCTCACAGGGCATGGAGCACAGTGTGGGGGGGCTCAATCTCACCCTGAGACCATGACCCTGAGATGACGACCTGAGCAGAAATCAAAGGCTTAACCGACTGAGCCACCCAGGCCCCTCTACAGCAGTCATTTCTTCTTAAGGACATCATAATGAGTAGATGATAGTAGGAAAAAAGGAGAAAATGGAGAGAAAGAAAGGAAGAGTTAATAAATCACATGAGAAAACACTAAAAAATGTAAACCACAATCAAAAACAGTATTCTGTAACAGGAAAACAAATACTTCAGGGATAATCTTGAATATAAATATCTATTGAACTTACACACTTGAAAGCCTGTTCCATAACCTCAGTCTAGCAAGCTGATAACAAAGGCCAGAGAGTGTCAACTGAAAGAGCCTCTCAAATGCCAACACTAGACATTTTTTTTTTATATTTCTACTCCCCCTTGGCTAGGATATTTTGCAGGTGACTTTTCCCCCCCCCACAACTCATTATATCTTGAACTGATTTTGGACCCATGTTGGAAAAGAACCCCAGGTCACATCTCAACAAGCTGAGGCACCCGGGATATTTATCACCAACCACAGGCGGGAAGCTAAAGAGCTCTGTGAAACTTACTGACCCACTGAGTATAGGTTTAATAGACAAGAGAGATGGTATATGATTAATTACAGTTATTTATGTTTATGGATTTAAATCTTGAGGATGCCTGGCCTCTTCCCATTTTATTTCATAATATTCCCTCTGCTGGAGACTGAAGAGCAAAAGTCAATTGTCTGAGTGTTGGCATCACACTGGAAACTAAAGGGCCATGCATTTCAATTCCAGCTCAAGAAACACTCTGGCTGAGCAGATGTAATTCACCAGACCCCAGTGGGCTAGGCTCGCACTGTTGTCAGTCAAATCTCACAGTGGATGGAAATCAGCAGAGCACGTTAGCAATTTATGCTCAACAGCCTCTTCTCAACCATAAATTTTGAGATAATGTTAAGCGTAACCCAAAGTTAATCCAAAAAATTTAGTCCATAGGTTGAGCCTGTGTTCTTACCATGAGGCAGTCAGAAGGCAAGGGACTCACAAAATACCATTTATAATAGGATTCCTGTCAAAACTCCAGGTTCCGACATCAACGCAGCGAGCTTCAGGCCTGACCTCACCCAGTGCACTTATGCCAACCCCTGGGTCATTAGTTTGGCATCTGCCAGCAGCATGTTTTTGTTTTTTTTTCCCCAGACTGGGGCAGCTGAGGGCTCTGGGGCAATCACAGAATGGGCACTTAGCAACCCAAGTCATGCCCCAACCCTATGACAATCTCAGCCTGAATAAAGCCACCTGACTTTTCTGGACTTCAATTTCCCCACACAGAAGACTGACATTGTCTGTACATTCCTTTTTCATGGCACTGCTAGATCCCATAACTCTGGCCCTATTGCTCTCTAGGGCCTCCTGCCATTTTCCCCATCCATACTGGAAAATGGGAGAAGATCACTCACCATGCCAACCGAATGACTGCCATC
Source organism: Lutra lutra (assembly GCF_902655055.1). NCBI lineage: Eukaryota > Metazoa > Chordata > Mammalia > Carnivora > Mustelidae > Lutra > Lutra lutra. The sequence goes on along the minus strand of NC_062280.1, from coordinate 54,734,462 downwards.
AACATCCTTTTACCCCACTATGACTTGAAAACACAACATGTTTATGCTGGTAATAATTATAATAAACTGAAGAAAATTCTAGATATAAGAGGACAGCTTAAATAAGTTAAACATTCTAGAATTTCTTCATTGCTTAGAAATTAATTCTTTCTGGGTTAAATTACACTCTGGATAGAGATAGGGTAATAGACAAATAAAAATTAATTATGAAGAGAAAAAAGTAGATATAACAGAATTTCTGTGTGGGTGTCTGTATTTCTGTTTTAAAGTACTTGTGTGACAGCTAATATCATCCTCCAAAGTCAGGAACAAGAAAAGAATGTCCATTCTTACCATTGTTATTTTATATAGTACTGGAAGTCCTAGCCTCCACAATCAGACAACAAAAAGAAATAAAAGGCATCCAAACTGGCAAGGAAGAAGTCAGATCTTCACTATTCTCAGATGACATGATATTGTATGTACAAAACCTGAAAGACTCCACAAAAAAATTGCTGTAACTGATACACAAAGTCAGCAAAGTCACAGGATATAAAATCAACATACAGAAATCTGTTGCATTTCTATACACCAATAATGAAGCAGCAGAAAGAGGAATCAAGGAATTGATCCCACTTACAACTGCACCAAGAGCCATAAGATACCTAAGAATAAACCTAACCAAAGAAGTAAAATATCTACACCCTGAAAATGATGAAACACTTATGAAAGAAACTTAAGAGGGCACAAAGAAACAGGAAAACTTTTCAAGCTCATGAATTGGAAGGAAAATATTAAAATGTCCATAGGGCCTAAAGCAATTTACACATTTAATGCACTCCTATCAAAATTCCACCAGCATTTTTCACATAACTAGAAAAAAATAATCCTAAAATTTGTATGGCACCCAAAGAACTCCGAATAGCCAAAGCAATCTTAGGAACAAAAGCCAGGAGCACCTGGGTGGCTCAGTCGGTTAAGTGCCTGACTCTTGATTTTGGCTTAGGTCATGATCTCAGGGTCATGAGATCAAGCCCCATATAGGGCTCTGGACTCTGATGGAGTCTGCTTGAGAAGCTCTCTCTCGCTCTATCTCTGTCCCTTGCCTGCTTGCTCTCTCTCACTCTTGCTCTCTCTCTCTCAAAATAAATAAAATCATTTAAAAAAAGAGAAAGAAAAGAAAAGCTGGATGCATCACAATTTCAGACTTTAAGATATATTATAAAGCTATAGTCATCAAGACAGTATAAGTCAGTATGGTACTGGCACCAAAAGAGACACATGATCAATGGAGCAGAATAGAAAACCCAGAAATGGACCCTGGACTTTATGGTCAATTAATCTTTGACAAAGCAGGAAAGAGTATCCAGTGGAAAAAAGATAGTCTCTTCAACAAATGGTGTTGGGAAAATTGCACAGCCACATTCAGAAAAATGAAACTGGACCATTGGATGAAAGACCTAAGTGTGAGACAGGAAACTATCAAAATCCTAGAGCAGAACACAGGCAGCAACCTCTGTGACCTCCGCTGCAGCAACTTCTTAGTAGACATGTCTCCAGAGGCAAGGAAAACAAAGGCAATAATGAACTATTGGGACTTCATCAAGATAAAAAGCTTCTGCACAGCAAAGGAAATAATCAACAAAACTAAAAGATGACCAATGGAGTGGAAGAAGATATTTGCAAATGACATACCTGATAAAGGGTTAGTGTCCAAAATCTATAAGGAACTTGTCAAACTCAACACCAAAAAAACAAACAATCCAGTTAAGAAATGGGCAGAAGACATGAATAGACAGACACTTTCCCAAAGTAGACATTCAGATGGCTAACACACACATGAAAATGCTCAAGTTCACTCATCATCATGGAAATAAAAATCTAAACCACCATGAGCTATCACCCCACATCTATCGGATCAGCTAAAATTAACAGCTCAGGAAACAAAAGATGTTGGTGAGGATGCAGAGAAAGGGGATCCTTCTTACACTGTGGTGGGAATGTAAACTGGTGCAGCCACTCTGTGAAACAGTATGGAGGTTCCTCAAAAATAGAATTACCACATGACCCAGCAATTGCACTACTAGGTATTTATCTAAAGAATTTAAAAATTCTATTTTTAAAGAATTAAAAAATCCTGATTTGAAGGGGTGCATGCACCCCAATGTTTATAGCAGCACTTTCAACAATAGCCAAACTATGGAAAGAGCCCAAATGTCCATCGACTGACGAATGGATAAACAGGATAAAGAGGATGTGGTATATATATACATATATATACATATATATATATGTGTGTGTGTGTGTGTGTGTGTGTGTGTGTGTGTGTATAACCATTACTGAACCATCAAAAAGAATGAAATCTTGCCATTTGCAACAACGTGGGTGGAGCTAGAGGGTATTACGCTAAGTGAAAGAAGTCAGTCAGAGACGGACAAATATGATTTCATTCATGTGGAATTTAAGAAACACACAATGAACATAGGGGAAGGGAAGGAAAAATAATATAAGATGAAAACAGAGAGGGAGACACACCATTAGAGACTCTTAACTATAGAGAACAAACTGAGGGTTGATGGAGGGGAGATGCTCTAAATGGGTCACAGGCATTAAGGAGGGCACTTGTGATGAGCACTGGGTGTGGTATTTAAGTGATGAATCACTACATTCTACACCTGAAACCAATTTTACTATATATGTTAACTAAAATGTGAATAAAAAATTGAAATAAAAGGTAAAAAAAGTATAAGTGTGAAAAAATAAAGTATATGTGTGCACATGTGTGTGCACACACACACACAAAGACTAGAAGGATATATCCAAACATGTTTACATTCTCATCTCTGAATGGGAGAGTTGCAAGTCATTTTTTACTTTTCTTCCTTGTGTGCACCATTTTCAAAATTTCTAAGATGGACATGTATTATTCTTCTATTAAGAAATAAAACTGTATATGTGAAAGAGGAAGGAAGGAAGGGAAGGGAAGCGTAGGAAGGAGAGGAGAGGAGAGGGGAGAGGAAGGGAGGGGAGGGGAGGGGAGGGAGAGAGAAAGAAAGAGAACTCTAAAGAGCACCAGGCAGACAGAAAGCTGACATTTGACTAAATCCCATATCATCTGATCATTACTTGAGTGATTTTTGTGTTACACAACTTTTCTCATCTTTAATGAACTAGAGAGTAAAAGACCCAGACAAAGAAAAGAAAAAAATGGGGCACCTGGGTGGCTCAGTGGATTAAGCCGCTGCCTTAGGCTCAGGTCATGATCTCAGGGTCCTGGGATCGAGTCCCGCATCGGGCTCTCTGCTCAGCAGGGTGCCTGCTTCTCTCTCTCTCTCTCTCTGCCTGCCTCTCTGTCTACTTGTGATCTCTCTCTGTCAAATAAATAAAATTAAAAAATCTTTAAAAAAAAGAAAGAAAAGAAAAAAATACTTCGCCTTTACAATTAGGAATCTTTTTTTTTTTTTTAAAGATTTTATTTATTTATTTGACAGAGAGAGATCACAAGTAGAGAGAGAGGCAGGTGGAGAGAGAGGAGGGAGCAGGTTCCCTGCTGAGCAGAGAGCCCGATGCGGGACTCGATCCCAGGACCCTGAGATCATGACCTGAGCCGAAGGCAGCGACTTAACCCACTGAGCCACCCAGGCGCCCCTACAATTAGGAATCTTGAAGCAACAACTGTATACTGTCACAGGATTATCTACCTTATTCTGAAGAACAGTCTCCACCCTAACTAGAATGAATCTGTCTTAATCGTCTGACACCATAACTATTTAAGCCTGAGTGAAACTACACCTAAACTAGTCTTGAATTTTTAGTTATTTCATAGTATATCCTCTCAAGGATTTAAAGTTTAACACAACATCAGAAATCCCAGCAACTCATCAAGCCAATGACTGCAAAGCTGATCCTAATGTTGGAACTTGGTGTGCCCCAGGGCCAACAACACACCCGTTGGGGGGCTCCATGGTGCCAGGCCCTGAAGGAAGGCTACAGACACAGAGAAAGGACCTCCGGGGCCAACCTTCCCCACCGCTCCCCACCCTGTGACAATTCAGTGGCCACATGCAGGAATACCGCTAATGCCCTGTGTCCTGTGTCCTTCTAGTGACAGGGTGCTGTCCTTGGCATATACAAATGCTGTTGCTGACCAGTCAAGAGAATATTCTCTGCAGAAGGCAGTTGGTGTCAGGGCCATCGGAGACATTGAATCAGAGAGCACTGACTGATCTGAATTCCAACTGAGCCACTTCCTAGATGTGTGCCTGACTGCAAGCCTTACCTTCTCATCCATAAAAATCTCATCTATATCACGAGTTAGATTAAGAATTGAGATAATGTAAGTGAGATCTAAAAATACATGTATGACCAACAACTCTCACTTGCTAATACATAATATTACTGAGCACCTACAATGGGCTCCCACATGTGCAAGGCCAAATTGGAGTGACAGAGAAGACTGGTTAGAGGAGAGGACAAAAACAGCCAGTCTACACGGGGTCATCCCCCTGCTGTGACCTAAGCAGCACTTGACTCTGACCAAGCAAATGCACTTAAGACTCAAAGACTAGGGAAATGAATCCCATCACTTCCCTGAAAACACTGTAGATAGGCCTCTTCCGACATCTCTAGCATCTCTTCCCAAGATAAACGTGCCCTTGAATAGAAGGCATCTTGATATTTGTTAAGTGTTCTATCAAAAATAAAACCCTCTAAAGCCTAGCACCTAACGCAGATCTAATTCCAGGCCAAGGGTTACCTGTTACAGAGGCCACAGTGGGGCAGAGGCTCTTCCATTTAGATCAGGCTCCAATCACATAGAGTCCTGTGTTCTTACAGCTCTTCCCAGTCCTTCAGTTCACGCATTTAGAACATTCCCCGGAAGGGGCCTGATCAAAGGTTTGTGACCTGAGTTAACCCAAGTCACTGAGTTAACCCAAGTCAACTTTGGCCCAAAACACAAGAGTGTTTTTTTGTCCTCTATTCAGAATACTTCTTGGTATTCACATTTAGTTCAGGGAGGTGAGAAATTGCTTTCTGGCCCTATCACAAACCCTGAACACCATCTACCTCACAGAAAATACTAATATAAAGCAAAATTCTATCACAACAATCTCAGAGTCTAATATTTTTTCAAAGAATAAAGATATTTCAGGGTGCCTGGGTGGCTCAGTCAGTTAAGGGTCTGCCTTCAGCTCAGGTCACGATCCCAGGGTCCTGGGATCAGGCTCAAATCAGGCTCCCTGCTCAGCGGGGAGCCTGCTTCTCCCTCTCACTCTGCTGCTCCCCCTGCGTGTGTTCTCTTGCTTGTGCCCTCTCTCAAATAAATAAATAAAATCTTGAAAGAGAGAGAGAATGAAAGAAAGAATGAATGAATGAAAGGAAGGAAGGAAGGAAGGAAGGAAGGAGATATTTCTCAAGAATGTATTCCTTCTAGGATGATGGTCTGGATTTCAGGATGTAAAAATATGTACCATAATTTTGGTTAACCTTACAGCAAGAGCTTGGGGAAAGGGTTCAGGTTTTTTTGGTCACTTATTCAATGCACACCAGCCATGCTCAACAGCCCACTGAACTCCCTGAACCACATTTACTCATGCACACAGAATCCCCTCCATCCCCCTGAGACTCCTCCACTGCCCTTCTATGCACCTTTGCTGTGCCCCCCTCCACCATTCCTTCCCGTCTACACTCAGGAGTGACACCACCTCACCTCACACTTCACATGTGCCCTTCCCACCCTTTACTCAATAGGCTTTTACTCTTGATGTCTGGTTTACATTCTCTTGTTTCTTTGTTATGTGTAAGTAATCAGTTACTTTGCTAGGATGAAGGAAACCAAGGTTTGGAGAGGCCCAGAAGGAACTGGGCATTTTAATCAAGGCTCTCAAAGGCTCCACATACCAATTGCGAAGTTGCAAGTGGGCACTGGAAACTGCCTGACCAACCATGCTTAAACACTACCACAAAACCGAGTTGGTTTGGTGTCCGTATTCCTTGGAGTGTGCAACTAAAAACATTAATAATTACAACCTGGTGCAAAACGATGACAGTGGTGAACAAAATCACTGGATAACTTAAGGAAACAAGATTCACCGCATAAAAGAAAAAGAACACAGGATGACATCTTCCTCCCATCCTAACTAACCACACAGCCACCAGTTCTCTTGTGCATTCACCTTCTGCTTCATCTAAAAATTCGCCTCCACCGCTGAAGGAAAGCAAAAAAGGATACAGGAAAATATAATGTAGATTTCACAACAGAAAGGCAATATGTAAACTCATACAGGTACTGAATTTTCATTTATTCAACAAACATTCATTGGGCACCTAGTATATTAAACTGTGAGTAAATAAAGATGCATCATTTATGGTTTCTGCCTTTAAGGAATGCAGAGCTTAGAGAAGAAGATTCTAAAACAAATACCAGTGATACCAGTAAGGCTTGGACAAGGGGCTAGGTGAGTCATTACTCATGGTAGGGAATATCATCAGGGAAGGCTGTATAGAAAGCAATAATTAACTCAAATGTTGAAGGTTCACCAGGTCTCAGGTGAACATGAGCAAAGATATGATGGTACAAATGACTACTAAATTTTCAAGAATAAGGGGGTGTGGTATGCCTAGAGCACAGGGCAATATGCAGGAATCCTAAGTGAGGAGGTGAGGAGACCATATGGACAAGCAGGGGGGCATCTCTGGAGATCTTACATGTCACTCAAAGGATTTTGGCTATTTTCCAGTAGGCAACAGATTGCCAAGGAAGGCTTTTAAGCATTTTTATTGGTTGCATACTCCATTATAAAGAGTATGCTTGTCAATCTATACATGTTATATGAATCCTTAACAACATTCCTAGTAGGCTTAGATAGAATCACATTTGAATTTAAAACACTCCTTCTCCCTGAAGGAGTGTTTGGAGATAACGTAAAAGGACATAAGTCTGGGAGCAGGGAAATCCTGGGAGCAGGACATCAGGATACTGGATGTGAATATCCAGACACGAACTCCTAAGGGTCCAAATTAAACCAAAGACAGTGACCATGGAGTGGAAAGTACAGAGTCTGAATATGCTTTGGAGGAAAAATTGCTAAAATGGTTGCCCCCCGAAGCAGCACTCTTTAGCTTCTGCCACATAATGGAAGGCACTTCCCCAGGCATTACACCACCATCTGGGCTTGAAGAGGCCCTCAGAGCCCCTGATGCTTCCAGCCACTTGTAAGCAGTCCCCAAGGAGGCCTTTGTCCCCAACTGGCCACTGAGCCATCACGAGATGCCTACAGATACTCTGAGGAGGCTTTTGCTTACGCTTGCCACACAGTCTGCACCCAGCCTCCCCTGAGACACCAAGGAGACCAACCAATCCTAGCATGCTGCACAATCCTCTATTTTTCTTGCTCATCACCAGAAGCCCAGTCTGCCCCATTTCTCACCTTCTCAGCCCTTCTTCCTTCTCATTGTCTCTTGAACTCAAACTCTACCCTCAGCACACACCACAATGCCCCCTCCTCTGAAGGTTCTAAAAACTTGGAGAAGGCAAGATTTAACCTGAACTTTGAAGGCTGAAGCCAGTTAACACCATTTTCTTAGCATCCCGTCAAGAAGTGACTGTTAATACCCTCACAATTAAGTCTGATATTCCACCAGTATAAACAGGAATGGCTGTACCTAAGGCTAAAATATCAAACACCTTTGAACTGGGTGATAACTAGCCCCTTTCCTGGGACATTCCAATGATTAAGTGATTAAAGAGTTAATGTCTATCTTCCTCAAAGGCCCCCAGGAGGCTGCTCCAGACCTAAGGCTTAGAAAAGTTAGGCTCCTTCCATTTAAGTTGTAAAAAATTTGATCCAATCTCAAAAATCCCCTAGTCTGCAGATGAACTAAATGTCCATCCAGCTCACCTTCCAAGTTCCCTGTCCTTATTCAAATCTTACCTATTTTGAAGTTCATGTCCTTAGATTTTATCACCTACTACCCCTTCTTGCTGTGGCTCCCCCATCTACTGCACCTAAGCACCTGGCTGTTTCCTTTCCAGACATAAGTGTCCTCATCGTTGCTGTCTTCTGCATCTACATGGAAGCCCGGATTCCTACATCACCGCACCTCTGATGATCTCTTTGATGCTGCCTCAGCCATGACCCTCCCTGCCATAACCCTGGATTTGGCTTCACGATTACTTGCACCAGCTTGGAGACATCAGCTTCAAGCATCCCACACTGTAACCACTACCTTCTCTGTCTCCAGCTCATCTATTCTGGTATTTCCATCCCAACATCTTGTTGGCATTATCTGGCTTTCCAGTCCATTGACCCTTCCATTTTTCCACTGTCAGTTACACCCTCACTTCTCTTTCTGCCCAGCTTGGGTTCAAAGTCCATCATTGGAACCTCTCCCTTGTAAGTGAGTACTTGTTCCTCTCTTCCTGATTCTTACCTGGCAGATCCTCAAGTTGGTTAAACCCAACGATCTTCCTGCTCCACACCTCCACCTAACAGCTGAAGAAACTGCCTGGCACAAAACACAACCCCAGCCAGGCTCAATTCAAATTCATGGCTGCAAAAATCTACATTGGTCAGCAATACTATTATATTTCCCAGAATGTTTTAAAATAGCTATTTCTTCTTTTCCAAAATCTGTTTTACCTCTCTCTACCCCAACTTCACACTTTGTTATGAAAGTAGAAGCAATTAGGGAAGAACTTCCCACCCCCAAACCATGACATATCAGCCACTGTACCCATTCTTTCTACAATCCTTCCTTTTACTGTAAATGAAATGTCCCTGTTCCTAGTAAGGACTAACCTCTACATTTGTGCCCTGGATTTCCTCCCGTCCTGGCTCTTCAGGAATTGTACTCTAATTATTACCCATCACTCTCCCCTGCCTTCATCCATTTTTCCTCTCTACTTAATTATTCCATCATTTCCTCTCTACATAAATGCATTCTATTACTTTCTGGTCCTAAGACAATATCTCTTCTAAGAACTTTTCCACCCCTCTGTGTTTCTTCACAACAAAAATTTTTGAAAGAGTTGTAAGAACTGTCTCTGCTTCCACAACTCAATTAAATAAGCTTCTGCCCCAGCCTCGCTCTACTTAAAGTATATGTCAAATTGTCAAAATCACAAATGGTCTCATTTCACTAAATGTAATCTCTATAACTGACACAGCAGAAACATCTCCTTTTAAAAACATTTTGAGGGGCGCCTGGGTGGCTCAGTGGGTTAAGCCGCTGCCTTCGGCTCAGGTCATGATCTCAGGGTCCTGGGATCGAGCCCCGCATCGGGCTCTCTGCTCAGCGGGGAGCCTGCTTCCTCCTCTCTCTCTGCCTGCCTCTCTGCCTGCTTGTGATCTCTCTCTGTCAAATAAATAAATAAAATCTTTAAAAAAAAAAATAAGATGCAAAGCACTGTGAAGAGAACAGCTTCACCAAAAACACACAGTCTCTTTGGCTCCCAGCTACACTACATCTTCCAATCTCCCTTTGTTGTGTACCTGAATTCTGGCCACTGGTATGTCTGAGGAACTGATGCATTCGTTGCAACACCAAGTGTTTAGAAAGTAGATACACTTCTTCTCTTTCTCCTTCCACTAACTGGATAAAGTTGAAAATAAAGCTCTAAGGAATGGCAAAATCATTGAAAGGTTCCAGGGTGTCTAAATCATGAAGTCATTCGCCAACCAAGAGTATGATATGACCAAGAAATAAACATCTGTCACATATGTGCTTTTATGTACTCTCAGATCCCTCAACAATTTAGTTTGCCCTAACTACTAACAATTATCTGATGAAGAAATTGACTTTTTTCCAGAGGCAAGGGAAACAAAAGCAAAAATGAACTACTGGGACTTCATCAAGGTAAAAAGCTTTTGTATGGCAAAGGAAATAATCAACAAAACTAAAAGACAACCAATGGACTAAGAGAAGATATCTGCAAATGACGTATCTGATAAAGGGTTATTATCCAAAAATCTATAAAGAACTTACCAAACTCAATACCAAAAAAACCAAAACAAAACAAAAAACAATCCAGTTAAGAAATGGGCAGAAGACATGAACTGACGCTTTTCCAAAGAAGACATCCAGATGGCTAAGAGACACATGAAAAGATGCTCAACCTCACTCATCATCAGGGAAATGCAAATCTAAACCGTGATGAGATACCACCTCACACCTGTCAGAATGGCTGAAATTAACAACAGGGAATGATAGATGTTAGCGAGAATGTGGAGAAAGGGGAAACCCTCTTACACTGTTGGTGGGAGCCACAGTAAGTGGCTGTTAGCATCGCCACTCTGAAGAACAGTATGGAGGTTCCTCAAAAAGTTAAAAATACAATTACCCTCTGACCCAGCAATTGGAGTACTAGGTATTTATCCAAAGCATACAAAAATGGTGATTTGAAGGGTTGCATGCACCCCAATATTTATAGCAGCACTATCAACAATAGCCAAACTATGGAAAGAGTCCAAATGTCCATCAACTGATGAATGGATAAAGAAAATGTGGTATATAAGGGTACCTGGGTGGTTCAATTGGTTGGGCAGCTACCCTCAGTACAGGTCATGATCCCAGGGTCCTGGAGTAGAGCCCCGGTGTCGGGCTTCCTGCTCCGCAGAGAACCTGTTTCTCCCTCTCCCTCTGCCTGCTGCTCTGCCTACTTGTGTTCTCTATGTGTACCTCTCTGTCAAATAAGTTAATAAAGCTAAGAAAGAAAGAATGGTATACACACACACACACACACACACACACACACACACACACCAGGGACTATTACTGAACCATCAAAAAGAATGAAACCTTGCCATTTGCAACAATGTGGATGGAGCTAGAGGGTATTATGCTAAGTGAAATAATTCAGTCAGAGAAAGACAAATATTACATGATTTCACTCACGTGGAATTTAAGAAACAAAACAGAAGAGCACAGGGGGAGGGAAGGAAAATAAAATATGATAAAAACAGAGAGGGAAGCAAACTAAGAGACTCTTAACTACAGAGAACAAACAGAGAGCTGCTGGAGGGGAGACAGACGGGCTAAGTGGGTGATGGACATTAAGGAGGGCACTTGTCGGGATGAGAACTGGGTGTTATAGGTAGGTGATGAATCACTATATTCTACTCCTGAAATCAATACTACACTATATGTTAACTAACTTGAATTTAAATATAAATAAATAAATAGATAGATAGATAGATAGATAGATAAATTTAAAGCTCATCAGCTCAGCTCTAACTATAAAACATATTTAATCTTATTTTATTCTATTCAGGCAGAAATACACATAAGAAAATGACTTGAAATACTGAAAAATAATGGAACTTTGGTTTTTAAATCTGGAAATCTTTGATGCTTCATAACATTTGGGAAATATAACCAAATGAATGAACGATTAAGAGGCCAAACAACTTTGCATATTTCCTATGTATTTAAATCAGATTTATTCTTGACCATTATATTAATTTTTAATAAAGTATTGAAATACCATGGTACATTGGCACAAAAAAATTGCACAGGCCAGGTAAAAGGCTCAAAGATAATGCTAAAGATTGGTAAACTATGGCGGAAAAGGGGAAAAGGTGTCTTCTAAAAACAGATCAAAGAACGGCCCCATGGCTGACGATGGAGGACATGAATTTGTGACCTCCAATTTGCATGACTGTGTTCATTTTCCCCAGTAGCATTCGCACACCCAGGTGCAGTAGTGGGAAAAGCAGATTACCACCAAGTTGCAGGTTGTTTCCGCATCCATTGATATTAATTCACAACATCATGGTTTCCTAGATGTCACATAAAAAGGAGTACTATTTTAGGCAGGCATACTGTGCTAGGCATTTGATCTCTGAACCAGTTCAGCATCGCTGGTGAAAACTCTGAAGCCACAGGGTAAAATATTAGGAAGTGGAAGTGTTAAAAGGCAAAGCTCAATGAGTCAAGCAGTGGAATCCAGAGCAACAAAAAGCAGGAAGAGTGGAGCAAAATGGAATGATCAAAGCAGTTTTGACATCACCACTCCAGTAGAAATACTGGAAGGATTATCCCTTGATTTTATTATTTCTTAACACAGTTTTCAAGGGAGTTTCAGTCATACGAGGAAATAACTACGTGGCTTTGAGTGAGTCACTTAAGTTCTCTGGAACTGTGTTTCCCCGCTGATAGAACAGTTCACTGCTGCTATATGAAATAATTTAAGCCGAGTGCTTAGCACAGCGCCTAGGAAATGATGATTGCTCAGTAAATGATACTTGTAGTTACTATTTATTATTCATAATAAAAGGAGTTGGGTTAGATCTCTAACCCTTTTTCTATTTTAAAATTCTGTGAAAACATATATTTTTTTAAAGATTTTATTTGTTTATTTGACAGAAATCACAAGTAGGCAGAGAGACAGGCAGAGAGAAGGGGAAGCAAGCTCCCTGCTGAGCAGAGAGCCCGATGTGGGGTTCGACCCCAGGACCCTGAGATCATAACCTGAGCCGAAGACAGATGCTTTAATCCACTGAGCCATCCAGGCACCCTGAAAACATTTTTTTAGGTAAATATCCCAGCTACTTAAGGGTGTGTTAGGATGGGGGTAAGGGGTTAATAATAGCAAACATGATGAGAGAAGGAAGAGAAATAGACTTGTTGCAACAGATCCTATGAGCATAAGCCAGGGAGGGAGATGCAGAGAATGCAGCATCCTCCACATATGAATGCTACATCTGGAGAGACTGGGAGTAAGGAGATCCCAGACTTGGGGAAAAAGTTAGATCGAGTCCAGCAGTGAACAGAATCCACTGACCAAGGCCGGCCTCACCTTAGACAAGAGTACTAAAATACTTCATGCTTTTATGGGCTTAAAATTCACGTAACCCACCTCCTTGTACAGAGGAAGAAACTGAAAGGTGCAGAAACTGACCAAAGCCACACCTAAGTGGCTTAGACAGTGACTTCAGGGACGCTCAGGGAACCAGTGCTCCCCAAAGTTTCTTTCTCCTAGCTTATATAAATCATAGTCAAGGTTTTGTCCCTTCAGAATCCAGAGTCTTCTGATAAAGTAACAAGTTAGCTTTATCACTCCTCTTTTTATGAGTTAATTTTCCAGATTCTTTTTCTAAGAGACTGGATTAGGTGGGCAGGTGAGAGAGAAGGGAGAAATTGGTGAAAAGAAGGGAGCCACCAGTGGATACTAAGTAAACTCTCCCTTTGCAGATTCATTTTCTTCAGGAATTGCTTTCATAACTTCACTTCACCTGCAGAGATTTCCTTTCCTCCTCCTAAATATGGCGTTTTGGGCTATCAAAAGTGCCAAATCTGTAAAGAAAAAGGGGAGGCCTGGAAAACAGAAAGCTTGAATTATCCAGTCCAACTGATTATCTGGAAGACAACTGCCTATGTTATCTGCTCTCCAATCGCACCCAACCCATTTCTATCACATGCTTCCTGAGAAACTAAAGGATAAGGGAATTACATAAGGTGATCATTCATTCAAAAAACTGTTTACCTAGGTGTTCCCTTGTGCAAGGCATCTGGGCTGAGCACATGAAATCTACCAAATTATGTAAGATCCAGCTCTTGCTCTAAAGATTCCGTGAAAACTGCAGAAAATTCTGCAGATTCTGCAGAAAAGGAAATAATACACGTTTTCAAATAATTAGCTTATACAAGAGAAAACGAGAGACTTGAGAGTGGCATAAAAAGAACAACTGAATGATTTAGGAAATGTACAAAACACTTCTGACTGGAGCGGTGAGAGAAAGCACCATGATACTGGTAAGCCAACGGTCAGGACATTCAAGGACTGACAGAATTTCAAAAAGGTGAAGTAGAAGGAAAAGCATGCGTATAGGGACAGCAGTAGGAAGAAGACAGATTTAGGGAATTCCAAGTAGTCCAGTGTGGCTGGATCCCAGGGAAGATAAGGACACAACCTTAATACTGGAGCATGACTAGAGAGGTTTGTAAATTCAAAGACAATATTTGGAACTGGATCCAATAGATCAGAGTAACCCATGGAAGAGTGGAGCAAAGTGGAATGATCAAAGAAGTTTTGACATCACCACAATTCAACAAACATGTTCTTTATCCAGTTTAAATAAAAGGAGAACGGCTTTTGAGAACCTAATACCATAAGCTATGTTATTTTTATCACTTTTCAAATACATTTAGAAGTTTATTGTATCTTACTGAAATAATAATGGCATAAAATCTTAACTAAAATGTTCCCAAACTGTTTACTTTGAACATAAACTTTTGTTCCTCTTGCATATACGCATCTGGCCTTAGCGGCCACTGGTGGATACAAGGTTAGTAAAAGACTTTCTAAGCATAAGTCTCCAAGTCATGTTGGGAGGACACACCACTATTTAAAGAATATGAGGCTTAAAAAATTTAAAGTCGTTGTTTAAAAACACCCTAACAAATCTCACTGTTTTTTAAAATTTTGCAAAGATTTATTTATTTTAGAGTGGGAGAGAGAGAGAGTGTGTGTGTGTGGGAGAGAGAGAAGCAGACTCCCCACCGAGCACAGAGCCAAACATGGAGCTTGATTGCATGACCCCAAGATTACTCTCTGAGCCAGAATGAAGAGCTGGACACTTAATTGACTGAGCCACTGAGATGCCCCATATCTCACTATTAAAAAAATAAAGTAAATCAGTAACAATTTCATTTTGTCAGAAAATTTTTTTTTAATTTCCCAAATAAAGTTTTAAAATTTTGTTATTATGTATGTCACAATAAATTTTAGTTAGGAAGGAAAGATTTTCTATTAATTAGTTTCTTCCCCCTAATTTTAATGAACTAACAAAACCACAGCTTGACCTCATTAAAATCAGAAACCATGTCTTACCTGCTGCATAAATCAGAAATCTGATTTTGAAAGAACCAACATAAAAATTTCAACTGAAAAATGGGAAAGAACGCAGATATACTCTAAGAAGAAATATTTAAGACAAAGAGCCATTAAGAACCTCCAACAAAAGGCAAAAATCTTGGAAAACAAGAAAAAACAAATAAACAAAAACCCATGGTCACATTCATGTCAGGACATAAAATCAGAGTTCTGGACAAACTCTGGTCATAGTCAGTTCCTAAACATTCTCAGGTATGCAAACCATAGGCTCCCATGTTTCCCTTCCTTAAAAGTTCCTGAGGTCAATCCCTGGTCAGATAATACAGAAAGAGGTCTACCAGAGTAGTGTGTCCTCTGCGGAAGCTCATATTTGATTACCTGCTTACATTCTACTATAAAAAGTTTTTATAATATAGAGAGGAAAGCAGACCCCACAAACCATAACAGAGAGGTTGTTTTTTGAAAATGAGTTTTCTAGAATTTGCTATCAAATGAGATGTCCTCTCACCATGACTTGGAGACTTATGCTTAGAAAGTCTTTTACTAACTTTGTATCCACCAGTGGCCACTGAGGCCAGATGGGTATATACAAGAGGAACAAAACTTTATGTTCAAAGTAAACAGTTGCTACAGATGTCCTAGGTTACAGCCACCTTAGCCCTTGTCTTTTGATAATTAGATTAGTTGAATCTAATCATCTCTCCTTCCTGCATTTCTTTCCCCCATCAAGTCAACAAGGAACTGTACAACACTCCCTTCCTTAGCTGCTTCTTCCTTGAGGACACAATTTACCATTTCTTCTTATCTCAAAGGGGATGAGTCCTGATGGAATTATCTAAGTATTTGAATTAGCATCTAAAACACATTAATAATCTTCTCAGTTTAGTTCCATTCAGTCCTTCCTTATCTCCCAAAATAACAGTCCTGAAATTAGCCAGGTGTAGGGGTCCCACACCTGATGATTAGTAATTTTCCCCAGAAACATCAGATGAGAAATATATCCCATTAGATAGAGCTGGATAATGTAACAGTCATGCCATGTTATACATTTTTATGTAAGTGTGGTAGAAGTGGTAAAAATGAAGGGTTACAATTTCTAACCCCAATCCTGAGCTTTAAAACTCAGAGATACAGTGAAAAGTAATATTTAGTGCACATCCAGAATTTTACTGTTTTTAGGTTTAATACTTTTCCACATAGGATTGTCTGAAAGCAAAGGATTGTGCTGGCTTTTTAATGCAGTGAAATACAAAATAGTGAACATTCTTGATACAATCATGACCTCTCTTTGCTGTAATCTTCAGGAAACTATTGGTCTCTCTGTTGCTGAAATGACATTCTCTTCACCACAAAACTATCTCAACTATTTGAGCCCATATTAACATCTCCCTGGCATAACCGCACAGTTGAAGTCAACATTCTACCCATGGGCATATGATTATGCAAGATCTCATGCTGGTGTCTAACTGTTTTACCTTGTTAAACTCTAACTCTCTCAAAAGCAAGATGACCATACTTTTTCTTCTTCTAGCACTTGCTACTCTGTAATGCTACACAAGCCTAAAGAAAACTTCTTCAAGAAGCCAAGTGTTAAATATACAGTTGACCTTTGAACAAGGCAGGGGTTAGAGGTGCTGACCCCCTGCATAGTTGAAAATCCACATATAACTTTTGACTCCTCAAAAACTTAACTACTAATAGCCTACTCTTGTTGACCAGAAGCTTCACTGAAAACAAAGTGGATTATCACAAATTTTGCATGTTATATGTATGATATACTGTATTATAGTAAAGTAAGCCAGAGAAAAGAAAATGTTTTTAGAAAATCATAAGAAAAAGAAAATTGTTTACAATACTATACTGTATTTATTAAAAGAAAAAAAAAACTCCACATCTAAGTGAACCCACACTGTTCAAACCCATGTTGTTCAAGATTGAATGTTTTCTTTTTTGTTGTTGTTTAAAAGATTTATTTATTTATTTTGGAGAGAGAGAGAGAGAGAGAGTACAACTGGGAGGGGCAGGGGGAGAGGAAGAGAGAATCTCAAGAAGACCCCAGGCTGAGTGCAGAACCCAACTCAGGGTTCGATCTCATGACTCTGAGATCACCACCCTGAGATCATGACCTGAGCCGAAACCAAGAGTCAGACACGTAACCGACTGTGCCACCCAGGTGCCCCAAGTGTGTTTTATATCTAATGCTCTTTCTGAAGTGTTGTTTCAGGACTAAACAACCTAGTGAATCCTGGTGTTGACAAGCAGAATGACCCAAGTTTTGAAAAACCTAAGCAGAAACATCATCACATTAAAAAAATAAAGAAAGAAAGAAGTGGGACGCCTAGGTGGCTCAGTTGGTTAAGCCACTGCCTTCAGCTCAGGTCATGATCCCAGGGTCCTGGGATCAAGTCCTGCATCAGGCTCCTTGCTTGGCAGGGAGCCTGCGTCTCTCTCCACTTCTGCCTGCCATTCTGCCTGCTTGTGTGCGCTCTCTCTCTCTCTCTCTCTCTCTCTCTAACAAATAAATAAATAAAATAAATAAAAAAGAAAGAGGAGAGGGTGCCTGGGTGGCGCAGTCAGTTAAGCATCTGACTCTTGGATTTGGATAGGGGCATGACCTCATGCCCCTTGATGTGCTGTGCACTTAGCGTGGAGTCTGCTTGAGATTTTCTCTCCCTCTGCCCCTCCTGCTTTTTTGCTCACATGCTCTCTTTCTCAAATAAATAAATCTTTAAAAAAGGGGGGGGGGATTAGATACTCATCTGGAAAATAGTTTCCTTCTATAATAAGGGCTTGCCACTAGCCACCTTCCCTCTCAATCACACACACACAAAGTAAAGGGTATAATGCCTGGATAATTCATGCACAATTTGCAGGAGCTAAATTATCTATTCTTTGTCCAAGTCTTTCCCTTTTCAATATATAAAGAAAAATATATAAGAAGGAAGGGAGATAATATTTTGAAGTCTACCACCTAACATCACTAGCAGTTTTACATGTGCTATATCATATTCTATTATCCACATTTTGCCAATGAGACAGTTGAGGCTCGGTGAGTTTGCATAACTTACCTAAGGCCATGGTCTTATTTTCTTCCCCCAACTACACCCAGCTAGAGTTTGTCCCACAGTTCAGTCACTCATTGAGAAAATATTTATTGAGCACTTATTACAAGCTAGTCACCACTTTAAACATTAGGAATAGAAACACGAGTGAAGCAGACCAATCCTCCTCACAGAATTTACCTTCCAGGGATGAAAGACAGAAAACAACCCAACAGAATAATTTTAAAGTTGTAATAGTTTGCCAATATGATTTACTTACAGCGACAGTCAAATCTTTTTAAATAGCTTTAATGAGATTAGTTACATGAACTAAAGGAGGAGGGGGTAAAACCCATGACAACTGGTAACTGTAGCCCTGTTGTCAATTACTGAGCCCTCAATACATCTTTTAATAAATCAGAGAGAAGGGGGAACCTTGGTGGCTCAGTGGATTAAGCATCGGACTCTTGATTCCGGCTCAGGTCATGATCTCAGGGCTGTGAGACTGAGCCCTGTGTCTGTCTAGGCACTAGGCATAGGTTTGCTTAAGATTTCTTCCCTCTCCCTCTACCCCTCCCCCGAAAGGGGGGAAAAAGTAGCACTTTAATGCTGCTCAGAATTTCTTTACAAAGTGACCATGTGAGAAATCAGGACAGCTCCACCTATGTTGTCTGTCAAACCTAAAATTCCATATTTTATCCACTTTTTACCAAGGTAATGCTTTATTTGAAAAGCTGATTTTTAAAAATCAAGGGAGCATTGTAACTTGATATATGTCCTTATGAGGATCACAGAGTGGTTTCAACATCCACATCATAAAGTTCCCCAGGTTGCGTATAGTATCCATTGGGCAATGGCACCCAGCTCTCACTGGACAGCTGGCAAGATCACAGTAGCTGGGAGCAGTCAGGAAGTGCCTGGCCCCAGTGTGGCCATTGCCATTATCCTCCACAGTCCAAAAATAAACTTCACAAACTCTTAAACTTGAAACATATGCAAAATTCTAACAGTTTTGTTTAAAGCAACAAACGGTGTAACTTACCCTTCCTTCCCTCAACTATTTATACAAGACTATTTATAAGTCGACTAAATTAACTGTTAGCTAGCTATTTCTATAACTGCCTCCCATGATACGTATAATGTGATGTGCAGTGTGGGTTGGCCCATGTCACTAAGACTGAGAATTTGTGTTTGTAAATTACTTGGAAACTCTTAAGGAAGGCGGTTGGGGAGTGAATCCTCGTGCGCATAAGGTGGAAGGCTGTCTAGAAACTAAGTGGTAAGAGCAACACTTCATTCACAGGGCTACACCTTTCTGCCAAAGCACTCTGCAAATCTATTTTTGCTCAGAGACGCTACTACATGGAGAGAGGAGGCTGCTTTAAGTACATCGGTGTACACTTTCCATTTCCTCCTATAACTGTCACACTCCAGCACCCAAAGTTCTCAAAAGTGAGCCTCAGCACCGTTCTAGAATCTTTCCCTCCCTTGCTTCAGAAGGGAGCAACAGTCCTTCTCATCAGAGGAGCGACACCCACAAGCCAAAAGTTTGTAGGAAACTTTCAATTAGCTACCGACGCTTGCCCAAAATGTATCTTAACCCCACCGCCCTCCAAAATATAAAGAGCTGAACTCTGCCTGAGAACGAGGCCACCTTCTGTTGGGGAGAAATTCTCAATCTTCCCCCAAGAATCCCGCCACCACCCCACCCTACACCGGAGTCCTAGGGGACTCACGCGGGTCGGAAAGGGACCGCTCTCCCCTATGACCCTGGGGGCGGGGAAAGGGGGTCTCCCAGGAAGCACACACCTGAGATTGATCCTCTCGCGCGAGGGGAGAGCAGGAGCGCACAGTTCCTACGGGTGGGGCGGAGTCTCTGCCTCCCCCCGAACCAGACCCTCGGCCCTGATCCTCGCGGCGAGGCGCTCGTGGCTGTCACTCCGCGGCAGCCCGAGCCAGTGTAACCCAACGCGCCCCGCGCCGCCGCACCCCCGCCTCTCCGGCGACTTCCTCCTCCCGCTCCTGCTCCTCCTCCCTCCCCAGGGGCTGGCCCGGGCGGCGCGACCGCTGCATCCAGCCCGGATTCCTCGGGCCCAGGCTTCTCCGGCCCAGCGGGGAGACACGGAAGTGGAGGCGGGAGCCGGGGCCGGGGTAGGGGGTGAAGCGTCGCGAACCAGCGGGTGGCGAGCGATCGAGGTCTCCGCCGCCCAATGAACGTGACCGGACGAGGACACGCGGCCGCGGGTCCCGCCGGGTGGGGCGGCGGCGCGCCATTGCGCGGGCCCTCGCCCCTGGCTGCGGTTCCTGCCCTGCGCCCCGCCTTGTCGGCCGCCTGGCAGACAAGAAAGCCTGGGCTCGGCTAGGCCTGGGGAATATGGGGGAGGTGTCCGATTGCCTCTGCCCTCCCCACGCGGGCCGCCCTCGCCACCTGTCCCGGAGAGAGGAGACTCTTGACCGTCTGCATGCTGGCAGGCTGGCTTACCTGATTTCTCGCCGCCCGCCCCCGAATCTGGCTTCCCTTCCTCAGCAGAAAGGCTTCCCTGGGCCTAGAAACGCTTCTAGGAAACGGGTGGACCCCTGGGACCCGGCTGTCAGAGCCCAAAGCCCTCGCTCGGGCTCTCCCCGCGCGCTCCTGTAGGCGCGCTCGGCCTCCTGACCTGCCCGCTGAATGTCAGCGCGGGAACTCGCAAGGAAGGCCAAGCCCAAGCACCAGAAGGTGGGATGCCGAGCACTGGCTCCTCAGGTCCAGCCTCATACAGGTGGGGGGAGGCGGAGAGCCCCGCCGCAGAGCAGCAGGCTTCCCAGATGCACCCCCTAAAACCGACCCTGCCCACTGAGCATGCCCAGCTCACTTGGAACTGCAAGTGGCTAGGCAAGCCCAAATGGACCCAGGGAGGACGCAGATGGGGTTCAAACGGACCCCATTTCTTTAAGACCTTTCCTCCCACAACCTCTGGGAGTTTTGCAAGTAAGGTTTCTACCTTGGTGTTGAAAAATACCCAGGGGAGGGTTGGAAAGGCCTTCCAAAGGAAGGCAGCCAAATTACTTTGAACCCAAATCGCAATGGTGGGTTTTTTTCAACCCATTACTTATTAAGTCAATTTCCTTAAATGCCCTCAAAATTGTAACTGACATAAAGGAATGTGTAGATTCATTGGGTCCCAAACTCAGTAACTTCAGGAAACCAGTCTATCCAGGTTCCCAACTTTGGGTACATATTAGAATGGAAAGGCAGGTATAAAATGATCCATCCCAGGTTCACACCAAGTGAATCACTCTGTAGATTGAACCTGGAGAGTCTTACATTTTAAAACTGGCTTTCAAAGGATAGCCAAGGGAGCCAGCAGCCAGCAGCATCACCTAAGAACGTAGAAATACAAATTCTCGGCTTCACTCCCAACTGTGTGATTCCTAAAATCTAGGGCTGATGCCTTTCTGATTTAACAAGCCCTTCCAGTGATTCTCTTACACACTAAAGCTTGTGAACCACTGTTCACAAGAAAAGTTCCCCCAGGTGATTCTAATGAGAACCCCTGTAATAAACCAATGTTTTCAGATTTTTTTCAAATCCCAAACATTTATCTAAAAGAGCAATATTTTACATAGAAAATGAATAATCTGGTTGAATTGAGGTGCTAGTCCTGTATTTCCTTCCCACTAATTCTCCCAGAACAGATCAGTTCTTGGGAAATGGACCACCTATTTACTTTTGTACTCTGGTGCTAGCACAGTGCCCATAACATAATAGAGGTTTGATAAGTGTTTATTGATTTGAAATGAAAATTTAAGTGAATGATTTGTTCCAGACCCTATTTGTTCCAGACCCTGTTTATTTTCCCTGCAAGTCCTGGTCACCTTGGTAGCTAACAAGCCAGTAGGAATTCAGTTCTTAATAACCTGTGGCTATCCATAAGGGTCTAAACCCAAGCCAGCACCTAATGGAATAGAACATGGGAGAAAGTAGAGAATTTTGAGGAGTTGAGAAAAGTCAGAAGTATCAGACATGATTTCATTTGCCAAAACTGGGGCCCAACTTAACCAAAGGAAAGCAGAAAGACACTAGACATCTGGTGGAATTTAGGAAAGGCACTGAAGGAAAAGGTACATATGGGAGGGCTTAGGGGAAGAGAGATAAGAAACTTAACCATGATGAGCCTACAGTTTACTCTGGATCTTCTTTTTCTAAGCAACCTACCTCTGTTTCCACTTCCCCAACCTCTACACATACATCTCATCTTAACTATAGCCTGGAAAAATAATTTAAAAATAGAAAGTTTTTATAAAAGTTACTTCCAATTACTGCATAAAACATGATAATTTATAATTATTCAACATAACTTTAGCATCCACTTGTTCAAGACAAAAGCGGTAAAAATAATGTTTATTTTTAAATATAAACACTAGATAATTTCAAAATGCTGGGGTTTACAATACTCTTCTTTAAGACCTACAGAAATTTACAAAACCAAAAATGATTCCCTATTTATTCCATCACTATGTTCTGGAAGGAATACAATATTAAAATAAAGTATTCCTAGGGGCCCCTGGGTGGCTCAGTGGGTTAAAGCCTCTGCCTTCGGCTCAGGTCATGATCCCAGGGTCCTGGGATGGAGCCCAGCATCGGGTTCTCTGCTCAACAAGGAGCCTGCTTCCTCCTCCTATTTCTCTCTCTCTCTCTCTCTCTCTCTCTGCCTGCCTCTCTGCCTACTTGTGATCTCTGTCAAATAAATAAATAAAATCTTTAAAAAAAAAGTATTCTTTTTACCTTTACATGTAATGCTTTAAAACTTAGAATACTAGTTATGAGTACCTAAAGTAGCTCCCTGCCTATTTCTGCCCCTTTGTCTTGCTTCCTGTGACAAGAATTCCACTGAAAGTTTGGTTGCTACTTAGGTTATCTAATAGGAGTGTAACTTCCCATATGCTTAAGCAATTTCTTTCTTTTTTTTTTTTAAGCCATTTCTTTTTACTATTAAGATAGTTTGGGGGGGAAGAGGGGAATAATCATTAATTTAGGAATTACTCTTCAGATTAAATATTACATTAGATCCACAAACAATATATATGTAAAAAACAGACACTTGCTACAGCTTCTTTTTGCTCATGGAATTAAAACAAAAACAAACAAACAGGTTGAGGACTAAAAAGGGAAAAAACTTAGTGAGGGTGTAGGAGGGGAAGCACTTACCAGAAGCAATTTTAAAACATGAAGTAATTATTTTAGCAGAAAGCAATCTACTAAAGACCTGTATCTCAGGAAAGTTAGACTCTTAAGTGTTTCTTCTTGTCCTCATAAGCATGACTCAGCATTTGGAATGGAAATATGTTTACCGTCTTTCAGATTGAGGGTATCAAATAACTTTGGTGCCACCTAATTCTTTTTCTTGTGTGCCTGAGAAAACTTCAGGACTGCCCTGGGTTTTCAATCTCAGATGGCTACCTAAATCTGAAAAGCTTTCCCTTCTTCAATCATTTCTGTCTTACCAAAGCCTGAGTTTGCTCACCATTCATTTATCTTGCATTTGTAGCATGATCAGATGAATTTAGATTATTTCCTGTGCACTAGAAAAACAAAATGAGCAAGTCCTTTCTTTCCCAAGCCTGGAGAGTAGCCAACCTGCTGCTAGGACATCTTAAACACTATTGCTGGGGGTGAACTTTCCCCAACCTGGGGAGAACCTTGCATTGGTGATACTAACAAGCACCTTTTATTACCATCTACCATATGCCAAAGGTCAACTGTTTTAGTCCCTGCCCATTTCTAGAGAAATAATTTTTCCCCAAGTGTTCATTGGTCACCAATGTTCATAATAATACTTATGGAATATAAGGATTGAAAGGGGCCATAAATGTTATTAACTCCCACACTTTTGTTTTACAAACAATGAAACCAAGGCGCCAAGGTATTAAGTAATTTACCTAAACTTACAGGATTAGCTAAACATACAACCAAGATGAAAATGAACAACTACTTGGTAAACAGAACAGTGTATGGGCTTCAAGTGCATCCTCTTCCAAGTTCTTTAACCTACGTTCTCTAGTCTGTGAGAACCTATTTTCTTATCAGTGAGGGCATTAATAGTGAACGGTCACACAGTGTTTACTCTGTGACAGGGCCTGCGTTTAACAAGGTCCACATAATCTTTAATCCTCAGAATAACTCTGAGTTTTTGGCTTCCTGATTTCATTTTGTTTTACTTTTACAAAAAATGGGGAAACTGACACACAAAATTTTTAAGTAACATGCCCAAGATAACACAGCTAGCAAATGGCCACACTGGGATTGAATGGGATAGCAGCTGTAAAAGGCCTGACATATAGGTTGTCCACAGAAGTATCATCAATTTCATTTGCCTTCCCTAAGATATAAATCAGAGGCATTCTGACGCTTGGTCCTAAATTGGGCCAAGACATCTTTACTCTGAGCTCTGATTGCTATGTATGCTCACATATTTCTTCAGTTATATTATTTTAGTGCAGGTCTTCCTCCGCTTATGATGGGGTAATGTCACAATAAACTCAGCATAGGTGGAAAAATATCGTAAGTTGAAAATATATTTAATATACCCAACCTACAAAACATAGCTTAGCTTAATCAACCTTAAAGGTGCTCAGAACACGCACATTACCCTACAGTTGGGCAGAATCATCCAGCACAAAGCTTATTTTATAATAAAATATTGAAAATCTCATGTAATGTATGGAATACTGTACTGAAAATGAAAGACAGAATGGTTAAATGGGTCCAGAATGGTGGTTAAGTACATTGGTTGTTCATCCTGGAGATTGCCGGGTTGAATGGGAACTGCAGCTCACTGCCACTGCCCAGCATCAGGAAGGAGGACTGTACGACATACCACTAGTCCAAGAAAAAGTCCAAATTCAAAATTCGAAGTTTGGTTTCTAATGAATGTTTACCACTTTTGCACGATGGTAAAGTTAAAAAATCATTAAGTCAAGCCATCCTAAATTGGGGATTATCTGTCCTTTACATAATTTAGGAAGTACTATTTGTACCTATAATCCTATTTGTTGTTAAAATAGTTACAAACATTAAAAAGATAACCAGACATTAAACAAAGACTACAAGTTTACCACTTACAAAGGAAAAAAACAAAAACAAAAACCCAACACAGACTTTTTAAAAGATTAACAATGCTGTGCACAAAAATCTTAAAACAAATCCTCAAATAGGACCAGACCAGTGAGGTTGGGGCTTTGCAATTAGAGCAGCTCATTTAGTAGATCTCTGCCTCTCTGCCTACTTGTTACTTGAATTTTTAAAATCAGAATTAGAGACATCTAAAAATAGCCAACAGAAAATCTTCCTAATGTCAGTGATTCTCAGAGTTAGGATCAAGAATGAGGTGAATATATGATCCTTGAAAAGATGAAATAAAAATACTAAGTATACTTTTAAATGGGTACTTTAAGTTTTATTTCTGCTTTATAAGAATCTGGGAAAGTATTTTTAAAATAAATTTTTAAAGCATCAATATAAAGTGGCACCATGAAACTTACTTAGATTTAAAGGCCTTGAGGGTAAAGGAAATGTGAACTCCTTCCTTAGGCAAGCATCCACTGTGTTCCTAGGACAGAGCAG
This sequence comes from Lutra lutra, assembly GCF_902655055.1. NCBI lineage: Eukaryota > Metazoa > Chordata > Mammalia > Carnivora > Mustelidae > Lutra > Lutra lutra. Next base: position 54,709,003 of record NC_062280.1, on the reverse strand, counting down.
CCCTGAAAACAAGCTTTTTCAAATGTTGATGATGTAAATTGAATAATGTTGATTCTGGAACACAGCCTCCTATTTAACGGCAGCAGAAAGGTTGTGGGTAAACAGAAATGTCCCAAGAAACTCATGCAGAGAACATGAATAAGTATGAGGTTCTGATGTAGGAGCTGAACCAAAATGGAATATTGGGTTCTTCAGAGTAAATCTGGTGATGATTCAGTGACAGGAGGCTGAGCCAAGGGTAAGCAGCCTGAGAAACCAGAGATTTGCTCAGTTCCACATCTGAATACCTATTACATAACCTGGAGATGGCTTGAAACTCAGCAGTAACTGATTCAAATAAACTCGACCACGGTTGTAATGCTATAATGTGAATTTTAAAAAATGAATAAATCTAAACGGCAATAATAGAACAACAATAACAGTGGTCAGGGCTTATGTTTGTGCATGATTAGCTTTAAAATGAGAATGTCGTGTATTAATTCAGCAGCCTGAAACACGTGGGCATTGACCTAATTTCTGCCAAGCCAAGAGGAAGGGACTTTACACACAAGGTTTCCAGCCAGAGAGTAACAGGTGCTGTTCCCTCAGCAAATACCTTGGCCTCAAAAGTGAATCTCCTTTCCTCCTCTATCGGCAAAAGCATCACACAAAGCTGAAAAGTGAATATTAGGAAAATAGAGAATCTTTGCCCTGTTATCGTTGGGTTGCATACTGAGGTTTATTTTTTGAAATAGCTCTTCCAGGGGGCATAAAACATGAAAGAATGTTTCAACATAACTTCCATCAAGGGGAAATTTGACTGTTTAATGGAAAGTCTATTATTTTAAAATTCTCTAGACCACACTATAAATAGATAATCCCCTTCCCTTTCTGATGAACTTTTAACCCTGGTCAGTTTTCTAAGAACTGAGACAAACCTGACCTGTGATAAGAAGCTAGATAGAAACTGTTGTGAGGATATGTCCATTTTTTTCGCTAGTAAATTTAAAGTGTGTGTGTTTTCAAAATATCTTTCAACAGTCAAATGTGAAGGAAGACAATTTTTCCTGAGTATGTGTTCTTCACGGTCAACCCGGTTCTCTTGTGGCTTTGAGACAGAGCAAAAGTCCTGTTCTCACAAGGATGGTCTTCCTCCAGTGAGCTCAAAGTGAAACTCTAGCCCAAGGTGAAACTCTAGCTTCTCCATCATTGTGCTTACCCTGGACACAATTGGTGTGTTTGCTCTTTAGCCAGATGAAAAGCAAGAGTTCCCAGGCTTACCAAGCTAAAGTAAAGACATGAGAGCTATCCTCGGGTAGGCTGAATGGGGGCCTCCCTGGAACCTGCAAAAGGTACAGGGTGGGAGTGGGGGCTTGCAGATTAAATTAAGGATCTTGAGATGGAGACATTATTCTGAATTATCAGGGTGGATCCCACACACAATTGGAAGTATCCTTATAAGTAATGGGGAGATTTTACACAGACAGAAGAGTAAAAGACATTGAGATCATGGATGCAGATTGGAGTAGAGCAGACACAGCCAAGAAATGCCAACAGCCATCAGAAGCTGGAAGAAGCAAGGAATTCATTCTCCCTTAGATCCATTGAAGAAAGTGAAGCACTGCTGACCACTGATTTTAGTCCAGTAATATTGACTTTGAACTTCTGGCCTCCAGATCCATGGGAGAACATATTCCTATTGTTTAAAGCAACAAGCTTATGATAATTTCTTATAGTAGCCATGGGAAACTAATACAGCTTCCTTCATTTATTTTTCTTTGACACTAATGCCAATCTCTCCTTGTGGAGCCAGCCCTTCAATACACCACTGATATTTACAAGGTATTTTACATTCAAGATGCCAAAGCAATTGACAACCATGTAAATGGGCTCAATTTTCTACCCTGGGGTATATCCAACCAGTACCAGAGCCTTCTAAAATTTGAGAGATGCCTGGACCATTTTATTTTGTATTTTTTGAGCTTTCTAGTAAGTAAAGACATGCCCGAACCGGTTTTTAAAAAATTAGAGTGTAATTTGAATGTTACAGTTAGCCAGCTAATGCTCAGCAGAAGGAATACTCAGTAATGGTCCATACAGCTTCATTTAGAGACAAAAACAAAATTTTAAACATGGGTGTCTGTGGTAGACAGTCTGCTGCAGCACCCAGACCTTCCTTCAAGCAGAGCTTAGTATGCCAGCTGCAGGAAGCATCTTTGGCGAGCTTCTTCAGAATTTGCCCCAGCTGCAAAGAACTTCCTCATTCAAGGTCATTCCTTTCCTGGGCCAGCGCTTACCCCATGACTGAGTGAAGCAAGGATATCAAGACTCAGCTGGGTAACTGACTGATAACTCTGATGGGCTGCAGGCACCCCAGAACTTCCCAGGGGGCAGGGAGGGCCGGCTGGCTGTGGTAGGGGAGAGAGGGGGGTGACTGAGGCTTTGTGGAGCTTATATCAACAATGCTACTTCTCCCTCTGCCCAATCCCGCTTCTGCATTCTTTTCACAAGTATCCCTAGTAGCGACTGAGGAGCCCCTGCAATCTGTGCTACCCATCTAAAGGCATAAGTCTTCTCTAAACCACGGGGAGTCCTGGAGCACACATGGTGGAGTTTGTCCTTGCACCCTATTTCCTTTCAGTTTTTTGTTTTTGTTTTTGTTTTTGTTTTTAGTTTTTGTAACTTTAGTCAATCGATGGATTTTTGTTGAGCTCCTTGAGCAACCTGTTTGGCCCATATGTGGAGGTATTAGACCTTGGCAAGCTTCCTGGGTAACAGGCTGCTGCTGCTTGTCCAAGTGTACCACATTCTCTTCAGCCTTCTTGGCACCAGGTACTAGTCTACTGTTCCAGGGGAAGCAGAGCTGTGCTCTCCCTACAGCCCTGAATGTAGCAGGTGATACACTTCCGGTCAAAGTATACAGATGCCTCCCAGGCAAGATAAAATGAGTTTGGCCTAGATATAAAATGAATAAGAAGTGATGGAAGTCTGGGGCAAATTGGAGAGAGCATACTACCTCCAAAGAGGTCAGTCCATTACCTTAACTTGAGCTTGAGATAAAGAGAGGTACTAGGAAGAAAGATACTACATGCCTCAAGGTGTGATGCAATATGAAGACCACATCGTGACCTTTGAATTATTTTTGCCCCAAATGTTTAACTGGAATTAATCAAGTCTTTAGATATGAGTTCCAGCCCATAAGACAACTGACCCCTTCAACAAGATGATGTCATCGAAAAAAAGAAAAGAAAAGATGGGAGACCGATCTAGTGTAAAAGTTACTAATGTGATGCCACCAAATTCAATGCACGTGTTTTAATTGAGTCCTGGCATGAAAAGAAAATGAGTGTAAAAGACACTTTGGGGGCAAGAAAGAAATTTGAATATGGACTGAGTAAAAACTAGATAAGAGAATTATGACTGAATATATATATATAAATATATATATAAAACTATATATATAGTTTTAGTATTATTTAGTATTGTGTATATATATTATTATATATATAAATAAACTATATACAAATATAAATAAAATATTTATTTTATTTATATTTTTATATATATAAAATAAATAAACTATATATATAGTTTTAGTATTTAGTATATAGTATATAATACTATATATATATAAACATATATATATATATATATATATATATATATATATATATATATAAAACTATATAAGAGAATTATGGCTGAATTTTTTTTCCAGTATGATAATAATATTGGAGTTGTGGGACACTTGGGTGGGTCAGTCGGTTAAGCGTCTGCTCAGGTCATGATCCCAGGTCTTGATCCTGGAGTCCCAGGTTCAAGCCAGTCTTCGGTGTCAGGTTCGCTGCTCAGGGGGGAGTCTGCATCTTCCTCTCCTTCTGTTCCTCCCCCAACTCATGCTTTCCCTCGCACATGTGTGCTTTCCCTCTCAAATAAATGAATAAATAAATAATCTTTAGAAAAATTTTAATTGTGTGGGAAACTTTCATTTTTGGAAATGTATGCCAAATTATTTAGAGTGAAGGAATATATCCACTTTAATACAGTTCAGTAAAAATAGAGATGTTTAGATATAGGTGTCAAATTCTGTAATAAATGTGGCAAAATCTTAACAATTGTTGAACACGACAGTAGTAATTGAGTAGATTTATTTTTATTTTTTAGTAGGCCTTGAGATTTTCATAATAAAAATCTTTAGAAAAAATAAAAGTATCAGTCTTTATGAAGCTCTTGTCCATTACTGTCATGTGGGAATGAGGCTCAGTGTTATTAGATAAGGTACTCTGAATTTTCAAAACAAACTGGAAATCTGGAATTTCTATATAAAATGATTTTGTCACTTAAGAAATTATTAGCAACCATAACAAACAACAAATAAAAAATACCTCTGTGCAGGTCTGTTACAATGCATTTGGATGGGGTGCCTGGGTGGCTCAGTGGGTTAAGCCTCTGCCTTCGGCTCAGGTCATGATCCCAGGGTCCTGGGATCAAGCCCCACATCGAGCCCTCTGCTCAGCAGGGAGCATGCTTTCCCCTCTCTCTGCCTGCCTCTCTGCCTACTTGTGATCTCTCTCTCTGTCAAATAAATAAATAAAATCTTAAAAAAACAAACAAACAAAAAAAAACCCCAATGTATTTGGATACTGAAGTTGACCTCTCAGCCTCTAATTAATCATCTTAGGGTTAGATCCTTCATACCTTAACCCTTTTCCTTACACCTTAGCTCTCTGACCCTCCACCATTGATTTTCTTCTTTCTCCAAGAGGTATGTGGCTAACTTAGTTCTTTTCTCACTCTTGCTCTTCTCTTTTTCCCAACTGGCCTCTGCCACTTTGCAGTTTCACTGAGCAGTTGGTGGATAATGTGAGAATTAATCAAGCTATGGGCTTCTCTGGAGTATCAGATGATTTAGCAAACTAGAACTGTTTAATAATTATCCTAGGGCACTAAACATTATCCTAATGATCTAAAATAGTTATTAAACCTTCCCACTTAAGATTATTAAATTGCAACATCTGTCTTCAGGAAGTATTTCTATTGCATGTAATATTTGCGAAACATTTACAACTGCTTTTAGTTGTATCTCATCCCCTGTGATAGGTTTATAGTTTTTTCCTTATTTAATGGCTGAAAACACTAGGCATGGAGTCCTACAGGTAACTCGAGTCCTCTATATGAGAAGGGCCTAGGCCTAGGCAAGCTTCCTGGATGACAGGCTGCTGCTTATCCAACTGCGCCACGTTCTCTCCAGCCCTTGTTTGCTTTATTAGCTAATTACCGGCTGCATATTCATCCCAGGTTCCAAGTATATTAAGGGCTATTTACTAGCTAAAATCAATACTCTTTCGATTAGACACCTGGCGTGGCTTTTGGTAACTAAGCATTATTTGGGCTTCACTGCTTTTACTCCATCAGGGAGATGGGAAAGTGCTTTGTTTTGATTTTTTACACTTAGTGACTACTGCTCTTAGCAGTAGGAGATTAAGGGCAGTGGAGACTCACTCTGCCATGGCAGGGACTAGAACGAACATAATACTTACTGAACAAGAAAGGAAACAAAGAAAAATAAAATGACTAACAGTGATTTTACTATTTTAAAGTTCTTTCTCAATTAAATAAATCTCTTTGGAAATGTGTCTGTTTCCCCAGGCATTTTATTAACTTTAAAAATAAAAAGACAAAATACATTCTCCAACTTGGTCAAGTTGGAAAGAACAACACCAAAACAGTAATTATTATTAAAGAGTGAATAGAGCAAAAAGGAGTAGAACCGGGTTTTGACATAACACATGGCAAAGGGAATGATTCATTCTTTCCAGAAAGAAACAGGCCAGAGAGCCTTTTGTTGGTGATGGCAATGAAACCATCCAACTAGAGGTATTACAAAATACCTCTGTAATGTAGGTATTTTATTACAGAAATAACAAATTATTATGTCCATTTTGGAACCATGAAAATATATACACAAGGAAAAAAAAATCACCATCATCCATCATCCAGATCACAATTACCCACCATTGATAGCTTGCTATGAACATTTAAAGAACGTTTTCTTCGATTTATATGGACAAGTTTTAAAATAATAAAAACCAAAAAATAAAGGAAGACATTGGTTGAATCAAATCATTCAAAACACAGGTCTTGCAATATTACTTTCATGACTTCAGAAAATCTGCTTAATCCCTCTGAGCATCAGTTTTTTCCTCTATAATATATGGGTCATGGTATCTATCTTAGAGGATTATTATAAAAATAATGATTTAAAAGAAGTATATTTCTTAGAACAATCCCTGGTGTATATAAAGTACTCCACATATTAATTCAACCAACAAATATTTATTTAGAGTTTCCATGTTAACCAATTAGACCAGATCAGTGAACTAAATATGGTATTTATCTTAAATATGATCACTACTATTAACATAATATTCTGTAAATCCTCTTTCATTTAACAAAATATCAAGAACATCTTTCTTTGGCAATAAACATGAATCTATCATCATTCTTACCAGTGACATAGCATTTCAATGGGAAAATATAATTTATTGAGACAATTGTCCAAAGGACAAAGATGGCTTTCAGTCTGTATTATGATCATTGTTTTGACTATCCTTTAATCCTTTCCAATTGATTTTTAAGGATATATCTTTTTTTTAAAGATTTTATTTCTTTATTTGTCAGAGAGATATCACAAATAGGCAAAGAGGGGCGCCTGGGTGGCTCAGTGGGTTAAGCCGCTGCCTTTGGCTCAGGTCATGATCTCAGGGTCCTGGGATCAAGTCCCACATCGGGCTCTCTGCTCAGCAAGAAGCCTGCTTCCCTCTCTCTCTCTCTCTGCCTGCCTCTCCGTCTACTTGTGATCTCTCTCTGTCAAATAAATAAATAAAATCTTAAAAAAAAAAAAACAAATAGGCAAAGAGGCAGGCAGAGGGGGAGAGGGAAGCAGGTTCCCTTCTGAGCAGAGAGCAGGATGTGGGGCCCAAGGACCCTGAGATCATGACCTGAGTCAAAGGCAGAGGCTTAACCCACTGAGTCACCCAGGTGCCCCTTAAGAATATATCTGTTAAATAGAATTATTGAATCAAAGATGATGAACATTTTTTTTTCCTAAGTAGGCTCCACACCCAGCATGGAGCCCAACACAGGGCTTGAACTCACAGTCTGAAATCAAGATCAGAGCCATGACCAAGAGCCAGATGCGCAGGTGACTATGCCACGTAGATGAACTAAAGATGATGAGCATTTTTAATACTTTTTAACATCTGTTACTAGCTTGCCCAAGGAAAGCTTTCAGGTAGATGGAAAGGATAGCTGGGCTGGGTATTAAAGGGTAAGCAGAAAAGAGGTGGGAAGAAAAGTGATAGAAAGGCATCAACAGGAAGGATTTCATTAACTTCAAGTTGTTTCAAGGTCATACTCTAAAGCAAGTTATCTTTTGGACTAAATAGATTATAAGGACAGCTAGTTTTAAAAGAGAACTTTGCAGTTAATCTAAGGTAAGTGACATAAAAGATAAGGTTTTCTTTTTCTTTCAATTCTCAAGAATAAGGAATCAGAGCATCTTCTGAAATACTAACATGCACATTTTCATGTTCCACAACATCAGACAAATTTCCAAGGAGGGTACACCCCTGTTACCTCTTAGTTCACTCTTTCCATACCTACTTACCCCTCTCTCTGCTCCCAGGAAAAGCACAGAACTATGCAAACTCGTGGTGGTGGTTGTTGTTTTAATTGAATGTATGTAAAAATAACCTGGAGCACTTGTTTTAAAATGCTTGTTCCTAGGAGTAAAGGGTATCTCCATAGATTTTGTCTCTGTAAAAACAGGCTGAGGATGAAAACCCTGCATTCTAAATAGCACCACTACTCCCAGCTAATTCCAATATAGGCAATCCTCAACAACATTATGATGAACAACTTTGCTGTATATCCTTGCTGCTCAAAGGGTGTTTCCTATATAAAGAGCAAAAGCATCATGGAGTTTCTGGTTAGAAATGCAGAATCTCAGACCTCACCCCAAACCTACCATACAAAATCTGAACATTAACAAACTTCCTGGACAATTCATATGTATGCACACTAAATTTTGATAAACCCTGTTCTTTAGCTTAACTGTCAATAAATAATCTGGTGTATCCAACACAGGAAAAATTTCCCATGATACACTTGGGTTTTGGGGGGGACCTAAAATCCAGATAATACTGGATATTGAGAAAATGCAGCAAATAGCCTTGATCCTTCCAGCATTACTTGAGTGATCTGAGAGGGGAAAAAATCCCAAAAGGATAAACCTGTGGCGTAGAAGACTCCTTCACTAACATTCTGGGAAATATAATGAGGAAAAATGAGATCTAAATGATCTATCAACAGTACCCTAGTTATCCCCTTCAGCTTATATATCAATTCCCAACTCTTTTCGAGGTATAAATGACTTTATGGGAGGTTGCAGGAAGAAATATTTAAACAGCTCAAAGTATGATCAATAGATGCTAAATGAAATAAAATTGGTTTGGTTTTATTTCTCTTGTCAGTTTCTATTGACCAACCTTTTAAATTGTAAAATTATGCAGCTGAAACTAAAAACAAATAGGGAAAATGATGGAACTTTTATTTAGCATTGCCAATTGATATTTTAAGAGCTGCAAAATTGGTAGAAATATATCTTATTGAGTTACGACTTTTATTGGGTTTGTCTCTACTGGAATCTGGCTGGAGATAACCATATTGTAATCAAACGTGAACATTTATTAGAATCTCAAAAGTTTCACCAGTTAAATAATTATTTCAGATAGTTATGGTGGGGTTTGAAATAAACCCAAAGTGGGGGGGAGGGGTGGAAATCTAAGTTGGATCAAGCAACACTTTTGCATCCCATGAGTCCTTGTGTTTCAAATACACTTACAGAAAAGTTTCAAAGTTTGTTATATCTTAAAAATGCAACACATAAAATGTAACTTCAGTTGTCCTCATCCTCTAAGTTTTATTTTAAATAAGGCAAAGTTTGATTTTTATTAACAACAACAAAAAGAGACAGAATTAACCACAGAGCACTTAAAAGCTTTGACTGGTACTCAAAATTACTTGTCTTGATGCTCATTTCACTATAAAACTGCTTAGATAAAATTCAAGGAGATGGTAGAGGACTAATCTCCCTTTCTCATGATGCAAATTTAAGCACATTCTTCTATCTCTTTGAACTTGCTCTTGTTGATGATATGGACAGTAAAGATTTTAAAAGACAAAAGAGGTCAAGATAAAAAGAAAAACAAAAGGGAAAAATGGGAAGTGAGAGATCCAGATCAGATCAAACAGTTAGGAGGGTTTATGTCACTCACATGGGCAAATTTGAAGCCTACAGTAACAACAAGATCTGTAATGCTGATCCTTTTCTCCTTAAAACTGGAAAGAAATGTGCAATACTGATCCTTTTCTCCTTAAAACTAGAAAAACATGCTATCTCTTCATGAAACTAAGCTTCAGTATCAGCGGAAATACTTCACAGTCCATTTGGCTGGTCAGAGAGGAGTCTCTGTAGAAATCTCTTGGTTGCCACTTTATGATTCATGGCATAATATCTTTCACACTTGTAATATCTGTACATGTCCCTCACTATTTTACTTTGTGACTAATGTGACATTTCTCCTCAACTTACTGTTTAATCTAACTTCCTTTTAATCTTACTTTTAACTTGCTTTTTTTTTTTTTTTTTTTTTTTTTGACAGACAGATCACGAGTAGGCAGAAAGGCAGGGAGAGAGAGACAGGGTCCCTGCTGAGCAGAGAGCCTGATGCGGGACTCGATCCGAGGACCTTGAGATCATGAACTGAGCCGAAGGCAGAGGCTTTAACCACTGAACCACCCAGGCGCCCGTTTTAACTTGCTTTTTAATCAGCTTACCTTTTAATCTAAACTTTTCCTAAAAAATAATTTCCATGAGTTAAACATTAATATAAACAAATTAAAAAAAAACAAAAATTAAAAATGCCCCTATACCACCCAAAAGCATCTTGTGAACAAAGAGCATTGGAAAATCCTGACATAATAAGTGTTCAATAAATATTTGATAAATTCAGGAATAAATCTTATTTTTAACAGCTTCTTTGGGAAAGTGAATACACAAGATACATGTGAAAATAATCATTGCTAATTCACTAAGATTTTGTCCCAAAGCATCAGATCAACCATAATTTTTATCTTCTGGCATATGTTTGATTTTATGCATCCAAAATCTCAGAGATCTAATTACAGGTTATTAATCAAATAATGTTTTGTGACTTTTCAGTGATCCTTTTCAATTGATCATTCACCTCACAAAGAATGAGATCAAAGAAAAAACTAGAAAGTGTCCCAAAAAGCCAGATTTTTCTGAGTAAAACTGACTAATTCACCCTTCAATGACTACCTACTATGTGGAAGGCATTATGCTAGTTTTTAAAAATGCAAAGCCTGTTCCTGAACTGAAAAATGCAAGACTAAATCCTGAATTCAAATTGCTTAAAAGTTCATGAGGAAGTCAGGCAATTAAACAGATAAATGTAATTCAGGTGGTAAACGTTACAAGAGAGGTACCTATCGGTGACCCAGTAATACAAAGTAGTGACCAACAGTGTCTAAGGGCAGCCAGGGTGAGGTGTCAGTGAAGACAGGTAGTAGCTAAGCCTCCAGGATCTAGCATCCTAACAGGCACTCAAGAATCATTTTAAAAGCTGATGAATAAGTGAAGGAATAGAGTCAGATGTTAACCACTTAGATAAACAGGCAAAAATCAACCCAGATCTACCCTGTCCAGTATGTCAGGCAAATGAACTTGAACTTTAGGACAAATTGATATAAAACATGGGAACCCGGGGCACCTGGGTGGCTCAGTGGGTTAAGCCTCTGCCTTCGGCTCATGTCATGATCCCAGGATCCTGGGATTGAGCCCCGCATCGCATCGGGCTCTCTGCTCAGCAGGGAGCCTGCTTCTCCCCCTCTCTCTGCCTGCCTCTCTGCCTCCTTGTGATCTCTGTCTGTCAAATAAATAAAATAAGTAAAATCTTAAAAAAAAATAAATAAAAATAAAAAAAAAACATGGGAACCCTTTGAAATATCCCACTTAATTTAAAACCATGAATTCTGACACACTCATTTAAGTAATATTTTTCATGCTCCACTGTGATTTCAAAGAATGAGTAATTCCCATTCTTATACAAGTGAGGTTTTGGGGAGGAATATCCAATGGGGTAGAAGACCTATGACCCTCTCTCAGCTCTGCAGTAAGCAACATGCCAACCATTCTTTTTTTTCTTTTTTTTCCCCCAGTGTTCTGAGATTCGTTCTTTACTCACCACATGCAGTGCTCCATGCAATATGTGCCCTCCTTAACACCCACCACCAGGCTCACCTAAACCCCCATCCTCCTCCCTTCCCAAACCCTAGGTTTGTTTCTCAGAGGCCACAGTCTCTCATGATTCGTCTCCCCCTCTGATTTCCCCCAATTCACTTTTCCTTTCCTTCTCCTAATGTCCTCCATGTTATTCCTTATGCTCCACAAGTAAGTGAAATCATATGGTAATTGACTCTCTCTGCTAGACTTATTCCAATCAGCATAATCTCCTCCAGTTCCGTCCATGTTGGTTCAAAAGTTGGGTATTCATCCGTTCTGATGGAGGCATAATATTCCATTGTATATATGGACCTTGTCTTCTTCATCCATTAGTCTGTTGAAGGCATCTTTAGGTCAACTATTCTTAGTCAAGCCACAGTTTCTCCAGGCCTAGATTTTTCTCAGCTTCAGTGGTACCTAATTTTGAGTTCTAGTTGCAAAATATATTCAGATTCTCACCATCTTCACTTCACATTTTGGTCCCAGCTCCCATCATCTTTTGCTTGAATTACTGAAATGTTTTAACTTGACTCATTGCGTCTTTTCATGTCCCCATTCACTGTATTCTCAAATCAGCTGCCAGACTACTGCTAAGTAAAATCAGGCCATTCCTGTGCTTAAAACTTCTAATGGCCTCCCGTATCATTTAGAGAAAAAACCAAAGTCCTTACTTACCATGGCTTCCTCCTACCACTTATTTCCCTAACCCATCACTTTTGCTTCCTTCATTCCACTCCAACCATTGGACCTCCTTTCTGTTAGGAAAGAAAAGAAGAAGGAAGGAAGGAAGGCAAGCATCTTCTACTGCAGGGAAAAAGTCTGGAAACTTTGTGCTTCATATTCTGTCTGCAAGAATACCTTTTGTCTTCACAGGTCTTCCCTTGAATGTTGTTTCCTTGGGGAGGCCTTCCATCACCATCTTCTTTACAATTTCAATCCCTTGCCAGCATGTTCCCTGGTTTATTTTTCTCCATAGCACTTATCACTGTTTAGAGCACTACACATTTTTTCTCATTTACTGTATCTTTTATTGAGCTCCCCATATAGGAATGCTAGTGCCACAAGGGTGGGACTTTGTCTCTTTCATGCACAGATGTAACCTTAGTGACTCAAAGAGTGTCTGGCACATAAAAGCTCTCAAAAAATGTTTAATGAATGAATAATTGATGAAAAGTAAAGAGTTTGGATTAGACTTCCTCCTTGCTCAACTTTTCCACAGTTGAATAACAGCACATGTGTAATTACACTATATAAAAGACGCAGGAAATAGGAGCACTTACCACCCTACAGCATCATTCCTAAATCTAGTTAAATGTTATGTAATACTTTTATGTCCTTATTTAACATTATATATTAAAGACCTATTGATCCCCCGGGACTGTCATTATTTAGAATATATATGGGATAATTGATAACATTCCCCATTTTCTAAATACAAATGGCATTGAAATTGCAATCATTTAGAAAGTACTCATTAAAGTAACACACATATGAAGTAACCTTTGGAAAAGTTTTCAGATCTCATCCACTCTGAATGTAAAAAGTTGATTTCTTTTCTAATAAAGTTCACCAATAATATGATGCCGCTAAAGCCTCTGAAATGTCACAGAGCTACGGAGCTAGAAAGTAACTGGAGATCATTTGGTTCATACTTTTCCCAGATAACATGTAAATATCTCAGCTGTTCAGGGATCACATACTTCTTAGGATAGAAACACATTTAGACATATCAGTATAAGGAGCATCTGAGTAGTTTCAGACAACAAACCTAATTCTTTATATTTTAACATGAATGTTTAACCTCACATTGATTCTCTATCCTTGTGCTTCAGCATCAGTTATTACAGAACTAGTGAGTTTAACTTTCAGTTTATATGAAATTTGAAGAACAAGGTCCATGTGTAAGTAGTAAATTGTATGTCATTTATGTTCAACAATTATTAGTCTGCTTTAAAACACTAATTCGACCATAAGAGACTTTTAATCTCACAAAACAAATTGAGGGTTGCTGGGGGGAGGTGGGGAGGGAGAGGGTGATTGGGTTATGGACATTGGGGAGGGTATGTGCTATGGTGAGTGCTGTGAAGTGTGTAAACCTGGCGATTCATAGACCTGTACCCCTGGGGCTAATAATACATTATATGTTAATAAAAAAATAAAATTAAACACCAATTCGAAACAGTTTCATTTAGAATGCTAAGACAAGAATCTATTGATGGCATATGTTCACTGTTCATTTAAATTGGAGTAATAGCAAGAATGACACCAAGACCCTATCTTTCAATTATAAGGAAAAAGCAAGCTTTGTCTCCAAGTGATTTGTGCATTTGCATCAAAACTTTGAAATTTCATATTGCAAATTATTTAAGTAGAAGTGGTTGAATTTTTGAGGCAATCTAAATCCAACTGAATACTTTTTGCTGATTGTGTTAAAGTATATAAACCACTTTATCTACATTCTTTATACTCCTATGGAAGAAAATTTAGAAACTTAGAATGGAAAAAAAAAAAAGCAACCCTGTTTGAGTCCCAATTCTACCTTTTTAAAAAAATAACCTTTTTTTTTTTTCTAACCCTCCATTTCTTTACTAGTAAAACAAGGGTATGTTATTGATCTCACGGAGTTGTTGCAAAGCAAAATGCCTTGAAAGTACTTTGTAACCACAAATATAGTATAAGTATAATAGGCCATTATGGTTATTAATTTTGACATCACACTTACCAAAACAGCCTCAAAATGTACAAGTAAAAATTAGGAAATATTGATGAAGTACCAAACTGCCATTTTTGGAAACTCAGCAAAAATATATTTGGTCGACTATATAGTTTCTTTTTTCAGTTTTCTATTATTTGTGCTCATAATCATGTTGCTTGTCTTTATACTGGTTAGACCCAGGTTTTACAGTATTGTTTCTTATTTATTAATAGCTAACATTTATTGAGCTAAACTTCTTGTGTACCAGACACTGTGGAAGAGATTTATATGCTTTTAACCCATATAATTCTCAGAATACATGTGAGATAAGTACAATTACATGCCCCCTTTATCAAGGAAGCAGCTAAGAAAGAGCTAGAAAAGCCCTGCTGAAGTTCACAGACCTAGAGATGGAGACAGGATTTATACCTTGGTAATCTGCCCAAGTCCTGTACTCTTAACCATGAGACCCTGCCATAAGTGTTCCGGACAGTTGTCTGAACTACTCTCTAAAGCTGACTGATAAAACCTATGCCTTTATTACTCAGCACTGCTAGTGGATGCCTCCTGTGATTCCCAGTGTTCTCAAAAGACTCTGGCAAGCACCTTCACTCAGGATGGTAAACTGAGGAAAGCAAGCTACTTACTGTCTTAGTGGGCTTGGTTTTCCTGGGCAGGCAAAGTATTCCTTAAGCTTATGAAAGATGCTATAGGAAGAATTCTTACCAATGCTTCAAGCATTATAAATGCTATTTTTAGAATGTGTATTGTTTCTATAATTTAGGATCATGGAATCAGAATATGGAAATTACACTTGGAATCCTTGCCCTTCTGAGAAACAACTTCAGGTTTAATGGCCCTTAAGGTCATAGAAGAAGACATCTTATTGGCTTGATATCTTCCCGTTATTTGGCGCTAAAGGAAAAATTGCTAGAAATGTCCATTGTTGCATTCTTTAATATACAGAACTTAGTATAACTGAAAATTTATAGAAGTCAAACATCAAGTAAATTTGTTATGGCTGTGTTATAGACCAAGTTATCAAGAATATAAGCTCTGGGTTCAGGATCCCAACCTTAACTACTTATTTTTGAAAAGATCTTAAGCAAGTTACTTAAGCCCTAGTTTCCCCTTCTGCTAACTAGAAGTGTTCCAGTTTATGAGAATTATTTAGTTGTTGGTTCAAGCTGAATGAAGACTAGTTTCTTAACAAAGTACTATACGTATTTTTGCTTCTCTTCTCCAACCCTATTATTTTCCTTCCACTACATAAAATTAGTCTTAGAAGTGGAAAGAAAATCACATTAAATTGGAAATAATTTGTGTTAGACTTTCAGTTAATTGACCAAATGGAATATTCCTTTCTCTGGTGCAATATCCTTTTTGGGTAAATATTGTATCTGTATAAATGGGAAAGGGGAAGAGTGAAGAGGTCTCCAAGTAACTAATAGCAATATTAACCTTTTAAGCATAAACTCAAGATAAGATGGTCATGCACGTTAAGGAGCAAAACAAAGATAAATGGCATATGATTTTGCAATACAATCTCTTGCAGTAAATCAGTGTAAATAAAAAATAAAGACAAATGTGTTATAGGTTCTTAGTGTTCAACCAAAGTTAAATCTGTCTGTTTCTATTAAGACCTCTTGCTCAGAGGGGTCTGGGTAGTTTAGTTGGTTAAGTGTCTGCCTTCGGCTCAGGTCATGATCCCAGAGTCCTGGTAACCCACCCCACTTTGGGGTCCCTGCTCAGCAGAGAGTCTGCTTCTCCCTCTTCCTCTGTCCCTCCCACTGCTCATGCTCATACTTGCACTCTCTTTCTGTCTCTCAAATAAATAAATAAATAAAATTAAAAAAAAAAAAAGATTGCTTGCTCAGTTCCATGATGTCACAGCTAGGACAACATAATCCTCAATGTAAAAAGCTCAAGGCATTTACAAGCAACTAAAAACAAACAAAAAAAAACCCAACCCCCCCCCCCCAAAAAACAACAACAACAACAACAACGGATTTGGCCATTAAATTCACACATACTTAGAAAGAAACTAAGAGGGGACACAAAGTTGTACAAAACATTGCCTTAGTCCTATTCTCTAGGACAATGGCATCCAATCTGGGGCCTTAGAAACTGAGCTGAACTGAGCCTCAGGAGCACTGGGTTAAAGGAAATAAATACCCAAAAAGGGGAGTAGCAGGAAGCGAGGACATTGGAAAAAAAATCTCTAAGAGCAAGTCTGGGGACCACAGGGAAGAGGAAACAACAGAACACACACACACAGAGAAGCCAGAATTTGGGAGCAGAGGGTCTATGGATTGCAAGCATTAGAAGGCTGTGGGCACTGGAGGCTCGTTCAAACGTAGGAGCGTTAGATCTTTCTGTGATCCCTTACACTATAAGTTATTATGAAGACTCTCTAGTTGTGAATAAACAAAGATTTTTTAGAAGAGAATTCACCTCTGGTTAGAAGGCTTTGCTTGCCCTCTCACATTACTTAGCATGTTGTGTTCCGATGTAGCCTAGAAACAACAGTCTGACCATTGACGGATTTTAGTAAGATCTGGTACAGGCAGCAAAAATGAGAAGCAGAGGGGCCCCTGGGTGGCTCAGTGGGTTAAAGCCTCTGCTTTCGGCTCAGGTCACGATCCCAGAGTCCTGGGATCGAGCCCCGCATTGGGCTCTCTGCTCAGCAGGGAGCCTGCTTTCCTTCCTCTCTGCCTGCCTCTCTGCCTACCTGTGATCTCTGTCAAATAAATTAAAAAAAAAATTAAAAAAAAATGAGAAGCAGAAGGGCTATAACCAACTGCAACTTTATCAATGTTATTAATACATCGAAGGAAAAGAAATTGTCCCTGGGAAGAGTTGGGGATACTTGTGTTGGGCTAGAGAAGCATATTTTAGCTAAGTGCTCCTCATCCAGGGAGACCAGAACTACTGTTACATCTATTTAATAAATGTTAAAACTAAGGCAGAAAACTAAGGCAGTGAATCACATTGCCAGTGAATGACAGGGTGAGTTTACCTCATCACTATACCAGTCCAATAATCCCTTCTTTCACACAGTCCTCTCCCTACAATTACATACATTATTGTCCTTATAATAAAGTGGAAATAGCATACACGCCTCTTCGTGGTGAGCCCTTCTGCCCCTTACCCCCACCTCCACTGCACCAGGATACGTCAGGAAGGTCTTGAGGTAAGCTCATTGGATACTACAGTATCATTGCTCCCATGACTTTCATTTGACAAAACTAAAGGAAAGCCTTTTTATTTTTTCTTAAACATTTTATTTATTCATTCGACAGACAGAGATCACAAGTAGGCAGAGAGGCAGGCAGAGAGAGAGAGGGGAAACAGGATCCATGCTGAGCAGAGAGCCCGATGCAGGGCTCGATTCCAGGACCCTGGGATCACAACGCGAGCCGAAGGCAGAGGCTTTAACCCACTGAGCCACCCAGGCATCCCAGGAAAGCCTTTTTAAATCATGATATTTTAAAAGTGATATCTCCAGTTGAAATTTGTTAACAGAGTTTTTTTCATATTCCCTCAATCTATATATTTATCTCCCTCTCCAACGTGAAAAACTTAAGACCACAGAACATCAATATATTACTCATTCACACTATTATATGATACATACAAAAGAGTTCCAGAATCAATTCATCAATACCCCTATTTTTTTCTTTTTTTTAATCAATACCACCATTAATGACACATCTACCATGTAAAAGTCAAAATTTATTTTGCTACTTATTTCCTCAGAATACTTGTTACAAAGAATATATAGGCAAAGTACTGTGGTCAAATGTTATTTGAGTTCATTCTTTCATACATGTGTGGTTATGTTTTATATACAGTTAGGCTCCCTGGTTTATGTTTACATTCAAATTTTAGGGTTGGCTTTCCTCATTATTCCTTATTAAATACTGTTATTTGAATATGTTTATATGGTTCAAAATATAAAGCTATATAAAAAGGTACACTCAAGGATGTCATAGTCATCTGTCTCATTCTCACACATCCCTGTAGATTTCTCTTTCACCTTTCCTTTTGGGGGAAAAACTGCAATGCATATGTACGTGTGAGCGTATGTGAGCGTGTGTGCACAGCTGAAGAGACATGTGGGAACCTGAGTTACATTTATAAATGGACACAGCACATTTAAGAGCAAATCAGAAAATTTGCGAAGTGAAGCTCATCGATAAAGCATTTGACAAAACAAATGTATTGATATTGCAATGATATTTACGTGATTAAAAAGTGAAAATAAAAATATTTCATTCTGTCCTGAAAGTTTTGTGTCCTCCTTGTTTTATGCCTGTTTCTGCCACCCTTCATGAGCATTAATTCTATTTAATGTTTCTAACCCCTAAATTAATAATGGAGATAGAACTAGAAACATTTAGTAGGAATTCATCTAAAAACTTGTTCTAAGGGAAACCTATTCTTAAAAAAGTGTTTGTTGGGGTCCCTGGGTGGCTCAGCTGGTTAAGCATCTAACTCTTAATTTTGGCTCAGGTGATAATCTCAGGATTTTGAGATTGAGGCCCATATCAGCTCCTGCTAGGCATAGAGCTACTTAAGATTCTCTGTCTCCCTCTCCCTTTGCAACCCCCATCCCCACCCTGCTGGAGCTCTATCTCTCTCTCTTTCTCTCAAAAAAAAAAAAAAAAAAAAAAAAAAAAAAAAAAAAGAGTATCATCTGTGAGTCTTCTAAAGAAGTTACCTGTAATTTCTTTAGGGAACTAGTACTTTCTTAGATTAAATTATCTCAATACTTGTACTAAGCTTCCTTAAGTTAAATCTCTGGTAACCAAGACACTTTTTCTGTAGAAGAGTTTATTCGAGGAATTTAGTTTTCTTTCTTATTTACTCGTGTTGAGTAGTTTCTTAACTTTTCTGTTATCAGATCACTGGTCTAGCTTTGTGTTGCTTAAACCGTAGGAGTCTATCTAAGGCAAGAATTCATGTTAAGAATGAAGTTACTGTTATTAATAAACACATATATTGGTTTCTGCCAAGTTAAAAAATGAATAGTGTCGTGTTTTAACTGCTGAGTTTCTTCTTCCTGATAACCTGATGTTTTCATTTGTTGGGGCTGCAGCAACAAAGTATCACAAATTGTGTGGCTTGAACTAAAGAAATGTACTGTCTCAGTTCTGGAGGTTTGAAGTTCTAGATCAAGGTATTGGGAGGCTTGGTCTTTATGAGGGCTGTGAGGGAGAGTCTGCTTTCTGTCTCTTTCCTAGTTTTTGGAGGTTTGCTAACAAGCCTTACTGTTCCTTGACTTGTAGATGCATTGTCCCATCCCTGCCTTCCTCTTCACATGGACTTCTTTCTTCCTGTGTGTGTGTGTGTCCAACTCTCCCCTTTTTATAATAACCCAATTTAACTGAATTAGCGCCCTCTCTGTAACAGCATCCCAGACATCTTCAAAGACCCTATTTCATGGGGCGCCTGGGTGGCTCAGTGGGTTAAGCCGCTGCCTTTGGCTCAGGTCACGATCTCAGGGTCCTGGGATCGAGTCCCACATCGGGCTCTCTGCTTGGCAGGGAGCCTGCTTCCCTCTCTCTCTCTCTCTCTGCCTGCCTCTCTGTCTACTTGTGACCGCTCTCTGTCAAATAAATAAATAAAATCTTAAAAAAAAAAAGGACCCTATTTCATGAAATAAATAAACAAAAGAGTCACATACACAGGTACCAAGGGTTGGAACTTCCACACATGAATTTTGGGGAAAACAATTCAACACAACCACATCTGATTTATAAATTATACCAATAGTCACTCATTTTCTGTTGTAATTTTGGAGTAATTTTGCAATGTTTGAAGATGATATGGTCAGTGTTATTTTCCCAGGATATGAGAAAGAGAAAGGGAGTGGGGAGAGAAAAGAGAGAGAGAGAGTGAGAGAGAGAGAGGAAGAGAGATTGTTTTTAAATATTTCTAGACCTCAGTTGGAGTTTTCTACTGAAAAAAAAAAGATTATTGTTCATAAATAATTGATGATTCTTGATAGATTACTTTGCATATGAAATTCCCAATGTCAATCAGAAAATCTGAAAAATGACTTTATATCCAATATTGTGTTAGGGACTGCTGAAACACAATCATGCAAACAAACAAAATAACTACATAAAAGTTTCCCTGACCAAAAATGCAATGTATTAGGAAGGTGTGAATAACAGTAAAAAAGAAAAAGAGTGGATATTTGAGATAAATTTTGATAGGGACTAGAAATAGTGTAGGAGCTCAGAAAAGGAAAACACTAATAAGGTTTATTAATATACAAATACCCTGAAAAATCAATAAGAAAATGAGAAACATTCTAGTAAACAGGGTCCATCAATAAGGGATTGATTAAATTGTGCTATGTCTCTCTCTATCATGGAGGACTCTGTCATTATTATAGCAAGGGCAGATCTGTCTGTGCTGAAATGGGTGTAGAGAGAGATAGGTTAAACAGAAATTATGAATGACTGAAAACTTCAAGAACTAATTCCAGAAGCAAGGAAGAAAAATATACTAGAATGGAAGAAGGATTTGACTTTTGATTTTATACTTTTCTGCGCTGTTTGCATCTTTATAACATGTATGCTTTACTTTTTATCATTTTTTTTGAATTGGAAGAACTCATTTGTCTAAAATTGAGTTAATCATACTTCTCTGTTCATGACATACTAGTATCGTTGGGACCATACCTCTTTGTTTTATTATATATTTATTCACTCTACTCCCTTACCCCTATCCTGTTCCCTCTGCCTCCCTATAAACCATCACCAGACTGTGCTTAACATACATCTCCTTGAGGGACCCTGAATGGCTCAGTCAGTTAAGTGTCTGTTATTGGTTTGGGTCACAATCCTGGAATTGAGCCCTGCGTCAGGATGCTTCTCCCCCTGTCCCTTACCCCACTCATTCTCTCTCTCT
The DNA here is from genome assembly GCF_902655055.1 of Lutra lutra. Classification (NCBI taxonomy): domain Eukaryota; kingdom Metazoa; phylum Chordata; class Mammalia; order Carnivora; family Mustelidae; genus Lutra; species Lutra lutra. Next base: position 54,688,037 of record NC_062280.1, on the reverse strand, counting down.
CAAATAAATAAATAAAGCCTTAAAAAAATACATCTCTTTGTTTATAAGGGACCTTACAAAACATGCATTGTTTTGACATCACAATTTCAAACATATTGTAAATTACATTGTTGTATCTCATTTTGTAGCTGATATGATTCACGAGGTGCCATGTTTCTGGGAGCATCCATGTTACTCCATGATACATATCAGCCATTCCTTCCACAAGCTGCATATGAGTCACGGTGTGGGCCATTACCAGTTACCTGTCCACTCTCCTAGAGAACACTTGGGTTGCTTCCACAAATAACACTGCAATGAAGATCCTGGCATAAGTCTTTTTACTGACTTCTATGAGAAATTATTTGACCTACATAAGAATTTACATATACAAGTATTTCCAAGGGAAAATACTAGTCCATGGTTTGTATGCAACCTTATGTGCCCAAATGGGACCGGCTGCTCTCCGAAATGGCTGCCCCCACCCATATGCCCACCAGTGGTGCACAGGGTCAAATGTCCTTGTGTGTTTGCCCACACTGAGCATTTTATGGCTTTATAATATCATCTAGTCTGGTGGGTCTAAAAGGATATCTCCTTTTAAACTTTTTATTTGATTCATTTTTAAATAAGCTGCACACCCAGCACGGGGCTTGAACTCACAGCCCTGAGGTCAAGAGTCACATGATTTACCAACTGAGCCAGCCAGGCACCCCAGATATCTTCTTTTTTTAACTTGAGTTTCTTTGTTAACTTTTTTAAAGTAATTAGAAAATGTCTTCTCCATCCAAACGTATGGCTCTATCATCTAGTGCCCTTTTACTCTCCCATGACCTCTCTTAGAATCCAGCTGTATGTTTCCACCTAGTCAGACTTGTATATCTTGTCTAAAACCTCAAACTCAGCTTCTTTCAAAGCAATATGAAAAGTTCATGGATTATTAATGTTGAGAAGAATCTTGGTGACCTAGAACAATAACTTCATTTTCCACCCAAGGAAAGAGAGGCCCAGACAAAATAAATGACTCTCCTGTTAAAGTGATTTAAGGGAAAGAACCAGAACTGATAAACAGCAAGATGCAGGATGGAAGAGGCAGAGCTTTGGAGTCAGAGAGAAAAAGGGAAATACAAGAAGGTTAGAACACTTCAGTAAGGATTCCCAAATGGATCTCAAGCTGAAACTATCCTTGAAAAGATGCAGAGAGAATAAGGGAAATGTCCAGAGTGGAGAAAGCCACCTGAAGAAAGCCACCATTGTTAGGTATGAGCATGGTGTGTTTTGTGCATAACAGAGGGCAGCAAGAATATATGGCTGCAGGGCACCTGGGTGCCTCAGTCCTTAGGCTGAGCCTTTGGCTCAGGTCAGGACCCCGGGGTCCTGGGATCAAGCCCCACATCAGGCTCTCTGCTCAGCAGGAAGCCTGCTTCTCCTTCATACATACATACATACAAACATACATACTTACATATGGCTACAATAACTAAAATGGGCATGGGAGTTGGGGAGCTGGAGAATCTAGCTAGGACTGGCTACATAATTCTTAGTGCCAGATGAAAACTCAGGGCTGCTTGTATGAAAATTAAAAATTTTCACACAGCTATAGCTAAGCTAAGTACAAGACCCTGTACAAACACACAGGTTGCACATCCAGTGAGGCTTGCCCTGAGTCTAGCAATATTTAAAAAATGTGGTTGGAATTAGGATCCACTGAAGTGTGTGAGCAAAATGAAAACAATGTTTAAATGTTGATAAAATGAAAACAATGTTTAAAAAAATATACATCTTTCTTAGGAATAATGCCACAATATGTATCAAATTTTTAAAAAATTATATTAACATGTAATATATTATTTGTTTCAGGGGTACAGGTCTGTGAATCATCAGTCTTACACAATTCATAGCACTCACTGTAGCACATAACCTCCCGGATGTCCATCGCCCAGCCATCCTATCCCTACCCCCCACCCCCGGGCAACCCTCAGTTTGTTTCCTGAGATTAAGAATCTCTTATGGTTTGTCTTCCCTTCCTGGTCCCATCTTATTTCACTTTTTTCCCTCCCTTCCCCCCCACGACCCCCCACCCTGCCTCTCAAATTTCGTATCAATATTTAAAATGCTCTCACCCTTTGACATAGCAGTTGCACTTCTAGGAATTTATCCTGCAGATATTTAATAAATGAACCAAAGAGCATTTGTTCAAAGATTTTCACGGCACTGTTGTTTCTACTACCAAACATCAGAAGCAGACTAAATGTCCTCAGCTGAGGAACTAGTTAAGGTAAGGACAGGACCTTCAAGCAATGCACATTTTCAGCATGTTCCTACACCTTAGCCTTTGAGCTGGATTCTTCACTTCCATTACCTTGATTCTAAATCTTTAGGGAACTTGGCCTTCGGGCACTATTTGTGATTGTGAGATGGAATAAATAATGTTTTAATTCCTAATCAGTAAAGGGCAGTTGGATATGAACATAGAACCATTAAAAAGAAAGAGGTATCTCCACTTGGATAGAAGAAACATTTTCTGATATCTATCTTTTAAAAAAAGAGAGAGAAAGAAAGAAAAGGCAATGAGCACAGCAGTATATATGGTGTCGACCACTTGTGCATAAAAGCCATATGCAATATTTGTATCTACATATGGTATCTGTGGATGAAAATGCAAGAAAGTGATGGCAGTGGGTGGCCTCTAATAAACAGATCCCAGGAAATGAGGGTAATGGGTAGAAGGTCGGATGAAGACAAGCTTTTTAATGCAAATTCTAATACTTTTTTTTAAATTTTGCCCCATATACATGGGCTCCTTATGAAAAAATATATGTCTATTTTAAAAGACCAAATGACTTGAGAGGAATAAGACAGGGAAGGGAGGAGAAGGCCACTTCTGCCATTAGGTGGCAGGTGTCCAAGTGGCCCAGCTCAAGAGTATTTGAATAAACGCTGCAGCAGAAATGAGTGAATGTCAAGACCCACATATCCTCTACCCTGAAGATGCTGTAAGAATTTGACACTAATTCAATCTTGAACTGGCAATAAAGGAATGACTGACTTTTCAAAAATTAAGGAAATTAGAAACGGAAGGAAGGGAGGAAGGGAAGGAGTAGGGGAGGGAGGTGGGGATTCAACTAGGGGCAACGGGCAATGGCAACAGAGAGTAGAGGTTTCCCAGGTAACCCAGGAAGTGAGCTGATAAGGATCAGCGCCAGGCCCAAGGGATGGGCCCGAGGAGGAAGAGCGAGATTTGATGCTGTTTTAAAAGGGGAAAATCAGACTCATTGACTAATTGGACATGCTGGAGGAGTAGGGATGAGCGTATCATGAGCAGGCTGAATTTGCAGTGACAGCTTTGCAGGAAATATTGCTGCATTCTCAACATCTGCATGCATCTGAGAATTACACCTGGATTCTTCATTTCCATGCCTTGATTTTAATCCTTAGGAAAGTAGGCCTTGGGGTACTACTTGTGATTCTAAAATGGAATAAGTAATGATTTAATTCCCAGCCAGTAAAGGGCAATCCAAATGACCGGCTCCACCATTTCCCCAGGGCTAGTTTGTAACCTGAGACAGAAATAAGCTGTGTGTATTAAATCAATACAATCACTCACAAGTTAAAAAAAAAAAATAAAAAATAAAAACGCATTGCTTTGGTGGTTACGTATTCTATGAACTGCTTCTGTTTCTTAATGGTTTGTTCTCTTCAGATGATATAAGCGTGGCCACAATCTCCATGGTGAGCCAAGGCCAACCAGGGACTAGGGTGCCCTGAGCAAGTGTTCCAAGATGCTATGATGCATATTACAAGTCCCCGCTTGCCCCACTGGGCTGTCACAATGACAGGTTTCCTAAGAGAAATGATTGTGTAACATTCCACGGCACTCCCCGTTTCCTCCTCTCTGCCAGCCCCAGGAGGGGCCGCTCATCAGAGCACGGTTGCTCAGCAGACTAGGGAAAGTGCCGGCGTAGGCCACCCAGAAGACACTGTTGGCCGTCTTGTGATTGTTCCACGCTTGGCCGTATCAGCAATGAAATCACTCCCTCCACAGCACCTCTGATGTGAAAAAGGATTAGTACACAGCATAGCTCTGAAACACAACAATGCATGTGTTCGTCAAGATGTGTTACTCAGCCTCAACAAGAGGAAGTTCTGCCTGCCTGAAGAAGATTTCCACAGATTCCATGACAACCCACTCCCCTATTTCTCTACCTTTGGCTCCCCAACTCCTACCACTCCCTAAAAACAGACCTTCTCAGGGGTCTGCCCTCAGCTGTCCTCTGTGATTTCCTCCACTTCTAGATACTTAATCTTTCATGGCTGTGCTATCGACTCCCAACTCCACTTCAGTAGGCTTGGCTTTCTCTAGATCTAGATGTCAACTGCCCAGGAGGCATTTCCTGCTACTTACCTCAGAGTCTATGTTGCCCAAAGTGAACACTTTACTCCACCCTTTTCCTTCCAGTCATTTTTCTTCCTGACTTTCCTACCCGATACTATTATTTTCCCAGTCACTTAAGCTAGATTCCTTTTTCCCTTCCTTCTGCCTTGCCACAAACTTCATGCTAGAGCCTTCCCCCTGGTTCAGGACCTTGGTGCATCTCCACTCCCATTTGTAAGCACCTCCTGAATGCATTTCTGGACTTTCTGTCTCTCTCACCCCTACTTCTCTGGCACATTGTTGCCAGATGATCCGGTCAAATACTTTGTTCCTTGTGCTGCTCAAAAAATTTTCCAGTGGCTTTCCCTGCTACAAAGTATCCTTATTCCAACAAACAAGGGATACTTCCTACAAACTTTTTCATGGTTTTTATTGTCTTCTTGTAATTCTACCACAGATTCATTTCTTTAAATTTTCTTAAACTTTCAGGCTATATCACATTTATGCATAATGAGTTCTCTAAATTTACTGTTTGGGGTAAAATTATTTCTCAATTTTTGTTGTTTAGATGTGAGCAATATAAATATAATACTACTCAAACTACATAGAAAAAGACAACCTATTTTCTAAGGACAACTTATGGACTCACATAAACACAAAGCCCAGAACTTGTTCTAGCTAAGTATGGTTGCTTCTAGGGACTCAGTGTCATATTGGGGATGTGTATCTCTCTCTATTTCTTGGACAAGCAAGGTAGCAGGAAACCTAGCTCTATACTTCACCCATTTGCACACCTGAGTAGAAAGATAGTCTTTGCTTTTAGCTCTAATAAGAAAGTTCTGGTAAGTTCTTGGAAAGTTGTCTCACCTACAGCCACATGTCCATCTCCAAATTAAACACAGTGAAAAGGGAAAATATTTGGCTAGATCTGCTTCACATATCCACCACTGTAACAGAGAAATAGAGATGAAGGAGAAAGTTAACCTCACTCAAGTCTCAAGGTATCAATTCTCTACAGAACAGAAGATGCACCAGACTTCTATCAGAAATAAGTGAACTACTAAACAGACACAGACACATACCTGGAATGCTTTTGGCTGTGTATAACAAATTGCCCAACTTAGAGGGGCTTAAACAATAAGTATCTTTAATTGTCTTACCTAACCAAAAGTCTGGATGGAGAAAATCCCAAGATGGTACAGTGTCTCTATCTTTCTTTTGAATCATCCTCAGTCTCTCTTCAATTCACAAAATGGCTGGGCAGTTCCAAGCATTACAACTCATATGGCAATGTGACCAGCAGGAAAAAAATGGCAAAAGAGACCTTCCATACTATCTTTCTCAGAAGCCCCGAGCTGTCCATGCTTCCCTGTCTTTGGCAGGAAGTGTCACAAACCCATCCTAGACCAATCTTTGGAAACAATAAAGGGATAACTGGCTTAATGTACCACATGTGGTCCTGGCTCTGGGTAGACTCATGCAGACTTTTCAGTAAGAAAAAATGTAGATAGGCCATTAAAATTGTTTGCCATTAGGCCTTACTTCTTATTTGATCCCTTCTATCTGTTTAAACTTTTGGTAGTGTTTCTTGTGCTGAGAGAATTTAGACTGTTTTTAAATTTTGAATCACAACATTTTGGAGTTTGAAGCAACTTAGGTCATTTAGTTCAGGGCTTTTCAAAGGCTTTTTTGTTCTTATTGTTGTTTGTTTGGTTGGTTTTTTTGTTTTTTTTTGTTTTTTGTTTTGATTTCAGACTTGTAATTCAAATGCAAATAAATGGGAGAGTTTTAAAATGGCCTGGTGGGAGTGAGGGGCCTGGGCAAAAAAGGTGGCCCCACCAGCCAATGGCCCTGAGGCTCTTCTGGAAAGTTAAAGCCCTTCAGAATGTAATTTGAAAACTACATCTCTCTCCAGTTCTCTCATTTAGAGAACTGAGGCTCTGAGAGGTAAAATGCTTTGACCTTGTTCTTCCACAGGTTACTTAGGATTGTGGCTTCAATTTACTGATTCTTTAATCTCTTCATATCTTTTATGCCTTAATAATTTCACAATCTATTTGTCTTCAAATTTTGCTCTGTATCCACACACTAAAAAGCCCTTAAAAATAAATCTTAATGTAGAAGTTCTTACATTATTTTTTAGCCTTTTATGATTTTTTCTAACTCCACTCTACTATTTTTCATATATAATGTCCTGAGCTGATGTAGTATTTCTGGTGCAACAGGGCTGTGACTGAGCACCAAAGATTGCTTGATACTACATGTGTTCCAGTGTTGCCTTTAAGAGACTCAATTCCCTCAATTGTTAAGGGGAGTTAATTATAATACCTACCTCCCTGGGTTCAAATCCATGTGTAATGTCCTCACATAGCCAAGCACATAGTCACTGCTACCATGTTTACTATTATTTTCTCATATCGCCTTCCCCCCACAACCCCCAAATCTCCCTTAGCTATCAAAGATCATGCAAATTGTTGGGAATTTTCCCCCTCACAGATAAAGGGTCAATGATGTCTAAATCCAGAAACTTCTATCTTGTATTTACCTTCATTTCCATAAATGCATTTCCTTCACTTTAGTTTCTCTCTCTCATATATCTTTGCTGCAAGGTTTGCAGTTTTACTTTCTGTGGACACTAAGAGTAAAGGCTCAGATTCATACTATTAGAGTTGAAAGAGGTCCCATGATCAAGTCATTCACAATGAAGGAAGAGGCAGTTTAGAGAATTTAGGTCATTTGGCTAGAATCACAAATGCTTCAACTTTCCCTGTTCAGATCACATAGTTCTAATTTACTTTTATAATTTGGATCAGGGTCCCAGTTCCTGTCACAGCTCCCTCATCCCTATCTCATTTCTTGACAAAGATCATCATGTATTTATCCCAATAGCTAAAAGATAATTAGGGAGGGGCTGATATAAATTGTCTAAATGTCTGAACATACAGCCAGGTAATTGTGTAATCCTGTACATACATAACAAGATTTTCATTTGCCTGCCTCACCAAGATCAGCTACAGAACAATCACTTCATAAGTTCAACAGAAGTTAATATAATAGGGTTTTTTGTAAATGTTAATGTTTTCCCAATATTTTATTATAAATACCTGATTACAAATATCATTGCTTTCTTTAATATCAAATACAAAAACATAATTACAAAGAGAATCATTACACACACGGAAATATCTCTTCTATTAAAATGTGGAAAGAAATTTTTCCCGCGAGCATTGGTGGTTCAGTGGTAGAATTCTCGCCTGCCACGCGGGAGGCCCGGGTTCGATTCCCGGCCAATGCAACGCGGAGAAACTTCCTTATTTTTTTTCTTTACTTTCCACCCATGTAAGTTAGGTTCCCCAAGCAAGTTAAGTAACGATATCCAAAAGTTGATTTTATGCACATGAAGAATGAAGTACCGAGGGTAATTTCCGGTTTCACTTTTACTTACAACAAGAAGAAAGATTGTTTCTCTGAGCTTAGCCTCACTTTAAGACTGTTGCCGAGAGCCCTTGAATATGTAAGCAAAACGTATGCATGCTAGCGTTCTAGAAGAGGAAAAGAAAAGTAACCTCGGCTGTTTGGAGATGCCGGGGATTGAACCCGGGACCTCACACATGCGAAGCGCGCGCTCTACCACTGAGCTACATCCCCCAGCCGAAGAACCCTTTTCTGGTAAAGGGATTCATTCGGTCCCTTTAGCGCTGGTCAGACCAGTGAGGTTGCAGGAGTTTGTTTCCGTGCGCGCCTCTGCGCACGTTCCTACCCTTCCCACTCTCGTCTCAGGCTGCTTCCTTAGTGCTTCGGGACCCCATGCAGCCCACCGTCTGGGACGCCGGCGGGACGAGCTCCCCAGCACGCCCGCGGGGGCCGGGAGCTCGCAGCGGGAGGCGTGGCGGGGGGGGGGGGCGCCCAGCCCCACCAGGAGGCGGGAAGGTTGCCGGGAGAGTGCCCCAGGGCTGGGCGCCGCCGCCGCTTTACGGCGCAGGCGCGGGGGCCGCGAGGGCGCCACCGCCTCGCCGCAGCTCCCCCCGGACTGGCGGTCGCGATCCACCGCCCAACGCGCCCGCGGCCCCGCGCGGGGAGCGTCGCCCCGGTGCTGGCGGAGACCTGCTCCCGAAGTAGAGGCTGGGGACCTTCTGTGCGCACTCGGAAACTTTCTGGCTTTACCTGTCCCCCCAACCCCGCCCCGCAGTAAACTCGCATCAGGTAAACGACCTGTTCACGCCAGCTCCCCGCGAGCCGGGTTCTGCGGGAGTTCGTACGGCCACCTCCGGGAGGTGTGAACGATTCTGCAACATGCTCTTCTTCTCCGTGGGGTCCAAACAAAACATGACACCGCCACCCTCTCTGTTGCTTAATTATCTTTAAGTGATGATAAAGTTGGGGCGGGGAACCTGCTCAGGACGGATTTTTCTCTCTGATATTTACACCTTGGACTCCTCTGACTGATGGATATGTTAAGACAGTAAAGTAAGTCACTGAACACCTCCTTTAATGTCCTCTGAACCCTCCCTAACAACTAATCGCGCCCCCAGCCCCGAATGAAGAAATGTATCCTGAGTCCTGTTGCCTCGGAAATTGCTTCTCTGCAGTTGTTTGGGCTACATAATACTTGCATTCTAGGGGGATGATGTGTGTTGACCCTTCCCGGTGCGGTTTATACTGACACCACCCCAGGCAAGCGAAGCCTCTGTGTAGAAGCCTCCGGCCCCTGATGGAAGCAGGGGAGAGATCTAGTGTCTAGGGAGCTGGGTCGCTATCATGTCCAGCCGACCTGACCTGTACGGCAGACCCCAACAGGTTAGGTAGCACAGGGAGGGCCTAGAATTTCTACTCACTTCAGTTGCAGGAAAGGACCTCTCGTAAATGAAATGGCCAGCAGGCCAATAAAGCAGAGAAGAGAGCAGAAGTTGCAAAATAATTCCGAGTAACCCACAAGCTTCATAATCAACCCTTGGATTAAAAATAAATAAGTTACTGTGTTTGCTTACAGTAATTTAAACAAATAATGGCTTATAATCAGATTTTGTTTTTAACTAGAACAAGCCACATGCTGATCTAATACAATAATACAGAATGTCCCCCCCCCCCAAAAAAAAAACAAAAAAAACACAAAAAACACAAAAACAAACCACGTCAGTGGACAGCCATTAGGAGTTCTGCTCCAAGCCAGAACATTTCCAAACCAACCCCTAGATTCCATCCTGAGGCACTAGAAGATGAACATGTCAGTTGACTCTGAATTGGGAAACAGGGATAAACCCATTTCTCCATCCCCAAGGTTTTCACCAGGGCAAATTACAACGGCAGCATTTAGTTAATTGTAAAGGACGTACATTGGCCTCTAGTGACCTCACGTTGCCATCCTCGTTGGTACCCTTCCCTCCAGTTAGGGCTTATTTCTCCATCACTTCAGGAAACTCCCTTTCTGGGATAACTCCCTTCTTTCTCAGGCAACTGTGAGATCTCAGAGCTAAGCCCAGAGAAGTCTCTTCATAAATGCCCACTCCTCTTCCTTCATTCCAAGGCCTAACTAAGTGCATTTGATAAAGAGAATAAAGCTGTAAAGTCAACAGAGGATATCAAGTTGATTTACTGGCCTGGCTTAACCCAAAAGAAAGGCTCCAACTCATTGGGCTTTTTCAGCCACTGTGGTTGGTGGAAAAGGTGAATAGGAGGCACACTTTTGGATTAGGGGGACTTTTCGGGAAAACTTGGATCACATGTATTCTTTATGCAAATAAAACTGTGCCAACTTTGTTCGCAGATGAAGGGAGGCTAGCCAAAATGTCCAAAATTATAGAGTATTAAAAAACAGTTCTACCTTCTACCCTCCCATTTCTCTTGATTGGAGACAAATTTCTCCTTCTCTGTCTCCGTCTTTCTCTGACACACACACACACACACACACACACGCAAGCCCCCACTTTGAAGCAGGTGATATTTTTCTCTGGCTGTGCTTACACCTCCCCTTCCACGTTCTTGCTTCAGCTCTCGGCACTCTGGCCAGCAGGTACAGAGCATGTTTCCCTCAGAGCTGACTGTGAGCTAAGATGTTTATTTCCAGTCCAAGCAGCAATTCTTGGTATTCTGGCAGAGCCTTTGAAAAGTGCTAGTGCTTGCTAGAGCCCAACCTCGGGCCAATTAAATTAGACTCTCTAGTAGTGGGCCCAAGCATTAGTGTCTTTTTAAAATCTCAGATAATTCCGATGTGCAGCCAAACCTGGGGGTTGCTGCTTGAGAACTGTTCGCATGTCAACAGGAGGGGTCCACTGATAGTATTTAACTAAACCTACTCTTTTAATAACTTTGCCATATATATATGTATACTCATATATGTGTATATATATATATATACCAAATCACCATGTTGTATGCCTTAAATGAACATAATGTTATATATCGATTATATCTCAATAAAACTGGAGGAAAAAAACAAGGGAGGTCTATTACTAGCCCAGTGATTCCTGACCTTGGCTGCATATTGGAAGTACTTGGCAAGCTTTAGGAAAAAAAAAAATTCTGATGCTTGAATCCCATTTTCAAATATACTGATTTAACTATTCTGACCCAATCTTGGTGTGAGATTTTTACAAGCCTTCCCAGGTGGCCCTATATGCAGCCAAAGCAGAGGACCACAGCATCAGGGGTCACCCTTTCTCAGGTTCTCCACCCTGCCGTATGAGCAGCCAAGCCCATCATAACTCTGAAGCAGAGGACTCCAGAGCCCCCCACACTTGGAAATTGGCATTGCCAGAGGATGAAAAGAAGCTGACTCATTCCAACTTTTCTTCCCTATTTTCCTTCATCTAAAATAAAACTGGTGAAGGCAGGTGTTCAAGTGCTAAAAACAAGCATTTCTTAACCTCATATATCCAATCTCCTCTTCGTGAGGTGTCTCTGCTGCTTTGCTAACTATTAGAAAAGCTCGAGAGGGGAATGGGAAAGGGGTGGAGAATAATCTGCACTTGGCACCTGGGAATACCCAGTGCTTGTGTCTTCCCAGATGAAAAAAAGATCGGATTGCTTTACTCAAAACCTAAAGGAACAGGCCGTGCTTTGAAATATATTATGTTACTCCTCAGGATCATAACTATTAGTAATTCTTCATTACCAGAGTTAATTATCATTAATAACAACCTGAGGGCCAAAAAAGCTACTGGTTACATTTAATTCAGAGAAAGTTAATAAACATTACTCTTTTCAATAAGTATCCCAAAGTGAAAAATTTTAGTGATCATAATTTGCATTTGGAATTAGAAGTATTTATTGAACAGTAAGTTAGAGCCTACTTAGAAAGATGCAAATTCTATAATTTAGATTCTGGTTACAAATAGATGGAAACAGAAGGAGGTACATATTTAAGATGACATTTAGAGAAGAGATGATAGAAAAAGCCCATACTTCTGGAAACTATCAATGGTCAGTCAGTTTAAGAAAGGGTGTTTTAAGTCTGGAAGGAGAAAAAAGATATCTATATGGGGTCTGAGAGACTTTTCCAAATTCAGATGATCTATTCATAATTGGTTTTGTAGTCTTATAGTACTGTCCTATTCACAAAAGCTGGAAATAGGATATATATTTTCTTATGGTGTTCTCAGAAGTCTTATTTTGACAACTAGCAAAAGAGATAGGTATTGTATATTATTCTATATGAATTCTCCAAAGCAGTAGCAGTCACTAAATTCTCAATAGGCATACAACACATGCTGGCTTATAAACTCAAGTGGGTAACTTAAAAAAATGGTGTTTAAGGGTAAATGGGTGTAAAGGACTCTTCTAGGGTAACGGAGATACCCTAAATATTCTAAAATTGGACTATGATCATGGTTACACACTGACTAAATTACCAAAATTAGTTAATTGTACAGTTAAAATGTGTGAATTTTATGATATGTAAATTATGCCTCAATACAGTTTTAAAAAGGGGAGGTCCATAAGGGAACGGAATGTGTTAACAGTGGAATGGGATTAATGTGCCAGAGGGATATTACACGTGCAGACTGCGTAACTCATCTGGAAAGGGAAAAGGTGGTACCCAAAAGAGGGAAAATGGTCTATATAGAAGGAAAGGAGCAAATAGTTGTCACATCCCTAGGGCATCTACTGTCTCTAGTAACTGTTAACAAGAATAGGGAGCACAAGCTACGTGCTGGGAACTAAACTAAGCACAGGCAAACACAAATAAACACTGCCATACAACGGATGAATGCTATAAAGGAGTTTTGCACGGAGTATTGAAGGAAGAAACAGGAACATTTTAACTTGCCCACGTTCACATAGGTACAGATGTTGAAAGCAGAAGTCAAATCAAGCTTATCTCACCCTTCAGTCTGTATCCCTAGGCTGAATAAATGTCTTCTATGCGTGTGCCACAGACTGCTGTTCTCCTTCCTATAATAAATCTTCTGGCTTCTACCTGGACATATGAACACCAGAAGCAATGACATTCCCTACCCTCCTGGGTAGTAGGTGAAGGAACAGACACATCTTCCTCCTCTTAGGACACGTGCCAGAAGGTGTAAACAAACATCATTTCCCCTCCAATCCTATTAGTAGAACTTACTCTTATGACTAAATCCTAAATCTAGCTAAGTGAGGGTTGGAGAAAAGGGAAAGTTTTTTCCTTTCCCTGCTGGCCAGAGTGCCAAGAGCTAAAGCAAGAATGTGAAGCAGATAAACACAGCCAGAGATAAATATCACCTACTTCAAAGTAGGGGCTTGTGGTCAAACATGAAGTTTCATGTCCATACCTGGGTAGAGCAGCTTGGGTCCCAAACAGCTGTCTAGTCCCTTTGTGCTCTCTGCATCTAGACTTCTGTTAGAGAGGCATAAGCTTTCTTCATGTTTAAGCCACTTTATTTAAGAGTCTCTCTTTCTCAGAATAGAACTTAAATTCTAATTAATAGAAATAATGATTCTTTCTAGAACATAGGTAAGGATATACTTATGTGGCCCCTAAGTCTTTGATGAGAAGCAGTATTGCCAATCTCTAACACTAGGCTGGGGTTTCTTGGCCCCGCCAATAAGCTCAGGATTAGACAAATGGAATGGTGGCCAGCAATTATCTTTTTCATTAATTCTAGGTATAGAAAGGACATAGAATTTTCCTGCTTATTTATGATCAAAAGGGAAAGGGAGATAAAGGCAATCACACCAAAATGAGATACTCTTTCTCAGTAGGTCCTCTGTATCTTAACCATCCTTAAAGGATTAGAGCCAAACTAAGAAACTTAAGCCATAACTTTCCCTCTGGATTGAGACATTTAGCTCCCAAGGATCGTACTTCATGCTGCTCCCCTCCAATTCCAAACTTTTGTTATTATGTTACCAACTCCTTAAGAAGGGAGGAACAGGTTAAAATGTTAACTAGTATCAAAAATACTCATATTTCTTGCCCCTCTTGACTAACAATGCAGATACCAACTATGGCATTGCCCTTATCCTCACTTGGGAAACTGAAAGTTCTTGCCTGATGTACAAAAAAGGCAGAAAGGATAATAAGAATGCCTCTACCCTTAACAGCATTTAGAGAAATGTTATGTGGACCCCCAGGAAAAACTCCATAGCTCTGCAAGAAAAATTATATATATACACATATATATGTATATGCATTTATGTATATAAAATTATAATATGTAATAGATAATACATATATACTTTAAGATTCTCTGTGTTTATAAATGTAAAATATTTCTGACATTAACCCACTAAGTGTTGACTGACTTAGGGAGATATTGGAAATAAGGATTATGAGAGAAGGAGGTGATTCCCAGTGCTCTGATTTAAACAGTTATGTGCATGATAGTGTCATTCAATAAAAGAATACATTGGAAGGAGAGCAAGCTTTATAGGCGGTCATTAATTGTATCTTTATTTTGTTCAATTTGAGGTACAGTCATCTCTCCAAAGAGAGACCCTGAGCAGATATTTAGATGCTGCATTTGGAGATGACAGGTTGGCATTGAAATATATACTTAAGAAACACCGGTATAGAGAAAATAAAGTCAGAGACTGGATGGGACTAATTAGAGCACAGAATGAAACAAAGATGACTGAAGATCTACTTTCAGGTACTCTAATACGTAAAGACTGAGAAAGGAGAATGAAAAGGAATAACCAGGGAGACAGGAGGAAAAGCAGAGGAATAAGGTCTCAGGGACCCCACTGGGAAAATAATGTTTTGAAAGGGAGTTTCAAATACTTAAATATTTAAAATACCATCCCCTGTGAAATCTGGTATTCTAAGATTTAAAATGTCCATTAGAGGGACGCCTGAGTGGCTTAGTTGGTTAGGTGTCTGCCTTCAGCTCAAGTCATGATCCCAGGGTCCTGGAACTGAGTCCCACATTAGTCTCTTTACTCAGCAGGGACCCTGCTTCTTCCTCTGCCTACTACTCCCCCTGCTTGTGTACTCTCTCTCTCTGACATATAAATAAATAAAATCTTTTTAAAAAGTGTCCATTAGATTTAGTGACATGGAAGTCATTGGTTGACATTAATAACAGTTACTTCACTACAAAACTAAATGTTAATTCTTTTAATAAATGCTGTGCAATTCACAGTTACTCTCTGTGGAAAGTTTTCCTCTCTTCTAGCAAAAGAGCTGTTTCATGCTCTTTACCCTTTAATACCAACCTTAAATAAACTATTTTTTTCTGAAGCAAATTCATCTGGAAATTAGTGAGGTCCAAAGAATCAAGAAAGGACAAGAGAGGGACACCTGGGCGGGTCAGTTGAGCGGATGCCTTTGGCTCACGTCGTGATCCCAGGGTCTTGGGGTAGAGTCCCACATCGGGCTCCTTGTCCGGTGGGGAGCCTGCTTCTCCCTCTGCCTGCTGCTCCCCCTGCTTGTGCACACTCTCTCTCTTTCTCTCTCTCTCTGACAAATAAAGAAAATCTTTAAAAAAAGGACAAGAGACACAAGTACTTATAAATCACAGGAGAATTTACAAATAGGAAAGGTTTTCCTTTTTCTTTTCTGATACTAAAGAACATTACATCTATTCATTTACTCAATCTTTTATTCAATGCAATTATACTGATCACCAACCATATACTACAACTGTGTTCAAAGTTAAGGATAAAAAAGTGACAAAGTTACTGTTCTGACTGTACTTTGGGTCAAGGGAGGAGGCCACCAAATATAAAGTATCAATAGTGTAATAAAGGATATGGTGGAAGAAACCAAGATTTTCATATGAACACACAGGAAGAACCCTTCACCTAGTTCTAGGAGATGAAGGAAGGTTTTTGGGAAGGCGTGAAGTATGAACAGCAGTTAGCCTATTGGAGATGAGTAGGGATAGAAGGATGAAGAGCATTCTAATCAAAAGAAACAAAATGCAATAGCCTAGAAGTCAAGAAGATCATAATGGCTTTAAGGAACAAAATTTAAATTTCGTGGGGAGGGTACATGCTGTACTGTAGAGCATGAAAAGGAAGAGCTGAAGATGGAAAGTAGGCAAGGGCCTTGCAAATTTCATAAACCCTCAGAGATCTGTGGAAACCACACAGAGTTCTACACAGGAAAACAACATGAGATTTTGTTTTTAGAAAAATTATTCTGGCTGTAGTATATAGAAATAGGGGCAGGGGCCCCAGTAAGAAGCAAGAAAACCACTGGAAGCTTCCTCCTGGCATCAGCAAAGAAATTATACACTCAGGCAAGAGATGATGATCAAGTGCTTCAATGTCTAATATGGTGGCCATTAGCAACATATGTCTACTAAAATGTGGCTAATCTAAAATGAGAAGGTAAAATATCTCAGTAATCATTTTTATCATGACTACATGTTGAAATGATAGTATTTTTAATATATTGGATTTAAATAAAATACTTTATTAAAATTAATTTCTTTGTTTCTTTTTACTCTTGTGGGTACTAGAAAATTGAAAATTTTACACATTGGGCTCATTATATTTCTATTGGACAAAACTGATTTAGAGCATTTGCATGGGAAATGGATAAAATTGAATAAACAAAGAGATATTGAGGTAGGACTTGTGTATCAGTTGGATATAGAGGATAAGGAAAAGGGAGGAATAAATGATTCCAAAACTTCTAATTTGAGCAACTAAATGAAAAAATGGTATATTGAAGAACAGCTAGGGATATGAAAGCCCTTTTTGTTTTGTTTTTAAGATAGAAGATTCAGTGTGTTTGGTTGAAAATATGAAGGAAGAGAGGAAGACAAAAAAGATATGTGAAAAGTACTTGAAGTGTCTCCCTTAAGTAAAAGAGATACACATTTATCTTATTGTAGCAAAAGAAAAACAGGGAAGGATGGAGTTTGGGATATAGTTAATTTGATAGATTTAGAGATAGTAAATTGACATTCCCAAGAAAAATGCTTCAATTTTCTCTGTGAAGAAGAAGGTTCATATACTTGGTCTCAGGACCAAGATATTGTCTTTAAAGTTTTGATGAAAATGGGAAAACTCTAGAGGAGCTGGAAGGATTCCAGGCAGCACTGAGACCAAAATGAACTTGGAGAGAGGACTGCAGAGAGCTGCTGGTCTTCAGCAGGCACAGAGAAAGGGGAATGCCAGATTGTCTGAGGAGAGGTTCCATTAGGTATTTTCAACAAGAGGACAGTGGAGCCAGGAAGTATGGGAATTGATAAGGGTAGGACTGAGGAAATAATCATAAAATCTCAGGATTTCCTGAAAGGAAGTAAAGAGAAGAATGGGTTGACCAGATGCTTGCAGAATTCCTTGATGTCAAAGTGAGAGAGCTGTGGTCAGTGGTATCTGGGAAATAAATATTTCAAATATTTCAGAGGGTGATGACATTGCCCTGGGAGTGGATATCTAAAATGGAGTGGAGGCGAAGGTCAATACAGATATGATCAAGGAATTGAGAGGCTTTAGATATTCACAGGGACATTAATTCACCTCAGGAAAACAGTGGGGTCTGGGTGAAGCAGGCAGTGAGCCAGAAGCATGTCTTTAAGGAAAGAGCGTGTGGGTGGGTTGGTGACAGGAGGGAAGTAGATTTATAGCATAGTAATTATCCAATACATGTTAGTTTCTCTTAACAGTTTATATACAAATTAATAAATGATCCTATTTTGTACTTTCACATTAAAATAATGTTCCATCCTTCTCTCCACAAACACATGGAGATACGATATATGTCTCCTCTCTCTCTCTCTCCACACACACACACACACACACACACACACACACACACTCACATATGCTCCTCACAGCTGATATACATTATTCCAGTTTTTAGACAAAATTGACACAAAGAATTGGGGAAAAATGAGATAAATTGTGCATTTCATTTTGTGCTTCATATAGAAAAAAAGATGTACATTTTTTTAAAGCATCATTAACAATAGCAACTTCATAAATGTGCTCAAATATTAGCTTCTAAAGGTTAGAGGCAGGCAATGCTCGTACATGCTGAAGAAGCATTTTTTAAGACAGATTTTTATAGTGAAAAGAGAACTTAAGTAGGAGTCAGAAAACACAATATCCAAGAAGCTTGATCAGTTATCAGGTGTTTGGGGCAAGACATTTAACCTTGCTGAATCTCCGCTTTCCCATCTGTAGAAGATGGGTGACGTTCACAGCTCCTACAACTCAGTGGGATCTTTGTGAGGATTAAGTAAGAAAGCATACAGGAAATTCCTTTGTGGCCTGTTTTATGTTCATATAAGTTATCTGAGGGGACATGGGACCTAGCTCTGGTAAAAATTTATCATGGTTCCAACAATACTAATAATATTCTCATTGAAAAGGAGAAATTAAGATTTGGGCCAAATTTATGATTTCTGAAGGAAAGTTACTTGTTTATTGATAATTGGTTATTCTGAACTTTGGTGGGATTTTTTTTCTTGTTTAGATTAGGTCCCAAAGTACATCATCTCTTAGATTTCCTTAAAAAAGTGTGGACCTGTGTCATCTCACTGGAGTCACCTGAAATGTTTGTTTAAATGACAGTTGCCTGGACTCAGCATCTAAAGATTCTGCCCTTTGGGTTGAACCTCAAGAACCTATATCCGAGCTGATGCTACACACACTATATTTTTTTAATTTGTTTTATTTGTTGAGCTATAATCCCCATATCATATAATTCACCCATTGAAAGGGCACCACTCATTGGTTTTATATATTTGCAAAGTTGTGCAACCATCAACATAAAATGAGATCTGTTGGGTTAGGTAAAAGTTTCATGGACGTGGAGACAGCTCTGTGGTTAATGTCTAAAGAATCTCTTCCCCAACCCCAAGTATAAAGATAGTTGAAAGACAAAATCATTACACTCCACCAGACTGCTCAGCTTTCTGAGAGCTGATGGATTTCTGCTAAACATATTTCTCCTATTTTACAAAAGAGTTAGGGGACACTATAGAGAAAATGCAAATGCTGCCTAACTAAAGGAGAGTGGAATTTTCCACCTCCCTGAAAATCTGGCGAGCCCTGGCCTTCTCTTTCCAGCCCATGTATCAGAAAGAGTTTGTAAGGGAAACGAATCATGATCAGGCTAAGGTTCCCCAGCTCCTCTTAAGGCCTACTTTCTGATCTATAAGTCTTTTTCTCTTCTTAAGAATTCAGGATCAATGCAACTTCCTAATATCTTTAGACAGAGCATGTCTCTAAAAGCTTATTGACATTTTCAGTTTGTCAGCTTCCAGAACTCCATTGTTGACTCAGTTCCACCTCTGTTTAATTAGAGGGGAAAGACTTTTAAACAAAAACACTTCATTGTTTCTGTAAATGGTAACATAAATGGTAAGGTATGAGCTAGAAACACCCAGGGCTTTAGAAGGAGTCACAGTCCTATTCAGGCTGATGTTTTAGATATTTTGCAAAGTGCTTTTCTTACTCCGTGGGGAATAAAATGTTTTGGAGAAGCATATTGGGAAAGCTAGGTAAGCTGCTTTTCTAGTTTTCACAGAGACGGTTTCTTATTTAGTGTACAGTGTGGTAAATTTCTTGAGAATCATACTCAAGAGGATTAAATATTTATATAATCTATTTTATCTATTATTATCTAATATTTTATTTGTAATGTTTATATGTATTATTATATGCATTATATAATCTCTTCCCTTCTAACAGAATTACTAATCACTCTAAGGAGGTCATATCAACAACTGAGTTTGATCATGAGGACAAAGACAATAACAAAAAAACTCATAAACTCTTTCAGAGGTTTAGACCAATAGCTCCTTTTTACAGATGAAAAACTAAGGTTCAGAGGTTTGTAACTTTCAGTTAGAACACACTTCTCTGCTTTCCTTAGAGTAGGTGGTCACACCTTTAGGGCACATTATCTTGAATTAAAGGTAAGAACTCAATTAAATATGATTTTCAGGGTGAAGCCCTAAAAGCTGTAATGAAGTAAGTTCTAGTCTCTGTTAATAGTTGAGTATTATATTTTCAAGATTACAACATTAAAATGAAAGCAGAGTTATGTTTTAGACTTGGTTATTTTCCATGATGTTGAGATACAACCAGACAGCAAGTTACGCTTTAAAGTTGGTTGTTTCCCTCTCCTGTACACAAAGATTGTCAATTCGGTAGAAAGCTCAGCTCAAACCAACTATGAATGGTTTCCAAATTCCAGAGACCTCTGTCTGCGAACATTTTTCAAACCGCCAGTAGTATTGCCACATATAGATCCCATCCAGGTTTAAAGCCTAGGCCCCCAACAATATCAACCTTGTTTATAAGTCGCCCCTAGTTCCAGGAAATACTTTGTCATCATGCACTTGACAATTTTTGGTTGCCATCAACCGCGTCACAAACTTAACACTCAGTTTTCCCAGTCAATCTTTCCAGGGACCCAACTCACCTCTCTGTTTGGGTTTCCATGCTGACATTTAGAAAAACAACAGTCACTCGACTCATAAAGCCCTTTCTCATGTTCGTACTAATTTTAATATTGACTTTCTCCTAAAAGCTCCAAAATATTTTAAGGTTTTTTTTTCCTTCTTTTGCAAGATTGAGCTTCCAACTTGTGTTTTTTTAAGTGCTTCCAAATTTTTTCTTAACATATGTTGCACGAAGTCTGTCCTATTAACAGAACCCACTCCTCTTCCACATAACATAAAAATCCAAAGATTTAGCCTTTCAGAGAGCATTTCTAGGTTGTACCATTAATTTAAGCTTTGTGTTTCGCTCAAATCAATTTGTTTAGATTAGGTTCTCTCAAGTCACTTTATAATCATCAAAGATTCTGAGTTCAAATCCATTTCTGGAACACCCAGTTTAATATATCTGGATGAGGACACATTTCTTTATATGTGAGGGAAGTGAAAAGATTGTTTTTAATGAACATAGCACTATAACATTTGATCCTAACATTTTTGAACAGCTCTCTCTTTGCTTTCCCCCTTCCACTCAGGAAACTCTGTTTAAAATGATAGGATTGGATAAATATGTGTATCAAATTAAGAATTTTAGAGAAGTATAATTGTGTGTGATTAAGCACTTTGATGCTAGAATCAGACTGCCTGGGACTGGATCTTAGTTCTGCATCCTACCTGTCCAACCTTGAGAACATAAACATTATCCTTTCTGCACCTCAATATTTTTTTTTAAGATTTTACTTATTTATTTGAGAGAGAGAACACAA
This sequence comes from Lutra lutra, assembly GCF_902655055.1. NCBI lineage: Eukaryota > Metazoa > Chordata > Mammalia > Carnivora > Mustelidae > Lutra > Lutra lutra. Next base: position 54,667,092 of record NC_062280.1, on the reverse strand, counting down.
GCAGGGGAAGAAGCAGAGGGAGAGGGAGAAACAGGCTCCCGGCTGAGCAGGGAGCCCAATGCCAGTCTTGATCCCAGGACGCTGGGATCATGACCTGAGCCATACAGACAGGCACTTAACTGACTGAGCACCCCTGCACCTCAAGTTTTAAATAGGAATAACAAAAGCTAAATGGAGACTGAGTAGTAAATATATGCAAAGCACTTAGAACCATGCCTGTCACATAGAAGTAATATATGTCAGCTATTTATATATAAATGCATTTGACTGAATAAAATTTATAGATCAGTTACCAGAAATATAGATGCCATAGAGTTTGGAGGCTATACACGTGAGATCCCCAGCATACATAAATAGGATAATTCAGAGAGGAATTTGAGAGAGATTCCTTATTTTTTACTTACTATTTTGAACTTTTACTTTATTTTATTGTATGTGTGTGTGTTTTAAGATTTTTATTTATTTAGAGTGACAACACAAGCAGGGGAAGTGGCAGAGGTAGAGGGAGCCTGAAGTGGGGCTTGATCCCAGGACCCTGGGATTATGACCTGAGCAGAAGGCAGACACTCAACCAACTGAGACATCCAGGTGCCCCTATTTTATTGCTTTATTTATTTATTGCCTTGAAGACTTTTACATATGGCCTTTCATTTCATCTTGCATCATAAAGAAGTAATCCTGTAGCAGGAGGTGTTCAAAGATCCTTCTGTGGTTGTTATTTGTGATTGGATTCAGTTCTGATACACATTTCATCATGAGGCTAGGATTTGATCAAAAACTTTCCAGATGATTTAGATTAATCTGAGTCATCACAATCCTGGAATTTCTCCATGACAAAAGTACAGAAAAGAACAGAGAAGTCTGCTGAGGAGCAGTTTGAGAGAGGGCAAGAGGGTTGCTTGCTCCCACCCATCAGAAAGGCAGTTCATAAACACTAACCAGATCTCTCACAGGCTTGGGGCAAGGCCAGAAGCTGAAACAAATATTTAGAGTGTAATTTAAGATGATTGATCCTTTATTTACTTTGTTTTGGTTAGGTAAAGTCAATGACCCAGGCATTGCAAAGATGTTTCTGCTTACAAGTTTGGTTGATGGTTGTTGAAATACTCAAGCTACTTATAGGACTTCACTTGTTCATTAAAGGAGTTGTCAGAGACCGAGATCAAATAATTTCCCATTGGTGAATGGAGATCAAGCAGATTTAAATCTTCAATGGGGAAAACATACAGTGCAATTTACTACCTATCTATCTATCTATCTATCTATCATCTATCTTCATTCACTCATTCTGAGAGATGAGTGATAGAGAGAATAGTGATGTCCTTAAAACTTCAATGCCTCAATAATAGTGAAGACTTTCTTAGAGTATATGAATCCAAATCTGTGATGTTTTGTGTAGAGAATTTAGCAATTCATTGTTTGCTTTCTTGTGTTATTCTCCAGTCCTGCCATCCAGGTAAATCTCACCTTCCTGAGCAGGTTTCAGGACCTGCATTATATTGAGCTGTGATTCAACTGTCCTATAGCTTCACAGCAGGTATCCTAGCCCTGACCTCAAACTCTCAAGATGTTGTCAAATATGCTGTTGGCAGTACCATGGTGACACGGGCAATGGGCCTCTCAAGGTAAGTACTGTGTGTACACTCGGATACAATCCATGCCTCTAGATAAGACGCTCCCAACTAAGGCCAGAGGTCAGACTATCTGCTATGGGAGGCCAGCGGAATATGTAGTGATAGGAGGAAGGCCATTGTGACTCTTAGCTTACATGCACGCGCTGCTATCAATGCACACAACCCACAGTTCATCCACAATCAGTCTTTCAGCTAATTTTGGGGTTTGGCCCTGTGAATATAAAAATGAATGACATTTAGCTCTACCTTTAAGGACTGTGTAGCTTGTAGAAATAACACCCTGAAACAACAGGGTTAGAAAGAAAGAAAAGAGTGCTTGTGATTTGAATAGAGGACTTCTCCAAAGTGAAAACAAGGTGAAAAGTGGAAATGATAATTACATCGATGAGATATTTTTTTTTTGCCTATACAACGGCCAAGTAGGATTTTAACAATATCCACTCTCTGTAATAAAAACTAAAACTCCACACATGTCAGCTCCTACAAAAAGGGTAAACACTAGCCTTTACAGCTTTGACATTCTGAAATAAGGAGGGTAAATTAGTTACATAGACTTGAACAATTTTAAACTAAGAAATTTTCACATAATTAAGTGATACAGCTTTTAACCAGCCTTTAATTTATAATCCCACTTGTGAATCCATAGAGAATCTCATTTAAAAATTAAGACAGCTTTTAATTAAGACAGATCATTAAACAGGACAATTTGTATTTGATACGAAGAACCCTTGATTATAACATTGTTCCATATTTTAGTCTAATCTCAGAAATGTGTCAATATGTATGTTAAAGTAACTTGCACTGTTTATTATTTTTAGACTATTAATAGCATATAGCCAAATTTGTTTACATTTATGATTTCAAGATTAAAAAAAATTCTCAGAAGCATATAGGCAGGCTCTATAGAAAGGAACAAAATATCAGCTTCATGAAATGCCCCCATAACACCACCTTCCCTACACAATGGGGAAACATCTAAAGAGATTTAAAGAAAAAAATAACTAAAAATATTTTTTTACTTTTATAAGCTATCTTTCAGGCATGAGGGGTTTCTTAAGTATGCCTCTTCTCAGAAAATATCATGCCCTGAGTTATAATCTCAAGAATTCAGAGATGATTCAGAATTAAGATTTCAAAAATGTAGAAGTAGTGATATGAAAGAAATTGCACAGTTTTTCTTATCTCATCTGGGCTCATTAATCCAGTTGAAAATGTGATATCAGATGAATTCTGCAGCTTTGGAATAATCTTAATCTGTAGTATTTCCCTAGTCTGTTCTTTCCTATTTTTTTGTTTTTACTTCTCTTTTCCAATTAGCCAAATACAAATGTTTATGTGCAAATCTGTACCTCTCAATTTATACAGAACCCCTCTCCATGTTTAGTGACAACTTAAATAATATCTGTTCTTCTCTAGTTTTAACACTTGTTCAAAATGATAAACAGCTTCTCAGTAATGATTCCATTTGTTTATCTCTGGTTATCCAAAAATCTCACTAAAATAAAAATAAAGGAATGAAATAAGATATAAGCCCATGGGAGGAAAAATAATGTGAGAAAAAATTATTGAAGAGAGGTCAATAAATTTGGAAGAAGGAAAACAGACAGATGCATCCTAAGAAGGCTTGGAATATACTAGGTAGCTAAAAAGGTGGGAGTGGTGGCTAGGATTGAAAATGGAAAGATTGGGGTGCCTGGGTGGCTCAGTCAGTTAAGCTGCTACCTTTGGCTCAGGTCATGATCCCAGTGTCCAGGGATCGAGAGCCTGCTTCTCCCTCTGCCTGAGCTGCCTGCTCTGCCTGCTGCACCCTCTTGCTGGTGCTCTCTCTCTCTCTCTGACAAATAAATAAAATCTTTTTATCTGAAAGTCAGAGGGAATTAAAAAAAAAAAGAAGAAGAAGAAGAAGAAAGAAATCCAAACCCCAGCTGTGAGCCTCCCACGTCCTCTTATCCTTTAGTACAAAGCCACTCAGCTACCCACACGGCCCTACCACCACCACTCCTCCCATCTAGGGAGCTATCACCCTCCCAGGCAGGTTTTATACTTCTGGGCGGATTTCTATCTTTGGCAAGAGTCAGAGATTCATTTTCCAGATTAATTAAATCACAGAGAACCCACACTCCATGAAACAATGTACATCAGAGAAGGGGAAGTGAGCCCTTACAGAAAACAGGGAAAATGTGTAAAATTCCTATAAAATATCAAAACATCTCAGCCCTGTTCCTTGCTCTGCTCTCAGAAGAGATCATCAAACAGGAAGCTGGAATGTGTATTAGGCAGAACAGTGACCTCCTAAAGATGTCCATGTCCTAATCCTCCAAACATCTGAACACATACAGGCCTAGGGGGAATTAAGGTTGCAGATGGAATTAAGGTTACTAATCAGTTGACCTTAACATAAGATTATCCTAGATTATCTGAGTGGCCCCAAGTAGTCACCATAGGGTGTTCTAAATGTGGGAGAGGCAGAAGCGTCAGAGTCAGAGTCAGAGTGATGGGATATAAGAAAGACTTGACCAGCCACTGCTGGTTTTGAAAATGAAAGAAAGCCATGAGCAAAGGAATATGGTCAGCTGCTAGAAAGGAGAAAAGGCAGGAGAATTGGTTCTCCTGTAGACCCTCTGGAAAGAAACCCAGACCTGCTCACACCTTGATTTTAGCCCAGCAAGACCCAATTTGGGCTTCTTAACTACAAAACTATGAGATAAATCAGTGTTGGTTCAATCTGCAGTAGGTGAGCTTGTGGTCATTTTTATTTATTTATTTTTAAAGATTTTATTTATTCATTTGAGAGAAAGAAAGAGTACAAGTGGGGAGAGGGGGGAGGCAGGCTCCCCACTGAGCCAGGAGTCTGACTGGGGCTCAAAGTGGGCTTCAACCATAAGGCTTGATCCCAGGCCCCAGGATCATGGCTTGAGCCAAAGACAGACATTAAACTGATTGTGCCACCCAGTCTCCCTCATTTTTTACAGCACTTTTAGAAAATTGATACAAATGACCTGGCCAAAATAAAAGGCCAACAAATACTGAGATTTGTATAACTAGGCCCTTCTCCTTTCATCCTACAGTAGTAAAACCTCAAGTCAACAACCATTCCCCTCATATACACATGCACAGGGCCTCCAATTAGCAAGTAGAGCTTCTAAAGAGAAACGACCAGCTATCCCTAGAATGTGAGTGCAATCTCCGAAATGTAAAATAGAAATAAATATTTTTTTAAATATAAAATTTAAAATAGAAGAAACAGAAATGTGGAGGACTGAAAAAATTGTGTTAGAAACCTAAATTTTTTTTTATTTTTATTTTTTTAAAGGTTTTATTTATTTATTTGACAGAGAGAGAGATCACAAGTAGGCAGAGAGGCAGGCAGAGAGAAAGGGGGAAGTAGACTCCCTGGGGAGCAGAGAGCCCGAGTGGGGCTCCATCCCAGGACCCTGAGATCATGACCGGAGCTGAAGGCAGAGGCTTAACCCACTGAGACACCCAGGCGCCCCACAAAAACCTATAATTTATATAATCAGGAAGCTAAGAGAGAGAATGTATCCATAAACCAAGAAAAGTAAATTAATGAAGAAAAAGAAGTAGAAAAGGAAAAGAATTAAAGTTCATAGAAATTTAAAAACATGTCAGCAGACAATTGTAAAGTTAATAGAATTTTTAGAATCTGAAGCTGGAGAAATCACCCAGAAAAAAAACAGTATCAAAGGACAATGGAATATTACTCAGCCATAGAAAAGAATGAAATCTTGCCATTTTCAGTAACATGGATGGATCTAGAGGATATCATGCTAAGCTAAATAAGTCAGTCAGAGAAAGACAAATACTGTATGATTTCCTTCATATGTGGAATTTAAGAAACAAAAGGAAGAAAAAAGAAGACCAAAAAACCAGACTCTTAACTATAGAGAACAATCTGAGGGTTGCAAGAAGGGAGGTGGGTGGATGGGATGACAGGTGAAACAGGTGATGGGATTAAGAGTACACCGATCCTGGGTGCCTGGGTAGCTCAGTGAGTTAAGCCTCTGCCTTCAGCTCAGGTCATGATCCCGGGGTCCTAGGATAGAGCCCCACATCAGGCTCTCTGCTCAGCAGGGAGCCTGCTTCTCCTTCTCCCTCTGCCTGCCTCTCTGCCTACTTGTGATCTCTCTCTCTCTGTCAAATAAATAAATAAATTAAATATTTTTAAAAATCAGTTAAAAAAAGAGTACACCAATCCTGATGAGCACCGAGTAATGGGTAGAGTTCTTGAATCACTATGTTGTACACCTGAAATTAATATAATGCTGTATGTTAGTTACACAGGAATTTTTAAAAAATAGTATAAAGGACAAAAAGACTAGTCACAGGAAAGGGAAAATAAGAAAATCGAGCATGCAACACAGGAGGTTCACAATTCTTCTTTTAATTCTTCTTTTAGTAAGAATTCCAGATAGAGAATGAGACAGAGAGAACATGCACACAAATTGGTAAGAGGAAACATTAAAGAAATGATATTTTTAAAATACCATTACTGGCGAACATGTTCCCAGTGAATTATTGGTACAACGAATGAAAAGAGGCAGGAATCAAAGGATGGAATGCTAAGATTTCAAAACACCTGCCTTAGGGGTGAGTACTTCCAGAGAGAAAGCAGAGATCACACTCAAGGAAGGGTAAGGGCAAACCCAAGATGCCAGGAGAGTAGGGAGATGCACCAGGAGGAAATGTTTAGCCTTGAATTATTTACCTATTTGAACTATCAATCAAATGGGAGTAAATAAAACTTTATCAGGCAAGAAAGTTCTCAGAAAAGAGCCCTCCATGTGTGATTTGCTAAACAAAAATGGGGCAGGGAAGGAGGGGAAATCTTAGATTCAGAAAATAGTCAATACAAAGGAATGGCCCAGGGAATTAACTGGTATGCAGAGTACTGAGAAAACAGTCCATCTGTTACTGGAGGAGGGCAGAGGGGTGAGGGGATAGCACAAAAAAAAACAAGCAAGCAAGGAGAACTTGATGTTTTGGCTCTATTGATATGTTTCTCACTTCAGTAGGATAGTTTAACTTTTAAAAATTAATATGAAGATTCCTGGGAGGTAAATAATGCTAGATGTACAGCAAGTGAAACAAACGTAACAACAACAAAACCAGATTATAAATTACCCAGGAAACTGAAGTTATAGACACAAAGGAAATGTAACATAATAAGTTACATATTCATCTATAAACAATATTTATATAGACAAGGCAATATAAATAATTAATGTTGACTTAACCAAAAAATTGATATAATAATATTTGGAGGATGGGGGCCATGGAAGAGCACTAAGTCCTCACCTGTTAGCTCTGGGAGGTAGTAACTGATGTCTAAAACCAGTAACTATAAATGGCACTAAAGGCATCAAGAAATAGATGGTAGAGTCTATGAGACAGAGTTAAAAGAACCAGAAGTCATTACTGCTGGGAAGATGGATGGGAGGGGTGGGTCCCGTAGGAGAGATGGAGCAGAAAGCTTCTGTGTTTGTATTTGTATTGTATTTGTATATAATACTTTGATTTAAAAAATTAAAATAAAAAAAATGGCTGAACTATTTACTAAGTTGTGAGCCACACTGAGAGAATTATCATACATAAGCCCCTTTCCTCCTTTCCATAAAATAGAACTACATATAGCAATAGTGGTCATTTTAATTGCTAGAAGGCTTGAGTTATGAGTTTCCACATCTTTAAAACTCATATTGATTACCTGAGTCATTTTTTTTTAAATTGGGAAATACTAATAAACCATCCAGTGGTAAATATTATCTGTCATCTAAGACAAATGAGCATTTCTTTGTTAATTATGCTTAAAACACAAGTATAAATGGCTCTACCTCAACTACATAAAACACATATTTGATGCACACTGAAAAATAGAGATGGTATCTCATGAGATTCCTTCATTCCTTTTTCTTTTTCCTTTTCCTTTATTCCTTTCTTGCTTTGTTTTTTAGACGTCTCTATTTTCCCATTTTAAAAACTTGATTAGATATTTCTCTTACAATCAAGAAACATATATATGTATATATTAGTTTAAAACTCAATTTAAAATAAAATATTAACATAAAATCTGTACATACCGTGTAATATGCACACAAGAGAAAGACAACACAATGACACTCAATTTTAATGATGGTTATCTTCTTTTGAAGGAGAAAAACCTGTTTTTTCCTTTCTAATTTTCCCTATTTTTCAAACGTCAGTAGCAACATTTCAGTACATCTAAATACTAAGTAAAGTAAAGAACATTTTCCTTACAGTGCTGGCAGCTTCTTTCCTTTGAACCCAAGCACTTTACAGCAAGCAGGAACCATGTGTGAAGGGGGCTGCCATATGCAGTTGGCCAACAACAGCAAGTATATGGAGACTAAGACTACGAGGGGGATTGTGGGAATCCTCTTAACTTTAATTCTTCTTCTGTGCACTGTGTGGCAACTGGCTTTGATGGGACTTACAGCATCTCCAGCATCAGGAATTGGTCCTGGGGTGTCAAGTTGATTAGGATGACCCCATTTCCATTAGCACCAGCACTAGTTCAGGAACAGACTAACTGAGGGCTGAGCTAACAATGTGTGGCATTCCCTGGCCCCAGCCATGGCTCAGAGGTGGTCCAATCTCCTCAGGCCTGGAATTCTGTTCCCAGTTTCAGGAAGAGGATTCTCTCTCACTGTGTGGATCCTGGCAGCCACCCTGAGATGCTTGCCCAGAGGCAAAACCAAAACACGGAAGAAGGCAGAACAGAAATGATCACAGAAAAGTAAAACCAAAGTCCTAATGCCCACCACAAGATCTAAAAGATCTATGATTTTTCATTTACCTGGAACGATAAATCAACTTTATTGTTTAAGCAGGGGGAGTCAAACTTTGCAAACCTAAGTATGTCACTTGATGCCATAGGAAAATTTTGTATGCCAAGCATATTCTAGACGTTCTCTTATTTAATCTGCCCAAAACCATGCTGTCACATTTTATCACTCTGATTTTTAAGTCAGGAAACTAGTGATGTTGGTAAATTACCCAAGGATAAAATTGAGCAACAATTTTGCTAATTTTTACTTTGCTAAGAACATTTTTAAAAAGCAGCATGTTTGTACACAACTATTCCATAAAAGGAAGAATATTCCAGTGAAAAATTAAGATGGCCATTGTCTGAGAACTAAAGATAGTCCCTTTCAAGAAAGCACTGTTGCATCATTATATGGATATTTCCACCATGGACCGGTGAAAGCTCCATGGGTGGGCACTGGGCCAGAGGCATAAGTCATATTCTGATTCAGCAGGACTTGAGTAAGGTCTGGAAATGGGTTTTTAAGATTCCTTCAGGTAATTCTGAAGCGTGACCACCTGGAACTACCATTCTAGGAGACATAAGATATGCTTTAATTGGAACAGGTCCCTGTTACCTACTTTCCCCACACATTTCTCTCCTCTTGTCCAGTCTGCTTCTACCGCACTTCAGGCCATACTCCCCAGCCTGGCAGACCCATGAATCATGTTTTTTCTGGCCCTCAATTTCTAATAGTTAAGCATGTTTTCTCTTTTTCTTGTTGCCTCTGTGATTACCCGGTTCCATTTTGACTCATTTTCTTATTCAGAACTACCCAGGAAAGAACAAAAGGCTTCTTTTAGGAGCCATTACCCACAAGCTTACAGAAAGGAAACACTGGTATGAATATTCCTAAAGACTGCACACCTTAGATGTTTACCTTGGAAGGTACAGAGTAATTCAATTCAATTCAAAATAATGTATGATTGCATCCTTCATCAATAATTTTATCTGAATATATTTTATTACTTGGGGCAACAGAATTCCATGGCACTTTGAAAATAGACTCAATATTTCTGTGGTCTTATAATAATGATGATAATATGATCCAGGTGACTAAAGAACTATTCAATTGTTGACACTTTCTATGTTCTTTTTTTCCATCCAGTTTCCAAGATCAAAGACTTACTGTGTTAAATAGACTCTTAACTACGGAGAACAAACTGATAGTTACCAGAGGAGGTGGGTGGAGTAGGTGATGGGAATTAAAGAGTACACATGTTGTGTTAAGCACCCAGCAATGTATAAAATTGTTGAATCACTCTATTGTACACCTGAAACAAATATAATACTCTATATTAACTATCCTGGAATTAAAATTAAAACTTAAAAAAAAAAAAAAACCCCAACCAAAAAACCCCAAAGACTTACTATGTTACTTGCTAGAACTCAGCTATTGCTCATTTTCCCTTTCTCTTATTCTCTCTCCAGCTCTTTCTCACCACTCCTCCCTGCTCTGCACCTTGTCTCTGCTATTGACATTTCTGGCATCCATCCCTCACTCCGTTAACCTTCCTTCCCACTGTGAGAAGATCTGATTATATTGGTTTGGAATCACCCACCAGCTTCTGATCCCTTGGTCTAATTCATAGTGATCAAAGTAATGCGATGGGTTTCATACTAAGCATTCAGCTATTTTTTCCCCAAAGATTTTAGTAAGGGTAATACAGCTGGAAAAGCCTCTGAGGCTCCATAACCATTGAAAACAATTTGGTTTGGAAAATATTTAAAATATCTCCAAGCAAGACTTAGCTAGGCAGAGAAAGAGAGAGAGAGAGAGAGAGAGAGAGAGAGGAACATGATACCCTGAGTAATGACTGCTCTCACTTTTCTTCTTCAAAATAGGGAGATAACAATGTCATCCCTGAAGTCTGGATTTCCTTAGCCACGGATGGAGGGAAAGCCCAGATTTATTTGCTACTTTAGCAACTTCAGAACGAATGCCTGAAGGTGTGAGAACTTGCCTCCTTGCTTCCACACTGCCTTCATGACATGACTCCTGCCAAGCTCTATAATGTCTCCTCTCTGATTCTACATGCATAGAATGTTCAGCTGTATCTAATTATTTTCAGTTCTTTTTCCATATGTTTGCAGAACCTGCTTTCTCATTCTTTTCAACCCTTTCAAACTTTATTTACCTGGCCAAATTCTACCTGAATTCAAGATTCAACATAAGCATGATTTCTTTCCTAAGCATAAATGGTCTTGGTGGCCCTCTATGGGAGACACTACTCCTTACCCAGACAAAAGCCATTCCTGTTTTTATTCTTTCAAATCAAACCCCAAATTTGTTCAGAAATCAGGCAACAATCCCCAGTTCTTGGGAAAGGTGGCTCTAGCAGTTGGTCTAAGTGTTGCCAGGGGACCATTTTATAACCAATAAAATGTAAAGAGAAGTGTATTGAATGGTTTTCTCTCCTTGACTGGTGTAAAAGGAGACACTTCACATGCACACAACACATCCTGCTTCCTGCATTTAAACACTTTTCCTGCATTTAAACACTTTTTAGCGGGGACAAGTGTGCCAGACACACTTGTGTTATAGCCATCATTTGACTTTGAAGGCAAGGCCAGTAGATTGTGGAGCTGGCAGCCTTAATGTCATTAAGACACTGAGCTCAAATTTGTTGAAACCACAGCTAGTTGATTCTTTTGTTGCCTGCGGCTGAAATCATCCCTTACTGTTACCTCCTCTGTGTGCATAAATGCAATCACTGGAGTGTCCCAGTCATCTCCTCTGAATCAATTCTGCCTAAGAGTGAAAACATCTTTACTCTTAAGCTGTCCTACATTATTGACAACAGGAAAGAACCCGTAATTGGGTACATTTGGATACATATTTACTATGCTGATAAAAATAAGGCAGCTACACTGGCAAAAAGATCTCATGTGATCATTGAGTGGTAGAGTTTAGTATAAACCCATATTGACCAGAAATTGTCTTTGCAGTATGCCTGCATACAGAAATACAAAAAAGAAAAATTTTAGCTGTGTAGAAATGAAAAATGATTTCTGGTCTAATGATTTTCAAAGTCTCCCAATAAGACCAAACCTCACATTGTGGGAGCCAAAATCATCCATCATCAGCTATATATGTTTCTTGGTCTATATTATTTCTGTCCCAGACACTGGAATTCTGGACTTCTCCCAGAGAAGAGAACTGTCATCCTGTCACATGATTGCAATTGGCAAGTCTTACCAAGAAAGTTTGGCAGATTCTTAGAACAGGACTAACATATGTTTTATATATGTGTGGGTAGGTGTATATATAGCCATCCATCTACATACATATATGTATACTTATTTATTTATAAGCCTTACTTAAAGTTAGAAAAATTAATTTAGATGCATATGGATAAGTCACACAAATTAGCAGTAGTTTAAAAGGAATTAGTATAACCCTAAAAGAAATCGTTCTGATTTTTTTAAAGTAAAAATGCCAATGCAAATTTCCAAAAGTAGAACGTCATATTAATAACTTTTATCTTTAGGTTATTGCTCATTTATATCACTGATTCATTCATCCATTCAACAAGTGTTTATGAAACCAACTACAAAGACATGTAAGATACAAAGACAAAGTCCTTGCCCTTGAGAATCTGGGTGGGCCTCATCCAATCCACCAAGGGCCTGAATAGAACAAAAAAGATAAGGCAGGGAGAATTTGCTCAATATGCCTATTTTGGAGTTGAGACATCAGTCTTCTTCCTTCAGACTCAGACTGGAACTTATATCATTGGCTTTTCTGGTTCTCAGGCCTCCAAGCATGGGCTGGAACTTATCATTCACTTTCTGGGTCTCCCACTTGCTGATCAGAGTTCAGACTCCTACAGTTACATAAGCCAACTCCTTATAATATCTCTATTGATCAATTGATTGATTATGTTCTTTTGGTCTGTTTCTCTGGAAAATCGTGACTAAATACAACTACCCATTTGAGATATACAGCCAGAATTTAAAGTGATCCTGGCCAGCATAGTTACTGTGTCTCCATCACAATTCAGTGGTTTTGGTGCACAGGGTCTATCAGGTGTGATCAGGATTGAAGCTCAGCTGGGTGAGAGAGGGCAGCAGAGAGAAGGGGATGATAATGAAGGGTCAGGAGATCCAGAAACTGAGAGTTGAAGGTATTAGATGTATCATCCATGTGGTTTTGAAGTCAGTAAGAGGGAAGTCTGTGAGAATAATAAAAACACAATATGCCATATGCTAAAGTTATCATATAAGAAGGCAATGAAGTTCTCTAGATGACAACAATGAGGAGAGGTAGTAGGTAACAAAATCTGATGATACAAACTTCAAAGAGCTGGGTGTTTGGAATGATTTTTACAAGGCACATCCAGGTTTTACCTGCAGTATGCTAGCAAAGGCAATACTCACAAATGAAATTGAAGATGCAGACAAGTTTGCTGGTGATGCACTGTTAGCTCCAGGTATCAGAGTGGAAGGGTTTGAGGTAGCAGAAGTAGTAATAGATAAGTGGACATACAAATGTATAGGGTAGAGACTAGCAACCTTTTTCTACAAAAGGCCCCAAAATAAGAGGTTTCTGCACAGCAAAGGGAATAATTGACAAAACTGAAAGGCAAACTACTGAGTGGAAGAAGATAATTGCAAATGACATATCTGATAAAGGGTTAGTATCCAAAATACATAAAGAACCGATACAACTCAACACCCAAAAAACAAATAATCCAATTAAAAATGAGCAGAAAATATGAACAGATATTTCTCCAAAGAAGACATACAGATGGCCAACAGACACATGAAAAGATGCTCATCATCCCTCAACATCAGGGAAAATACAAATCTAACCTATAATGAGATATCACCTCACACCTGTCAGAATGGCTAAAATCAACAACACAACAAACAACAGATGGTGGTAAGGATGTAGAAGAAGAGGAACCCTCATGCACTGTTGGTGGGAATGCAAACTGGTACAGCCACTGTGGAAGACAATATGGAAGTCCCACAAAAAGTTAAAAATAGAACTACTCATGATCCAGTAATTGCATTACTGGGTGTTTACCAAAAAATACAAAAACAGTAATTCAAAGGGATACATGCAATGCACCTCTATGTTTATTGCAGCATTGTTTATAATAGCCAAACTATGAGAACAGCCTAATTGTCCATTGATAAATGAATGGATAAAGAAGACGTGGTATAGATATACACAATGGGCTATTATTCATCCATAAGAAAACAATGAAATGTTGTCATTTGCAACAACATGGATGGAGCTAGAGGTATAATGCTAAGTGAAGTAGGTCCCTCAGAGAAAGACAAATACCATGTGATTTCACTCATATGTGGAATTTAGGAAACAAAACAAAGAAGCAAAGGAAAAGAAAAGGAGAGAGTCGAACCAAGAAACAGACTCAACTACAGAGAACAAACTGATGGTTACCAGAGAAGAGTTGTGTTGGAGGCCAAGAGGAATCCGTGAAGGAGGGATAGGGATTAAAGAGTACACTCACCATGATGAAATAAAATAATTTTAAAAAAGAAAACAACTATGTAAAAACAATAAATAAATAAATAAGAAAAAAGAAAATGACAACAAAAAAGACCATATAGCAAAACAAACATTTTTTTTTTTTAAGATTTTATTTATTTATTTGACAGAGAGATCACAAGCAGGCAGAGAGGCAGGCAGAGAGAGGAGGAAGCAGGCTCCCTGCTGAGAAGAGAGCCCGATGCGGGGCTCGATCCCAGGACTCTGAGATCATGACCTGAGCCGAAGGCAGTGGCTTAACCCACTGAGCCACCCAGGCGCCCCTAGCAAAACAAACATTTTAAGCTTTGCAGGCCAGATGGCCTTTACCATAACTAGTCAACTTGGCCTTCTTAATATGAGAGCAGCCATAGAGAATATGTAGAGAATATGTAAGGAAATGGGTGTGGTTTTGTTCCTATAAGACTGTATTTACAAAAACAGGCAGTGGGCTGGAATTGGCCCATGGGTAATAAAAAGAGCAGGTAACAAAGTGAGCCTGAGCTTCTGATTGTGAGCTAGGTAGGAAACAGAAATGTGGGTCAAAATGGATGTTTGATATCTTTAAAGAAGAGGAGGACAGCCAGTTTAAGATGAAAGACGTGAGGCTATCAGGTATCTGCTGGCTGCTCCTTAGCTCCCAGATGTGGCAGTGAGGAACGTGGGAAGACCCTGACATGGAACTGCTGTGATGGGGCAAGGAGCATTCGTTTTGGTGAGTGCTTCTGCTTTTGGATGGTAAATGGCTCTCGCCTGGAGTGGGAGGCCTGGGAGGACCACTTCACCAGGAAGCTCAGTGTTGTTCACTCGAGTGACTTGACTCTGGTTCAAGGGGAAAGGGCAAGACAAGGCTTCGCAGAGGTGGAAACACATTGACTGTGTTTCTAAAGAACGAAGATGCAAGTGTGGCCAAATATGGGGAGGGGCAAAGTTGAATTACTCCACTCACATCTATATCCCAGAGCTCAGTCCCTGCATAGGTTTAGTTACTTTAATATCTAAAAATGATCCAATAGCTTCCAAACAATCAGTCTCTAGATTTTGTTAAACTTCAAATTATCTACTTGAGGACCTGGTATTTTGCATTAGACTCATTTAGAGTCACTCATCAGTCACTCATTTTGACAGTATTTTGAACTCAGTCTATAGAAACAATTTAAAAAAGACCCCTGGGTTGAGTTCACTGCAGATACTAAGTAAACTCTACACCTGGAGATGGCCTCTCGGATGCTCATTTTAATGATTCTTGAACAACAGGTGTTCACCCCCATTTCTGAACAACAGGTGTTCACCCCAGCCCTTATTAGACCCTACAGAACTGAACAAAACATCATTGATGTTGCTGTTGTCTTGTTGATACTATTTAAACAGATTCCCCAAATGTTTAAATTATTCCTTGATAACAAACCAGGGCACTTTATAGGGAGAGAATAACTCTTTAAGACCTCTGGAGTATAATTTGGTGTATTTTGCTAGTAATCTGGAAGTATCTAATGTGCCTCTTGATCATAAATGCAGCCCTAGGATACTGGTTTATTGCTTATAGTTGTGAGGTTTCCGTTATGCTGATGACAAAAGGGATGGGACTGTCTTTTAAGAGAATGCTTCATTTGATCCTACTGAAGACAAACACAAAAAACCATTTGATTCAATTAAAATACATAAGTGTGAAAAACAGTCTTCTTTATGTAAGCCATTTCTGCCTTATAGTATATTTATATTGTAATCAAAGACATCTGATGGTGGATTGAATAAAATTTAGTATTTGTGTACCAATTATTTATTATATGCAGAGTGCTGGGAAATAAAGTTGAACAAGGCCTGATGCCTTATATATTTGACATATACATATCCTTTGTATAGGATTATATGTAGAGATATCTACATATAGATACATACCCTATATCTGAGACTAAGAAAAACCAGTAATTAGACTATTTGAATTATACAACATCAATTACATAAAAAATAATAGCAGTTCACGATTATGGAACCCTTACTATTACTCAACGTTATAGTAACATTTTCATGCATTAATTCATTTACTTCTCACAATAGCACTAGAAGGTGGGTACTGGTATCACATCTTAAAGATAAGTAAAATGTGACTAACAGCTAGTTAGTGCAGAGTTGAGTTTCAGAACTAGATCCATTTGACTTCAAAGCCCTTGATCTTAATCTCGATCTCATTATGCTTCGGAAACACACATTTTAAGCTGGGTAAAATCAATAAGTAAAAGCCAGTTATTGTGGGGCGCCTGGGTGGCTCAGTGGGTTGAGCCGCTGCCTTCGGCTCAGGTCGTGATCTCAGGGTCCTGGGATCGAGTCCCGCATCGGGTTCTCTGCTCGGCAGAGATCCTGCTTCCCTCTCTCTCTCTGCCTGCCTCTCCGTCTACTTGTGATCTCTCTCTGTCAAATAAATAAATAAAATCTTTAAAAAAAAAAAAAAAAAAAAAAAAAAAAAAAAAAGCCAGTTATTGTAGAATATGGATTTTTGCCACACTTGACAGACAGAAAAATGTGACATTTCAACTTCTGGCAATAGGTCTTCAAGAGTTCTTCTTAAAATGCAAATTTGTACTCCTAGAAGGATAACACATCTAAAAAAATAAACATTTTCAAGCTCTTAACACAAGTATCCTTGCAAAATCTTAAGTGGATGGGACAAAAGACACGCAAGTTATGAAAAGGTTAAGGAGTGATAGGTATGGAATAAGAAAGGGGCAAAACAGAGTAAGGAGTAGGAAGCACCATCTCCAGGAAACAGGTAGCATGAAAGAACAAGGTATGTGTGGTCAGGGCTCCTAAATGGGACCAAGACAAATGAACGTCCAAGATAAGATGTTACACCTACATGACTTTACACAGAACAATTACTACTGCCTCTCAAAAAAAATTCAATGGTACACCACAGGCAAGTATGATAAAATGATTTGTATGAACTCAAAAAAATATAGTAGCTTCTTTAAGCAAGGACGGAAATACAATTTCTGTTGTCAAAGTGCTTATAATCAAGGAAGCATTTTCCCCTCCTCTTTCACACCTGTTTGCTCCAGCATTCTTTACATAATGTCGGAAGCTTTTACTCATGATCAGTTGCAACATATGGTTGTGAAATAGCCTTATCCCCAAACAGGGATGCTAATAGAATTGATTGCTAATTAGTTCTGTTGCTCCTTTCATTGCAGTCACATCCTTAAGTTAGTATAAGACTTGTCGATATATGACTCATTCACAAAACTTCCCTGCAATTTTAGTTAAATACTTAGTTACCATCATCATAATGCTAATAATTATAAGGATGATGATGATTATAATAATAATAAACTGAAGTGGTTTTAGGGGTAGAAATGTGAGTCTAAAAATGATATCTTCGTGATCTGCGTTTATCCTACATCAATAATTTTGCATCAAATTTGCTCAATTTACAAATCAAAAATAGATTTTTCTGTCAGCAAAGATCAGCCCTGTATCTGAAAATCAAGCACAGCTTGTACATCATCATTAACCATAAAGGCTCTGAAATCAGAACTTAGCTGCCAGTTTTGTTGATGATGCATAAGACGAAATCGAGTACAGCTGGCTCTTCTGTCCTATGCTAGCTCTGCGGTACTGACATTAGTGAAAAATCTGTTTGTTTTTTGCTTCAGGAAATTAAATAGCTATGACTAAAAC
This sequence comes from Lutra lutra, assembly GCF_902655055.1. NCBI lineage: Eukaryota > Metazoa > Chordata > Mammalia > Carnivora > Mustelidae > Lutra > Lutra lutra. The sequence goes on along the minus strand of NC_062280.1, from coordinate 54,649,439 downwards.
GAAGCAGAGGGAACAGATATATCTGGGTAATAAACAGGTGCCATTTTTATTTTTAAGTTTTTTTTTTCTTGCAGATTCATTTGAATTATTGCAACACTACTTTAATTTGACCAATTGCCATGACCTCAAAGAAAATATTATTAAACTTCTTCTAAAAGACCACCAAGAGGAGCCCATTTTCTTGATAAATGAAGACCAAATAACACAAGTCATTTATAATTTTAAACCCACTGTAATTTAAATGCAATTTTCTTGATGATTATTCCTTCTAATAGAGTGTCTATAGGCAAGTTGCACCTTAAAATAAATAGATTTATTTGCTGATGTATCTACTGCTTTTTCAGAATGGAAATGTCATGTGACTTAGACTCAAACTTTAATGCCTTAGTTGTGGAAAAATAAACCAATTTCTATTATCTTGAAATAAGGAAATGTGAGAATTTTCAATAAGGTAGCATTAAGTCAATGGCATAAAGTTAAATTTTTTTAGAGGGGACATATAGGGGCAGAGGGAGAATCCCAAGCAGGCTCAATACCCAGCATGTAGCCAGCCCCAGGCAGCTCTATCACAGGACCCTGAGTTCATGACCTGCGCCGAAACGAGGAGTCATATGCTTAACCAACCGAACCAGCCAGGCACTCCTGGCATAAAACTAAATTTTAAAACCCTAAATCATTTGGAAGTTTGGTGAATCAAGGAGATCCTTACTGTCTTTTCCAGGCAAGCATTACATATGTGGGGCTAGTTCATAGTTAAATTAAGAATTGAACACACACATATTAACAGTTACCACTTCAGGAAATCCTGTGAAAGCAATCTGAGGCATTTTTTAAAAGACACAAAAAGATGGGGAGGAAGAGATGAGGTAACAGCGACATACTTTTGAAAATCAGAAAATAGGTGGATGAAGTTTGACTGATTTAGCAGACCTCATAGAGTGGAAACTAAGCTATAAAAGGGAAAGCTGAGAATTCCCATTAACACTGCAGAATCCTCAGAAGGTTCAAGAAATGGTAGCACTAGGTAATTGAAAGAGGCAAGGTCAGTGCTGAAGGACTGGGTAAAAGCTGATGGAGAAGCAATTGTCTCTTTAGATTCCCAACTCCACACCAATGGGGGACTGACTCTCCCAACCTTGGATAAGTCCATGGTTCTATTTTGGACTGAGAGAGGCCAAGTGCTGTTGAATACTTGAATATTCTATCGAAAATATCCCCTCAAACCCTTTCCACAGTAGTTTCCCCAGGCACTGGCAACCAGATCTCAACTCTCCAGGAAAGAGATAGATGGACTTTTCTCTGGAAACCTGTCTATCCCAACTGGAAAGACCTAAAAATATGGCTAACAAGGATGTCCAATACACAGCCTTCCCAGACCACCTTGCTGTAAAGTTCAAGGTCAGTAAGCCCCATATACATATATGCATTCAGAGCTCCCTGTTGGCTTTTAGACTTTCATTCTTAATCAAGAGTTGAAAACCAAAGATTATGAGACATCTGGGGAAAAAAAAGTCTCTAACATGGAAAACATACCAAAATAAACAAGCAGACAAATTCAACTTGAATATCATGCAGGGAGATAAAAATTATATATACACGATATATCTATATCTATATCTATCTATATATATATACAAATACATATCCATATACATACAAAACATATATACATAAAAAACATACATACACATATACATAGAAAAACATATATACATAAAAAATATGATACACCAATATTTATAGAAGAATTATTTACAATAGCAATATGGAAACACCTTAAGCATTCACTGACAGATGAATGGATAAACAATGTGATACATACATACAATGGAAAATGATTCAGCCTTAAAAAGGAACAAAATTCTGATATACACTATAACAAGGATGAAAACTGAAGACATTATATTAAGTGAAATAAGCCAGACACAAATGGACAAATATTGTATGATTCTACTTAAGTGAGAAACTTATAGTTATCAAAGTCATAAAGACAGAAAATAGAATGGTGGTTACTGGGAGGCTTGGGGAAGGGAGGAATGGGGGATTATTTAATGGGTATAGAATTACAGTTTTGGAAGATGAAGAAGTTGTGGAGATGGATGATGCTAATGGTTGTACAACAATGTGAATGTAAATAATACTAAAAATTGGTTAAAATGGTAAAGTATATGTTATAAAAATACTGACAACATAAAAATAAACAAAAAATTTACAGTACATAAGAATGTCAGTTAGGGAGTACCTAGCTTGCTTATTGGAGCATTCAACTCTTGATCTTGGTATCATGAATTGACACCCCACCTTGGATGCAGAGATTACTTAAAAAAAAAAAAGAAAAGAACTTCAGTTGCAAAATAAAGTTGAGAAATTTTCTCAAAAAATATAGCAAATTCAAATATGTATATACTTGTATACACACACACACACACAAACACACACACACTCATATAATGTACTCAAAAAAGAACAAAGGAGAAAAAAGAACATTCAAGAGGCAATCATTGGTGAAATAATAATAATTAGTGAAATAATTCAGGAAAATTCTCCACAACGATAAGACCTTAATTTCCAGATTGAAAGGCCTACCTAGCCATTGCTCAATATAATAGATGAAAATAAAATCACATCAAGGCATATCATTAGAAAATTTTTAAATACTGGAGATAAAGAGATCACAACAGTTTCCAAAGAGGAAAAAATTGCATTAGAAATCACAATGGCATTGTATTTTTTTTAAGGTTTTATTTTTTTATTTGTCAGAAAGAGCATAATCAGGGAGAACAGCAGGCAGAGGGAGAAGCAGGCTCCCTACTGAGCAAAGAGACTGATGTGGGACTCAATCCCAGGACCCTGGGATCATGACCTGAACAGAAGGCAGACGGTTAACAGAATGAGCCATCCAAGCCCCTGGCATTATATTTCTTAGCAGCAAGACTGGAGGAATGCCTACAAATTTCTGGGGGTGGGGGGCGGTAGAGTATTTCCCACCTAAAACTCCATTGTCAACCAATGAGAGGGAAGAATAAAGAATTTTTTTTTTTTTTTAATGCAAGATCTCAAAAAATTTACCTCCTACACACTCATGCTCTCTGGCTATTGGAAGATATATTTTGAGGGAGAGAGAATGTGTGGTTCTGTGTGTGTGTGTCTGTCTGTGTGTGTGTATCAGAGAGGGAGAAGAAAGAGAGGGAGAACACTAAGAGAAAGAGGATTACGTGGGCTACAGGAAACAGGGGATCCAGCCTAAGAGAAAGAGGAAGAGAAGCCCTTGACAAGGAGGGTAGGATTACAGAGTGACTGCTCTTTACCAGGCATACAGAGCAAACTCAAGACTGGATTTCATCAGACAATTTTTGGCTGAGGACAGTGCAGGGTTCTTTTTAGCCTCCTTTCCCTTTACACAGAACAGATGTGCATAGAGAAAATCAGTGGAATTATCACTTTAAATGATGATGGTATAGGAGGCAATAAGAGTATGTTCCTAACTTAAATGGTTATACTGAATCCTTTCAGCCATTTTTTGTAAGAGCCTTCTGTTCCTTGTAGACTACAGTACATAATAAAATACAAATCTAACTCAACAAATTAAATTCTCCTATAGACACATTCTTGCCCATAGAGGTACGTATGTGCCTGTGCTTGTGTGTATAAAATCAAGGAAAGGTTTTTGTATAGGACACTGGAGACACACCTGCTTCTGGGGAAAGGAAGTGTGTGGTTAGGCAAAGGAGTATGAGTAAGACTTATTTTTCAAAATGCATTTATTTGTTCCTTTTGACTTTTTTATCACAATAGAAATATGAATAAATTACATTCCTTAAACTATTATCACATATACTTTTAACCAAGAAATTCAACTTCTAGGAGTTTATGCTAAAGTAGTACCTGTCCATAGGCAAAATGATGTAAGTATAGGGATATCTTATGGAATATCTAGCAAAAGATTGGAAACCACTTAAATATCCATTCATGTGGCACTGGTAAAATAATATATGTATATTCCTACAATGGAATAGTATGCAACCAGAAAAAAATATTTAAATACCTTACTTATACTGATACAAAACCACCTCCAACGTAAGTTGTTAAGGGAAAATAAACAAGATATATACTTAAACACATATGTGTGTTCACACTTGTTTGTATATACATAGACTATCTCTGGAAGAAAATACAATCATTTTATAATATCAGTTTAGCCTGGAGGAACTGGATGGCAGAACAGGGACATGACAGAAATTATTGTCTGTATACAATTTTGTACCTTTTGGATTTTGATCCATGTGAATATGCTACCTTTGAAAACCAAATTGAATTACAATTTTGAAAATGTGGGGCATTTTTAAATAGTCTAGATTATTTTCATCTCAATTCTTTCTTTTTTCTCTATCGCAAAGCCAGTATGAGATCTTTCATCTAATAATAACACTCTGGTTGTAGTTCTGCAATGCTTAAGAAATAAAATCTGTTACTCCTGCTGGGATCAGAACAGTTGTCAGCGTATGTGGGCAGCAGTGGGTGAAGAGCTTTTGAATTTAAGGCATATAAACTAAATACCAAAGTTGAATGTATTATAACATCATTGTTGATATAGGAGAAATTTTATATTAATGACACGTATAAAGACGTCAGTGGTGTACTTTTCTGCAATACCGATGAAGACAAGACTATATATCAGCTTTATGCTATCCATTGATAGCTTTAGGCTATCAATCACGACAGACAAGGCATATGAAAAGAGAGGGATAATTGGAACTCCAGACTGGATTTCAAAGCTGAGTCTGGGCCCCTTTTCAATGGCATGACTTACTGGGATGCATAAAGGGGCATATTTTCTGGCTCTTCCTCTCTCTTCCATGTGTTTACAAAATCATTATGCACATTAAAAAATTCAGGCATGAACTTAACTTCACAGAAGACTTTTTAAAATGCTATAAATAACTAATTTTCAGGAAATTAAATGGGTCGTGTGTGCTATTAAGCCCCTGATGTAACATGGTAAAGATGGAGTGGAAACCTGAAGAGCTGTGCCCCAAAATCAATCCATTTGTATACAAAATCTGTGCTTACTGACTCCACCACTGTCTCCATTTTATTACCATCTCTCTCCACCCAGATTCCTCTATGACCAGAAATATTTGATGATGGAATTACAGAATTGTTAAAGAAGTGTATCTCACAAGCCTTTTGATCATGATGTGAACATTTACTTTCCTCAACAAAATAGACTTTCAAGGACATCACTGCTCCTACTGTGGTGCCATCTGTCTCAATACTGAAAATTTGTGTAATCTTTAAATGGAATCCGTTTAGCATGATTCCATTAGCATGACTCTAATGGCACCTCTTAACCAAACAAGGATCTATTAACTTTGAATACCTAGGTTGCCAAAGGAAAGGTGCAACTTTTCCAAAGAAATCCTGAGGACAATAAACAGGTGGAAAAAAGGAAAGAAGGATTTTTTTACAGGAGGTCCTGGCAGAGCTGGTCATGGGCCAGCACCCTTTAGAAAGATGGCCATGGTGACACTAGGGATGAGAACCAGACCAGAGCAAGGAAGCAACTGGTAACAGGAGCCAATGCAGGTGGTTGTTGCCAAAACCCAGGTTAAAAATGATGAAAGCTGAAGCAAGAGGGAATAAAGAGCAAGATTTGAGGGGAGCACAGGAGGCTTCGCAATGCAGTATTTAAAGGTCAAATGGACAGGAAGTTCTGATTCTTTTCACAAAGAAGTTTTCGACCCCTGTCTTCAATACCCTGCCCCCTTTCTCCACCCCCATATCTGCTCCTGAGTCATTTACTCTTCCATAGCCCTTTCAGAAGTCTTGTTCTCCATGCTCTTTCTCAGACTATTACTCATTTCCCTTGCTACTGCCAAAAGTTGGGACCACAACACAGTGGCCTTTGGGAGGTGCAATGTACAAAAGGTTATTACTTGCTGATGTTGGTCTTCTCCTTGATTGATCCACACCCCACCACCCTAGTCTGTACAGGTGTTAATAACAGCTAAAAGTTAGAAGCAAATGAAGAGAATTACAACATAAAGATTAAAAACTGTTCACAAAATAAAACTTCCCAATAGTTCAAAAGATAAGAGCAACAACAACCTTAAGGTAGAATATTTACATAGAGATCCCTAAGAACATAACCTGATTCCTAGCCTGGCTCCTTGTCTCAAGTAAACAAAGACATTGTTTACTTTCATCTTGAACAGCACCTTCCTTCATTGCTCTACAGTTATATATCTTCACTGCCTTATACACCATTCATGTGGTGGTTCATCCCTCTTTCCCAACCAGTGCAACCCACAGGATATTATTTGCAGCAATACTTTTCCTAAAGGCTGAGTCAAGCAACACAGGTCTCTTAACAGCACGGTTCCTGGATCATTTGCATTTCAGTTTTCGCCTGTTGGTAGCAGTGAAGATTTGCTCACCACCTCATTCTTCTTTATCATCTGTTGGATTCTACACAAACATATCCCCCAAGGGCAAGTAATAATTATCAATGACAATTCACATTAAAAAAAAAGAAACGTTTCTCCAAATATAATCTATACTGAGTCTATCCTAAATGGAGATAACTGGCTACATTTTTATGCAGAGTTATGTCGATTCCCACTTTGTTCATCCTCCTGCTTCTAACCATGCCCAGATATCTATAGGTCTATAAGAAACAGGATGCATTACTGTAACCTTTTCAAGTGACAGCAACTCCCTTCCTACACAAAGATGTTGAAATCATGGAATTATTAGAGAGTATGGAAATGAATGTGTGTGTGTGTGTGTGTGTGTGTGTGTGTATTTGTATAAATTGGGTAGAGGGTCTTTTTCCAACGATAATTCACTTGGTTCTGTTAGGTATCTGATTTCATGTGCTATTTGAACTGATGTTTTCATTCTTGGGTATAATAAAATATTATCTAATCACAAATATTATGTAAGTCTGAGGAGCAAACAGACAATGCATAGGAAGTAAAATACTTAAAGAGAATAGAAAAATCTTAAAAGAGAAAAGAAAGGTAGCTAAATTCAAAGAACAAGAATTCTTAAACTTTGCAAAATATTGCTATATTCATGCAAAAATAAAGAGTGCTATCATATAATGAGTTTTAATGAAATTTAACATTCCACTCTCTTAGAATTTATAACTTTGCAATTCCTATTATTGTGACAAATATTTTGATCACAAAGATTAAGTAAACTTTGGGCGCCTGGGTGGCTCAGTGGGTTAAAGCCTCCGCCTTCGGCTCAGGTCATGATCTCAGGGTCCTGGGATTGAGCCCCGAATCGGGCTCTCTGCTCAGCGAGGAGCCAGCTTCCTCCTCTCTCTCTGCCTGCTTCTCTGCCTACTTGTGATCTCAGTCTCTCAAATAAATAAATAAAATGTTTAAAAAAAAAGATTAAGTAAACTTTAAGGTCCCAGCTATAAAAATGTACATCTCTTTTTTTTTTTTAAGATTTTATTTATTTATTTGATGGAGAGAGATCACAAGGAGGCAGAGAGGCCAGCAGAGAGAGAGAGGGGAAGCAGGCTCCCTGCTGAGCAGAGAGCCCGATTCGGGACTCGATCCCATGACCCTGAGATCATGACCTGAGCTGAAGGCAGAGGCTTAACCCACTGAGCCACCCAGGCACCCCACCTCTTTTTATTTCTACATTCCTTTATTCAATTATTTCCACTAATCACAAGGAATCGTCGATAGCTAATGGTCAGGTCCCTAAAATTCCAAGAATTGGAGAGAACACCTGCCTTCATGGAGCTCAGTCCAGTAGGGGAGGGAGAGAAATAAACAACTGCATATAGTCACAATAGAAGGTACAGAGGGTGACACAGTAAGTGATCAATTTTAGAGTGTGGGGGTGGAAAGTGTGAGGAGTAGGGCGTGTGGGTATCAGGTGAAATTTCACAGAGGCTAGGGCATACAAGCTACGTCTTGAAGGGTAGATGGTATGCGAGGTCCCTTCCAGCCTGGGGAAAGAAATTGTACAAAGTTACTAAGAAATGAAGGAGTGTGGACAATTTGGGAAACTATTTTAGTTGGCTAGGACTAGATGCTAGAGGTAGCATGTAGCAATAAAGAGATGGGAGATATACAGGGACCAAAGGCTGCTATGTTTCATGTCTTCTGCTTTGACCATTGAATTCTATGTTGTGCTGATCAAAAGGTTTACTATATCTGGGGCAAGAAGAGTTTCATCCTCCCTGGAAATTTAGCCAACAATGGGCACTCCCACTTGATTCTGACATGCCACTTCCTATTGATGACGATAAGTCCTCCCTTGCCCTGCCCAATAGAAGTAGTAGAATAAATTGGTATCATATGGTGTGCAGCCACTATTAGTCATCAGGTAAGTTCTGTACTATGTCCCAGCGCTAAGGCCTTGAAAGGATATTAGGGACGAGTGTATCAGTTACAACTCTTTCCAATGCAATTGACAGAAAATTCAATCCTAACTGACTTTGGCTAAAAGAGAACTGATTTACTCACATAACTTGAGAATCTGATGATAGATTTAGCTCCAAGAATAGCTTGATCCAGGCTCAAATGTCTTCAGCACCCAATTTCTCTTTCTCCATCTCTTGGATCCACTTTGTCTGTGTTGGCTCTATCTTCCAGCAGAATCTTGATGTGTGGTGGCAGTTTACATCTCTCCATGTTGAAGTGCAGAGAACAGAAAAAGAGAGAGATGTTTCCTGGTGTCTCTCATACTCACTGTGGCCACCTAGGTGTTAATGATCAATGGAAAGAAGAACCAGTATAATTCCTGGGACAGATGAGTGAGGTCCAGGTGGCATTTGTGCAATGATTCATCTCCCATGATACACCTGAATGCTAGACGAATGACCTCATAGACTCCTCTGCCAACTCCTGGCTCTCTTTTTGGGCAAATCCTGCAGTATCAGCTCCCAGCTCCGTGTTTCTTCTCAGGAAATGCTGATCATTCTCTGTTTCTCTCTCCTCTTGTATGTGCCCAGGAAAATCCTTCTTCCAGTTTCAAGGAAATCCTTTTCTTTTTGAAGCTTTTTCAAGATACTTAGGCAGTGTCCTGGATTTTTTTTCCCCTTGAAATTTCAAGATTTTATAAAAGAAAGCCAAAAATTCTTATAGATCATTTTTGTTTGCCCTTCATTTTGTCTCATCCTGGCTATGAACAATGAACACCCAGAAGGAGATCTGCTTATAGGGGTGGTGAGGGAGGGGAGAAGCAGTAGCAGAAAATAGAGGGAGGAAAAAAATATAGAGGTAATTTAGATCTTGAAATATCATCCCAAGGATCCACATACATGATATTTCAAATCAATAATAAAGAAAGGTTTTTTTCCTTTCTCTTTTTCTTTTCTCTCTCTCTCTCTCTCTCTAAGATACAAGGGGACAGAGAAACCACTGACAAGTAAGCTGGTGAATTAGTGGGTTTTATAGAAGTTGTGTGATGTAAATTAAACCTTGACAAGTATTAAATGCTACTCTTCTTTTTAGCATGGAATTTATGTATCAGGCTCAGCTAATGAACAGGTTCTGGGTAATGAACAGTAAAAATTTTAAAAACAAAATTATAAGAAAACTTTAAGATTTTTTCCTGAGGACTGAACGCTTTATGAGTCCTTCTATATAGCACAGTAAAAAAATAATTCCTAGGGGCTCCTGGGTGGCTCAGTCAGATAAGCATCTGCTTTTAGCTTAGCTCGTGATCCAGGCTTCTGGAACCCAGCCCCACATCAGACTTCCTGCTCAGTGGGGAGTCTGCTTCTCCCTCTCCCTCTGCCTCTCCCCATCCCCACTCCTGTTCTCTCTTCTCAAATAATAAAAAAAAATAATAATAAAAATAAATAAACAAACAAACAAATAAAAACATTTCTAGCAAAAGAAAATCAAGGAGCAATTGATTTTCCATGTGTATCAGCTAATAGTGCCCTTCAGTAGGATGTATGGAGTCAGGCTCCAACCTGGAAAACAGAAACTGCTTTAAGTATTCAACACAGGGAGGATTTAATTCAAGGAATTAGTAAAAAAGGTGACAGAAGGGGTGAGAAACAAAAAAAGAAGACAGTGATTTTTCTACAGGATGAAGTTACTCCAACCCCAATGTTGGGGGAATAAAAGGAAAAGGCAATATTACTGGAGTCTAGGGTTAGAGGTCCTGAGGCATTTGGCAGGAATTAGAGCTTGGGGAGCAGGGTAGGACATTCTCCTGCTCTTGCTTTCCATTGGTTACACCCAGCTGGCAGGTAGCTCCTAAAAAAGGAAGGGAAACCACAGCTGGCTATATCTGTTAAATGCAGAAAACTCCCAGGTCTATAACCTTGGTTGTTTCTTTCCTGATACTGAGAATCCCTCATCACTTTTCTTGCTAACCTTCTATTTATCCACTTGAAAGTTGCTGAGATTTGCTTATACTATAACTTCAATGATATTTTCTGAAATGAATTCTATCACCAAAACTATACTGCATAGGATATGGCAAATATTTGTGCTCATTCCTTTGAAGCCTCAACCTGGCTGGAACTGCTCTCTAAATAGAGAGCAGGATTAACTGAGTAATAAGGCAAGAGTGCACAGTAGTTTCTTTAATAAGTTCTTCAATACTGTTACTGTGAGGAGTCTTTTAAAAGGATTTAACCTCAGGTAGACAGAAACGTCAGAAATATTGAGAAATGTCCATATTCTAAGACATCTGCTATGTTTAAAAAATCATAACAAGCTTTATGCTATCGAGGAGATCCAATGAAAGATTTTTCACATTTTCAGCCTCCTATTTCACAAATTTCAACGTGGTTGTTTTGGGTTTTTTTCCTTTTGTTTTTCCTTTTGTTTCACTGTATTTCTCCTGGGTTCCAGGGCTAAGCTCCCATACCTCTCCACCTCATAAAATTTGGACATGTTTCAGTTGTAACCTAATTCTCAAACTGTTAAATTTTTAAGGATAAGGATAATGGAGGATGGACTTTATCACATTAAAAAAGGATAAGAAGGAAGTAAAAGAGTTTTAATTTAAAACTATGTGAGAAGCTGGAAGTTTCAGGAAAGTAGTAGTGAAAGAAAAATACCTCTTTGTAAGCTGCAGGAGAAAGAACTTTAAGATGAAATTAAAGTAGAGATTTGAAACATTTTATGGGAAAGAGAGACAGATGTGCTTTTGGAACCGGGAAAATACTGGTTAACTTTTAGTTGTGATCACACTTCGGTGGTATCTACATGAAGCAAATGTTTTGGCCCTAAACTTGTTTCTGCCTTTTTTATGTTTCCTGTCTTCACCAACCTGGAGACAGAAGATTAAAGCAGATTCTGACAATGATGAGGGTCAATCAGAAGAAAACTTTGCTGTCTCATAGACACTACCCACTGATAAACAATTCCCTGTCTTTCAACTGGAAACCTCTTCCTAAAAACTATATAAGCTAGATTTGGGGGCAAAATTGGAGGAAAGTGATCCTAGTACATTTTGCTACTCATTCATTCACTTGTGTGAGAGAACATGGTGTTGGAAAAATCCTAAGACATCAGACTGAAATTATGTCTGCTGTCATGTAAGTGAAGCATAGAGTGACAACTATTATATCTTCCTAAGATAGTCTTAATGATATAGTTGAATTCATTTTTTTTTTCTGAAGAGGCCCTAACATATTTTCTTTTTGAAATATACAAAGTAAAAAATTGTCAGACCAAATTATTATATATTTGGTTATCCTTTTCCCATGAGACACAGGTACTCATATTCATAACGTTATGTACCTGAAAACAATTATGTCCTTTATTATCCCAGAATTTAGTGTTGAAAGAAGCTTAGAAGCCATGCTTTCTCCATTTGAAGACAAGGAAACTGAGGCAGAGTGCGAGGCTGTCATTTCTGCAAGGTGGCACAAACAGGACCTAATTAAAACCCGTATTTCCTAGTCTTCCAACTTCCCGCAGAGTGAACCCTTCACTGCCTCATTTTGTCTTGATTGTGAATCAACAACCATTTCCTCACCCTTTTAACACTTTCTCTAGGTCTGGATCCCTTAAAAGCCGTTTCCATCTGTAAATTATATATCGGCATCCCAGGAAATTTGGGAGTTCATATATCTGAGACATTTTGCTCAGGAGGAGAAATTGTCTCACTGGTCCATTAATTGATGGTTACAAGAAAACAGACTACCTCCAGTTGTATATGAACATCTTAATGGGTAGGAGGAGTGTTGGGGTGTAGTAAGACCGGCCTAAGTAGGAAAGCATGAACAGGAAGTCTCCACAAAAAAGTTACCTATCGAGAAAGCCCTCTTTTAAGTGTAAGCCCTGATGAAACTCCAAAACGTTGAACGATGGCAGAGTTTTGGAAAATTCAAATGTGCTCTGTGCAAGGCCTGGTGCTATGTTCAAGGCCAAAGGCCAAAAAGATATGCAAAATGTTCTGAGACTGAGAACAGGGGTCCGGAAAGCCAGCCCCACGCTGTTTCTTACCGGGCACCCTATATACAACTTCCCAAATTCAAACAGTAATATGCCCCTGGCTCCACAAAAACCTAAATAAATAATCGTGGTGGAGTCTGAAGAAAGGAAGGATATGATCTATATATAGAGAGGGATGTAGGCGGAACTCTAGGAGATGGGAACACGCACATATACTTTAAAATATGCTACATCCGAACACTTAAGATGGAAGGTTTTTGTTTGGTTTTGAACTGAGGATTTGCCACCACAAACACATCCTACCTGTACTAGAGCGGGTGTGGGAGAGCCGAGAAAGCCTCCAGAGGTAGAAATCGAGCCGGGAGTAAGTAACACAGCGAGCCCTTCACTACACTCGTGGGCTGGGCTCGCCTCGGCCCTTCCCACCCGCGAGGCGCGCTCAGAACAGGGCGGGCCGGGGCGGGGAAAGCCGAGCGCGGCGGGAAGGGCCCCGGGCGGCCGGGGGAGGGCGGAGGGAGGCCGGGGAGGCGGGCGGGCGGCCTTATTGTTTCCTCTCGCCCTCCTCCTCCCGCGCCCTGCCCCGGCGTCACTGGAAAGCCGCCCGAGCCGCCCGGCGGCGGGTTATTTATAGAGCTGGCTGCGCGCGCGTCACGGAGCCCGGCCCGGCTGACGGGGCCGCTGACGCGCTTGGCCGCGGGGCCGAGTCCGCGGGGCTGCGCGCCGGGCGCCGGTGACAATGGGCTTCTGTGTGTGCAGCTGCCGCCGCCGCTGGGGGTCGGGGGAGGGGGGCGGGCGGCCGCTCCCTGACCCCCTCCCTCCCGCCCTCGACCCTCCGAAAGGTAACCGGCCTCTTCTTGCCCCTGGCCGGGACAGCCCCCATCTACCCCCCGCCCCGAAACCAGCGGCTTCTACCTTTTTTTTTTTTTTTTTTTAATTTTACCAGTAAGTTTCCCTGGGCCCAGCCTCCCCGCTTCCACTTCCCCCGTCTCCCCCTCTCCCCCCAACATGACGGGAGAGGGGGATTTAGCCGGCCGGGGGCGGCCACTTTGTGCGTCCCGGGGAGCGGGACCCGCACAAGGCGCGCCAGCAGGGGATGCGGTGACCGAGGGGCCGGGAGCGCCGGGCAGGTAATGTATCCTGGACCTGGAGCGGGCTTTGTTTGTGTGGGGGGAGGGGAACAGGGGTGGGTGCGAGCGCCGGGCAGCCCTGCCGGGGCTCTGGTCTCCCGGCTTCTCCGCCCCGCTGGCCCGCGCGCACGAAGCCGATCAGGGGTGTAACGCCAAGAGCGAAAGAAAAACTTCTGCGTGACTGACTAGATGAGGCTCCTCCCGAGAGACCAAGATAATAGAGGACTCCCCCCCGCCCCTCCCTGCGGGTTCTGGCCCGGTACGCCCCCACCCTGCGGAAGGAGGGGCTGGTGGGGATTTTAGGGACTTCCTGGGCTGCGGAGACCGGCTCTGAACCAGCCCCTCTCAGCTGCCGGGAGCTGGAAAGCTTGCTCTGGAGCCTCTCGCACGTGGCAGGCAGGCAGAGAACTTGCTGTGCCTTCTAGGAAATTGCAATCGATTTGTAATGCAGTTTCGCTAATTGGGAGTTCAAAATTAAACTTTAATAAAGCATTTGTGTTGTCTTGTGTAATTGTGAAAGCTTCCATCCGTCCTGGTAGATAGACTCTAAGTCTCAAGTTAATGGCGCTAAGCTAGATTTCCCCCCCAAGTACAATTCCGTCAGCCGTCGTCGGCGCAGCTGGATTTCCGTAAGGTACAGATGTTGCTAATGGCAGCTTAAGCACGGATGGGCAGATAGCATACGGAATGCAACATGTTGCCATATGGTTCCTTTAGCCTTTCACCTCCAGGGATATCAATCACATATATTCTGGGAGGAACTTAATGACTCTCCGAACGGCAAAATGAATTACCTGGTACAATTTATATCCCTTGACCTGATACGTTATAACAACAGGGAGATAGCATCTCACAGTTTCTGTGGTATAAACTGAGCTGCAGAGCTACATTTCAAATTCTGTAACATCGATCTGTGGTTTGAGGGGCCCTGTCAAATCATTCTGGCTGTAAAAGAGGGTTTCTGTATTGCCTTCCTCCTCTCCCCCCTCTTCTGAACGATACAAAGTTTATAAAGTTTAGCAAAACTGTTGTCTTAGAAATTGCCAGTCAGCCAACCAAATACTAATTGATGAGAATATGGAGAAAGGGAAAAGAGGATTTCCAATGCTAGTTACTTAATTAGTAATGTTTAGGAACACCATACTTTTGGAATCCAGAAAATTAAAGAACTACAAGAAATGCGTGTATGTGAGTTGTTTCTGTGTAACTCTTCAACCCCTTAATTAACTATTTAAAATTCTTTTTTTAGAAAATAATCTTTATTCTTAACCAACTGAGCCACCCAGGCGTCCCCGAAAATAATCTTTATTCTTAAACGTAAGAAAATATCATACAGGAAACAGTCCTCAGAAACATGAAATATAAGAAATATAAGAAGCTGAACAATTCTATACACAACCCCCCTCCCCATACACATATACTCTGTGAGTACTTGGACATCCATGGGTAGTACTGGTCGTTTGTTTTTCTCCCACCAACATGCCAGTGACAGCATACTGAAGTCACTGTTTAGATCCTAGTGGAATGTTTCTGTAATATTTCACAGGTCTTATTTTAAATATCCCAGTGACTAATAAAATGGTTGATTGCCTCTAATTTCAGGTTATAAACATGGTTGTCCCTTAGTGTAATGCTCCTTTTTCTTCCACTAAAGCAGAGAGGCAACACTAGAAAACAAGAAATAAGGGTAAAAAAAAGTAAATAACTTATGAAAACATTTTTTTTCTTTTACCTATTAAGTGATATCTGAAAGCTACGAATGTACTACCTTTTAAAAGATTTTGCTTCTGACAGTGTGTAAACCACATTAATTCATGTGAATTGATAGATTAACAAAACACAAAATAGACCTAAGCGATCTAAACAAGTACATATTTTCAGTCATGTCACGTTTCAGAAACTTAACATTCTGGAAGTTTATCTGTACATCATGTCCTTTCTGAATCCTTTTGAAATGACAAGATAATATTTCTCCTTTTCTTCTTACTTTTTGAAATGGATGATGATGTGTTACCTCGTATTTGAGTTAGTGCAATATGTTGGTAATTATCAAACAATATAAGACGTCTTGTGTATTTTTATAGCAGAAAATCTTATACAGAACACAGTAAGATATATATCTGACTTATGGCAACCGTTGCTGGGGGCTGTTTTTGGTCATCTTTTAATGGCTAAGGTTTTCTCTCACCAGTACTCAGTGTGTTTTAACCCTGATCAGAAGTAAGCTTGTCAATAATGATTCCATCTCCATGACTTCTGAATAGGCAGTGAGTGTGTCCTTTAATCAGCTACACAGAACTCGCCTTATAAAGCTGTTATTGTCATGAGCAGCTACTGCGGCCTTTTGTTAGGCCCCAGGATTATTAACGTGTTCCACCTTCAAAAGCCAGGCTGAAAGTCCTGCTGTGCTTCATTTCAGAATTCAAGTCCATTAGTAAACAAAACCCTAAGCAGCACTATTTGCTTTTTCTCAAGTTACAACCTTACATGGAGTTCACGAATGATTTTAGACCCTTTTGTAGACATGAACTATGTATATTTTTGGTATGCGTACACAGTAATAAAAACAAGATGTGTATCTTGCATCATGACTTTTATTTTAAACGAAGATTTGATGGATGTCCATTGTTACTCTAAATGAGGTGGCTGGCTGCCAGGGGGATCCCTATAGCTGGAAAGTACTAGCATTGTTATTGTCTACCAGGGAATCACTTTCTCTTTTTTGAACTCTCAACTTCACCTCCCTCTTTAAATAGTGCCCTTCCATATTGCTAATCTGAGAATTAGTTTGGAAATGAAAACTTTTGAAAATGTGTTTGTATTGCTGAGATCTTCACCACTGTTTCTGGTTGCCTGCTGGTTTACAGCCTTTATCTTGGGCTGGCATGTTTATTTTAACTGAAAATGAAGAAATACTCTTAGGACAGGGTATATTCTCCATGCTCTATGTAATTTTAATTTGATATAATCCTAGCTGCTTTCTTATTTTTTTACTCATGAATGTATTTTAGAATATATAGGATAGGAAGGATTTATGTGTTTCTCATGGTAACATGGGACAAGTTATGGATAGACATTAGGCCTCTAATAGAACTCTGCATTCAAGTGAGTGGGGGTGGGGAGGAGAGCCATCCAGAAAGAGTATATAGTCCCACTGCACTGGCCCTGTTTGCTTTTCAAATTTAAAATCTACATCGCTGCATTGGAAACTTGTTTCTCTCTTTTATAGTGTTTCATTTTTAAAGAATTCTTTAAAAACTGTCAATCTGTAAATATTTAACCAGCCAAGCAGGAAACAGTCTTTTATTCTCGGCTATATGCAGCTTTGTTTTTATCTGGGTTAGTGTGAGTGCCATGTAAATACCACATAAAAATTTGACTTGGTTTTCCTTACTTTGACTGAAGATTGACAGGGGCTTCTTTAATTAATCTTGTTCTCTTTCATGTTCTGTATTCAGATATTGAAATACAGTATTTTTATACATTTATAAGATTGTGTTTGCATTTATTTAATTTATGTTTCTTTTTTTAAAGCATGTAGCCTTGAATGTTTGTTCTACTATTTTTTTTTTTTTCTTCACATCATTACTCTGGTACTGCTTGATGTAACTTGATTAGCTCCCTCCCCAGTCATGATTGGTAATTAAAATAGGCATTAAAATTAGTCACTTAGCAATTTTGCTGTTCAATTGGCAATTAAATTACTTAATTGCAATTAAAGTCCTAATTTTAATTGGCAAAATGATAGATGTAGATTTAAGATAATATGTATAAATACTTTAATAAGTGTCTATATAAGGATTACTTAATTACTCAACTTCAAGTTTATGCTGTTAACTTTAGAACTTTTAAGTGAGCAATGAAATTTGTATTACATCTATTCAAAGGATATGGTAATTAGATTTATTATCACTATAAGGGTCCTTGCTATAAGTTACTTTTGTAGTGTTAAAATTGTAGGCTTGATAATTGCAGAATTATGATGAGGAAAGGGGCATATATATCTTTGTCGTAATATATCCGTACAGGATCTTCATTTTTTATTAAATCGAGAGGTTCCTATCCCCCAGTTAGGCTGAGGAAAAAATCAAAAGCGGTTATTTTATCATTAAAGGTAGAACAAAAACTCACAGCTATGA
Organism: Lutra lutra; assembly: GCF_902655055.1. NCBI lineage: Eukaryota > Metazoa > Chordata > Mammalia > Carnivora > Mustelidae > Lutra > Lutra lutra. The sequence goes on along the minus strand of NC_062280.1, from coordinate 54,631,781 downwards.
TATGAATACAAGAACTATTGCCAAGTGTATTTTATCTACTTAAAATGCTATGTAATACTGTGATAGTTACTAATGTTATTAGCTACTTTTAGAATTTCAAGTGGCCTTGTCCTTCACATATAGCAACTTATTTTCAGAATCTTTAAAAAGTCTTCTAGGACTTTGTACAATTTAATCAATTTAATTTAATTTAATCACCTACATGTTTACTGAAATTAACAATGAAATCTAAAATCAAAGTTACCCTTACTTGCTTGATCAAAAAGAATTCTTACATAGAAAATATTAGTGGTTGCTAGAGACTGGGAGAAGGGGATAATGGACAGTTATTGTTTAATGGGCATAGGGTTTCAATTTTATAAGATGAAGAGATGGAGATGGATAGTGGTGATAGGTACACAACAATGTGAATGTATCTACCATCACTGAACAGTACACTTAAAAATGGTTAAGATGATGGATTTTATGTTATGTGTATTTTACCACACACACAGGAAGAAAATAGTAGGTTACTTTAAAAGCTAATGTTTAGGAGATGGTTACTGAGAGTCAAGCATTAGAGCTTAAAAGATGAAGGATTTTTATTATGCAAAATACTTTTTGAGTGGCATGAGGCTTTACCATATGTTCAGTTTTATAATTTTAATTTGCAAGTAGATGCTTCTAGAAAAAAAGAGTGCTGTTTTCTTCTGCACATCTTTACACATTTCTAGAACTGAGTTCTGAATTGAAGTCAGAAATAATTTTGCGCTTAGTGTTTTTTGGTAAAAAAAAAATAATGGGCTGAATAAAACTGAGTAAAAAGTCACAACTACCCAAAATGTGAATATCAGGTAAGCAATTGACTTGTTTTGTAAACATCCTATGGGAAAGGAACAAATGATTCATCAATTAGTATCCTATTAATGCAAATGAAATCGCAGAAAGGAAAAAAAAAAAACCTTCAGTATTAAAAGCTGATTTTGTAGTTCCATAACTGAGTTTTTATTTCAAAGTGAAAATTTCTCTCTTCTATCACTAATGTAAAATTTCCTGCTGAATAGCAGCAAATGCCATGAATGTAAATTTGTCCAAATATAACTTAAAATATATATCTCATTTTAATGTTTAAGATAGTTTCCATTAAGTAATTTTGTTATAAAATATCTTAAAGTTACTTCAACTCTTGCAATAAAACAGTTATGTCTGTTCACTGTATCTGAACTGGAAGGGCTACTCTGAGTTCATTTTGGGAGAATCCTGAAAGAAATCCTCAAAGACCCCTTTCCCATGCATTAAGATAGAAAATCCTATGGGATTACATCCCATGTTTGCTTTCTAAATTATACCAAAAGCTCAATTTTATTAAGTATAATCTGTCTAGCCATGCATAAAATAAAATACTTTGGTTTAGATGTGAGTGTATTATTTATATTGATTTTTTATAAAAATATTTTTTACATATGTGTCACATTCTGCTTAATATTAATTAATATCATAAAAGATAATGTAGTAACACGACTTTTCTAAATGCTTTTCTGAGGTCATCTAATAGTATATACTGAAAGAATTAATTTTTTTGTCACTTAATTTAGTTTTCGAAAGAAGGAGCTCTTTATGTATAAGACCAATTTTTACTCCTATTTATTTTAACTTCTTAAGAAAATAGAACTTCATTGGGGATAACTTTACGCATTTATACATGGCAGTAATTTAAAGTTGTATCTGCATCTGGGCCTTGAAAAAAACTAGTATTGTCATTTTAATTGAGTTATAAAGTAGTTTATATTTAAGAATCTATGTTTCAAAAAATCTTGAAAGGTTCTAGTCATATAAATGCAAAATTTCAGTTTCTTGTAGCCTAAAGCATCATTTTAACATTTTCTAAAAGGTTGTTCAATTCTACATTTTGATTCCATTATATGTGTAATTAAACCTCTGTGCACAAAAGCATTCTCTTATGTACTAGCAAATACACCCACAGGAATCCTCTTCTAAACTATAATTTATTTAAACATGTAATCATAGGATTTTAAAACATGCTTTCATTTTTCCAAACTATATGCCAATTTGAGCTACTTGGTGATAAAATGAGAGATTTCATTACTATTTTGGTTTTTTTCCCCCTGTGACCTAACAGTGAGTTAAACATGGGCAGGAGGAAAAAGAAATCTGTTGTGAACCTAATTCCATGTGTTAAACCGTTTCCCCTTTAAAGAAAAATAGAAAAAGTATAGGAGACTTGTAGTTATTTATGAATTCCAGCACAGTATGAATATTTGGGCCTGCAGCTTGCTCTCCTAGAGTTTGGCCTAAGTAGTAAATAGCTAGCTGGGGTGTGTGTGTGTGTGTGTGTGTGTGTGTGTGTGTGTGTGTGTGTGTGTGTGTGTGTGTGTGTGATCTTCCTGAACGTTGTGGAGTCAGGCCCCCTACTGACAGCATCAGTCAATTACAGACATTGGCGGTTCCACTGAGATTCGTTCCATCACAATTTGGTGGGGACACAGGAGTCTGGAGTTCTGAGCAGGGTGCTTTCTTACACTTTCTGGTGCCTATGTTGCGTCCTTCCCACCCAGAGAATATCTGAGCCCTACCAAAAATGCTAACACAGGAAGCAGCTTACCCAGTAATTGGTTTAAATGAGTTTATCAGTCTTTCATCCGGTGTGTCTTCCTAAGAAGTTAACACTCCCCAGGAACTAGAATAGGAATTTGAAGAAGAGAGAGAACTCATACAGGTTATAGGATGCAAGGGGGAAAGTTCACCTTTTCTCTGTTGTTAATGTTATACCTAATGCCTCCATTTCCACTTACTAATAATTATAATAGCTGCTGTGAAAACTGCCTCTCAGTCTTGGGTGCAGTAAGACTTGGGTAAGGGCTCTGTTAAGCCCGACTCCACAGGTTGCTGTTGTAGAATAACGCACCGCACTACAGTGTTTGTCTCCTTCAGAGCTCACTTTAAGAACTCCAGAACACTCTCCACTCTCTTAAGAGAGAATTCTCCAGTTGTCCGCATACTCAACCCAGGCTAAAGCCAAGTGTTTTTAAGGGCCATAAGGGAGGAGGAACTTGTGCAGGGAATGTATCCACTCACATGTGCGTATTTGTGTAGGGAGGGTGATAGTTACAACCTTAAAGTTCTCCTGGCCCCCGCTTTCCTAGGAGTATATTAAAAAATAATAACCGCCACCCCAGCGTGGCTGCGCCTGAGTTTCCGACTGCCTGAAAATAGCTACCGGGAGCCTGGCCCACCGCTGGGATCAAGGAAAGCTGCTCCTGGCAGCGCCCTGCTCCCTCGCGGAAGGGGAAGGGAACCCGGGAGGGCGCCACCGAGCTAGCGCCGCTGCTATTTTGGGCCCAGCCCAGCGGGTGCGTCAATGCCTGCGCCCCTGCGTCACCGCCACCCCCACCCCTTTCCTTCTCCCCTGCTCTCCAAACTCTCACTTTTTCCCTTTCGTTCGCGTGGAATCGTTCCTGCCCACGGGGCGCTGACGCGACTGAGCTCACGCTAATAGGCTATTCTTCGCCCTCCTCCCTTCTTCCCCTTACTCACACACCCTCACTCGCCACAACAGCCCCCCCCCACAACACACACACACACACACACACACACACACACACACACACACACACACACACACACACACTTCCTGGTTTTATTTGTACTCCGGCCCGCTGGGGCACCGCTGAACCGCAGAGGCGGCGGCGGCGGCAGCGGCAGCCGCAACATCTGGGGGAAACTTAAGGTGGTCACGCAGGTTTTCCAGAGGCTGCGGCGCAGAGGAGCCCGCGGCTTCCCGGGGCAGCCGTAGGACACCTGATGGCTACGCCTCTCGAGCCGCTGGGGATCGAGCAAAGGCTGGGGTGCAGTTTGAGCTGAGCGGCTTCAGAACGCTGATAGTTCCGCGGCGCTTTTGGCCCACCCAGGGAGCACCAGGATTGGGGGCGGGGAGTGGGGAGTCGCCAAGGGGCTCCTGCAGTCTGGAAGCGAGCCACGCCGAGGGAGGTGGGGCGGTTGGAACTCTTCGCGGCCAGAGAGGGGGGGACGCCTTGGAACCCTCCCTCCCCTCATCCCAGCCTCTTCCAGCCCCCTGGGAGAAGCCCCGAGAGGCCCGCCCTGTTCGGGCCGGAGGAAAGCGAAGGGAGCTCGCTTTCTGTAGAAGCGGCGTCTCCTTTGCTAGAAAGCGCCTCACGCCCTCAGCCGCGCGGGTGGACAGGCGTGCAAAGTGGAGTCAGCGGCGACTGGGGCGGCCGCGGGGGGTGCGGCGAGCTACCACAGTGCTCCGGGTCCCTCTCCTGGAAGGGCTGGGCACACAACTTTATGCTCGCGGAGATACCCCACCCCGCCCTCTCCCCTTGTTTTGTCTTTCCCTCTTGGCTCTGAGACTGAGGTTTGAGAGCCCTTGTGCTTCAGAGGAGGGTTGAGTTATTTCTCTACAACTCGTGTTAGGGTACGAGTTGGTGGGCACTGAGGAGTGTCGAAAGTATTAGAGTTGGCCAAAGGTGAGGTTAGAGCACCTTTCTGCTGAAGGCGCACCTGTTGCCCGCTGCTTGGCTGTATTGTCTGCGATAGGAAGGTGGGCGACGCCTCACTCTGACTTTCGGGATCCCTAAAGGGTTGGGTCACTGTCTACCTGTCCCCCCTCTCTTCCCCTTTCCACGCACCACGTCTTCCCTTGCACGTGGGCGCTGCAAGGGAAGAAGGGAACATGGAGAATAGGCCCTTCCCAGTCCCTTCCACCTTGGACTGTGTGTGTGTGTGTGTGTGTGTGTGTGAGAGAGAGAGAGAGAGAGAGAGAGAGAGAGAAAGGGGAAGGGGAGACAGAGAGAGAGAATGCTAACGCCAAAGGAGGAGGCCCTGGACAGGAAAAGGGAGAAAGGGGATATGCATCGGGCTAGGGAAATCCCACCCTAATTGCCTGAGGCCTTTGAGCTTCTCGGGTCTTGGGACATCTGTCTGCGCTTCCGCTAATGGGGGAGACAATTGTGAGTGGATGAGGTTAGAACACTGCCAGGCACACCCCATCCCTCACTAGTCCAGGTGCCGGCTACCTGGCCCATACCAGCGTTCCCTTTCGCCGGGGCTTTTGTTGCACCCTCCCCCACAAGTGAGCAGCCTGGCGGCAGCGGTAGCCCTTGGTTTAGAGGAAGGCGAGGTGAGATGTCGCGGTGCTGCGGGCTGCGCGGACCTGTGTGGAGAGGTCACACCTCTTTCGGAAAAAAAAAAAAAAGAGAGAGAGAGGGAGAGAGAGAGAGAGAAAAGAAAGAAAGGAAAAAAAAAAAAAAAAAAAAAAAAAAACAAAAAACCAAACCCCAAGCTGGCGACCAAGGTGAACCCAGAACGGTTCCCACCTTAAAATCGGCCCTGCTCGTGACGTCAGGTCGGAAATATACCAAAGCGAGAGCCGGCCAGGAGTCCGGGGAGCGCGGCGGCGCGGCGATTGGGCGGCGGGCCGCTGACGCGCGCTGACGCGCGGAGACTTTAGGTGCATGTTGGCAGCGGCAGCGCGAGCCACATAAACAAAGGCACATTGGCGGCCAGGGCCAGTCCGCCCGGCGGCTCGCGCTCGGCTCCGCGGTCCTGCTCCCCTGCCCAGCCGGCCGCCTTCTCCTGCTCCCTCCCCGCTCCTGGCGACTTGGTTACCATCGCCCCTCTCGCCCACCCCTCTCAGACCCTGCTACCAGAGGAAACTACACTTCGGCTGAGTTGAATGAATGAAGAGAGACGCGGAGAACTCCTAAGTGAGTAGGTAGAGCCCGTGCAGCTCGAGTTCCTTTATCCTTCTTTCGTCTTTTGCACGTCTCTTCTTTCCACATGTGTTAGTACAGGTTTTCTCGAAGTGGGCGCCAGAGGGTCGGAGCGTGATGGGGCCGGAGGACCGAGAATAGGTGCGCGCGGCTACGGCGGTCATTTGTCCGAACTCCAGCTTTGGCGCTAGGGGGGAGCTGGCTCCCAGCAGGCTTCCAGGCTCCTCATTGGTGGACGTGGATGGGAGACTTGCATAGTTTGGGGAGCTGGGGACTTGCCCGGGGGATATGTGGCCAAAGTTTGCTCTTAGAGTGGAACTGATTGTGACCATTGGACAAGGAGACTCCAAAGTCCTGTATGTACGAGGGGCCTGGACGCTACCCACAAAGTGACAGGGCGAAAGTTCTTCAGTTTATGTGTTGCTTGGGAACTGTGTCACCGCGGCTGGCCGGTGTGCCAGTGTTTCCTGGGTATTATTGAATAAGGGGTGGTGTTGGTGTTGGTAGAGTGTCCTATTACTAAGTTGCCTGAAATTTCTGGTTTTGACACATGCCGTGCTTGTGTATCTGAATACGTCAGAGAGGGAGAGAGAGAGAAGGGAGTAAAGAGTACAGTTAGGAAGCTGTTAAGTTACCAGGAGATTAATATCCAGCACAGGCATATAGCTCTCAAAGGCTGTGGGTGTCGTGGGTCTCCTTTCTTTCTACTTTTTCTGATTAACCTTCCTCCCCAGGAAGCAAGATAATGGGGGAGTGGGGAGGAGAACAGAAGGAGTGGATGTTTGGCTTTCTTTTTCATTAGTAATAAGATTGTCGATGCTCTAGAATGCCTTCCAAGTGGCAACATTTGAAAATTACTCGTTTCCCTGGCAAATAGACAGATTGTGGACGGCTGTATAGGCGAGGTGTTCGGCTTCCAGTGTTGGGAAGTGCTTCTAACCTTGGTGCCAGTACTAGATAAGCTGTGTTTCCCTCCCTCTGCAACTGACCTAAGATGGTCCTGGAAAAGTAGGGTCTTCTTTTCCCACCCCTTGACCCTTAAAGATGTTGAAAGACAAATTTCCTGGAGAAGTGAATGGCAATTCACCTGTATCCTCAATCCCAGTGTTCTGTCTTTTGACACTTAGGAAATCCAGATGCTTCCATTCAGATTTTCTTCAGGGCTGCCCAGGCCTTGCTAGCATTCTGTAACACATAGGGATGGGGGGAGAGATTATTTTTCTCATATTATATTTTTGACTTCTACTTTCTTTACCCCCTTCTGAAAGAAAAACTACTTCTGCCACAGAAAAATTTAGGCGAAGTTTCCAATGCTGTATTTTATTAAACTCTAGTTTCTTCTTATTTGGGTCTGAATGAAACTAAAATGGAAATGACACTACCTTCCCACCCCCACCTCTACTTCCATCCCCACCCCACCCCTACATCTTAGGGTCCAATTTATTACATCATAAGTATTAAGTAAGTACATGAAGTACCTTCTCTCCTTCAGAACTCTCTGTCTACCAGGATTTACACATTGCAACGGGTGGCATTTTGTGTTGTTTACAGTCATCTCTTTTACACATTCATTTTAACTGCTGAGTTTGGTAAGGGCTACAAAGAATTGCCAATGAAATTATCAAGGAGGGCGTAGAGGGGCTTGCCTGGTGACCCTACAGATGCCCAGCTGAATCTGTCGGGAAAGTCACCCTGAAGCTTCCTGTGTCTGTATTTCAGGGAGGAGATCCGACAGGCTGGACTCCCCATTGCTTTTCTAAAAATCTTGGAACTTTGTCCTTCGTTGAATTACGACACTGTCCACCTTTAATTTCCTCGAAAACGCCTGTAATTCGGCTGAAGGTTAGTGCAACTTCATTTATTTTTTCCCTCCTCCGAGTTCCCCGAACGTCAAGAAACAGGGCAATCCCATCTTCCTCAGCAAACTCTGTAAGTTAAGGTTTTCCTGGCCCATCATCTTCGGGAACAACATCCACAATGTGCAATTCAACCTTATTTCTAGAATGAGCTTGCTGAACCCAAGCTTCAGAGGAACAGCTCATATGAGCAGGACCGTTGGGTGTGATGGGGTGAATGGGGAGGTGTTTGAAATATCCGGGAATAAAGACCCTCAAAAGCTTTCCAGCTCTGGGTCTTCCTTGGACCAGTCTTTCCATTCCCTGCACGGTTTTGCCCCGCAGCATTCGCTCTCCGCTCTTCCTCTCGCGTCCCTACATGCTCTCTGACCGCCGCGGGCTGCCGGTGTAGCTCCAGGTGTACCCGAGCCCGGGAGAAAGTGTTCAGTTGACCAGGCTGAGTGTATATTACCCTGTTTCATTTCCAGCCATGCCTTGTGTTCAGGCGCAGTATGGGTCCTCGCCTCAAGGAGCCAGCCCCGCTTCTCAGAGCTACAGTTACCACTCTTCGGGAGAATACAGCTCCGATTTCTTAACTCCAGAGTTTGTCAAGTTTAGCATGGACCTCACCAACACTGAAATCACTGCCACCACTTCTCTCCCCAGCTTCAGTACCTTTATGGACAACTACAGCACAGGCTACGACGTCAAGCCACCTTGCTTGTACCAAATGCCCCTGTCCGGACAGCAGTCCTCCATTAAGGTAGAAGACATTCAGATGCACAACTACCAGCAGCACAGCCACCTGCCCCCCCAGTCCGAGGAGATGATGCCGCATTCCGGGTCGGTTTACTACAAGCCCTCCTCGCCCCCGACGCCCACCACCCCGGGCTTCCAAGTGCAGCACAGCCCCATGTGGGACGACCCAGGCTCTCTCCACAACTTCCATCAGAACTACGTGGCCACCACGCACATGATCGAGCAGAGGAAAACGCCCGTCTCCCGCCTCTCCCTCTTCTCATTTAAGCAATCGCCTCCCGGCACCCCTGTGTCTAGCTGCCAGATGCGCTTCGACGGGCCCCTGCACGTCCCCATGAACCCGGAGCAGGCAGGCAGCCACCACGTGGTGGACGGGCAGACCTTCGCTGTGCCCAACCCCATCCGAAAGCCTGCGTCCATGGGCTTCCCAGGCCTGCAGATCGGCCACGCGTCGCAGCTGCTGGACACGCAGGTGCCCTCGCCACCGTCGCGGGGCTCGCCCTCCAACGAGGGATTGTGCGCCGTGTGTGGCGACAACGCGGCCTGCCAACACTATGGCGTGCGCACCTGTGAGGGCTGCAAAGGTTTCTTTAAGGTGAGCGAGGACGGGGCCCGGAGGAGGCAGGTAGGGGCCCCCTAGTGCCGGGAGCCTCGGAGTGCGCGCTCCTTCTGGGTTCAGGCAGCCCAGTCCTAGTTCGTCCAACTCCCCAGGTCTGCGGAGGCTTTCCTGCAGCCGCTCATGGCCTGTGGCGGAGGCCTCTGGGTGCTTGTGAAAAGGAAATAGCTAGACCCGGAGAGCAGGGGTCGCATCCCCCTCGCACGCAGCCGACACCCCGGCAGGCCCCAGCCCGAAGTTGCAGGAGCCTGAGTTGGAAGAGGTTCATTTGCATGTGCTAGGAGCTGTCTTCTCTGTTCAGATTGAAATTGGTTAGGACAGAGAACCGTGTCTGAGCTAACCAAGTGGAACAGAATTCCCTATGGTCAAATTAAGTGATCTCTTTATTTCGCCATCCTGATTGAATAATCTTATCATTTTAAATAGAGAAGGTCTCCAAGGAATGTAAATAATATGAATGCCCACGGATTTGTATTTACTGAGCGTCTCCTTCTCTTTCTCTTGGCATATAAAACACAGCAAGGAGCGGCAAGGTTAGCTCAAATGTTAACGCTATCAATTTTCTCCTGTTAAATGCCCTGGGGGAGGAAAACGAAAAGAAAGAGAAAGAAAAGGAAAAGGAAAAAAATAAAAGAGGAGTTGTGTGTATGTGTTTGTTTATGGGGAGGAGTGTAGATCCTAGCCGTTCAGAAATTGTTCCTGGATTCCCTGGGTTGCTGGATTTTCAAAAGAAAAAAAAAAAAATCGGTCTATATTGTCTCCTTTTGCAGCGCACGGTACAAAAAAACGCAAAATACGTGTGTTTAGCAAATAAAAACTGCCCAGTGGACAAGCGGCGCCGGAATCGCTGTCAGTATTGCCGATTTCAGAAGTGCCTGGCTGTTGGGATGGTCAAAGAAGGTAGGTCCGGACAAGCAGCCCATTCCCTCGTCTGCGCCCGCGGGAAACTGCGGCTTCTATCCCAGTCGAATTTTCCACTTCCCAGCGCCGGGAAGATGTGTGTGTGCGAGGGGTGTCTCCCGGTTCCCCCTCATTCGCCTCCTGCCTTGCTGACCCCGCAGCTGCCTGCTTGCCCATCCTGCCCTGGAGAAAACAGCGGGGCCCTTCTCGCCTTCAACTCTACGACCCATTTGGAAGACGACATAAAACAACCCCACTTTTTTTTTTTTTTTTTTTTTAATGCTTCTCGTCAGTGAAGGCTCTACAAGCAATGGGACCCTGTGCAGCCTGCCCTGGCGCCGGGTGGCTGCGGCCTTCCCTGGGAGGGGCCCAGGCGACAGCTGGGTCCCGCTAGGGGGAGCGACGCTAACCCATTTATTCCTTCGCAGTGGTTCGCACGGACAGTTTAAAAGGCCGGAGAGGTCGTTTGCCCTCGAAACCGAAGAGCCCACAGGAGCCCTCTCCCCCTTCGCCCCCGGTGAGTCTGATCAGTGCCCTCGTCAGGGCCCATGTCGACTCCAACCCGGCTATGACCAGCCTGGACTATTCCAGGGTAAGAAGCTGGCGGGGGTAGCATGTGGACAAACCAACAGATGGGCAGGACCCCTTCCCACACCCATCACTAAGCCCCAGCAGACTCAAGCAAGGCTGTGGCTTTACAGCTCTGAGCAGAGCCACAAGAGACAGACAGAGAGACAAACAATCCACGTTACTGGGAGTGTAGGCATGAGGACAGACAGAGAAAAGAAGAGAAGACAGGCCACAGCGATCCCATCTCTGGGAGACCTCTCTCTCACTGCCATGGTACACGCATATACTCACACACTAATGCCTCTAGTGCCTAAAGCAGAGGCTGTGCAAAAATGCCCCCCACTTGGATTTTATCCCCAGTCTTCCATAGAGATGCTTTAATCCTCATCCTCTGTGGCACTGTCGGGGTGGGGAATGTCTGTTTGGGGGTCGGGAAAGGAAAGAGAAAGGTATAAGGAATGGCAGTGGTGTTGGGAATCAGGTGGTCAGATTCCTTTTTTACCCCAGCTATGAGAAATGTGTAGGCTTTAATTGGAAGAAGTATGTTGGGCCAACCTAGAAGCCACTGCATTTTATTAAGATTTGCAAAGGGCGTCTCTGCTCAAGACCCACTCTGGGACTGGCATGAATACTAACGTGTCAATTGTTTTGTGGAGATAAGAGTGAACGTTTCCCAGGGCTGGATGGCACTGTATTTAGTCTGTATGGAAATGGTAATTTACATATTTAAAGCAGCGACCTCATAGCACCATCCCTAATTGAATTAATTGCCCCGGAACATCTAATTTCCTTACTGGTCAGAGAGAGGTTTAATTGTTATAAAAACCCGGCTCCCCTACTAGAAGCGGGGTTAGCAATTTCACGGGTTATATATTTTAGAGAACCTCATTAAGTGCTTTTTAAAATGAAATTCCAGTTCCAGGCGAACCCTGACTATCAGATGAGTGGAGATGACACCCAGCATATCCAGCAGTTCTATGATCTCCTGACTGGCTCCATGGAGATCATCAGGGGCTGGGCTGAGAAGATCCCAGGCTTCGCTGACCTGCCCAAAGCCGACCAAGACCTGCTTTTCGAATCAGCTTTCTTAGAACTGTTTGTGCTTCGATTAGCGTACAGGTAATGGAGGAGGCAATCCAGGGAGGCTGGGAAAGGAGGAAGAGAGGAATCAAGAAGGGAAAGAAAGGAAAAGAGAAATAAAAGGGGAGAAGAGAGAGGGGCAGAAGAGGAAAATGAAAGAGGGAAAGAAGGAAAAGAGAGTAGACAAAAGGAAGAGAAGGGAAGGAATGAGCCCAGAAGCCTTGGATGAATGGAATGGAAGTGGGATAGGGGGCGTTCTTGATTGTTATGAAATTAAACCCGTTCAAGGTCTACTGGTCTACATTTTATTAACTCTTCCGTAATTAGTTACCTCTTAAATCCCTCATTTATTGCTCTTCAAGTAATTAGTTGTTTAGCTTTTCTCTCTCTCTTTTTCTCCCCTCTCTCTCTTTGGTATTAATTGCAGGTCCAACCCAGTGGAGGGTAAACTCATCTTTTGCAATGGGGTGGTCTTGCACAGGTTGCAATGCGTTCGTGGCTTTGGGGAATGGATTGATTCCATTGTTGAATTCTCCTCCAACTTGCAGAATATGAACATCGACATTTCTGCCTTCTCCTGCATTGCTGCCCTGGCTATGGTCACAGGTCAGTACCTCACTTGCAGGGCAGGTCTCCAAAACTGCCCAGCAGGATTTGTCCCGGTTTTCCCTTGCCACTGATCCTCCCTGTTCCTGCCAGCTAGCTAACTGCTTTGTGTGTTCCTCTTTTGTTTCTGATTGTGTTTTCTGCAGAGAGACACGGGCTCAAGGAACCCAAGAGAGTGGAAGAACTGCAAAACAAGATTGTAAATTGTCTCAAAGACCATGTGACTTTCAATAATGGGGGGTTGAACCGCCCCAACTATTTGTCCAAACTATTGGGGAAGCTCCCAGAACTCCGTACTCTTTGCACACAGGGGCTACAGCGCATTTTCTACCTGAAACTAGAAGACTTGGTACCACCGCCAGCAATAATTGACAAACTTTTCCTGGACACTTTACCTTTCTAAGACCTTCTCCCATGCGCTTCAAAGGAACTGGAAAGAAACCTAAAACTATCCAGAGGGGGGAAGTCACAAGGCAGAGATATTCCCATGAGCTGCCTCAGCTCTAGCCGGCCCCCACTCCCTCCACAAAATCCCAGTCCCTTAATCCCTAAAGAAACAAAACAAAACAAAACAAAACAACAAAAACTGTTGCTATTTCCTAACCTTCAGGCAGAACCTAAAAGGGCATTTTGGCTCCGGGGCATCCTGGATTTAGAACATGGACTACATACAATACAGTGGTATAAACTTTTTATTATCAGTTTAAAAATCAGTTTATTGTTCAGAAGAAAGATTCCTAATGTATGATGGGGGAAATGATGTTTGGCCATGTTTGGTTGTTGCAGTTAAGACAAATGTAATACATACACACACACACACACACACACACACACACACACACGCACACACTCACTCACACATTGTAAGGGGACCCACAAGTATTGCCCTTTAAAAGACTTCAAAGTTTTCTGCTGTAAAGAAAGCTGTAATATATAGTAAAACTAAATGTTGCGTGGGTGGCATGAGTTGAAGAAGGGAAAGGCTTGTAAATTTATCCAATGCAGTTTGGCTTTTTAAATTATTTTGTGCCTATTTATGAATACATATTACAAATTCTAAAAGATAAGTGTGTTTGCAAAAAAAAAAAAAGAAAAAGAAAAAAAGAACTACACAAAAAAGGGACAAGCATGTTGAGTCTAGGTTGAAAATGTTATAGGCACTTGCTATTTCAGTAATGTCTATATTCTATAAATAGTATTTCAGACACTATGTAGTCTGTTAGATTTTATAAAGATTGGTAGTTATCTGAGCTTAAACATTTTCTCAATTGTAAAATAGGTGGGCACAAGTATCACACATCAGAAAATCCTGACAAAAGGGACACATAGTGTTTGTAACACAGTCCAACATTCCTTGTTTGTAAGTGTTGTATGTACCGTTGATGTTGATAAAAGAAAGTTTATATCTTGATTATTTTGTTGTCTAAAGCTAAACAAAACTTGCATGCAGCAGCTTTTGACTGTTTCCAGAGTGCTTATAATATACATAACTCCCTGGAAATTACTGAGCACTTTGAATTTTTTTTGTTTTTTTTTAATGTCTAAAATTGTCAGTTAATATATTATTTTATGTTTGAGTAAGAATTTTAATATTGCCATATTCTGTAGTATTTTTCTTTGTATATTTCCAGTATGGCACATGATATGAGTCACTGCCTTTTTTTCTATGGTGTATGACAGTTAGAGATGCTGATTTTTTTTTTCTGATAAATTCTTTCTTTGAGAAAGACAATTTTAATGTTTACAACAATAAACTATGTAAATGAACAGAATTTTGTCTTCTTTCTGGGTCAGGAAAAAATGGTGACAAAACAGCAATATAAAATAGAATTGGAGATCGATTTAGGATAGGTCACTTATTCAACATTTGTGTTTCAAACGGACAGCCTATATCTATTCTAGCAAAAGAACCTGGGAAATTGAACTAATTGTCCAGAAAATTCAGTACAATATTTTTCCTCAACCAGAATTGTTGAGTGTGGCAACCTGCATTTGTCAGAATCAATTGAGAATATCTAAATGCTTTTGTTAATTTTGCTAGGAAGTGCAGCTTTCAGAAGAGAAGTTTAGGAAACCAGATAACTTTTGAACTTTTACAAAGTCTGAAGTCCTGTCAGGTTTTTGTCTTGCAGAATGTTTCGGGAGTATCTTTTTAAGATTCAGGAAGTTAACATGGATTTGAAGTGTGTTGTACTTTATCTCTGGTTTTTCCAATTCCTCTACTTATTACTGTTGTAATAAGGAAGAGGGGCCAAGCATTTTGGGCCCTTTGGACTTTGGGTCAGTGGTCTTGGCATACAGCACAACTCAGTAGAGCTGTTTCTTACAACTTTTTGTTGTCCTCCTTTAGTAGATAGTGATGAGGTATACTTTGAACTTTTAGCATAATACCTCCTTCTTTAAAGTTTTTCAGATAAATTATAAAATAGCTCTTTGTCAGCTCCTGGGTCTGGTACAAGTAAGTCATACCACAGCTTCCACGATTCCACCCATCACCAACTTTTAGCAAAGAAAGCAATAACGTTATAGACAGCGGCTGAAGGTCTGAGCTTCCTTCTACTCAAGGTCCTGGTCTTTGGGCAGTCAAGGTCCTGCCTAATTGGCTTCAGGCCCACGGTGAATTCCTAGTATAAGATGGAGACCATCTTCTTCGCTGACCCCAGGGAATTACAGATGGCTTCTGGGGGCACTGAAATTTAGAGAGTACTATTGTTTATAAAACGCAAAGTTAGAAATTGCCAGTAAATTGCCACGAGAGAATTCTTAGGTGGTAGTTTTTACTTTGCTTCCCTTCCCCCTCCTTTTTTTAAAGACAGGCTTTGTGCATGGGAGAAAAAGAAGGCATGTTCAGTTATAATTTAAGGTTATTTTAACCAGATATGTTTCTCTGCAGGTAACTCTGGGGGGACAAAAGTAGTGGTCACAAAAGGGATTAAATAATAAGCGAAATATCCAATTTCCTGGCTTTTTTGAAAAGATGGGGCTTGCCATTTCCTTTTATTTTCACAACTTCTGTCCAACCAAAGCATCACACTAATAAGCAGAGAAAAAGAAAGCTCTTTAGAAATGCTGGGAGTCTGCAGAGCCGTCAGGGCTCATCTCTCAGGTGCCTCTAGCCCCGAGACAATTACATTCCCAGTCAGAATCCCCGAGAGTTGAACCCAGAAACGAACTCTTCCAAAGGTTCTCCCTGAAGGAAGTGGCTGCACATCACCCGAGGCCAATGAGATGTTAGGTAGGGCGCCTCCGGAGAATTTGGGGTGAAAGGAGGGAGGAAGAACTCTCCCAAGCCCGCGTGCAGATTGCACTGGCGGCTCGTACATTCAGCTGTAATTTCTAAATTGCAAAGTGGCCAGTCCTTTTTCTGCTTCACAGTTATCGAGTCAATTTCCAACCGCCAGCTGCGCACGGGGTTGTAGGAGGAAAGAACCTGGCAAGCATCTCTCCTGCATCTTCCGAGATCCGCGCAGTTGAGGACTTACACTGCACTAGTGCTTCTATTAGTAAAGCCCAGGAAAAGCAATAGACACGCTGCATTGCAAAATCCAGACGTTGCATGGGACTTCTTTAGAAAGAGATCAAAACTTTATAATGAAGGGTTCATATCACTCTCATCTTCCACGTCCTCTTAAGTTATCATGTATCGTTTCAGCTATGGAAAATGCATAATCATTGTTCTGAGGATATGACCATACACTTCTCTGCTCTGAAAGGTCTAATTTTAAGTCTTCACGGTGTCTAGACTCACTTCGAGTGGTTGCTTAGAACGCCCTGGCTTTATGGAGAGATGCCTTTAATTCAAAGCACGGGTGAGCAGAGCTACTACTGCCTGGTACTTGGGTTATGCTTCTCCGCCCGTCTAGGCGACCTCCGCAGTCTCTCTAGGCGCTCAGGCGACCCTTGCTCGGATCTTTCGCTGGGGTGTGGGGTGGGGATGGGAGACAGAGAGACGGAGCTAGACAGAGACAGAATAGTGAGAGGAGAGGGAAGTTTGCATTTCTGGTTGTAACAAGAGACGCGCCTGACCCAGGAAGGTGATAGCACCCTGCAGTGACAGCAGCACCCCATGACCTTACCATGTGTATTTCCTTTTCGTGCACGACTCCGTTTCTAGAGAGTTTGGGTGCCCCCTCCACTAAAAATATCAATCACGAGTCTTACGGGACACTATTTCTCAGCGTGCAAGGGACCCGAGGGGTAGAAACACATATTCTTGCCAACTTAAGAATGTCACTTGAAGGTTCAATTTCACTTTGCCTTGAGACTCTCTTGGCTTTGTTGGTGTCAGTGCGTCTACACGAATATCCAATTATCTAATTATATTTTAAACCTAGGCGTCGGCAGTGAACACTTCCAAGCTATGAACAGGTCTGTGATGGAAAAGTTGTATTTTATGGTAATATTTTGATCACAGAGTTTTCCAGGACGGGATACATTTCCATCCGGACAGGCCCCACACAGAGTACCAACACCAGAGCACTTCTAGGCACGTCGCGTGTTGCGCATCTTCGCGCCGCAAGCCCGGCGCCAACTCCGCACACACGTCCGTTTCCCTTTTTATCCGCAGCGCGGCAGCGCGGAGGTGGCCTCGGAGAGTGAGGGCTGAGGTCTTCCGGGCCGGCCTCGCCTCTGTCGGTGAGACAGGCGCGGGTCTGGAGGCCGTGTGTGCTACAACCACCTTAAAAATGGAGAAAGGTTCTATTAACGCGCGGGGGCGAAAAGAGGCTGTTTGGTACCGCGGATTCAACAACTTTCTTCAGTATTATTTTGCTGTTTGAATAGAAGTCTGGGACGGAGTATGTATTTCTAAGACATCTTTATAAGGCTCCCCCCACCACCCTCCACCTGTCACCGCTATTCGGGAACAGGAACTATCGCTCCGTGGGCGCGCCTGGGAGTTTCTCACAATCCAATTCCTGTGCACCCGGTGAGCCAGGACCTGACTCAATTTTAGAGTCCCACAGAGGAGAGGTGGGGTTGAGGGGGGTCCCAGCCAACTCCAACCAATCGTTCCTTCCCAGAGGTCTCAGCAACTCCTAAAAAGGGCGCGCCTTGTGCAATAATCTTTGGCAGAGGTTCTGCTTAGATCCGTGCATGTGACAGCACTGGAACCGGAGCGATCACGATTCGTATAGCCAGATTGGGGTGGGGGGCATTCAGTCGGTATTGGCTGACTTTACTGAGAAAGAAAGATATGAATTCCAAACAAGGTCATCATTTTCTAGCAATTCGATTTTAATAATCAAATAAACGCAGAAATCCAATTTTTCATTTTTACTTTTAAATTTTACTAGAAATCCCTACTTGGACATCACACGTAACCATTTAAGGACAGTAAGGCTGTTATTTAAAGCCATTTTCCCTCAGTATATCTCCTGAGCACGATTGGAAACGACCGCTGGGTCCCGCAAGGACTTTTCTCCCGCTTTAATCTTGGCGTTTCCTTAGGGAAAGTACAACTTCGGCCGGGTCGGAGGGCGCCTCCTTGAGCGGTGGGTGAGCAACAGCGCTGGAGCGCAGGGCCCACCCCACTCCCGGGGCGTAAGGAGGAGAGCAGCACCCCTAGTTCCCAGCCGAGAAGTGCGCTCCCGGCCCAACTGATAGCGGCGGGAGGACTCGGGAGAGCGAGGCTCTAGCTGCTTACTCGCCAACACCCCCGCCCCCCACCTCCCCGCTTTCTCACTTGGCCCCCTTGTAGCGTGGTCTGATTTCGAGGCCCCAGGATTACTGAAGAGAACATGCTTTCTTGTGGTTCGGCCGAGCGTGAATGTGGAGACGCAAGCGCTCCCACTGCCCATCGCGTTTTGGAGACTGAGAGTTTGACTCCTCACGTTGCGCCAAAGACTTTACTGGGGGAGCCTGGGAACCATTAGGACAAATTCACCTGGGTTAACTCTCTGTTTTCCTCCTTTTCCTGCCCTGCCCTTCCCAGCTGCTCCTTGCTTTTCCCCCCAGCTGTTCCTTGCCCTGTTCCCCACAGCGGGAGGCCGCAACAGGTTTCCAACGCCGCTGGGCCAGGTTCGGTGCGTCGCGGCTCGAGCACTTGAGGCCCAGCGCGCCCCCGGCTTCTCCTGTGCCCATCCGTCAGTGGTCAGCCTTGGGTCTACGGGGCATCCATCCACACCACGCCGGGGGAAGCATTTTTTCCAGTTGTGGGGGAGAACAAAAGAGTGGGGCAGAGGCGCCAAGGCGCATCCGCACCGCGGGAAGAGCCGAGAGAGGGACCCACACATCTGTGCCACACGCGTGCCCCGCACGTGTGCTCTCAACTCCCAAGCTCGGGGGAGAGGTGGCGCGCATCCTGGTCCCGCTTTCCGATCTCCTCGCGACCGAGTTCTGAGCCCAAGGCCCCGGGAGCCGCAGGAAGCAACTAGTGAGGTGGCCACATGAGTACTGCGCTCTCGGAGGGGCCGTGGGGGCAGCCAGTCCGCCTCTCCGCCTGCCGCGGGGAGCGCTCCTTGCTTCCTTGAAGACACCGACTGCCGGCGGCTGGCTGCCCTCTTCTTAGCTTAGCCGAGTACTGTTTGGCTTGCTCAGCGGGTCTGGACAGAGCGCCTAACAGGGACCGGGATCTTTGGAGAGATTGGCTTCTATGCTTTCCTCCGCGTTTCTTCTTCCCCTAGTTAATCTCTCTCACTCCTTTTTCTTTGTATTTCTATAGAAACTTGTGTGTAGAGAAACTAGGATTTCTAGGACACGTGCCACCTGTCTTAACAGATACAGTGCCCAAGTACATGTCAGAGACTTCCCCGGGACAGCAGAGGGTGGTGGAAGGACTGCTGCACGAGGGAGGACTCCATCCGGTACTGGAGGGACTTCAGAGGACCTGAACTTGCTAAGATTTTCTGCCTCCGGAAGCTTGCGGGAAAGGATTGTGCTGACTATCTCAAATAGCATTGGACTTTTTTACAAAGGGTGTGGAGGTAGAAAGAGACTCTTGATCAGTAGGCTGCAAGTAGGTCAGTGTTTTTCAAACCGAGGGTCCCCACCCACGCATGGTTTGTAAAGTCAATATAGTGGGTTGTGATCAGAATTTTCTTTCCAAGAAATAAAGGAATAACAGCATAGAAATCATGAGTGCTTTGCACAGAGTGGCCAAACTATGAAAAGTTTAAGTATTTTTTTGCTGGAACTTTCCTTGGGCTATAACATAAAATGTATTTGTGAGTTTGGGTCTGACTCAAAAAATTTGAGAGCCCACTGTTGATGGACCAGACTGGGCTGGAAGCAAAGGGGAGGGGATGTCTATACTGAGAGATACTGAGAAGGGAATTTCAGCAATGCAGTGATGTTTTGTGATCAGTTCTCTCTCTCTCTCTCTTTTTTGTCCCCATCTCCTCACTGTCTCTCTCCTACTCCAGCGGGTTTCCACATATCTTTATCCCCTGGCCTGTTATGTGCTTGAAGCCCTGCTGGGGATCATGAGTGAGGGCCAAGGAAGGAGCACATAAAGCCACCCCCTTTTCCTTTCTCTCAGCAACCTAGTGCCTGAGAAGAGAGTGAACAGTTATTGGGGAAGCTCCATGGAAGGGGGGGGAGTCCAAGTCACATTGTCTACTGACTACATGCTGGGCTGTCCTATTTGTATGCTGCTGCCCAACACAAGGAAAGGAGCAGAAGCTTTTGAGAGAGGTAGAGTTAGGGGAGAATAAAGATAATGAAACATGTGAGTGGGGACTGAGGAGATGGAAGAGGAGGGAGAAACTTGAGGAGGTATTTAATCAGAGTGCCAGAGTTGAAGGCAAGCAGAGATGGGAAGGAGAGGACTAAAGTGCCAGAGAAATATAGGATTCTGGGCACCAAGAGTAATGTGGATAAGCTTAAAGAAAACTGAAGAGATAAAGGAGAGCAATTAAAGAGGGTGCATAAGGGATGTGGGGGTGGGGTTGGGAGTGGGATGGGCACTTCTGAGATGAAAGTTGGATGTAAAGAGCACAGCACAAGGGTTGTGAAAGGAGAGGGTGGCTTTAGGTGTGGGAAGCCTTGGGCTGTTGAGGACCACAGAGAAGTTTCATGTTTTTGTCATCAAGGAATTAAAAGGAGCAAACCCATTGGCCTGGAAAGGTTCCTCTCCTGTCATTCCATTCTAGCTGAAAGGTTTGAAAGCTGGCTTGTTTCTTAAGGAGTGCTACAATCTTTAAGCAGGGGGGATATGGACTACCTTCCAAGATTCAGGCCAATAGGAAAGGTAGAACCAGGTGTCAGATGAGGCCACCTTCCTTGGTTTCCGAGGTTCTCCATCACAAATTTTCTACCTACCATATGTGGCAAGGCTGGATCTCATCTCATGTAATCCTCTCAGCTCCAACCTGTGATGTTCCCATTATTACTTCCATTTTTACAAATGAGAAGATGAGGCCCAAAAATATTGTTAAATATCCTGGCCTGTCAGTATGTGGGATAGCTGCAATTTAAACTCAGGACAAGGACACGCAATTCCAAGGGACTTGGTTTTGCGACAGCTGGCCCAGAAGGACTGGACCTTTCTTCACAATGGCTACTGAAGCTGACTATGGGTTTCTGCTGAGAGTTGAACAGGTTATTTCAGGTGTGTTCAGACTTCCAGAAGGGAGCACTGACATGAAATCATAATGGTGATGATAGTACATTGCTCTTCTCTCTTAAGAGAATAACACCTTCTTTTTGGTGGAGTTATTTTGATTGTTTTTCATCATTAGTACATGAAGGAGTAATGAGTTGCTTGCTTTGCTACCCAAGAAAAGAAAAGATTGAGATGACTGCTGAATGTGTTTGTCACCTAGAACTCATATTAAAGGTAGTAAAGAGAAAAAAAAAAGTTTTTCCTCCCCAGGTTGTTAGAATTTCCTTGCATTAACCTTGCATTTGATCATCAGCCAGCTTCCATATATCCTATCAGGAAAACTGAATCGCACATCAGTGAGTTCACCTTAGTCACAGTTCTGAGCAGATCACTTTGTGAAGACTGGCTGTGCATGAGCCATTTACTCCTTCTTCTCCTTCTCTATTTGTGGTCTACAGGGTGTTTAAGTGTTATTAACATTTTCTTAAAGCTACTCTCATAGTCTACCAAATGATATAAGTAGATTTTACTTAGAGTGTCAAGCAGAGAGTAATATTTTTTCAGAAGACTATCTTCATCTAGCTTGGTCTGGTCAAAGGGTGGCAAAGATCGTCTTATTATATTACAAAATTTATTGGAATATACACAGTTGACAAACAAAATATGGTGGATTTAGGTCAGCTGTTTGCTTATATGATAGATTTTGTTAGTCTTTGACATTTAATTTAAGCCTCGCTTATCTGAGGGCCGAGGATAGGATAAGTATGTTCTGCATGTGTTATGCTTCTTGTTTTATAAAACTGACTAGTCTGCAGCTATCCGGAAATAATTCACAATCAGTGACTTGGGGACAAGTGGGCCTTGTGAGATGTTCTGAAAGCGCCTTTCTGAAATGAAGTTCTGAAAAGTTGAATTATGGAGACCCTAACAGGGGTTTTTATTTTGGAGGAATAAAGATAGCTACATTTGTTTTCTTGATCTTTTGCTTAATTATCTTCCCTGCATACTGAATTGATATAGCTAAAACCAAGCTTCCAGAAATCCATAATGAATCCATTTGATGCTGAGAATCTGTGTTGTGTGTAATTGCCCTCCTCTCAGCTGTGCTGGGCCAAAGGTGCCCGGGCCACATGGATGGAAACAACATCAAAAACATTTGACACATTAGTGACTTATTTTTAATATAGCTGAGAAAAAAGTCTGCCATTGTAAAATCTGCACTTGCAGATGTGTTAGCCCTAAATAACCTTTAAAATTGGTTGTGGTGTGGTGGGAGATGTTGGTATTCATGAGTGTTTTGACATGTTTGACATTTTATGTACGGTGTACTGCTCTGTCTGTCTTGTATTTTTTCCCCAATAGTGCATGTTTTGTTACTAAAATGCAGCTTTTGGTGTTTCCATTTGGGGTCCGTAAATATGCTTATTGGATAAATGATTTGTTGTTATTTATGTAAATAATGTTTTAACGAATGAGGCCATTACTGCTTTCCATGCTATGGCCATAAAAAGAAGGTTGTGTATAGAAGAAATAATTTGATTTTTACTTTTTAGAGAAAACATTTGCTCAGTACACGTGAGACATCCTACATTTGCTATAGTCCTGAATTAACAAATAAGGAAAAGCAATCCTGTGGAATGATTATGCATGCAGAAGCCAAGAAATTTGTGTACCAGAATCTAGTGTAATGAGTAGAGGTTTTGAAATCCTTCTGAGTAGTATTTGGAATTGTCCTCTAATTCATTTATTTTTGGAAGGGTCCCTAGTAGGAAATTGCCAATAGAACTGAGAAATCTAGGTGGCCTTGAGAGAACACATTCTTAAATACACAGAGAATCAGAGATTCAGTAGCTTTCTCTGACTGAAATACGGATTTGCTAGTGTGGTCGTCTTTCCTCTGTACCCTCCTCTATGTCAGTTCTCCAGGTAGATCTCAGTAAGTGAGTTCAAAAGATTCAGCTAATCGTTGTGAGACATTTTTCAAATTTGTGAGTACCATGTTCCTAAAAGAGCTACTGCTTGCCTTTTGAGTATCAGAAAAGACAACAACCTTTGCCGCCCCTTTCCTTTGTGTGATGAACATGAGTGCCACACAAAGCCTGTTCCAAGGTCTGTTCAGATTTATAAGGATAGATTTGGCTGAAGGTTTTGTAATTCGGAACGAATACGTTGCTCATTACCTTTTCCCCCTTTGAAACTGATGTTGCTTATCACTTGGCTTCTCTTTAAATGTTATTTTCTTTAAGACTGCAACCGACTCCAAGGCTTTGACATTTTTTTGTCCCAGATATTTCTCCTGTTTTTAATCTCCACCTGTTGTCACATGCCAGGACAGCACTGTACCTCCAGGTGGAAGGACAAAGGGGTGACTTCCTCTGTCTGGGGTGTCAGAGCTGCTTTTCCTCTGGAGTGGAAGTTTTATGTGCACTTTCCTTTGTACCCTTTCCCTGGGGATTGACACATCACCTCTATGACACACACAGCAGTTGTGGCCTGGGGTTTGTAAGAATAGCCTAAGTTGACTTTCAGCTAGCAGAAGTATTTAATGTTGCATCTTGCAATTCAAACGGTGTCACGAGACCAACTTGCACGCGCTCTTGACTTGTAGCTTCCCAGTCTCTCTTCTCTATTAACAAAGCCTGAGGACTTCCACATCCCTTTGAGGATCTTCCAGAGGAAAATTTCATTCATAAAACACAAAACAACAGGAAAGTTAACATCAAAGGTGCAGTGCTGTTATTATTTTTTTAAATATATGATTTTAATTTGTAGAACAATGTGAATGATGATAGTCTGACACTAACAAGATTGTGAATCTCATTTCCTAGGTTATGAGTTAGGAAAAAATGCAAGGCTTTTCTTGAATGTGCAGTGTTTTGTATGCTGAACATTGCTTTCATCAAAATATGTACTGTTGATTCATTCATTACATTTCTTGTATGTACTTAACTGAAAAGCAGGAAAAAGAAAATCAAGTGCTTGTCTTTTCTTGAGTTAATTTCCCTTAACATGTATTCAAAATAAGCATTCCTATGTAGAATAATATAAAATAGTTATGGAATTTGATGATTGTAGGAAAGTTGGTGTGGGGGAGAAATGCATCATTCATTAGGTTGCAAGTAGCAGTGTATGATAGAGAAAAGGCAAGGTACTATAAACAAGAAGCTGTAAATAAGCATTTTTCCTTTCTGTAACTAGAATACAAATACTTGCATTATGTAGACATATTCATAAATTTTGATGATAACTTAGTGAAAAAGGACCATAAATATGAAAACTAGGCATATTATTAAATGTATATGATTTTGCAATGAACGCTTATTATTTTTAAAAGTCTATGTTCCTATGGCTTTCACTTTGAGAAATCAATCTCCCAGTACTGTGAATAGCCTAATCATTCTTTTTTTCCTCCAGCTAATAACAGTAACTTCCCCAATTGAAGACTGAACCACAGCAGTCAAACTTAACAACCCTTTGATCAAATCACAAAACTGGTGACTAAAAGGAACATGAAACCTGTGATCCAGTTTCACAAAATCTTATTTGAAATCTTATTCAGATTAACCCAAGCACTGTCACATGTGCTGAAAATGGAAAGACCGTAAATACAAGGAACTGTTATCTGACAATAAGCTGACTTGTGTGGCGTGATTCGAAGGGGGTGCTGTTATAAGGTTTTCACTTAACATTGTTACTAACAATCCTTATAATGGACAAATATTGTATTAATCACTCTCACCGAAGGTAGTGAATGGAGAACTTGGTGAGACTGGAGATGTGCAGTGGTATAAAGAGAGGTCAGGCACACACGGAGAAAATAAAGCACTTCTAAGCTGAAAAAGATGAAAGCAGGTATATCCAATACATGTCTCAGCATTGCAGATTTGGAATATGGAATATGAGTGCAAGAGAAATATTTGTAAAATGCTAATGTTTGGAGTGAAAGCAAGATAAAAAATTAGGTCGCAGTATTCCCTATAAAATGAGAGCAGAAAAGCTGATATGCTTTTTAAGCTGCATGCCCAGGGACTTCTCACCATCAGAATGAGAGAGATGCTGCTAATCCTTTTCTGCAGAAAGCATTGACAAGGCAGTGCCGGGATCCTGCAAGCAGTCCTGAACTTCTCAGCACCAGAGGGATGTTGACAAATTGGACAGATTTCAGAAAACCACAACAAAAATGATTAAGGGGCTGGAGCAATTGACTTATGAGAAAAGATTAAAAGAACCAATTATATATTGCTTACCCATACAAGACAAGCAGTAGAGGGGAGGAGAGACAAGAAAACCATGTATGATTATTTGAAGAGTGTAAATACCAAGGTAGAAGATGAATTGTTTAGACTCGTCCAAGATGTCAATAACTTTGAGGTAAGGGGAGGAAAAAAAGTAAAGAGGAATTTGGTAGATTATCAGGAAAATAATTTGCAGTGATGTTATTAGTAAAATAATGGAGACAATTTTGAGGAATTAGCAAACTGTATTGCTCTTATTAATGCAAAAGAAAAAAAGGTTGCTTTTTCACTACAGGAAGACTTCTAGAAGAGGAGGAGGAAAAGGAAGAAAGATCAGTAGTTTACTTCAATTTAGAATGTGAAGAACTTTATATGGAAGTTCAATTAAATATGACAACTTCAAATAAAGGTCAGGGCAAATCTTAAATGAAGCTATCCTAAAAGTAGGACCATTCCCACTTTCATAGGTCCTTCTTAACATTAGAGCTACCCTTGACCGCATATGCTATAGTAGGGTCCTCTTATCTTGGTCAGTATAATGAGAGGATCATTACTATTTTCTTTTAATAAAACATTCCTCTCATGGAATTGTTCTTACAATGGAAATGATGTTGATGGAACTCAGCCCAGTATCAAATTGATAAAAGAACTAAGGAGTGTTCTCATTTGTATTTTATTAGTGTTTTTCTGGCATGCCCCTCTGAAATTTGGCTCAGCTTGGAAGGGAAGAGAATGAATGGAATGAAGTGGCCACTTGAAATCATAATAAGCATGGAAGTGAGGGAAAGGATTTTACAAAGCATGCTCCTCTAGAAGCCAAGCAAAGGAAAAAAGATTTCTTCCAGTGTCAATGAGACATATAAATGGATCTAAAAACATTAATGGCAAAGAGGAAAAAAAAAGTGAGTGAACTCAAGGATCCTAAGAATCTCCTGCTTTCTCTGTCTTAGTGAGAGAGTGCTTTTCCTGTGCTAGAGGATGCAGCGTGTGAGGTGGAGAGATGCAGAAGGAGAATCTCATTAACGTGAGCTCTCCACTCCCCATGCACTCTGAAACTGCCTGCTGTCAGGTTGCAGAGAAGCCAACATATGCAGGCGTACAGGGCGTTCCTGCTGCAGAAGGCTGTGTGTAATTATTTCTGGATAGGATCCTATGCATGATTCCATGATAACTCTGACTTATAGACTGTCTTTATTTGAACTGGTATTTACTATATGTATAATTTAAGCTTTTAACAGTGAGGTCTCACATGGGGGGCGCACACAGGTATTTTCCCTTAAGCCGTGTAGTCAGTTGATGCCTGAATTCTAGAGGATTTGCTGTGCTAATTGGAAGAGAGAGAGAGAGGGAGAAAAGAAAAAAAAAATTGTTTTACTTTTTGGGGGGATGCCGTTGTTTATAACTAATACATGATGGTTTGTGTCAGTTATAGCCAATTCATTCTATTGGAAATATCCTTAAATTTGTAATAGGTGTGTCTTAGACCCAAACTTGCAATGTAATTTTAGTTTCAAGAGGACATATAAAATATCTGTATGGTAACTTCTTACTTCGCTGCAGGAGATTCCAAGTGTTTTTTCCTTATTATTATTATTTATTCAAAATAATGTCGTAAATAATATTTTAATGAAACTAATATAACATTGCATGTCAACTCTATTTCAGTGGAAAAAAAGGAGAAAAGGTGATGTTTTAAAAATGCATTGTCCTAATAAAAGTCAATGAGCTATATTTACTAGACAGTTTTATTAAGTGAAAAGGGTGCCCTAAGATTTAAGTTGATTTTTTTTCATTTTGTAAATGATTATAATTTCTGTTTTTATGTTCGCAAATTCTTCAGCTCAGAGATTTAATCAAATCATTTTACCTTAAAAAGCAAGGAGAAGGGATTACGCAGGTAGACAGACTATGCTGTGAGCAAACATTTCTAATCACTAAACTGCTTTATTTTTGCTACTGTGTTAATGATTTAGTGAGAAAATGACCTTATTTTTTTCACAAAAGAAATAATTAGAGTAAACAAAGCTGCTATCATTGACTTTTTCTTTTAAACCTAATGATAAACTTTTCTAATAAGAGCATCTCTGATGTGACTATTTGTGCATTTAAAAATACCAATGTAGATAAAACAAGGGGAGTTGGTTTTTGTTTCCAGTTTTATGATTAACTTATTTTAAACATTTTAATTCTGATTCCTTAAAGAACTGCTGAATTTTAGATTATTTTGTTTACAGTACTTATACCGTGGTTCTAAAACTGTTTAATGACAAGGCATTTTTATGATTCCATTTTATTCAATAGCCAGAAATTTGTTGTGATACTAGGCTTTTTTTTTTTTTAAATTAATCGCTTCTTTTTGGTTTTGTTTTTAGTTTCATCATAGCTTCAGTGTAGAAACTTAGTTCTAACCCTTCAATTTGTATGTTAAACATTTTGTTTAGTTTTTTTTTTTTTTTAATTTTCTTCACTTTAATCCTTACCTTATTTTGAGCTCTGGTTTTTGACCACAAAACTTCTGAAGTGATTATGCAATTTTGTTTTTCTTTCTGTCCTATTTGTGATTCCTCTCTATCTTTTGAGAGCATAGGACAAATCCAGTGAGGGTGGAGGGGCCACTGAAGCTCAGAATTATGCAATGAGACTACGTAAATGAGTTGTTTAGATCCTTCCAATTTCACTACATCATTGCACACCATGTGAATTTTCTTGGGTACAAGAACATTGTTATTAGCCATGACATAACTTGTATGATGTTTATAATATCTAATTTGTGAATTAGATTGATTTTTGAGGCAGTTAACATTTGTTATCTTCTTAGGAAGAGAAGCAGTTGTCTATTTATAGAATTATAAAATGACAAAGCTTAAAGTGGTCTCACAAACTTGACTAACCGCCATCTTTCTTTCCCTTGGCCAGTCTTGTCTTGCCTCTCTTGCATGTCAAAGACAATATCCTAGTTTATTTCTAACTGCACAAAGGGTAACGTCATGGAATATAGATTTGAAAAAAAAATTATGAGCACCGTAATATTTAGATGCTAACTACTTTGACTATGTCATTAAAAGGAATGAAAGTTTTATGTTTAGATAAATTTCTGGGACCTAGTGAAAATCCTTAGACAGTCAAGTGTTTTACCCCATAGTGCATTAACACATTTATATTCCAGATAAACGTCTCAGAAATGAGTCTTTTTAGGCCCACTTTAGGAAGGGCATATTTTGCATATAAAATATTATGATACAGTGACAGAATATTATAGCATTTAGTGAATGATTTCGTGAATACTCTCCCAAGTGTTTTTAGGATGCCAAGTGTATCTAAATTACATTATGTACATTTGGCTTACTTATACAAAATGTATTTATTTATAGAAAAAGTATTTTTTTGAGATGATTCTTTAACATATGTGAATAATTTCCATTGATTTTTTTCCAAGGGAATAAGATGTCTTTGAGTTGGTATGAACATGAGAGTTTTTGACAATGGTTAGCTTTGTTGCTTAACACTTTGTGGGTTTATAAATAATGACTTATGTTCTTAAGATATACAATGTAGAGGAAACATTTGAGTCAGTAGACATATTATTACATATACAGACATAAAATTGCTCTGACACTAATTAGGGCATAAATAGTGGCATATCTAACTAAAGGCAAGTAATACATTTGTTTAGTAACTAAAATGAAACTTATTTATTTGCAGGTTCAAAGCTTGTTCAAAATAGACTAGGTCAGATAGATAAAACATAAGCAAGTAGATAGATACGCAGTGCCCAATTTTGCATCATTCTGAGAACCCTGAACTTCCGATGAGTTTCTAGGATCTGTAGGCATGTGGAAGTAGAAATTTTGACATGCTCAATAGGATGAACCCTTGACTTAGAGCTTTTTATTTTCTGTAGGTGTATGTAAGACTCTGGGCACATATCCTGCTCCCTGTTCTTTTTTTATTTGGAGTTTTTAAAGAAGAATTAACCTAGTTTGTGTTGGTATTAGGAACCCTTCAGGAATTAGATTAGTTGCCTGGTTTAAAGATGTATGTTTTCGGAAAAGAAAGGGAAGAAGCAGGTTCCAGTGGAATGCTAACTTTAGACTCTTTCATGAGTATGCTGGGGAATGGTTCTGATTATTTGGATATAAATGCAAAAGTTGACTAAATGCAAGATAATACTTTTTCCATAGTTCAAGAATCCAGTGCATTTTTTCATGTACATGATAAAGCAAGATTCCTGGTACCTCCTATGAGCATTGAAATAAAATTAGCAATCGTTGGTAACCAACCAAATACATTTATTGAGCATTGCTAACTACAAGTTGTGTTACCTTGAGCAATTTACCTATCCTATCTATGCCTCAGTTTCCTCATCTGACAATGAGATAAAAACAGTCTGGGACATGATTAACCCCCAGTAAGGTAGTGCTATTTTTTATTTTAAAGATTTTATTTGTTTATTTGACACAGAGAGAGAGAGATCACAAGTAGGCAGAGCAGAGAGAGGTGGAAGCGGGCTCCCTGCTGAGCAGAGACCACCCCTCTCCCCGCCCCAATGTGGGGCTTGATCTCAGAACCCTGAGACCATGACTTGAGCCAAAGGCAGAGGCTTAACCCACTGAGCCACCCAGGTGCAGAAGGTAGTGCTATTTTTATTATTTCTCTTAACACTATTGCATTAGGCTCTGAGAATACAAGTTCTTTTATTTCAATTTCATTTTCCACCCATTACTTTGTTGTATTAGGCGGTTTATAGTGCTGTTCATTATGAAGGACTTTGTTTGGGTTCTTTTATTTGATCAATCTTGACTGCAAATTCTTTATGTGCTGGTGTAGAAATAGGATCTAGTAAGGTAAACATATGTGAAAATAAACACTTCCAGCACAGTATATAACTAACTCTAAACAGGGACCTGTAAGCCATTTGTTGGGATTGAGTGCCCAAGAATGCCTGGAGCATCCTCTCTTTTGCAGAGAAATGAGTTTACTTCTAAGACAAAAAAAGGGAATGTATATATAGAAAAATATAAAAGGCTTAGGGTTTTGGGGGAAACGATGGCATATAAAATCCAAGGAAGGGACATTGGCAAGGGTTAGACTGGTAGTCAGAATCTGGATTCTGCAAGGACATACAAAGGAATTTATATTTTATACTTTCACCAATAAGCAGTAGGGAGCAATTAATAAAAACTTGAACTGGGAAATAAAACCATCTGATTAAATTTTTATAAAGATCACTCTATGTCATTCTGATTAACTGGTTTTGTTGTTGTTGGTTGTTGTGTTTGGTTGGTTGGTTTTGTATAATGGCCTCTTTTGGTTCTTCTTTTTATCTTTAGTATTATAAGATTTTCCTGGGCTATGTTATGGGTCTTTCTCAATTTACTATGTTGTGTTGTGTGTTCAGTGGGCCATCTCAATTGAGAATGCCATTCAGTTTTGGGAAATATCCTCATTTACTTCTTTCAAATGTTTCCCTTTCTTTGCGGGGGGGAGGTAATTTTCTTTCTTTCTTTTGGGAATTCCTGAGGAAAAATTAAGGGTTTTAGACTTTCTGAATTAATCTTTTAATATGACAGTTTCTCTTTTTTGCTATTATTTCTAACAAGCAATAATCAGAGACCATTTTTTAAAACTGTAAACTAGTAAAATAATAAGTGTAGAGACAATATCTTTTGTTGGTGAGGATGAGGGGAAATGAGTCATTTCCTAAAATTTTTGATGTGTGTATAAATTGGGATAGTATTTTTGGAAGGCGATTGGCAATGTCTATGTAAAGAGGTTCCAAAATTAAGTATCCTTCCTAGAGAAATTCTCCATAAGGGAAAGGATATAGGCTTATAGATACTTAGCATAGCATTGCTTGTAGGAGTGAAGCTTGAAAACAACCAAAAAGTTTTTTAGGAGAACAATAAATAAATATTGATCTACTTAAACTATAGAATATACCATAATTGGTAAAAAATATATAGGTAAGGTATATAAATTTGGCTATGGTAAATCTCTAAGAAATATCATTAAGAATAATATTTATAGTTATATAGTATGTTCTTATGGTCTGGTGCCAATTCCAGTGTGTGTGGAGGTTCCCCACACCAACAACCAATTCTTGTACACCAGTTGGGTGTCTTATAATTAAACTCAGTTCTAACATTATCTATATGGAGATAGCATTGGATCCCATAAGGTAAGGGATTAGTCACATAAGACTACACCTCCAGCTTCCTTGAGACACCAACCATAAGCTCAAGTTATTATCTGTGCTTCTGACCAACTGGTCAGAATAGAGTTTCCAACAACCCCCTCAAACTGAACATGCCAATCAATTGCTAGCCTGGGTTGTAATGTATACTTCTGCCTGACTACCTGTAAATCAGAGGTTCCCACGACCTCCTCCTCAGGTTCTATTCATTTGTTAGAGGGCCTCACAGAACTCAGAAACATTTTACTTACTATATCACCAGTTTATTATAAAAGGTTATAACTCAGGACTAGCCAAAGAAAGAGATGCATAGAGCAGGGTATGAAGAAAGGGGGCAGAGCTTCCATACCTGCTTCAAGAGCATCATTCTCCATGTGTTCACCAATCTGGAAACTCTCTGAACCTTCAAGAAAAACCCTTTGGTGTTTTTCTTGAAGTTCTATTATATAAGCCTGATTGATTTCATCACTGGCCATTGGTATTGAACTCAGTCTCAAGCCCCTTCCTCTGGCAGAGGTGGGGGAGGATGGGACTGAAAGTTCCGACCCTCTAACTACATGGTTGGTTCTCTTGACAACCAGGCAAGATCTCTAGGTGCTCCAAAAGTCACCTCATTCATATAACAAAAGACCTTAATCACTCTCATCACTTAAGAAATTCCAAGGGTTTTAGTTCTGGGCCAGAAATGGGGACAAAGACCAAATACATATTTCTTACTATAAATTACAATGTCATATATATATAATACAATGTATATGTAAATACAATATATGTATTTATAAATAAGATCATTATATAGAAGATACATGTAATACTTTACACAAAAAATCTAAATGCATAGACAACCTTCTGGAATGTTGCATATCACTTATTCTTTTATTAGTTTTCCCCCCCTAGCTTTACTGAGAAATAATTAGCATGCTCACTGTGTAAATTTAAGGCATACAGCATAATGGTTTGCTTTATATATATTGTGAAATGATTATCACTATAGGTTCAGCTAACTCCATCTTCTCATAGAGATATAATAAAAATAAAAGAAAGAAGAAAAGATAAAAGTAAAAAACCCACTTCACCTATAATGAGAACTTTTGAGACTTACTCTCTTAACAACTTGCCTATGTAACATACATCAGTGTTAGTCATAGTCATCATGTTGTGCATTACATCCCTAGTGCTTATTTATCTTATAACTGGAAGTTTATATCTTTTGATCACCTCCCCCCATGCCCTGCTTTTGGTAATCACTAATCTGATCTCTTTTCCTATGAGTCTGGGTTGCTTTTTTCTTTTTCTTTCTTTCTTTTTTTTTTTTTTTTAAATTCCACATGTGAGATCATGCTGCATTTGTCTTTTTCTGTCTTATTTCACTTTGCGTAATCCCTTTCAGATCCACCCATGTTGTCACAAATGATAGGATTTCCTTGTTATTTTTTTAATAGCTGAATAATATTCATATTTCTTTATCCATGTATTCATCAAAGGACACAGGTTTTCTCCATGTTTTGTTTACTGTAAACAATGCTGTTACGAACACGGGGGCACAGATATCTTTTTGAGTTTGTATGTTCATTACCTTTGAATATAGTCCCAGAAGTAGAATTGCTTGGTCATATGATAGTTCTATTTTTAATTTTTTTGAGGATCTTTCAAATTATTTTCTATAGTGGTTATACCAGTTTACAATCCCACCAACAGTGCACAAGGTTTCCCTTTTCTTCATGTCCATGACAACATTTGTTATCTCTTGTCTTTTTGATGATAGCCATCTAAAAGGCATACGACATTAAAACCACATTCCAGGGTGCCTGGGTGGCTCAGTGGGTTAAGCCTCTGCCTTCCGCTCAGGTCATGATCTCATGGTTCTGGGATCAAGTCCTGCACTGGGCTCTCTGCTCAACAGGGAGCCTGCTTCCCCTCTCTCTCTGCCTGTCTCTCTGCCTACTTGTGATCTCTCTCTCTCTGTCAAATAAATAAATAAAATCTTAAAAAAAAAATAAAACCACATTCCATTGTGGTTTTAATTTGCATTTTCCTAATGAAAAGTTATGATTGGCATTTATTCCTGTACCAGTTGGCCATCTACATAGCTTCTTTGGAGAAATGTCTATTCAGTTATTTTGCCCATTTTTAATTGGGTTGTTTTCCCTTTTTGGTATTGAATTGTATGTGTTCTTTATATGTTTTGGATATTAACCCATTATCTGATATATGGTTTGCAATTTTTCTGCATTCCATAGATTGTCTTTTTTACTTTGTTGATGATTTCTTTTGCTGTGTAGAAGCTTTTCAGTTTCATGTAGTCGCACTTGTTTATTTGTGCTTTACATATCACGTCCAAAGAGCCATTATCAAGACCCATATCAAAGAGGTTTCTTTTTTTAAAGAGATTTCTTTCTTTCTTTTAGAGAGAGTGCAGGCAGAGGGAGGGGCAGAGGGATAAGGAAAGAGAGAGAGAGAAGCAGACTGCCTGCTCAGTGCAGAATCTAATGGGGGGCTCAATGCCATGACCCTGAGATTCTGACATGAGCTGAAATCAAGAGTCGGCTGCTGAGCTGACTGAGCCACCCAGGCACCCTATCAAGGAGTTTTGTTGCTATGTTTTCTTCTAGGAGTTTCATGGCTTCAGGTCTCATGTTTAAGTCTTTAATCCATTTTGAGTTAATTTTTGCAAGTACTGTAAGATGGGGTCCAGTTTCATTCTTTCACATGTGAATAAAACTATTGAAGGATTTCACAACAGAAACTTTTCAGACCAGGAGATAAGGGATAATGTATTCAAAATATTAAAAGAAAATAAGTGTCAACTAAGAATTCTATACCTAATGAAGCTAGTCCTTCAGAAACAAAGGATAAAGACTTTCCTGAACAAACAAAATTTGAGAGAGTTCATTACCACCAGACTTGCCTTACAAGAAATACTAAAGGGAGTTCTTTCAGTGGAAGTAAAAGAAAATTAAAAATCAAAAAGCACAAAAAGGTACCATAAATCTCACTGGTAATGATAAACATATTGTCATAGTTAGATTCTGCGATATGGCAACACTTGCAAATAACTCAAAACTCTAACTTAAAAGTTTTTAAAAGGTGGGGCACCTGGGTGGCTCAGTGGTTTAAGCCTCTGCCTTCGGCTCAGGTCATGATCTCATGGTTCTGGGATCGAGCCCCGCATTGGGCTCTCTACTCAGCAGGGAGCCTGCTTCCCTCACTCTCTCTGCCTGCCTCTCTGCCTACTTGTTACCTCTCTCTGTCAAATAAATAAATTCTAAAAAAAAAAAAAAGTTTTTAAAAGGTAACAAAAACAAAAATAACCATAAAGACAAAAATCCGTTATTAGTTACACAACATAAAAATCATGTAAATTGTAAGAGCAATAACCTATATGTGAGGAAGAGAAGAGTAAATGGGTAAAGAGTATGAATTCCATTGAAGTTATCAGTTTAAAATAGAGTTTTGTAAGTTTAGGATATTTTATGTTCGCCTCTTGGTAACTACATGGAAAAATGTAATAATTAGACAAAAAAAATAAAAAATTAAAGCATACTTTGATATCAAGACACATGAAATCATAGGAAAAAAAGACAGGAGAATAAGAAACAAGAAATAATGGATTCAGAAAACAATCAGGAAACAATTAATAAAATGGCAATAAAAATTCTTAGCTATCAATAATTACTTTAAACATAAATATGGGCAGCTGGGTGGCTCAGTTGGTTGAGTGTCTGACACTTGATCTCAGCTCAGGTCTTGATCTCAGTGAGTTCAAGCCCCACATGGGCTCCACACAGTGAATGTGGAGCCTACTTAAAAAACAAACAACAACAACAATAACAATAACTTTAAAAATAAATGGATAAAATACTCCAAGCAAAAGATATAGAGTGGCTGAATGGTTTAGAAAAGCAGATCCAACAATATGCTACCTACAGGAGACTCACTCTACCTTTAAAGACACACATAGACCAAGAATGAAGGGATTGAAAAAGACATTTCAAAAAATGATGATTAAAAAACATCAGGGGTATATACCTATATCTGCATCAGACAAAATAGACTTTAAGAGTAATAAAAAGAGACATACTGGGTCACTGTAAAATAACAAAGGAGTAATACATCAAGAAGATATAACAGTCATAAATATTTATGCCTCCAACATCAGAAAACCTAAGTATACAGAGCAAAAACTATCAGAGCTAAAAGGAGAAATAAACAGCAATACAAAAATAGGTGGGGCCTTTAATACCCCACTCTCAGCAATAGATAGATCATCTGCACAGAGAATCAGTAAGGATATAGAGAATTTGAGCAATATTATAGACCAAATAGACCTAACAGACATATACAAACATTTTATCCAACAACAACAGGCTATACATCTTTCTCAAGGGCACATGAACATTTTCTAGGATAGGCCATATGACAGGCCACATAATAAGTCAGCAAATTCAAGAAGACTGAAATCATATCAAGAATCTTCCCTTACTGCAATGGCATGAAACTAGAAACCAGCAAGAGGAAAACTAGAACAATCACAAACACATGGAAATTAAACAAAACTTTCCTGAAAAACCAACGGATCAAAGAAGATCTTAAATGGCAAATAGCAAATTTTCCTTAGACAAATGAAAATGTAAACACAATATACCAGAACTCTTGGGATGCAGCAAAAGCTGCTCTAAGAGGCAGTTCATAACAATAAATGCCTATAATAACAAGTGAAAGAGATCCTAAATAAACATCCTAACACTGAGACTTGAGTGTAAAGTTAATAGAGGAAAGGATATAATGAAGATTAGAGCAGAATTAAATGAAATAGGAACAGGAAAACAATAGGAAAGATGAATGAAACTGGTTTTGTTCTTTGATTCTTTGAAAAAAATGGACAAAACTGACAAACCCTTGGACTAACCAAGCAAAAAAAAAGAATCAGCCCAAATTAACAAAAGTGTGTGTGGAAAAAGGAGACACGACAGCTGATACCACAGAAGTTCAAAAATTCAAAATCCTAAGAGGTCACTAAGAACAACTCTATGCCAAAAAACTGGGCAAACTGGAAGAAATAAAAATTTTTAGAAACATACAATTTACCAAGACTAAATTAGGAAGAAATAGGAAATCTGAGTAGATCAACTACTAGTAAGGGATTAAATCAGTAATCAAAAATTTCCCGATGAAGAAAAGCTCATGACTAGATGTCTTCACCGATAAATTTTATCAAACAAACATTTATGATTAACACCAATCCTTTTCAAACTTTTTCAGAAAATGAAAGAGGAGGAAACACTTCCAGACTTATTTTATAAGACCAGTATTATCCTGATATCAAACCCAGAAGAAGAAGCTACTGAGAAAAAAACAAAGCAATTGGGTGCCTGGGTGGCTCAGTGGTTTAAGCCGCTGCCTTTGGCTCAGGTCATGATCTCAGGGTCCTGGGATCGAGTCCCACATCGGGCTCTCTGCTCAGCAGGGAGCCTGCTTCCCTCCATCTCTCTGTCTACTTGTGATCTCTCTCTGTCAAATAAATAAATAAAATCTTTGAAAAAAAAACACCAAAAAACAAAGCAATGGATCAAAATCCTGATGAATGTAAAGGCAAAATTTTCTTTCTTTTTTTTTTTTTTAAAGATTTTACTTTTAAGTAATTTCTACACCTACTGTGGGGCTTGAACTTACAACCTCAAGATTAAGAGTCACATGCTCAACCAACTGAGCCAACCAGGTGCCCCATGAATGCAAAAAAACGTCAAAACAATATTAGCAAAATGCATTCAGCAGCATTTCAAAATAATCATTCACCATGATTAATTGGGATTTATCCCTGGGACTGGAGAATGGAAATGAACTAAGGAATGACTTATGTTGTCAAGGTGGTGGTGTCATTCTCCTCACTCATTTGACAGTTGTTACTTATGGAGAGGGGTATAGGAATGGGAGAGGATGGGGAAATCTTTTCAATTTTATTATTTAGACTTTTGCATTGGTAATTTTTTCTAGGGACCATGTACTTATGTATAAATTTGGTAAATTAAAAAAAAAAAGACTTTTTTCTCACCATCAAGTAAAGTTAACCAAAAGTCATCCACTCCTCATTTTAATTTTGTTTCTTTAGAATATTTTCTACCACTGTAATCCATACCTTGAAAGCTGTGAATATCCTGGCTTGAGAAGCAGTTTTATAATAAAACAACAGCTATACATTTCTAATTTTTTTACACTTTATTATTGAAAACATATTTGTCACTATTTCCTAACATTTTTTTGCCTTTCTTGAAGGATGCATGGAGTACAGTGTACAAAGAGAATCATCTATCAAGATTGGTTCAAGAGCCTTTGGCTGTGAGAGTCTCAAGGAATGAGTGATAATTAGTTTTCATTAGTGAGAAGAAAGAAGCAAAGAAGAATAAATCAGCTACCACACATATGAGTCAACCTAGAATCAAAATTTCATTTTTTCTCCCACATGCATGATTTAGTTTTCTTTGATTTTTATGCTTCTGTAAAAAAAATAAATAGTATATGGATGCTTAAAATTTGTAACATCCCTGAAAACTTTATAAAAAGGAGAAAACTCTCATTTTTATAAAGGAGCCATATTTAAACTAAAATATAAAAACTGCTGCACATTTATTGTGCAGCACATTTATTGAAGGCACATTTATTGCATAGTGGGTCATGGAAATAGTACCTATTTGTCGTAACTTACATGTATCCAGAAGACAAGGATTTTTTTTTTAAATTTTTATTTATTTATTTATTTTTTAAAATTTTTTTATTTTTTCAGCATAACAGTATTCATTATTTTTGCACCACACCCAGTGCTCCATGCAATCTGTGCCCTCTACAATACCCACCACCTGGTGCCCCCAACCTCCCACCCCCCACCCCTTCAAAATTCTCAGATCGTTTTTCAGAGTCCATAGTCTCTCATGGTTCACCTCCCCTTCCAATTTCCCTCAACTCCCTTCTCCTCTCCATCTCCCCTTGTCCTCCATGCTATTTGTTATGCTCCACAAATAAGTGAAACCATATGATAATTGACTCTCTCTGCTTGACTTATTTCACTCAGCATAATCTCTTCCAGTCCCGTCCATGTTGCTACAAAACTTGGGTATTCATCCTTTCTTTTTTCCTTTTTTTTTTTTTTTACAGCTTTATAAACATATATTTTTATCCTCAGGGGTACAGGTCTGCGAATCGCCAGGTTTACACACTTCACAGCACTCACCATAGCACATACCCTCCCCAATATCCATAACCCCACCCCCTCCCAACCCCCTCCCCCCATCAACACTCAGTTTGTTTTGTGAGATTAAGAGTCACTTATGGTTTGTCTCCATCCCAATCCCATCTTGTTTCATTTACTCTTCTCATACCCCCTCAACCCCCCATGTTGCATCTCCTCTCCCTCATATCAGGGAGATCATATGATAGTTGTCTTTCTCTGATTGACTTATTTCGCTAAGCATGATACCCTCTAGTTCCATCCACGTCGTCGCAAATGGCAAGATTTCATTTCTTTTGATGGCTGCATAGTATTCCATTGTGTATATATACCACATCTTCTTTATCCATTCGTCTGTAGATGGACATTTAGGTTCTTTCCATAGTTTGGCTATTGTAGACATTGCTGCTATAAACATTCGGGTGCACGTGCCCCTTCGGATCACTATGTTTGTATCTTTAGGGTAAATACCCAGCAGTGCAATTGCAGGGTCATAGGGTAGTTCTATTTTCAACATTTTGAGGAACCTCCATGCTGTTTTCCAGAGTGGTTGCACCAGCTTGCATTTCCACCAACAGTGTAGGAGGGTTCCCCTTTCTCCGCATCCTCGCCAGCATCTGTCATTTCCTGACTTGTTAATTTTAGCCATTCTGACTGGTGTGAGGTGATATCTCATTGTGGTTTTGATTTGTATTTCCCTGATGCCGAGTGATATGGAGCACTTTTTCATGTGTCTGTTGGTCATCTGGATGTCTTCTTTGCAGAAATGTCTGTTCATGTCCTCTGCCCATTTCTTGATTGGATTATTTGTTCTTTGGGTGTTGAGTTTGCTAAGTTCTTTATAGATTTTGGACACTAGCCCTTTATCTGATATGTCATTTGCAAATATCTTCTCCCATTCTGTCAGTTGTCTTTTGGTTTTGTTAACTGTTTCCTTTGCTGTGCAAAAGCTTTTGATCTTGATAAAATCCCAAAAGTTCATTTTTGCCCTTGCTTCCCTTGCCTTTGGTGATGTTCCTAGGAAGATGTTGCTGCGGCTGAGGTCGAAGAGGTTGCTGCCTGTGTTCTCCTCAAGGATTTTGATGGATTCCTTTCTCACGTTGAGATCCTTCATCCATTTTGAGTCTATTTTCGTGTGTGGTGTAAGGAAATGATCCAATTTCATTTTTCTGCATGTGGCTGTCCAATTTTCCCAACACCATTTATTGAAGAGGCTGTCTTTTTTCCATTGGACATTCTTTCCTGCTTTGGCCAGAAGACAAGGATTTTAATGGATCTTTGTTCTTGTAGCTTTTCTAAACATTATGTTTATATCAAGTACACAACATAATGATTTGATATATGTATATAATGCAAAGTGAATACATATTGATTTTCTTTCCTCTTATCACTAATTGCTTGCTGATAACACTTGGTTCTTTGAAAATGTTGCCTGGTTTCTTTAAGAAGACGCTCATTCTCGGGGATGTCGGTGTTACCTCCCAGCTTCAAACTCTAAGTTCAGATTCATGTTTGTCACGCATCTTGCTGCTGACAAATCTTATGCAAAGGGTAACCCCAGAAACACAAAGTGATGATGTGTTCTGTTTTTAAAGGCAGCTTCTGGGTGTCCAGGTCACATTTCAAAGCATCAAATTGCATGGTCCACTTGAAGGCTATGAATTTTTCTATAGACAGATGTGTGTGGAATATGACCTCTTTTTTTATATTTTGCATGTCGTGATTGTCCCTTTGAAGTTTATATACGTAAGCAAGGTAAGCAAAATATCAGGGGTGTTGGTTATTGGGAGAGAAAAGTCTTTTTTATTCCAAAGCTATTTAATTTATCCATCAAGAAATGTCCACTTTATACTTTCTTTTTCAAGTGGGGTAATGTAAATGCTCAATTTCTTTGAAAGGAAAGAAAAACACACATACTCCAAGAGAAAAATTCACGTATCTAAATTATAATCTTTTATGTAAGGAGAAGAGTATGTAAATGTTGATACATATGAAAATAAAGCTCATATAAAAATTAGTAGTTGTTTTTCAAAGAATCAACACAATGGATTAGGCAAAAATAAGGATGTCATCCTTTAAAACAATAGGCTGGTATAAATCACCATTTCATGGTGGTGTATGACATACCCACATATGGTTAGAAAGATGCAAATATGTCCATGGAAATCATATACTTTTGTATTTTATTTATATCTTATTGAAAATTTATGGCAAAACCAAATGTAATACCTATTGTTAAAAAATCATGTGTTTGCAGCTGCCTATGTATCTATTTCAAAGTTATAAATATTTACTAAAGTAAGAATCAATCTCTAATCAAAGTAAATTATAATTCAGGGACAAGAAAATATCATGTTTAGAGCTCAACAATCAAAAATCGGAGAAAAGAGCCATCAACTGAAGCCCTGCAGAGTGACCTGTATTCTTTCTTACTGATCTCAAACAAAGAATTTCTCCCTAAAATTATTATTTTTTTGATTAATAGGTTAACTGGAGTCTTGAGGTTTTTCTTTTTAATACCCATGGAGAATTCCTGGTTAGGCAATTCATACAATGCAGTGCACGTGCAGCTCAAAGGATGTTGTGAAGTAGGGAATGACAGGAAAAGGGTCTGGAGACAGAAGAAGGAGCTAGATCTATAGGATCTTATAGGCATCGTTACTGACATTAGCGGAGGGCAATGGATAGCCACTGACACAAAATACAAAAAGATACTACCATTCTTAGTGGAAGATAATGGCTTAGATAAAGGTGACTTTTCTCTGGGGACAACTATTCCTAAAGAAAAAAATTACAAAGAAATATATGGTATTTTTAAAAAAGATATTTATTTATGTATTTAATTGTTTGAATGAGAGAGGAAAAGAACAGGAGCACATGAGCAGGGAGAGCAGCAGAGGGAGAATGAGAAGGAGACTTCCCACTGAGCAGGGAACATGACTCACGGCCAGATCCCAGGATCCCAGGATCCCAGGACCCCGAGATCATGACCTGAGCCCAAGGCAGACACTTAACTGCCTGAGTCACCCAGATAGCCCCCAAAACAGGGTATTGATTAATTAATTAAGCAAATAGTTATTGGGTTTCTATTATGGACCAGATAACATGGGGGATATAAAATGGGGAAAAGAAAAATGAAATACACATGCTGAGCCTAATGGAACACACAAAAATCAGTAGATACACTATATAAGGAGCTGTGCTAAAAATATGCAAATTGTGTTATAGGAATACAGGAAGAAGCATGTTTATTCCATATTAGAAAATTAAAAAAAAAATACAAGTTTTTTTTTTTTTCTAGACAAGTGAAGTTTATGGAAGTTATTTCAAAATACTTCAAGTGTTTGTGTGTGTATGAAATCTGCAAAGGTGTACAAGACTTTTCTTACTTGGAAATAATATTGCACACATGAGCTTGACATGGGTTTGGCATTTCCCCAGGTGGAAGATATGGGTTGGCCTAAAACATCTCAGATTTTAATATAATTTAATGTATAGAATAATTATATGACAAATCTTTCACTAGAAGATTTACTTCTAGATTACTTAGATTTACTTCTAGAAGATTACTGAGACAAATAAAAATTTACTGTTTTGCACAATCTACTCCGGTACTCAAGACTCTCAGTGTTAATTCATTTAATAATATATTAGTATGTGCCAAGCAATATGCTAGAGCTGGAAATTAAAAAGAAAAAGAAAGACATAGTCCTGGCTCCTACAGAAAATACAGTCTAGTGGAAAATTTAGAAAACTAAACAGGCAATTCCACCTTGTTGTGTTTTTTCTAGTTGGTGAATTTTTTTCCTTCTTCCTCACTGGTAGCTGTCACTTCTCAGTATTGAGTCATTTCAAAATCTAATTTGAGATGATAGTAATTAGTAGTTATGGATGAGTAACACTGTATTTCTTGTTCAGGAGTGACTTGCTTTGTTTATTATTTCTAAAAAGATAGCATCATAAAAATGGAATTGGTTTACATATATAATGT
Organism: Lutra lutra; assembly: GCF_902655055.1. Lineage (NCBI taxonomy): Eukaryota > Metazoa > Chordata > Mammalia > Carnivora > Mustelidae > Lutra > Lutra lutra. Next base: position 54,589,503 of record NC_062280.1, on the reverse strand, counting down.
CTTATTTATTCAGTTGGCTTGTTTAAACCTTTTGGGAACAAACCAGTTACAGATGAATGAATATTTACAACTGTCTTTGATGGAGTGCTTACTATGTATTTTTTACATACATTAGCTCATTTAATCATCAAGACAACCCTTAGAAGAGGGTGTTATTATATCTACATTCTATAGATGAGGACATTGAAGCACTGAGAGGTTAAGTAACTTGTCCAAAATCACACAGCCAAAACAGAATGGAGCCAGGTTTTAAACTCTGGTAACCAGGCTCAGAACAATTGTTCTTGATCAGTAAATTATACTGACTTCAGAATGAATTAATACATAAATATTCATTTATATATGTAAAAGCATTTTAATGCTGCATTCCTAAATTATAAAACTTAGCTTGTCATTGATCATGATAAAATCTGACTGTCACAAATACACCACTGCTTCAACAGACCTGCTGTAGACTGCTGACAATTCTATCAGAAGAATTACTCCTTTGATATGAGATGGATATTCTAGAGGGTCCCTCTAAAGCATATAGTTATTTGAAACAGTAAACATGTGAAATGCACTCTTGCATTAGCATGCACTACATCGCTAAATGATCGAGCTTAACCTTAAACAAGTTTGAACCTTAAACAAGTTTGCGAACCTAAGGGGATAGCACAGCCCCTTAAAATTTTGAAAGAAGGATGAAAGACTTGGAACGTTATGTACTTCCTATGGAGGATAATGCCAGTGCTGAACCGCACTGCACAGCCTGTTAGGGCTCAGCACAAGAGTGACTGAGTCCTTTGAGGGGGAGATTAGCACCACGGACATCCTCAGCCCTCTGGGAAATCTGTGGTGGTCTACTCCAGGAATAAGTAGTTTTTCCCTATACTCTAACGTATAGACTTGATTCAACTCAGCATTTTATCTTGGAAATGAAATAAATTTTGCTCCTACTCATCCCGGTTGGATTATGTTTAAGGACTTGAAGAGCCACTGAAATCCTTCTGTCACTGATTTAAATGTAGTAACTCCATTCTGGTAGTTCCCAGTGTGAGTGTCCTGAACTTGCCAGAAGAACGCAATCTAATTTTAATCAAATATCTCCTATAATATTAGCGTAATTACAGTCCTATTCATCAGAGCTGTGTTGTGTGTGTTTCTGTGTGTTTAAGATTTTATTTTCTTAGAGCCATTTAAGGTCACAACAAAATTGAGAGGAGGGTGCAAAGATTTCACAGAATCCCCCTACATGTACAGACGCATAGATCCTCACATTACCTACATAACCTGTCAAAGGGGTACATTTATTATCATCGAAGAATCTACATTGATACATCATCATCACCTAAAACCCATAGTTTGTACTAGGGTCCACTCTTGGAGTTTGGGTTTGGACAAATATATAGTATCATGTATCCATCATTATGTTACCATACAATTTCCACTGTCCTAAAAATCCTGTTTTTTTTGCCTGCTTATGCCTCTCTCTTCACCCAACCCTTGGCAACCACTAATCTTCTTACTGACTGTAGTTTTTCTTTTCCCAGAATGTTATGTATTTGGAATCATAGAGTCTGTCGCTTTCTCAGATTGCCCTCTTTACTTAGTAATATACATTTAAGCTTCCTTTGTGTCTTTCCAAGGCTTGATAATGTGTTTTTGTAGCACCAAATAATATTTTATTATCTGAATATACCAGAGTTTATTAATCCATTCACCTACTGAAGGACATCCTGATTGCTTACAAGTTTTAGGAGTTATAAATAAAATTGCTATCCATACGCAGGTTTGTGTGTGGACATACACTTTTAACTTTTGTGGGGTACGTATCAAGGTGTCCCATTGCTGTATCATATAGTAAGAATATGTTTAGTTTCATAAGAATTTAGCAAACTGTCTTCCAGAGAGCTGTACCATTTTGTATTTTGACCAGTAATGAATGAGAGTCCTTATTTTCACATCCTTACCAGCATTTGATGTTCTTAGTGTTCTAGATTTTGGGCTCTCTAATAGGTATGTACTGGTATTCATTATTATTTTAATTTGCATTTCTCCAATGACATATGATGTAAAGTATGTTTTTCATATACTTATTTGTAATCTGCATATCTTCTTTGGTGAGGTGTCTGTTCAGGTCTTTGGCTCATTTTTTATATGGGTTGCTTTCTTATTCAGTTCTAAGAGTCCTTTGTATCAGAGCTGGTCTTAGGATTCAGTGCAAATTATGGCTTAATACAATATTAGTAAGAAGTAAGAGACTTAGGGGGTAGTTCACTCAGTTCAGCATCTGCCTCTGGCGCAGGTTATGATTCTGGAGCACTGGGGTTGAGCTCTGAGTCAGGCTCTGTTTGGTGGGGAGTTTGCTTCTCCCCTCGCCATGTTTGCACTCTCCCTCTCTCCAATAAATAAATAAATAAATAAATAAATAAATAAATAAAATCTTAAAAAAAAAGAAGAGGCTTAATATGTAAAACACAGACTAAAAAATGGTTTGTATTTATAGGAACATCATAAGTAGAAAAGGGACCAGTTATTGGTACTCAAACATATTTGAAGTCAACCATGTATAGCCAAGTTGCAGGGAAGTCCAAGCTAGCCATGCACAAAGGATGTATGGAGAAAGAGGGATGTAGGCTAGCCTCCAGTTGTTTCAGTGATCCCAGTTCAGGTGCCAGACATGTGAATAAAGGGACTATCTTGTACATTCCAATTCCAGAAGATGCCAAGTTATGAATATTTAAGGACCTAGACATATGGCCCCGATTGAGTTTGTCTATCTACAGCTACTTGAGAACCTGGGCTGAGGTCCCAGACATAGTAGAGTAATGACAAGCCATCACTTCTGTGCCTTGTTCAGCCCTCCTGATGCTCAGTATCATAAGCATAATAAAATGATTAAGTAGTGTGTTACTGAGCAATAGATAGCCAGGACAAACTCTTATATCCTTCCCCTCTAAGGGTTGGATTAGGCTTAAAGCATGGGTTGGGCTTGAGCTTTCACATGAGCTAGAACAATCTAATTTGCTGTGTCAAGAAGACAATTCTTTTTTGTTTGTAATTTGTCTTTACAAGTTTCCTTTGACAGTGTAGATCATTCATGGTTAATTAAGCTTTAGTAACAAACACTCTTATTGGTATCTTCAGAATGAGTAGGACCCTATAAGAATGGGATATAGAAAACACTTTTTCATGTATACCCTTGGCCTAGTTCTGGTTTAGTACTCTTTTTGGTTTCACCAGTTTGGTGTTTTTAGTCTTCTCTCTCTCTGACTGGGATAACATAAGAAAAATAGGAAAAGGAACAATTATGTTGTAGGCATAGTGTATCAGGATTAAGAACAAAGCTTGTGAATTGAATAAAACTTATGATGGAAGGTTCATGTTTTAAGGGTATATGATGAGCCATAAAACCAGCCCCAGTTGCTATATGTTTTGAAGAGTGGAGGGAGAAAGGAAAGAAAGGCGTCTTATACCTAAATTAATAAAACAACAAATGTTAAAGTATACATTGTTTGTTCAGACTCGCTGTGCTTTGAGTGAGGCGTTCTGTTTTGAGTTACATAAATTAAAAGGGTGGATTATAGTGCCTTTAAATGCACTCTATTTCTAAAACGTTTGACCTTAAATATTAAATGACAAAGGTAAAGTCAGTGATTCTGGCATGTAATAGGTGCTCAATAAATATTTTTTGAATGATTAACATGAGCATGCATCGAATTTACCTGGTAGGGCCTAGGACAGTGAAACCTTCACACTGTTCAAGAATGTTAAGATTTTCTCACTTTAACACTTATATTTAAAGCTAGGACTAGGCAAAACTAATATAGCAGATATGTTTTTTTTTGTATCTTCATAAGTTTTTTTTTCTCTTCATCCAGGAATTCTAGCCATAGTCCAGGAATATCCTACTATTATCCCAAAAGGATTTTGCTCTCTAAACTGGACATCAAGGTGTTTGGAAATTACCCTAAAGCCAACAGAACTCTACCCTTCCATGACACTGACTTAAAAAACAAACAAACAAACAAAAAAACTAGGCTTATTTTGTGTTTAATTGTAGATTTACATGCAGCTATGAATTAGTGTCAAGATATCCCATGTATCCTTCACTCAATTTCCCCCAATGATAACATCTTACATAACTATAGTATAATATGCCTGGGAAATTGACATTGATATGATCCACTGACCTTATCCAGATTTCATCAGTTTAAATGAACTCATTTGTGTGTGTGTGTGTGTGTGTGTGTATTTAGTTCAATGCTATGCTACTACATGTATAGATTTGTGGAACTACAGTCAAGATGCAGAAGAGTTATGTCACCACAAGCATTATTCCTTGTGCTTCCTTTTAATAGAAACCTGCCCCCCACCCATCCCCAACTCTTGGCAACCACTAATCTCTTCGTATCTGTCATTTTGTTATTTCAAAGATATTATATAGATGGAATTATACAGTATGTAACCTTTTGAGATTAGCTTTTTTCATTCTGTAATTCTAACCCACTGACTTTTAAGACTCAGAAAAATGAAGGTATAACAATGGACTATGATATGAAGGAATTGATATTTTTGAATAAAAATGCCTATATGTTTTCTGTTTCTTTGAACCCCTTAGCCAAATTACCTCCTTCCTCCACTATCTATGCCACCATACACCATGTCAGAAAACTTTTAACTTCAGAAGAAAGCTTTTACCTAGGAAAGTGGAATCAGGAAAGTGAATTAAGCTTAATCTATCTACTGAATATGTCATTTCTGACAATGAGCTCAAATGAAGGGGTTACATGTAGTGACCAGAAGGGTCTTTTCACCTTGGAAATTTTATGATCAGAATTATTAAGATCCCATAAAACAAGTGTTTGGTGGCCACATTGGCTTCTAGAATTGGGAAGGCAAGAAAATGGTTCTAAACGGTAGGGTCATAATGTAATAGCCAGAACAGGAAAGTAGTGAGTAAAGGCATAAAAACTAACTAAGTGTTGATATCTTCACTCAAAATAAAAATTGATATTATTATCTCTCTTTTACAGATGAGAAGAAGAGCTCAAGAGTTTAAATAACTTGCTTAAAATCACACAGTTGGAGGTAGGATTAGAATCCAAGGAGGCAGGATTAGGAATCAAGTCTGTTTTGAAAAAAAAAAAAAAAAAAAAAATCCCTCTCTCAAAATAACCCAAAAAACAACAAACCCCTTAAAAAAACCAACAACAACAAACTAACCAACCAAATACAATAAAACAAACCAGTGCTATAGCCACAGATACTAAAGATATAAGCATCAGGGGAGAGTTTGATTCAAGAAGTCCGAGGAGACCGTGCATTGACCAAAGTGGAGTGGCCGTTCTAGCTACTTTGCAGGATTTGAGAATGCATATTTATATGAGAGTGCAAAGAGAATGTGTTTACTTAAGGCACTGATTCTCAAAGTGTGGTCCAGCTTCATTCGCCTCACATAGGAATTTGCTAGAAATGTGAGTTTTCTAGCCTCAGACTCTCTGAATCAGATAATTTGGGTGTAGGGCTCAGAAGTCTTTTTTTTTTTTTAAGAAAAAAAATTTTTCTTAAGATTTTATTTATTTGACAGAAAGGGAGTGAGATAGGGAGAGAGGCAACACAAGCAGAGGGTTGAGAGAGGCAGAGGAAGGCTTCCTGCTGAGCAGGAAGCCTGATATGGGTCTTGACCCTGGGATCATGACTTGAACTAAAGGCAGACTCTTAATGACTGAGCCACCCAAGTGCCCCAAATTTCATCAATCCTAACATGACTAAATAGGTATGTGTGACTTTGAAGGCAGGTTGTTCTAGATAGAGCATTCAAGAAACTGCAATAAGAAAATAAAAGCAACTCTGGAAAAGTATGGCCCCAGCACAGTAGTTTCTTGGTAACAAGGATAGTAATAGTGGTAGTTGTGATGGGACTTTGATAGGAGGAGGGAGTTGGAGGGGGGTATAGGAAAGGATGCTGGTGGTTTTTAAATGAAGAATGGGTATAACTGGAATATTAGTCTTTATTTAAATAGTTTGCTGCTCTGGGATCTAATCTTGCACACTATACAGTGGAAACTGAGATGTGAAAATGGATTGGTGGGTGGATGACTGCAATCTTGTAGAACAATCTGTTAGAGATTCTTTCCCTGCTTAGAAGTTGATGATAACTGATAGAAGCTACCTACTCTGAGATGGAAAAAGATTCCCAGGTTCCATTTTCATATCTTGCTAAATTATGATAGAATTTACAGTTTGGAAAATAGCATTATGGAATTTACTTAATTACATGGAAAGTATATGAAAGTGAGACATTTTCTCTTTAGATATGCTATACACTGCTATGCTCTTTACCGGACAATCCATATTTAAGTATTCTTTTCTTTATTCTTTTGGGTTTATAATAAGCTTTAAAACAGTATATAAAGTAGTTCATGGGGACCCCAAAACACTGAAGCCAGGGTTCATAAAGCATTTATAAGGAAATGCTGATACATCTCTTGAGGCCATCTCTGTTAACCCACTGTTACTACAGATGTCTGAGGAGCATATTAATATGCCTATTAACAATGTAAGTCTATTTCATTTTTGGGTCAAAGAGCCAAAAGAATATTTCTTTTTTTCTTTTCTTCTTCTGATTGCCCTACCTGGGCTGTAACTAGCTGAACATTTACAACTCTGAATGATATAATGCAATTAAGACTCTCTATAACATTCTAATTTGCATATCTCATTATATAGAGTGACACCATTAGAAGACATGTGTTGAAGCTTTCAAAATGATTATGAAATGTGAATGTGTAATGGGATGAATATGCTATGCTGAACCAAGATTGCACAGTTTTCACAGGCATACTTAGGGTAGCAGGTGCTTCTTGAAGAATGATTTCTATGAACAAATGACAATCACTTTCTTTATTTTGCTTTTCTTCTCTATGGACAGATGTATAGAAATCCAAAATAAGGTGTAAATGCTGCAAAATAGAAGTTTTAGGGGACAATATTTATTTAAACACATTTATCTGGGCTTTTTATTCAGTTGGTCCTTTTAGATCTGCTCTTCCAGTTGCCTTTGGCCAATTGGAGGCACCAGCCGTAGACAGAGGTTCAGATATTTATTTCCTTGGCTCTTCCTTGCTGGGACAAGATTTGGCACTAACTGCATCTGGTAGAGGATTTTCATGAAATGAATAAAACTTTAATTTCAGAGCCACTCTCCTGTACAGGCTCTTTCCAAAGCCTACAGAGGGGCCCAGACAATGTGCTTTCATGGCCTTATGTTTTTGTCAAAAGGAGAAAAAATTCTGATATTAAGAAGTGTATTTAGGAAGACATTTTGGAAATTTCAATACAGGTGAGAAATGTGAGATTCCTGATAAAGAGATGAAAGCTACTTTCTTTTATCATCTCTAAATATATTTATTGACGAATCTGAGAGAGAATATAAACAATTAATGAAATATGAGCCATAAGTGATAGATTGAGTGAATAATCAGTATGGACTATTCTGATTTTAAAAAAATAAAACAAAAAAATTTTTAGATTATACTAAAAGCTGTAATTCAGAGATTAATTTTGAATAGACCAAATGAATAAGCTCTCAAATTGTTTGATAATCTAATTAACAGAGAGGAATGAATCATACAGACACCTTGGAGAAAGATATAAATTTGTTGGTATTTTGACATGAGTTACTGGCATTGATGAAGATAATATAAGACTCACAATAAGACACTATAATGAGAACAGTTAGGACATGCTGGTTAATGACTGTTGTCAACTTGAACTGTAGTTAATATTAATCATTACACAAAACAACTTGAAATGCATTGAAATCTGATAGTTTATATGAGACAGAAACTTGACAGAAGGTTTCTCCAATTTGAATACGAAACAAAAAATTACATGACGTTAATAATAGGAGTTGTGAGTTTTAAATTGTGATAGTTGATTCTTAATTATCAGTGATAAAAAACAAATTTCAATCCTTCATGTTGGAGAAAGTACTGACTTATTTTTATTTTATTATTCTATAAAATTTGATCTTACAAAATCAATACATGAAGAAGCAAACAGAATATGCAGTGAAAAAAATTAGAAAAAAGATGTTCCAAAGCTGCTCTGTTTGTTAATTAATGAAATATTTACCTATTCTTCTAGATTTTGTTATGTTTGTGGTGTTTGTTAGATTTTTAAAATTTGTGATTCTTTATTTTGAAATCTTCACTTTCATGCCTAATTTGTACTTGTTGTTTTGCATTATTTTTTCTTAAAGAGAATACTCTAAATTATATAAACTTAAACCCTATGATACCCGTATCAGCCCTTATCTCATAGCCCCTCTCCACACTAACTGGGAGCTGATAACAGATCTTTCATCTTGACCCTTTCAGCCTAAGGGTAGTAATGTCTTCCTGCTTTTGTGTGTTTCTCAACATTGACACATCAGTGTTTCAGTTGGATAATTCTTTGTTATGGGCACTGTCCTGTATAGTGTAAGATGCTTAGTACCACCCTTTGCCTTTGCCCACTAGATGCCAGTAATACTTCCCAAGTTGTGACAACGAAAAATGTCTCCAGATATTGTCAAATATCTTCTGGGGGAAAAAGTCATCATCTCCAGTTGAGAACCATTCTCTTAAAACTTTGTAAGTGGCCTCTTCATTAAAATGGCTTCAATTGTCCCTTTCAGTTTGCCGTATATTCTAAGACAGTTATCTAAGCCTTACCCAAGATGATGACAAAAGCAGATATGAAATTCTGATAGAGGTTAAAAATAAGTACTTTATCATTTTTTCTTAAAAATATAAAACAACCAGGCATTATATTCCTGTATGTGAAGTAATAGTCTGAAGCAATTTTTTTTTAAGATTTTATTTATTTATTTGACAGAGAGAGATCACAAGTAGGCAGAGAGGCAGGCAGAGAGAGAGGAAAGGAAGCAGGCTCCCTGCTGAGCAGAGAGCCCTATGCGGGGCTGGGTCTCAGGACCCTGGGATCATGACCTGAGCCAAAGGCAGGGGCTTTAACGCACTGAGCCACCCTGGTGCCCCTGAACCAAATATTTTTAAAAAATATTTTATTTATTAATTTGACAGAGAGAGAGCAAGAGAGCACAAGCAGGGGGGAGTGGAAAGGGAGAAGCAGGCTCCCCATTCAGCAGAGATCCTGATGTGAGGATTGATCCAAGACCCTGGGATCATGAACTGAGCTGAGGGCAGACACTTAATTGTCTGAGCCATCTAGGTACCCTTAGCCTGAAGCAAATTATCACTAAATTCTAAGTAGCTTAAAGGAAGGAAATATAAATACACGTAACAAATATAAAAATGAATAAAGGAAAATACATTCGAGAAAGAAAACATGTAATATCAATAGCTGAAGATGGTGATTAAAAAAAAAAACCTTGAGAATAATGGAACATGCTCAGAACATTCAAGCAAATAAAATAGGGAACATCATAAAAGAAACAAAGAATATGTAAGTTTAGATCGAACCACAAAAGACTGTAAATAACCAAAGATAAGAGTTACAGTGATGGCAAAGTTAAGGAGTTTGGGAAATCCTCTTCCATCAAAACCAACTGTTGTTTTTGCTATTAGTTGTAAGAGCTCCTTGTTTTTTTTGGAAATTAACTTCTTATCATATATATAGTTTGCAAATATTTTCTACCATTCCATAGGTTGCCTTTCCACACTGTTGATTGTTTCCTTTGTTGTGAAGAAGGCTTTTAGATTCACATAGTCTCAATTGCTTTTTTTTTCTTTCATTGTTTGTAGTTTTGGTATCATATCCATGAAATCACTGCCAGGACCAATATTATGAAGCTTTTGCTCTATGTTTTCTTCCAGGAGTTTTGTAGTTTTAGGTCTTATGTTTAAGTCTTAAATCCATTTTAAGTTTATTTTTGTGTATGGTGTAAGAGAGTGGTCCAGTTTCATTCTTTTACACATGCATATCCAGTTTTCCCAGAATCATTTGTTGAAGAGACTATCCTTTCCCATTGTGTATTTTTCATGTCCTTATTGCAAGTCAGTTGACCTTATGTGTGGATGAATTTCTGGACTTTCTATTCTATATTATTTGTCTCTATGTCTGTCTTATGCTAGCATCATACTGTTGTAATTACTGTCATTTTAAGATATATTTTGAAATCAGGAAGTATGATGTCTTCAGCTTTGCTCTTTTCTTCTCATGATTGTTTTGGATATTTGCAGTCCTTTGTGGTTCCATCTGAATTTTAGAATTGTTTTATCCGATTTCTGTAAAAAATACTATTGGGATTTTGGTAAAGATTGCATTGAATATGTAGATCACTTTATGAAGTTTGGATATTTTTAAAATATTGTCTTCCAATCTGTGAATGTGGATGTCTTCCCACGTTTTTGCTTCCATTTTAATTTCTATCATCAATGTTTTGTAGTTTTCAGTGTACACGTCTTTTACTTCTTCAGTTAACTTATTCCTAAGGATTGTATTCTTTTTGATGTTATTGTAAATAGTATTTTTTCCCAATTTCTTTTTCAGATAGTTCATTTTTAGTGCATAGAAAATGTAACTGAGTTTTGTGTGTTGATTTTGTATCCTGCAACTTTACTAAATTTGTTTATTAATTCTAATGTTTTTTTCTGAAGTCTTTAGGGTTTTTTATACATAAGGTCAGAACCACAATGAGATACTACCTCACACCTGTTAGGATGGTTATTATCAAAAAAATAAAATATAACAGGTATTGGCAGGGATGTTGAGAAGTTGGAACCTTTGTACTTTATTTGTGGAAATGCAAAATGATGCAGTTGCTATGTAAAATAGTATGAAGTTTCCTCTGAAAAATAAAAATAGAACTGCCATATGATTTAGCAATCCCACTTTTGGGATACTTATCTAGAAGAATTGAAGTAGGATCTTGAAGAGACATTAGCACTCCCATGTTCATTGCAGGAGTATTCATAATAACCAAGATTTAGAAATAATCTAAAAAATCTAAATGTCCATTGATGGATTAATGAATAAAGAAAATGTAGTATACACATAAATGGAATGTTATTTAGGTTTAAAAAAGAGGAAAATCCAGCCATATGTGATAACATGGATAAACCTTGAGGACACTATTCTCAGTGAAATAACCAGTCACAGAAGGACAGAAACTACATGATTGATAATACATAATATTACATGATTGCACTTATATGAGGTATCTAAAATAATAAAATTCACTGAAGCAGAGAGTAGAATGGTAATTGCTGGAGGCTAGAAGGGTGGATAAGTGAGGAGTTGCTAATCAATGGGTATAGCATTTCACTTATGAAAGACAGTAAGTTCTAGTGAAATTATGTACAACATTGTGCCTACAGTTAACAATACTGTATTGTATGCTTAAAAATCTAAGAGGATAGATCTCATACTTAATATTCTTCTGACAATTAAAAAAAAGCCTAACTTTAAAATTGGATAAAATTGTCAAAAATAACCTCTAGAAGTCAACTAATGGTAAACAATGAATTGAGAAATGTTTGTTCATAAAAAACTGTAGGATGTTAGGTAAGAACAGTGGGAATTTGTTGTAATCCTGTCTGGGGATGTTTCTTTCTCTGCCCAACTTCCCCACTATTCCTCAGCCTGTTTAGCACAGTAATAATGTAGGGCAGCATTAGCCGTAAAAACATCAGTTTCACTGCCATAGGAGCCTAGTTTAATTTGGAGTGGAGGATAAAAAAAACCTATGTGGTGTTGCCAATAAATTTAGCAAACTCAAGAAAATGCATGGAGAAAACCTATAGATTTCCTAGGCTAAGGTATTAGTCCTGCTTAAGGCAGGAATAAACAAACTTACAACATTTAATAGGGAGATCTTGGAAAAGAGGTAACAACTCAGTGGCTAGATAAGTTCTCTACAACTCATTGTTGATTGGGAGGGTCTGCACATAAGCAGAAAAGACCCTAGAGAGACTTGTGAAAAGTAAAAGCCAGGGAAGACTTAAAAGGAGCTCTACAACTCACATATAGATTTAGCAGCAGAGGTAGAAGCTTTATGAATTGAAAATGTTTGAACACATCCTCTGGAATCAAGCATTGGTTGGCTGTTATGCAGTCAGGATGACTCCATTGGAAGTAGTAGGTTAAAAATAAAAATAAAAAAAAAAGATTGAACAAAGGTGTCAGTTTCCATTATTCAGGAGGAAGAAAGTTTCCACAGATAAAGTCTAGGCAAGTCACTAAAAAAAAAAAAAAAAGGTCAAAAAAATCTACAACAATCCTTAAGAGGGGATCAGAATCCAGTTTTTTTACATTATCTGTAATATCTAGTTTTCAACAAAAACTTATGCAAAATGCATAAAAAATAAAGTATTTTCCCAAGTATTTTTCCTTTACTCAGGAAAAAATTAACTCAATACAAACTAACTCTGAATGAGCACAGATGTTAAACTTGGCAGGAAAGATGTCAAAGCAGTTATTATAAACAGAATTAAAACAACTATGCAATTATGTCTAAAGAACTCGAGGGCAATATGGTGATGGTGACTCACTACATATGAAATATCAATAAAGAATAGAAGCTATAGGGGTGCCTGGGTGGCTCAGCTGTTAAGTAGCTGCCTTCGGCTCAGGTCATGGTCCCAGGGTCCTGGGATCAATCCCCACATCAGGCTCTTTTCTCAACGGAAAGCCTGCTTCTCCCTCTCCTATTCCCCCTTTTTGTGTTCCCTCTCTCTGTGTCTCTCTCTGTCAAATAAACAAGTAAAATCTTAAGAAAAAAAAAAGAATAAAAGTTATAAAATAGAAGTTGATAGTCTGTAACTGGAAAGTTCAGTAACCAAATGAAAAATTCACTTGATAGGCTAAATAGCAGATTTGAGATGCCAAAATCAATCAATCAATCAATCAATCAATCAATCTGTGACTTTGAAGATGTAGCAAAAGAAATTAACCAATTTTAAGAACAATGAAAGTAAATTTGATTAAAAATGAGCAGATAAATAAAATCTTTAAACCCCCCCCCCAAAAAAAAGGGGCACCTGGGTGGCTCAGTGGGTTAAGTCTCTGCCTTTGGCTCAGGTCATGATCTTGGGGTCCTGGATTGAGCCCCTCATTGGGCTCTCTGCTCTCTGCTCTGCCTGCCTCTCTGCCTACCTGTGGTCTCTCTCTCTGTCAAATAAATAAAATCTTTAAAAAAAATGAGCAGAATCTCAGAGATTTATGGGACAATGGTAAATGTACTAACACATGTGTAATGGGAGTGTCAGAAGTGGATGATAAGGGGTGCCTGGGTGGCTCAGTGGGTTAAGCCTCTGCATTCCACTCAGGTCATGATGTTAGGGTCCTGGGATTGAGCCCCGCATCGGGTTCTCTGCTCAGTGGGGAGCCTGCTTCCCCTGCCCCCACTGCCTACTTGTGATATCTCTCTTTCTCTGTCAAATAAATAAAATCTTAAAAAAAAAAGTGGGTGATAAAGAAAAAGAAGTAGAAAAATGATTTGAAGAAATAATGACTGAATAATTTCCTAATTTAATGAATAACATTAATTTACAGATTTAAGGATCTCAGTGAATCCCAAGTAGGATAAACACAAATGAATACACCTCTGGATACATCTTTGTCAAACCTATGAAAGTGACTAAGAGAAAAATGATCATCATATACAGAAGAAATATAATATGCAAATAAGTGATTTCTTTTCAGAAATAATGGAGGCCAGAAGGTAATGGAATGACATATTCAAGTTCAAAAAGACACACAAAAAGAGAAAAAAAAATCTTGTTAACAAAGAATGTTATATTTGGCAAAATTATCTTCCATACCTGAAGAAGACATAAAGATGATTCAAAGTGCAAACTTAAAGAATTTGTTGCTTACTTGGCTCACAAGAAATACTAAAGGAAGTACTTCCTTAGGATGAAAAGAAAATGACATTAGATGGTAACTTGGATATACAGAAAGAAATGAAAAGCGATGTAATGTAAATATGTTGATAAATATAAAATACAAATATGTTGATTAATATAAGACTGTATAAATATATATATTTGCTTAATATCTTTGAAATATATAAGATTTTAAAGCAAAAATTATAACTTTATTTTTGTTTTATTAAGTGCATTATTGAAATACATGAGTAATAACACAAAGAGAGAATAAATAAAATGACATTGGAGAAAAGTTGTTCTATTTTGCTGGAATTCAGACAATATTAAATTAAGCAGATTGTGAATAGTCCAGATGCATATTGTAATCTACACAGCAACTACTAAAAATTAAAAAATATAATTAAAAATAAATAAAATTATAAACAATATACTAAAATATTCATTTAGTGTAAGAGAAAGCAGTAAAAGAATAGATGAATAAATATGGCATATAAAAAAATTAACAGCCAAAATGCAGATGTCAATTTAACCATACCAATAATTACATTAAATATTAAGTTGATTTAAGATACAAAAATTATTTAATGTAATATACCATATAAATAGAATAAAGGACAAATCCATATAATCATCTCAGTAGATATAGAGAAAACATTTCTCTATATAGAGAAAGCGTAAAATCCTATATCCATTCATGGATTAGAAACTCTAATGAAATTAGGAATAAAAGGGAATGTAGAACCTTGTCTCACACCATACAAAAAAATTAAATAAAAGTAGGTCATTAGACTTAAATGTACAAGCTAACATGATAAACCAAAAACAAAACAAAACAACACAAAATTTGTGACTTTGGGCTAGGCAAATACTTTTTAGACTTGACACCAAAAGCAGGATCCATAAAAGAAAAAAAAATGGATAAAATGGAGTTTGTAAAACTTTTAGCTCTTCAAAGATACAATAATAAATAAAAAGACAAGGCAAAGACTAGGAGAAAATATTTGCGAATCATATATGTGATAAACTATTTGGATCAAGAATATATAAAGAACTCTGACAACTTAAAAATAAGAGGATAGACAATCTAATTAAGAAATAGAATATGTGAATAGACATTTTACCAAAGAAGATATCCAAGAGTTAATAAATACATGAATAGATACTCAACAACATTATTCATTAGGGAAATAAGAACTATGATTACATTGAGGTACTGCTACCTACCCACAAGAGTGTCTATAATTAAAAAAGATTGATAATGCTAAGTGTTGGTGAGGCTGTGGCAAAACTTGAACTCTCATATACTGCTGGTGGGAATGTAAAGTGGTACAGGCACTTTGGGAAATAATCTATTTGTTTCTTAAGAAGAGAAACATAAATTTACCATGAGTTTAGCAGTCCTACTCCTAGTCTCTACCCAAGAGAAACTTATTTTATTTCTTTTTTCTTTTTATTTTATTTCATTTATTTATTTATTTGACAGACAGAGATCACAAGTAGGCGGCGGGGGAGGGGGAGGCAGGTTCTCTGCTGAGCAAAGAGCCTGATGTGGGGCTCCATCCCAAGATCCTGAGATCATGACCTGAGCTGAAAGCAGAGGCTTTAACCCACTGAGCCACCCAGGCGCCCCTACCCAAGAGAGATTTAAACATACCTCCATGTAAGACTTGTACACAAATGTTCATAGCAATATTATTTATAAGAACTCCCCCCAAAATAATCTAAATGTTTATTAATTAATGGATGTTGTATAAAATGTGGTGGTATCCTTTGGGGCACCTGGGTGGCTCAGTCAGTTAAGCGTCTGCCTTCAGCTCAGGTCATGATCCCAGAGTTCTGGGGTCAAGCCCTGCAGCGGGCTCCCTACTCAGCGGGGAGCCTGCTTCTCCCTCTCCCACTCCCCTGCTTGTACTCCCTCTATCGCTGTGTCTCTCTTTGTCAAATAAATAAATAAAATCTTAAAAAAAATGTGGTGGTACCCATACAATGGTTTACTATTCAGCTGTAAATGGGAGCAAACTACTGACATTCACTACTATATGGAAGTAATTAAAAAAAATTATACCTAGTGAAGGAAGTCTGACCCAAAGAACTACAGCTTGTTTGATTCTATTTAAATACACTTTGGAAGACTCTTAATCTCACAAAACAAACTGAGGGTTGCTGGGGAGTGGGGGAAGGTAGGGATAGGATGGTTGGATTATGGATATTGGGGAGGGTATGTGCTATGGTGAGCCCTGTGAAATGTGTAAGCCTGATGATTCACAGACCTGTACCCCTGGGACAAATAATACATTATATGTTAATAAAATAACAACAAAAAAATAAGTACACTTTGGAAAAGGCAAATCTATAGACACGGAAAGCAGATCAATGGTCACCTGGGGTTGAATGTGGGACCAGCGTTTGGCATAAATTGGTGCAAGGGATTTTTTTTTAAGGTAATAGAAATGTCCTAAAACAGGATTGTGACAATATTTGCACAATTCTATACATTTTCTAAATGTAATCGAAATATACAATTATAATGGGTGTATTTTATTGTTGATAAATTAAACCTTAGTAAAGTTATTTAAGAGGGCAGGTCATCATGTTGGCAGAGTGCTGATGCTTTCTTATGCGAACAAAATGGAAATGGTGTTTCAATTCAGCCATAGAACTCCAGCTCTTTCATGAAGTCATCAACACCTTTTAATTCATTGTCCTGGTTTGAGTCTTTCTGTTATTATTTGCAAATTATACTGTGTAGGCAAAGGGGTTTGCAATAAGTAGTTATCCTTCAAATTTCTGAGCAAGCGTAACCCTGGAAGTATTAGAGAGAATTGTCCTTTAGTTGAAAGGATGTAGACATGGCTCTTGTCAGTTCACCATTTATGGTTAGGTTTGCCCAGTTTTATTTTGTCTCTTTTTTACTTCTGATTTTCCCAATTCACTCACCTGGCTTAACTCTCCTTTGGTTCAGTTCTCCCTTACAACTTACAACTTGACCTGGTGATGATTGTTAAAACAACATCTGTTGACTTAAATAACAATGTATTTTTCTTTTCTTGTTAACTGTATATGTGTATATATATATATATATGTATATATATATATATATATGGAGAGAAAGAGAGAGAGATCTACCTCTCTATATCTATATCTAGAGCTCTCTCTCTCTCTCTATATATATATATATATATATATTTATATCTAGATATATCTATATATAACTATCTATCACGTTGGCTTGCATAATTACATTAGATTCTGGGTATCTGGTCTAATTAATATTAACATGACTTAAATATTAGTTTGACTTAGTTTGTTCTGATTTGAATTTGCCCAAACATATTCTGTGTCCATACATCAACTGTCTTAAACTCATTTGCAGGTGTCAGCCATGCCCCTTTCAATCAGGTTAGATAATGTGACTTGGGAAGCAGATTACTTATTAACATACTGGCTGATCAATCTAATAGACTTTAATTCAGTTCGGTTTAGCTTATTCCTCCCCAGGGTGCAGTGTGACTTTCTCCAACTTGTTGAGGTAAAGCTCTGATCCATGGCACTCAATGCGTCTCGGATGAACATACCCACCAGTTCTCCTACAGTCACAGGTTACACTGGGGGCTGCCAATTCTCAGCCTTTTGGTTAGCCTCCTCCCTTGTCTAATGATTCATTTGCTGAATCATTAGGTGCACTTTCTAGAAATTGCAACCATGCTGTTAGAGCATAAGCTGTTGAAATCAGTTATAACCCCTGAGATGAATACTCAAAGTCATTTGAAAATTCAAATAGGGAAAACATATCAGAATTTGTCAGTGAGGGTTTTCTCTGTTTGGTGTGATCATTAATGGGTGTGAACTCAGTAAACTATTATTGATTACACTGTAGCTAGAATGGTGTATCTCAAGAAAGATTTTTAAAAGTAAAGTTAAAATCAATGAAGTTTGGACCTGAGTTTCATTACTGTGTTTCTGAAACACTTTCTTAGACTCATGTCAGCTTTGAAAACAGAAATATTTATGTTCCTTTTGGTGAAACTGTCTTCTACTATCTCTATTCTCCCATTCCACCTGGACATTTGGGCTTGTCAATAAATTTTTTCTATTTTGTAAGTTTGAGGGGACATGGTACAGAAAAAGGAAGCAGATTGTTGAGTCAAACAGTCCTAGGGTTTAAATTTTATTTATAACTACCGGTGTTGTTCTGATAGGCAAGCCCTAATATCTCTGGCCATCAGTGTCCCTACCTTAGAATGGGAATGATAAAATCTTTCACAGAGAGTGTTGTGAGATTTAAAATCAATGTCCATAAAATCCTTAGCACAAATAAATACACAAGAAATGCTGTCTGAATATTCTTTGTTTTCTTTTCCTCTTCAAAATTCCACCTTTTTAATACTATAACCTTTGCATGTCTACATAAGATAAACTTATTGGGAGTCATGATATGCTTTCCTTCCTTATAAAGCCTCTTCCAATGTTGTAGAGCTATAAGATGTTAATCATTCATCTATTTATTTAATGATTATTTATGTGCTCCCTTATGTGTTCTAAATGTTGGGTATCCAGCTACAAACAAAATTAAAATTCCTGCATTTGTGGAATGTACATACTAACAGTTATGAGTAATCATATAGGTTTAGTGTTCTTAAGAATCTAAGTTGAGGGGGCCTGTGTGGCTTAGTCAGTTAACAATTGCCTTCAACTTAGGTCGTGATCCTGGAATCCCAGGATCAAGTCCTCCATTGGGTTTCCTGCTTCAGTGGGGGTCTGCTTCTCCCTCTATCCCTCCCCGCTTTCATGCTCTCTCTCTCTCTCTCTCCCATTCTCTCTCTTTCAAATAAATAAATAAACTCTTAAAAAAAAAAGAATCCAAGTTGAAATAAAATTGAGTAGTATTTCAACACCCTTGACAGTGCAACCAGGAATTGCCAATGATATGAATGTTTAGTAACTTCACTTATGAGAAAATTGGTCTCATGTAAAATTTGGCACCAGATGTTTTAGATAGTTTGAAGATACTTAAAAAAAAAAAAAAGAAAAATAAGAGAATAAACCACCATTTGTCATAAAATTTCCTTTCCTTTCCTTTTGTATCCTTCGAATAAATATCTAGCAGTGCAATTGCTTGATTGTAAGGCAGTTCTGTTTTTCAATTTTTGAGGAACCTCTATACTGTTTTCCAGAATGCCTACACAAGTTGGTGTTCCCACCAACAATGTGAGAGGATTCCCCTTTCTTTGCATTCTCACCAACACCTGTTGTTTCCTGATTGTTAATTTTAGCCATTTTGACAGATGTGAAGAGACATCTCTTTATGGTTTTTATTTGTATCATGTTGAGTGATGTTGAGCATCTTTTCATGTGTTTATCACTGTATCTCTGCTTTGGAAAAACGTCTATTCATGTCTTCCACCCAGTTTTTAACTGGATTATGTGTTTTTTGGGGTGTTGAGTTTTATAAATGCTTTATGTATTTTGGATGCTAACCCTTTATCAGATATGTCATTTGCACATATGTTCTTAAAATACACTTATAAGATGTTATATTTTAAGTGTAATTTTTTTAAAGTTTATATTCAAGTTGGTTAACACACAGTGTTTATAGCATTACCGACAATGGTAAAATTATGGAAAAAAACCGAATGTCCATTGACTGGTGGGTGGATAAAGAAGGTGTGATATATATGTGTGTATATATGTATTAGCCATAAAAACACAAAGATGTGGATGATGCTTGAGAACGCCTACTAAGCCAAATAAGTCAGAAAAACATAAATACCATATGATTTCACTCACATGTAGAAACAGACTCTTAACTATAGTGAACACACTGAGGGTTATGAGAGGGAGTGTAGTAGCCCTGAGAGTGAAATAAGTGATAAGGGATGAGGAGGCCACTTGTGATGAGCACTGAGTGATGTATGGAAATGTTGAATCACTAAATTCTACCCCTGAAACTACTATTACTGTATGCTAACTGGCTGGAATTTAAATAAAAACCGGGGGGGGGGGGGAAAGAAAACAACTATTAAAGGCAGGTCTTATTTGTCTTCTATTTATAATAAGGAACCAAAGCTAAAAAGATGACAAATCTTACCTAAGTTACATAGCCAGAGTGTTGTGGTTCAGTTTGTCTTCAAAATCCACCTTTTGAATAATATGTTAATAATAATTAGCTAGGTAGGCCAACCCCTAGTTTCTAACAATGGTGAATAAGATGACCTCTATGTTCATTACCCATGGCCTTCTCTATCTGTATCCTCTATCTGTATACAGATCTATCTGTATCTTCCTTCCTACCATTTTTCAGGGTTATCATCAGGCACATTCTATTCTCTATAGAATAGAGGCAGAAATAGATGATTTCAAGGGCTGTTTTCAGTCTTGTGATTTGTGGTTTTCATGAGTTAGTAATGTTTTTCAATCAGAAGTTAATATTTAACCCAAATGAATGAATCTCTAAAGAGAATTTCCAGCATGGTGGCACATGGGTGGTATCTTACAGATGGGCAGGAATGACTTACTGGGCCTGGTCTAGTCCTGTGAAGCAGGGAATCTCCCATTCTGTGGGACCTGATCCTGGATGCACATTACCTGTGGTTTTAGACAGAGTAGTGATTTGGAGTTTAGGTTCCTAGATACAGGGCAGATAGAACATATGCTGTTTATCTTTCACACCCACTTTGCAACAATTTGAGAACACTTTTTAAGGTGACAAAATTCAATGATTCAGAATATGTCCATGGAAAATATTTTGCTGGACTGGGTCAGTTTTACTGTCAACAAATTAAACCATCTCTGTAAAATCTTCTCCCAAATGACAAATTTCTCTTGTATGGATTCAATTCTCTTAAAGAGTATGTCAAAAAACAAAGTCACCAATGCCATAGCTCTATTTCATTACACTTACCTAAGCCTTTAAGTGAAAACAGTGACAATTTCAATGGCAAGAATTTCTTTAAAAAGTCATACCTAATACAATCACAGACCTCTACTAATACCTGCTAGGCTAGAAAAATTAATTATAACAAAATTCAGAAAATGTCACTTATATCATCTGCTCTCAAAATAAAATATCTTTGCCAAAAATTGTCTCTTTCCTAATATTTGGTCAGCACAAAAGAGAAATCGACTTCCAGAAAGAGCCGACATTTCCAGCTTTTCTTCTTTCCTAATTATACAGAAAGTTACTCTGAACTCAGACTACTTTTATGCATTAATTAACCTGATTCCCCCATGCAAATATTTAACAAACATCCAGGAAACAAATATTCAGACATTGATTGAATTAAACAAATATTCAGACATTGATTGAATTAAACTGAACCCATAATCCAGATTCCACATGCTGTTTATTTTTTCTTCACCTAAAGTGGATGGGTGGGTGTGGGTTTGACTTTTCTTACACTCCTGGGGTTTTGAGCATCATTTGGTGTAATTGATTTCCCTACAAACTGACAGTCTGATAGACAAGGAGCATATTTATTTCTTAGTCAGAGAAATGGGCTACAATGTTTCTCAATGTGGATTCTATTTCTTTCATTTAAATAATGTTGAGTCTTCAGAAAATTAAAGGAAAAGAGGAGTTACAGAGAACAATTCAAGAGGTATGTAATACCTAAACAAATTTTTTAATGTTAATAGAAATGTTTGAATACCAATAGTGTTATATCTTAACCAACAACTAATCATCATAGTTGCTTTGTAAAAATGTAAATGGTTTGTACCAAACTGATAATAAAGTCCATCAAAGGAACACAGGGCAAGGTAATAACTTTGCTTTATACTGTGATAAACCTTAAAAATATAGCATATCTAAATATTGTTTGAATATTATCTTTCCTTTCTCCCCCACTTTGCTCGCTCCTTTCCTTTATTTAAAAATTACTTAGTGAGAATATTCTATTCTACAGGTTATCTGATAGAGATTGGTTAGGTTATTTTTTACCTTGTTAGTAATAGTTACTACGCATAGCATTTTTGGGAGGGAGAAGAAGGTAAGAGATCCCAGAGGAGAGAGTAAGAACAATGAGAGAAGCGGAGAGACTAGGAAATGACAAAGACAAGGACAAGTTGTTAATAGTAATTCACATCATATTGAACTTTATTTCCCCTTGTGTTGGTTGTTTTCTTTACCTACTGAGTATTTCATAAGCAAATACTATATTCCAGGCACTGTTCTGGGCCCTGGGGATGCAAAGTCAAGAAAGACGTTTTTACTTCTGTCCTCAGGTGAGATACAGTTTAGTGGGGGAAAGGGAGGTCAGTAAAGTGCAGCTGAGAGGGGCTGGGGGAGCGTGTGCTGCAAAGTCACGTACAAACAACTCTGGGAGCCCAGGGAATGCATCTAAGGCAGATGAGAAAAATGTACTGAACTTACTAGAAGAAAGCCAAAAGTAAAACAAAACAAAACAGAATACTTTTTTTTTTTTGAGTGTTTGAGGCTAAGTTCATGCGTATTCTATGCCTACTTCTTGGCCCTGCCCCACAAATCACTGATGCCACCTTAGGCAAGCTATGTGGAAAGCAGGGTAGGCAGTCACCCTCTGCAGGGGGCTTCGCCTCAAGCCTCAGTTTCTCCTCAGAACGAACACTTTTATCATGTTGGCCTAGATAAAAAGGGAAGGATTAAATGAGGAAACTTGACTCACATAGCTATACATTTTTAGTCTTATCAGTCCGTAAATCCCATTATTAATTTAAAACATGTAATAGTAGATTTACCATTTGCTATGCCATGTTTTAAGCTTTATAGAGTGCTAGCTAACTTTACAGATATATATGCCGCATGATAATATTGTGTGGCAAGGCTGATTTATAGGTTTCGAAGTATTGTTCATTTTCTTTGCTATGTCGCAAATCGTTTTGCTGTCATAGCGAATTATCAATAGTTCCATGATGATTTTAACCACGTGGAACAAACTGCCCAATATTTTAAGTCCGTTTGCTAGAGTTATTTTTATTTCATTCATGTGAAGTGGTTTTTTTGTTTGTAATGGTATAATTGGCAGTTCCTAAAAAAAAATATCAGCTCTGCCAATCATAACGTTATGTGGTTGGTAACTTTGACGTGAAGTTGAAGCTGGAACACCTTTCCTCTCTGAGAGCACAGGGGAAAGGACAAGCAATGCACTTCCCACGCTTGTCTGTGGACGTGAACAGCTGCCTCCCACTGTGAGCTGCGCATCAAATGAGAACACGTTAAGTAGCCAATAAAAAAAATCCTTCCGTTTCAATGCCGCTTTAGACTGACGATCAAAGTAGCCTTGGCACCAATAAATTAACCAGCATTCTGAAGTTATTTTATAACCGAGGAAGCAAATGTTATAGAAATAGAATTCTCATACATTATAATGTGGAAAAGATGTGTGTAATTTTCTCAAAATAATGTTAAGACTAAAACGAAGTGCCCTAAATTATACATTAGAACTGTTCAATGATGATACATAATAAGGGTAAAATAGGACAAATTCTTTCATAACTCCGAATTTGCAAATTCATATCTACTTAATATAGCATTCAACTTAAGGTAGAGCTCATCCTACCAAGAGAGAAGTCACTCTTAAGCAAGGTATTAATTCATGAGCAGAGATATGCCAGAGATTGTTGAATAGATAACATAATGAAAATCCTGGAATTACTTCCTACTTTTGCCATTTTAGCTTCATCATTATAAGAAAAGAGTGGTACTAATTCTTTCTAGCAAATTTAATAATAATTAGGTAATTGAATCTCCCACTCATAGCATTTTCCCCTTCTTTGGCATCAGATATTTAAATCTTCTCTGAAGCCCAAGTAAGAAGAGTTTCCTAGGAATGAGGCTCACCACAATTAAGCCCTTTATTAAAAAACCTGCTTTCATTAGTTAGTGAGAACTGTCAGAATATTGGCTTTACCACTCTCTACATGCTGCCTGTTAATATGAGAAACATCTATTTTTGTGCATTAACTAATTTAAATTTACCCTATCCTTTGTGACTGTGCTGTCCACTTCAAAACACACAAATCCATTTTCTTCAAGAGTCACAGGTGATTTTGTCCTAAATATATTTTTAGTTTCCTAATTTCCAGCCTAGTGAAAAGGCACACATTTCTTGGTGATTCATTCGAAGTGACATGACAACAAATCTCCGGCTAAAAAATTCCCAATTTATAAAAGTAACATATATAGCATCTTAACTGATGATATATCATACTGTGTCTATAAAAAATAATCACATTCAATGGAAGAATGGGGACTACAGAAATATAGGAATATAAGTGTTGGAAAAATACAAATTTGATAAATAATGTTTACTGTGGCATTTTTGTTGTTTTATTGATGAGATGTCATCAAACAGATTCACAAATGTCTTTTTTTTTAAATCAATATCCCACACATTTCAAATACCATAGAGAATAAAGATTCATGGCAATTATAGAGAACCTATGAGAAGCCCATTTTATTTAGAGTTTATTTTCCTTACATTTTCATGTAATCAAGTGTGAGATTGATCACTGTGTTAGTTCACAGAGTGTTATGCTAGAAGCCACGTACTCTTATCAATATGAAGTCTCCCTGGTTCTTGACCCAGTTTGTGAACTGGTTCTTCTTTAAGAACCCGCAAATGCACAGTCTCCTCTGCTAAGAACGTTCTTTTTCACATTGTCTGACCCAGAACTTACTTAGTATCAGGGAAGGTGTCCCTCTCTCCCCCAGCATCGGCTTTCTGATATGTTGTTTGTTGTTATTTTGTTTCTATTTTTTACAGTATAATTGAAATATAATTGACATGTGACAAATGTTGTATCAGTTTGAGGTATATTACATCATGATTTGATGTGTGCATATATTGTGAGATGATCACCACAATGAGTTTAGTTAATGTCTATCATCTCACATAGCATAGTTTCTTGTGATGGAAATTTATAAGACCTGATAGGGTTAACTAGGCTCTGTGCAACACATATGAAAGGTTGTACTTGCTTCACTGTATTTTGGTCTGGGGATCTCCCTGACTGGACCATCTCCCCTCCCAGGCTGAACTAAGTAGTTGAAGACAAGAACTCTCTTAGTCATCTATTTGTTCCCTGAAGCCTAGACCAATTTCTGGTGTGTCATAAGGTAGATGTTAATACGTTATTTATTATATCAAAAACAATGTAATCAGCTCTCCTTACAAGAAAAGATTATTATAATACCTAGAAGGGATGGAAAGTTGGATCATTAAGCCCGATGTAATAGAACACGTTGAAGGAATCCATATGACAATGAATGCATTAGCTAGATATGACTGCATAACAGTCTGTTTAAATTTTTTAGATTAAAAAAAGGTTTATTTTATTTTTTTTTATTCTTACTGGCATAGAACTTATGTGGCTTTTCTTCATGTATCAGCTCTGCTCCTGATTTTTTTTTTCTTTAATGAATAAAAGGACATATCCTGTAGCAATACTCTGAAAACTCCATCAAGCTTCCAACTTGAAGAATACTGCCAAGTTATGCACATCTTAAGATTTTTCTCATGTAAAGCCAAGAAATGTGAAACTTATTAGCAGTTCTCTTGTATGGTTTTATGAGGAAAAGGAAAATGCAGAAGTTAGTGTTCCTATGGCAATGAAGCTACAGTTCTGACTCCTTTCCCAGCTTTGCAAACCAGCGAGCCATGGCTGTGGATTCCTCACTCAACCAGACAGCTGGCAGAGCCTCGCAGGACCGAACAGTTGCTTTGACAAAAATCTTCGTTGGATCTGCTTTACTCTTTTCTTCTCTGTTAATTCTCACTTGTGTTAAAGAAAAACCCACGCTTATGTATGGATAACTTGGTGGATTTTTGATAGAACTTGCTTTTCTCTCATAGACATATAACCCATCTCTTTGTCATTTCCTTGTGCTTGACTTATGAATCAGCCTGCATTTTCCTGGCTCCAATCATATCATTCAGAAAAAAAGTCTGAAAATCAGTGCATCATCTCTGGAGCAGAAGCTCAAATTCTGTGATGGATGACATCGCAAGGAGGCACAAATCAGGCAATGTTAGGCGTCCGGATCTGCATCCATGATGTGAGTGGAGTAATAGTATCATACTTGAGAATTCAGTTTGGGATCATTAGAAGCTGTGCTCATCAGAGGCGGCATTTCAGCCACAGCAATAGATATCTGACACCAGAATTCTTCCGACTCATAGGCTTCATCCCTTCAAATTAAGTTCAGATTTGATTCTGGGATCTGTAAAAAGCAACTTTTTGTGTCCAGGGGCTAAAGATGGCTCTACCGAAATCCAATCTACATACCTGATTATTTAAAGGAGAAAGAGTTGTAAGAAGCAGGAATGAGAAGGAGCAGATTTCACTGTAGTTGCACCCGGCTTAAGGGTGGTATTTGTCTCTCTGTTATTATTATTATTATTATTATTATTGCAGTTGTTAGAGATTCAAGGGAAGGTTTTTTTTTCCTCTAAAAAAAACTTTTTAAAATTAACATAAAGTAAAATAGACTTTTTAAAAAACCCCTTGACTTGCAGTTCTATGAGTTTTTAAAGTATTTTCTTTCTTTTTTTCCCCGATTTTATTTTATTTTATTTTATTTTATTTCTTTTCAGTGTTCCAGCATTCATTGTTCATGCACTACACCCAGTGCTCCATGCAATACGTGCCCTCCTTAAAACCCACCACCAGGCTCACCCAACTCCCTACCCTCTCCCCTCCAAAACCTTCAGTTTGTTCCTCAGAATCCACAGTCTCTCATGGTTCGTCTCTCCCTCCGATTTCCCTCAATTCACTTCTCCTCTCCGTCTCCCAGTGTCCTCATGTTATTCCTTATGCTCCACAAGTAAGTGAAACATTATGATAATTGACTCTCTATGCTTGATTTATTTCACTCAGCATAATCTCTTCCAGTCCCATCCATGTTGATACAAAAGTTGGGTATTCATCCTTTCTGATGGAGGCATAATACTACTTCATTGTATATATGGACCATATCTTTATCCATTCGTCCGTTGAAGGGCATCTTGGTTCTTTCCACAGCTTGGTGACTGTAGCCATTCCTGCTATGAACATCAGGGTACGGGGTAAAGATGAGTTTTAACACACATATAGCTATAACCATTCCTTCAGGATACAGAATTGTTACCTCACCACAGGTTACTTCTATATACAGATAGGTACCCTCTGCAAGCCTCCCCCAACCCCTGGCAACCACTGATCTGTGCTATGGAACTACAGTTTTGTATTTCTGAGAATACACTAGCCTGATAACAAATTATAGTAGGATATGTATTTTGTTGGTGGACCAATCACTTAGCCATTTTTTTGGGAACAGGGAGCTAATGAGGGAAGTGGTTCAAAGGAAAGGAATGGGAAGCATGACTTCCCCTTCAGTTGATATGCCCTTCTGGTGACTCTCCTTAACCTCATTTTCTCTCATTAACACACGGGAGCTAGGAAGACTAATTAAAATCTCCTTTCCCCTGTCCTCAAGCAAAAATTCTCATAAGGAAGTATTAAGTTAATGTGGTGGACAGAAGAACAGATTTTGCAGACAGTCTACTGGCAGATCTAGTCTGGCGTTTTGATAATGTCAGATGGTACTCTGGCAGGCACCTGGAAAATCGACTACTTGTAAATACGGTAAGGGTGTTTCTACCCACGGAGGGAGGCACCTTGAGACACAACTCCTGAGAACTCTTCTCACCCTGGCTGTGCATCTTGCCAGGGAAGGGATGAGCTCTGCTGGCTGGGCCATGACCCCCTTTTCCTGCAACCTCTGTCTAATTTACATAGAGCAAAGTCTGGCCACAAAACTAGCAACTGTCCAGTTGATAAAAACAATTGGATTCTTGGTCTTCCATGATAGAAGTGGAGCATCCAGAAAATTGCAGGGAGTGGTGGGGGAGTGACAAGCTTGCACTGCTTGTGCTGCAGAACGCTTGGCCTCTTGTGTCTGGTTTGGGGTAGATTCAACATGTTGAAGAAATAGAGTGAGTCGAGTGAACTACTGAAATGAGAAACAGGTTAAGGAATTTCATACGGTTGGCTTGGAAAGGAAAGACTCACAGGTCTACATATAATTGTCTTCAAATATCTCTCATGCAGAACAGACTTGTGTTACTCCCAGAACAGGAACTTTCAAGTTCTATGAATCATAGACACTTTTGAGAATCTGATGAATGCTTTGGACATTTGATGTAGAAAATACACTTGCACACAATATTTATCTGTATATATACATACATTTTGGGAATTTTTAGCAAAGATATTCATACATTTTTAGGAAACTCTCAGACATGCTTTCTTCCTATATGGTGGATATAGAAAGATCAGAGTAGCAGATTTCAATTTAGTAACAGTAGACCTTTCTATGATTTGAGATTTCTGGAGCTGAAATAGACTGCTTAGGGAGTTAATAAGCTCTCTGTCACTGGGCAAGTTTAAGAGTAGGCCAGTGGTTCCTTGATGATTTTGTTGAAGAGGAATCTTATAAATATGGTAGAGTTTTGGCTAGATGAACTCTATTTCTTTAAAGCCTTGAGAATCAATTAGATTCTATGAGTTTTATAGTAAAAACCTCACATAATATGGTTGGTCTATAAGGCATATGGTAATCCTTTTCACAGACACTGGCATTCATGTACAGCTTTATAGAGTATTTGATTTATTTTAGGACTTCTGCTTAATTTCCTCTTGGTGTGCCCCATAATTTTCATTAGCTCCGTTTGGAGTCCTTTTTGGGTTTGGCTCTATGGACCAGTATCCATATTCATTGCAGTAATAAAGCTTTAAAATTGAGATATAAAGTCATGTGTTAGTTATCAAATTTCCTTAGCTCATTAGCTCCTAAAGAATACAAAATTGAGGTTTTTAGGTTGATCTTGCATAAAGACCTGCTCCATGGGGTTATTAAGGTCACTCTGTGACTTGCTGCCATCCTTTGCACAATCCTATTTTCAAGAAGCTTTTTTGTCATTTGCCCTAATGACTTTACATTGTTTTGCTGGAAAGGGAAGAAGGGAGACAGAGATTGAGACACACACACACACACACACACACACACACACACACACACATACAGAGAGAGAGAGAGAGTGAAGAGAGAAAGTTGGGGGAGGGTGTGAGTCTGGTCAATTTTAACCAGTACCTCTTAATGACAGCCTTCAATGTTGCTAAACTAAATGAAGAAGTTTATTCCCCATTTTTCATTCCTTGGGGTTTTTCCTGACCCTAGAAGCAAAAGGATTGTTTAATGATAATTCTATTTTGGGGGGCTTCCAGATTAATTTGGGATAGAGACGTAGCCTTTCTGTGGTCCAGAGAAGGCACAGAGAAAGGATGAATAAGACCATCTCCCAAAAGGTAGAAACCTCATAAAAAAAGAAACTGGGAGATATATTGCTGTGGAAGCATTTGTTGTTAAGTCATTAATGGGGCCTCAGCTGTATGAAAAGTAAGTTTAACTTATATTTTAAAAATGCTGTTGAAATATATTACTAATCTGTTCATTCCCATGAACTGGAGGTTCCTTGAGAGATTTCTAAAGGTGGATTCTTCCACAGGAAAGTAACATGTTTCTCAAAATACCAGCTATTTCTGGGAATTATCATAAAGGGTATTAAAGTCAGAAGAACAATGTGTGGAATTTTGGATATTGTAACCAAAGGAATAACTAGAGAAGGTCCAGGAAAGGGCACCTGAACTGAATCAAGGGAATGTGAGTGCTGCCATCTGAGGACAATCTAAAAATATTTGCTCTCATCTGTCTGGCAATATGCAGGCTAAAATGAAAAATGATTGATGCCTGTCAAATTATGAAAGTTATGTATAATTGGAACCAGACTTAAATGCAAATGAACTAACATATGTGAATGGGATTTAAATAGTTCCTGGCACATAGTAGGTGTTCAATAAATGTTAATTCCCTTCTTGTGCAAGCTTATTTGGAAGTTTAAAAGAGGAAATTTCAACACAAATGAAAAGAAATATAATTTGCCGCAGGTAGTAAACATATGGAATTTGGTATTGAAAGAGGTGATTTTGGTGGAAAATGTAGAACTAGCTTCAAAATAGACTTGGATGAATCCAGAGATGATAGATATATAATGACCAGTTAAGGGAAACTATTTATGATTCCGTAGGCTGAGGAGACGTCTGACTTAAAAAACAGAAGTTTGTTGTTTTTTCTCATTATGAAAGACACATTGCTAAATAATTTTCAGAAAAAAAATAGATGAACAAAAACCAAAATCACTTATGATACTAGTATTTAGCAATACCACTAGAAATTTTACATGTACAGTTTCCACATTTTTCTATGTAAATGAAATACATAAGTATTTGATACATGTTATTTCACTTAATGAAGTGAATAACTTTCTGTATCATTAAAATTGTTTACAACACAGTTTTGTTCAATTAATATTACATACTATGAAGGATATCCTGTATACTATAATCAGTTGCCCAGAGATAGACTCTGATAATTTTTTTCCTCAGGTTCTTGCCGTTAGGACCAACATCCATGGAGGAGGAACAAGATAGTGGAGGAGTAAGAGAGCTAAGTTTTTTCTGGTCCCAGGAATTCAGCTAGTTATCAAACCATTCTGAACACCTACAAACTCAATAGAAGTTTTAAGAAAAGGATAGTAGCAATTCTTTGAACAGAAAAGTGACCACTTTCTGGAAGGTAAGACATGAGGAGATGTGAATCCGAGGCGATATACAGGAAGATAGACTGTGGGGGTGGGGTGGGGAGGGAACCTCCATCAGCCACTTACCAGCAAGTGATAGAGCAGTGGAGCACAAAGTCGGAACTTTTAGAAGTCTGCTCCAATGAGGGATGTTGTTCCAGTAGCTAACTGGGGGAGGGGTGTGTGTGTGTGTGTGTGTGTGTGTGAGTGTGTGTGGAACCTTCACTGGGACAATGTGGTTTCAAGACCCTTGGGGTCACAGAAAAACAGGAGTTCTTAGGTGCAGCAGAGCTCCCAAGTATCAGAGCAGGCAGGTGGCTGCAAAGATAGAGCAAAGGAGGGGCTCTTGTTGCCATAAACCATGATCCATGGCACAGTCGGACCACTGCGCTTTGAACAGGGACCCCCACAAAGGGCACATCTGGAGAGACCCCCTCCTTCCTCCTCTGATAGAAGTGGTGTGAGAGCACGTAGCAGGAATCCACTGGGTTTGGAAACTTCAAACGGGGCTGTGTGCCAGAGATAGAAATGCTTGGTCACAGGCCAGGTGAGCTCAAAGTGCAACTGGAGACCAGGGAGACTGGAGGGAATAATTGCTTTTCTCTGAGGGCACACTGAGGAGCTTTTGGCTCCTCTGGAACCAGAGATTGGGAGGCTGCCATTTTCATTCTCATCCTATAAAGCTGTAGGGAAAACCTTCAGGGAACCAAAGCTACAGAGAGCAAACCTGAGCAGATTACTGAGCCTGGCCTCTGGCAAGGGCCGTGTAATTCTGCCTTGGGCAAAGACATTTGAGAATCATTGCAACAGGCTCCTCCCCCAGATGATCAGCAAGAACATCCAGCCAAGACCAAGTTTACTTATCAATGAGTACTGCAAAACTACAGCACTAGGGGAATACACCACATAGAATTCATGGCTTTTCCCCATGATTCTTTAGTCTTTCCAAAGTTATTTTTTTAAGTTTTCTTTATTTTTCTCTTTTTAAAATTTTTTCTTCTTTCCTTTTTCAACCAATATCTTATCAATCTCTTTTTAAAATTTTTAAATTTTCATTTTCACAGTCCTATTCTATCCCTTCTTTGTATTTAACCTTATGTTTTGTATATATATAAATTTTTCTTTCTTTAAAATTTTGGGATACAGTTTCTTCTAACAGAACGAAATATACCCTAAATCTAGTGTATGGCTTTGTTTAAGTCTCCCATTCTCTTATTTATTTATTTATATATACATTTCTTTTTTTTTCTTTTTCAATCAACTTATCAATTCCTTTAAAAAAGTCTTTCAAAATTTTCATCCTTACAATCATATTTCATCCCTTTATCATATTTATCTTATTTGTGTGTATGTGTGTGTTTATGGATATAGATATAAAGATATATAAAGATATAAAGATATAAATACACACATCTCTCTCTCTATATATATATATATATAGAGAGAGAGAGAGAAATATATATATTTCTTTCATTGTTTAAAATTTTGGGAGGCAGTCTCTTCTAACAGACCAAACTACACCCAAAATCTAGTATGTGGCTCTGTTGTATTCATTAGCCTGATCATAGTGTTTTCTTTTTCCCTTTCTTTTCACCATGGTTTTGGGTCTCTTCAGATTTGCTTAGTGTATATTTTTCTGGGGTTGTTGTTACCCTTTAGCATTTTGTTCTCTCATTCACCTGTTCTTCTCTGGACAAAATGACAAAATGGAAAAACTCACCTCAAAAAAAAAGAACAAGAGGCAGTACGAACTGCTGGAGACCTAATCAATACAGACATCAGTAAGATGTCAGAACTTGAGTTTAGACTGATGATTATAAAAATATAAGCTGGGCTTGAAAAAAACATAGAAGATAATAGAGAATCCCTCTGTGGAGAAATAAAAGAACTAAAATCTAACCAAGTCAAAACTAGAAAGGCTATTAATGAGGTGCAATAAAAAATGGAGGCTCTAACTGCTTGGATAAATGAGGCAGAAGAGAGAATTTGTGATACAGAAGACCAAGTGATGGAGAATAAAGAAGCTGAGAAGGAGAGAGTTAAACAAATACTGGATCATGAGGGTAGAATTTGAGAGATAAGTGATATCATAAGACAAAACAATATTAGAATAATTGGGATCCCAGAAGAAGAAAGAAAGAGAAGGGCAGAAGGTATATTGGAGCAAATTATAGTGGAGAACTTCCTTAATTTGCAGAAGGAAACAAGCATCAAAATCTAGGAGGCACAGAGTAACCCCCTCAAAATCAATAAAAAATATCAACACCCTGACATCTAATAGTAAAATTTACAAGTCTCAAAGACAAAGAGAAAATCTTGATAGCAGCTTGGGACAAAAGTTCTGTAATCTACAATGGTAGAAACATTAGATGGCAGCAGACCTAGCCACAGAGACCTGGTAGGCCAGAAGGGACTGGTATGATATATTCAGGGTACTAAATGAGAAAAATATGAGCCAAGAATACTATATCTTGCTAAGTTGTCATTGAAAATGGAGAGATAAAAAGCTTCCAGGAAACAAGAAGTAAAGGAATTCATGAACTACCAGCCCTACAGGAAATATTGAAAGGGGTCCTCTAAGCAAAGAGAGAGCCTAAAAGTAACAGACCAGAAAGGAACAGAGGCAATACACAGTAAGTCACCTTACAGGCAATACAATGACACTAAATTCATATCTTTCAATATTGCCCCGAATGTAATGGGCTAAATGCCCTAATCAAAACACACAGTGGGGGCGCCTGGGTGGCTCAGTGGATTAGAGCCTCTGCTTTTGGCTCAGGTCATGATCCCAGAGTCCTGGGATCGAGTCCCATGTTGGGCTCTCTGCTCAGCAGGGAGCCTGCTTCTCCGTCTCTCTCTGCCTGCCTCTCTGCCTACTTGTGTTCTCTGTCTGTCAAATAAGTAAATAAAATCTTTAAAAAAAAAAAAAGAAGTTTAGTCCTGATCCAGCCCACGGGCAAGATTCACGTTTAAAAAAAAACAAACAAACAAATAAAAAAACACACAGTGTATCAGAATGGATTAAAAAAACAAGACCTATCAATGTGCTGTCTGCAAGAGACTCATTTTAGACCCAAAGACACCTCCAGATTTAAAGTGAAGGGGTGGAAAACCATTTACCATGCTAATAGACAAAAAAAAAAAAAAAAAAAAAAAAAAAAAAAGCTGAGGTGGCAATCCTTATATCAGACAAATTCGATTTTAAACCAAAGACTATAATAAGAGAGGACACTATATCATACTTAAACCAAAGTATATCATACTTTAAACCAAAGACTATAATGAGAAGGACACTATATCATACTTAAAGGGCCCATCCAACAAGAAGGTCTAACAATTTTACATATCTTTGGGCCTAACATGGGAGCAGCCAATTACATAAGCCAATTAATAACAAAATCAAAGAAACACATTGACAATAATACAACAATAGCAGGGGACTTTAACACCCCCCTCACTGGAATGGACAGATCATCTAAGCAAAAGATCAACAAGGAAATAAGGTTTTAAATGACACACTGCACCAGATTGACTTGACAGTTATATTCAAAACATTCCATTCTAAAACAACAGAATACATGTTCTTCTCTATTGCACCTGGAGCATTCTCCAGAATAGATCACATCCTGGGTCACAAATCAGGTCTCAACTGGTATCAAAAGATTGGGGTCATCCCCTGAATATTTTTGGACCACAGTGCTTTGAAACTTGAACTCAATCACAAGAGGTAATTTGGAAAGAACTCAAATACATGTAGGCTAAAGACCATCCTACTAAAGAATGACAGGGTCAACCAAGATATTAACAAAGAATTAAAAATAATTAATGGAAACGATTGAAAATGAAAACACAAGTCTTAAAAACCTTTGGGATGCAGGGAAGGTGGTCCTAAGAGGAAAGTACACAGCGGTACAAGCCTTTCTCAAGAAATAAGAAACGTCTCCAATACACAACCTAATCCTACACCTAAAGAAGCCGGAGAAAGAACAGCAAATAAAGCCTAAACCCAACAGGAGAAGAGAAATCATAAAGATCAGAGTAGAAGTCAATGAAATAGAAACCAAAAGAACAGTAGAACAGGTCAACGAAACTAGGAGCTGGCTCTTTGAAAGAATTAATAAGATTGATAAATCCCTGGCCAGACTTACCAAAAAGAAAAGAGAAGGACCAAATTAATAAAATCATGAATGAAAGAGGAGAGAGCACAACTAACACCAAAGATATACAAACAATTATAAGAACATATTATGAGCAACTATAAGCCAGCAAATTAGAGAATCTGGAAGAAATGGGTGCATTCCTAGAGATGTATAAATGACCAAAACTGAACCAGGAAGAAATAGAAAACTTGACCAAACCCATAATGAGCAAGGAAATTGAAACAGTCATCAAAAATCTCCCAACAAAGAACCCAGGGCCAGAGTGCTTCCCAGGAGAATTCTATCAAACATTTAAAGAAGAATTAATACCTATTATCCTTAAAGTATTCCAAAAAATAGAAATGGGAGGAAAACTTCCAAACTCATTTTATGAGAACAGTATTACCTTGATCCCCAAACCATATAAAGACCCCATCAAAAAAGAGAATTACAGACCAATATCCCTGATGAACATAGATGCAAAAATTCTCACCAAAATACTAGCCAATAGGATCCAACAGTACATTTAAAGGATTATTCACCACGACCAAGTGGGATTTATTCCAGGGCTGCAAGGCTGGTTCAACATCCACAAATCAATCAATGTGATACAATACATTAATAAAAGAAAGAACAAGAACCATATGATACTCTCAAAAGATGCTGAAAAAGCATTTGCCAATGTACAGCATCCTTTCTTTATTAAAACTCTTTACAGTGAGTTTAGGAATAGAGGGTACACACCTCAATATCATAAAAGCCATCTATGAAAAACCCACAACAAATATCATTCTTAATGAGGAAAAATGGAGAGCTTTTCCCCTAAAATCAGAAACACAGCTGGGATATCCACTATCACCACTGCTATTCAACATAGTACTAGAAGTCCTAGTCTCAGCAATCAGAAAAAAAAAAAAAAAAAAAAAGAAAGAAAGAAAGAAAGAAAGAAAGAAAGAAAGAAAAGGCATCCAAATTGGCAAAGAAGTCAAACTCTCACTCAGTGCAGATGATATGATACTTTATGTGGAAAACCCAAAAGACTCCACCCCAAAACTTCTAGACCTCATACAGGAATTCAGTGAAGTGTCAGGATATAAAATCAATGCACACAAATCAGTTGCATTTCTATACACAAACAAGAAGACAGAAGAAAGAGAAATTACAGAGTTGATCCCATTTACAATTGCACCCAAACCTATAAGATACTTAGAAATAAACATAACCAAAGAGGCAAAGAATCTGTACTTCAAAAACCAAGAACACTCATGAAAGAAATTGAGGAAGACAGAAAAATATGAAAAAAATGCTCCATGCTCATGGATTAAAAGAACAAATATTATTAAAATGTCTATGCTACCCATAGCAATCGACACATTGAATGCAATCCCTATTGAGATACCATCAACTTTTTTCAAAGAAATGGAGCAAATAATGCTAAAATTTGTATGGGCAAGAAAAGACGCTGAGTAGCCAGAGGAATGTTGAAAAAGAAAACCAAAGCTTGGTTTCTTTACCAAAAGAAAACCAAGTTGCATCACAATTCTGGACTTCAATCTCTATTACAAAGCTGTAATCATCAAGACAGTATGGTACTGGCCCAAAAACAGACCCATAGATCAATGGAACAGAATAGAGAACCCAGAAATGGACCCTCAACTCTATGGTCAACTAATCTTTGACAAAGCAGGAAAGAATGTTCAATGGAAAAAGACAGTCTCTTCAACAAATTAGGTTGGAAAAATTGGACAGCCACATGCAGAAGAATGAAATGACCATTTCCTTATACCAAACACACAATAGACTCAAAATGGATGAAAGACCTAACTGTGAGACAGGAATCCATCAAAATCCTGTGAGGAGAATACAGGCAGCAACCTCTTCAACCTCAGCCGCAGCACTTCTTCCTAGAAATATCTCCAAAGGTGAGGGAAGCAAGGGCAAAAATGAACTATTTGGACTTTATCAAGATACAAAGTTTTTGCACAGCAAAGGAAACAGTCAACAAAACAAAGAGGCAACCCACGGAATGGGAGAAGATATTTACAAATGACACTACAGATAAAGGGCTGATATCCATGATCCATAAAGAATTTCTCGAACTCAACACCCAAAAAAACCAAATAATCAAGTCAAAAAATGGGCAGAAGACATGAACAAACACTTCTTCAAAGAAGATATATGAATAGCTAACAGACAATGAAAAAATATTCATTGTCTATTAACCATCAAGGAAATTCATATCAAAACCACATTAAGATATGACCTTATACTGGTTAGAATGGCAAAAATTGACAAAGCAAGAAATAACAAATGTTGGAGAGGTTGTGGAAAAAGGGGAACCTTCTTACACTGTTGGTGGGAATTCCAGTTGATACAGCCACTTTGGAAAACAGTGCAGAGTTTCCTCAAAAATTTAAAAATAGAGTTACCCTATGACCCAGCAATTGCACTACTGGGTATTTACCACAAAGATACAGATGCAGTGAAAAGAAGGGCCAAGTGCACCCATGTTCACAATATGTCCACAATAGCCAAAATGTGGAAAGACTGAGATGCCCTTCAACAGACAAATGGATAAAGAAAATGTGGTCCATATACACAATGGAATATTACTCAGCCATCAGAAAGGATGACTACCCATCATTTACATCATTATGGAGGCAATTATGTAAGTGAAATAAGTCAAGCAGAGAAAGGCAATTATCATATGGTTTCACTTATTTGTGGAACATAAAGAATAGCATGGAGGACATTAAGAGAAGGAAGGTGAAAAATGAAGGGGGGAATCTGAGAAAGAGATGAACCATGAGAGACAATGGACCTCAGGGAACAAACTGAGGGTTTTAGAGGGGAGGAGGTAGGAGGAATGTGTTAACCTGGTAATGGGTATTAAGCAGGGCATATATTGCATGTGTAACTGGGTGTTACACACAAACAACAAATCATGGAACTCAACATCAAAAATTAATGATGTATTGTATGGTGAATAACATAACATAATAAAAAAATAAAGTATATGCAAATAAAAAAGAAAGTATAAATGGAGGAAAATAATAAGGCCTTAATTCTCAATTTTGTTGATGAGGAAAAAATAAGCAGAAATGAAAGGTTGGGGTACAGTAAAAGATTCCTTATGACCTACGGTTAATTATGTGAGAGATAAATTGAAATAGAAATGAAGGAAAGCTCCATGAAGGAGGAATGGGTTTGAATAGATGTCCTGAACACAAGTAGATTTGCAATAGGTAAAGAGGTGGAGGAAGTTGTTTCTTTTTCTTTCTTTCTTTCTTTCTTTCTTTCTTTCTTTCTTTCTTTCTTTCTTTCTTTCTTTCTTTCATTTTTTTTTTAAAGATTTTATTTATTTATTTGACAGACAGAGATTACAAGCAGGCAGAGAGACAGTCAGAGAGAGGAGGAAGCAGGCTCCCTGCTGAGCAGAGAGCCCGATGTGGGACTCGATCCCAGGACCCTGAGATCACGACCTGAGCTGAAGGCAGCGGCTTAACCCACTGAGCCACCCAGGCGCCCTCTTTATTTATTTTAATTTTATTTATTTATTTCTTTTTTGGGGAGGAAGTTGTTTCTATGTAAAGATCAGGGAACTGAGAAAGAAGTAGGCACGTATGAAAGACAGACACTCACTGTAATGAAAAGTTGGGTTGGATGAAATAAGGTTGCAGAAACATTGGTTACAAAGGACTTTGTATACCAAAAAGAGAAGGTTGGCTTTGATATAATAGGCTTTGAGGGATTAGTGCACACTCTTGAGATAGAATGATAATTTAAGAACCACGATCTCTGTTCTTGCAAAAGTAAATTGAGATATTGAATTATGAAGGCCCGTTAAACACCGGTGTTCCCCATGGATTTATCGCAAAACTTCTTCCCTTTTAACAGCCCATTCCTTGATAATTCCTGTCACCTTTAAAAGCAACTTTTTCCTTTTACAGGAGAGGTAAGTGGGGCTCAGAGATGAGGTCACTAGTAATTAGTGGTAAAGTCAGGTCTAGATATACATTCCTGGATGACTGGCCCAGCACACATTTCTTCAGACCTCTGATTTCCAACATCTGTCCTGAGAAGCAACAGGACAGAGTGACATGGACTGTAGATTTTTTGGGCTCAAAGTCTATCTCTGTTACTCTCTAGCTTCTGATCTTTGGCATCTTTCTCTCTCATTCCCTTGTTTTCTTAGAGTATCTGCTTCATGGGTTCTGGGAAAATTAAACTAGCCAATATTCATAACCACTGAGAACAGAGTCTCGCACATCCCTGGGGGAAGAAAGGTGTAAGGAAAGTGGAATCAAGGGTTACACTGCTAAACTGAACAATGGCGGTCTTCCTCCCACTTCACAGGAAACAAATTATATCATTTGATTCTTCATTTTAAGTTTATGGCTGATACATCAAAATTTTTGTTGTCATCAGGTGCAGTGGATAACGTATGGCCTTACAGTCAACTCTCTTATCTGAAAAAACAGAAACAACACTTACATATTCTGTCAGGTTGTTTTCAAGTTGAAATGAAATATTATATATAAAGTTGAGTGTGTGCCACTTGGAGGAACTCAGTAAATGTTAACTCTCTTTTCCCCTCAATTTTTTTTTCTTTTGTCAACCAGTGGTAGTAGAAAACAGAGCAAATGAAGGAACAGCAAGTAAATATTAATGAAAAACTTAGAAACAGTTGATAACTTGTATGCTTATTGTATATATGTATATGTTTTCTGAATGTTTTTACATGTACTCTCCTCACTTGGATTTTCCATTATATGCTATTTAACATATCTTTTGAAGTTCTCTAAATTCAATTTTCTTGTAGATTGAAGAAAGAAAGATAAGCAGGTTTCAAACTGTATATGCAGACTTTCCTATATAACACTGTTCAAGATAACCTCCTCTCTGCATCTTGAGAAGGAAAACAAATAAAAATTTTACTGAATGAGTAAAAAAATTACATTGTTTAGAGTGTGTTAACTAAAAATAACATTGTATTGGGCAGTGAAACTTGGCCATAGGAATGTTTCGATTGCTAAGTATTACCAAATGTTTATATGACTTAAAGCAGTAGGCCAACAGTGATTCATTTCTCAGCTTTTCTGAGTGGGTCCTGAGGAGAAACCAGCAAATGAGAGCATTGGCTCTGTTTCTGAGACTACAGCCTTGGGAGGGATATG
This sequence comes from Lutra lutra, assembly GCF_902655055.1. Taxonomy (NCBI): domain Eukaryota; kingdom Metazoa; phylum Chordata; class Mammalia; order Carnivora; family Mustelidae; genus Lutra; species Lutra lutra. Next base: position 54,549,694 of record NC_062280.1, on the reverse strand, counting down.
AGGGAAGACTGGGTCCTACTTTGCTCCAATGAGTGGGAGATTCTGGGAGGCATTATTTGAGGATAAAACCCTTGTGAGGAGTAGGAATATATGTGCTGTTTGTTAAAATGATGCTCTCAGATGTCAGTCTAGCAAAAGCATTATATCAAGCAGTAGCTACATATCCCCAGAGAAAGAAAACTTGATTTTATTGTGCTATGGTACTTAGTGGTAGAATAAGGTGCAAGACACCTTGTTCACCATCTCTATTCCTTTCACTTTAGAAGAATATTGTATTGAGTGCTTGGGTATTTTGAGTGAGATAAGGAGGAATTTTAATAAGCAGCATCCTTTGGCCAAATTTCTCCTTCTAACTTGAAGCCTTCTATAATACATACATAATAATATTTATACTTTCTTCTTGGGAATTGTTTCTTATTGTAATAAATATACCTATATCATGTGCCTACAAATTTCATTATATACTCCATTGTATGAACAGCTTTCATTGGTGTTTTTTAACTGAAGGGAGAATGTGGGTGTAGGAGATGGAGATATTAAGCACAGAAAGATATTGGGATCCAGATTTTCAAATGGCACATGCCCCAGGTTAAGAATTAAGAAACATAGATTGCTCCTTCTAGTAAAAGAAAAATTGGAGCATGTAGTATAATTACAGAAAGCAAGCAAAATCTTTAAGTGATTATTTTTGAAGACTATGTTGAAATTCTTCATGTAGTGATGAAGAAATAAAAATATGGGAACCTCCAAGGTGGAGCAATAGAGAATGAATTAGGAACAGCCTAGTGATGAAATCCAGAGCTCCAAGGCTTAGAACAGTATGATCACAAGTTACTAAAATTAGCATGGTTGTGAAATCTTTAATATAGTTATCAGCTTTTCTGTGTCTTGGCTTCATCATCTGTAAGATGGGAATAATGACAGTACTTTGCTTCCTAAGGTCATTTTGTGGATTAAAAGAGTTACCATAGGGGCTCCTGGGTGGCTCAGTGGGTTAAAGTCTCTGCCTTTGGCTCAGGTCATGATCCCAGAGTCCTGAGATGGAGCCCTGCATCTGGCTCTCTGCTCAGTGAGGAGCCTGCTTCCCCTGCTTCCCTCCCCTCCTCTGCCTGCCTCTCTGCCTACTTGTGATCTCTGTCTGTCAAATTAATAAATAAAATATTAAAATAAAGAGTTACCATAAAAGCTCTACTTATTATCTTTTATGGTTATCATCTTGTTTGCTGGAATACTGTTGGTATAACTCATCTTTTTTTCTTCCAAATAATTTTGGCACTCAGAAACTTTTATTTTAAATAAACATTCACTTAAACCATGTTAGAAACCATATATTTTAATTTAAAAATACATATTTTTAAAAGAAGCAGTAAAATAGAACAAGTGATTTGTTATTTTGAAACAATCAGTTGGCTAAATTTACCCTAAAGGAGGTAATGCTCTAGTTTCTTTACTGAAGGAAAGCAGGTCAAATTGCATAGGTTGATAAATGTAGATTTTTGTCCCAAAGAATAACTACCTGGGAATGGAAAGGGAACATTGGGCAAGGATGCTTTTATTACTTAAGTTTGCTGTTCTTAGGAGTTATGCACCACTAGTGTGTGAGGCTGAGAGACACCTCACTATTAAACATTATACTATTTTAAATGTTGATTAATCATAAAGAAGATATACTTTTATAAGAGGGGAAATGCATTCAACATTTTCCCTGAGTAAAGTATGCAGAAAACCTGCTTAAATGGGGCATATAATTTTTAATGACTCAGGCCTTTAGTCCTCGGAAACGAACCAAGTATGATAAATAAGATGGAAGCTGGTGAGTATTGAGTGTCTCATCACACCAGCAGATTGGAAATCACCTGAGAATGGGTAAGAAAGGTAATAGCTTGAAAGGCTTGTCTTTAGTCCAGCTGACTTTGAAGAGCATTGAATAAATTGAAGAAAGATGATTGTAATCAATTCATCCAAAAATCTCTTTTGGAAAATTGAGAGATACCGACAAGATAATTAGAAATAGTGTAAAACTTTCATTCCAAGAAAAAACAAAATCAGGGTTTGGTTTCTCATAGAAATTGTTTTTCAGTCAGTTTTCTTTGACCCATACATTATTGACAAGAAAATGTTTCCACCTCTTGCCTTTTCTTTTACTAACTTTTGACCTTTGATTTTTCAAATACTTATTTGTCTACACATCAGTAGGCTGCTCTTATTTCTGTTCTTAATTCACTGGCTACACTTTGGAGGGAATGTTCACTCATCTGTCCAGGAGAAAAGCAAGGTTTTTGCATCTTTAAAAAATAAATAAATGTATTTATTCTTTTATTTAATCAGATATAGTCTAAAAATATATTAAACCTGTCTACAGAGATCATAAAGAAGAGAGAATGTAGAAAATTAAAGAATTAGGTAAATTAGGAAAGCTTAAGATGAACAAGTAACTGCTGTAGAAAAAAAATAAATATATCACATATCCAATTGTTTTTAATATAACACCAATGGAGCACCAATTCAAAAAAACTATATCTATGGAATTAGTTGACTTTCTCTTTATAAAGCATCCAGTGCTTTAGGACTCCCCCAAATTAAATAACAGATCAGCAAACAAAGAGAATATAAAAATACAGGAAAAAAAAAGTGATAAATGACCAGGTTGATCTTAAGAAATAGTTCTGATTGATAATAATTAGAACAGTAATTGTTAATATTGGTGTGAGTGTGAGACAACATCATTAGTTAATGAAAGGTTTATGCAAACTCTCAATGTACTATAACATTAAAGTTATAAAAAGATAAGCAGAATTTTAAGAACAAAACAAAAGACAAGGGATCAAAAACTTTAAGAAGATTCAGAATCACTGAACTAGGGACAAAGGTATAATAACTATCAAATATAAAACTGTAAAGGTCAAGAAAATGGATATTTGACAAATCAAAATGAGATTTATTGAGATGAGAGATGAGAATTGAGAGTTATGTCAAAAACTATAGAAAAATTTAATATTTATGAGAAGGCTCATTGTTCATATATAGAAGAAACCTCAGTTCATCTTAATAAAATAAAGAACAATGTGAATGTAAGTTTGCTTAAATGAATTTCACAAAAATTTCTCTATTTCATGCTTGAAATATTCTCATAGCACATTTTGCCATTTTTAATAGAGAAAAGCAAACGAAAGGGAAATCTTCATTACAAATGCAAATCAATTTTGTGTTCATATTGAGGGGAAAATATTGACCATATATACAAAATACAAAATTAGTTCACATAGATTTTCTGATATACATAAGGTACATATAAGCAATCACACACAAATATAAAATGCAGAAATATATATATATGTATATATATATATATATATATATGTATTTGGTGAGTGTGTGAATGTTAATAATATTTTCTTAGCAGAAAACAAAAACTTTGAGCCTTAATTATTTTGTTTATTTATTTATTTAAGGGAGAGAGAACAAGAGGGAGAGCACAACAGGAGGGAGGGCAGAGGTAAAGACAGAGCAGACTCCCCACTGAGCAGGGAGCCTGACCTGGACTTTGATCCCAGGACTCTGGGATCATGACCAAAGCTGAAGGAATATGCTTAACTGACTGAGCCACCCAGGTGCCCAACTCTGAGTCTTTAAATGATAATTAAAAAGAAATAAAAAAAATAATAAACTCTGTATAATACTGCTTAACCTTTACTTATTTATTTATTTAATTAAAAAAAATTAAGATTATTTATGTTTTAGAGAGAGAAAGCTGAAAATGGGAAGGGGCAGAGAGAGGGTCTCATGCAGACTCTGCACTGAGTGGGGAGCCTGATGCCAGGTGTCATTTCACCATACCTGAGGCAAAACCAAGAGTCAGACGCTTAACTAACTGAGCCATCCAGGCACCCAGTACTGCCTAACATTTAAAAGTACTTTTCTACCCCATGAACTGACTTCAAAGATGCAGTTTATTATCTATAAAACAGGTATAGAAATCTTTATCTTATATGATTATGTATTGGTTAAATAAAGAAATATATGTAAAATACTTAGCTCTATGCCAGAAATACAGGAAATCTTTCATAAGAGTAAATATTAGTAAGAAATCATTATAAGAATTGAGGAATTGTATGCTTACATTACTAGAGGTGCTTTTATTAGTGATACTGAATGATAAACACACTAAAACCACTACTGTTTCTTAGGAAAGTTCATATTTTTAATTTGGCAAATTGGCCTTATCCAAATGAACGTAGTTGTTAACAGAAGTTTTCATTTTTGCTTATGGCTTTGTTCTTTGTTAGTTGATGCTTGTTTCAGCCATCCTGTTCAGTGTTTTTGACTCTAATGAAAGGAATTATAAAGTCTATTGTATGCTTTTCAATTGTATGTAAAATATATCTCTTCCTCAAAGCATATTAACTAATATCTCTCAAAAGCCAATTATTAAATGTCCTAATATTTGTGGCAGATTAAGTGTGAATTCAGAATCTTTGGAAGTTCTGTCTACAACACAGGTTGATAAAGACATGATGAGGTTAAAAGTTTTGTTTCCTAGAAGTGCACATCCTTTAGACCTATCTAGGAAATTAGCTGAACATGCATGAAACTGGCATCATCTGGTTTATATTTTTCCATCTGATCAAAAGAATAGTGTCTGTGCAATCTCTTACTAAAAACATAATACACAATGCTTGCTATTCTGTTATTTGCTAGTTTCATAATTCTATTAATTTGGAAGTTTGGCTAATTGAATAGTCATTCATTCAAGTATACATTTCATTATAATTTCTAAAGATAGACAATAATGTGTTATTGATGAATCCATGTTGGCATTTGATGATCACTATTTTCTAAGTGCTTGCAAGTTATCAGTTATATAAACATAATTTTGCAGGTCTTCGATTTTCAGAACTCAATATTAAGCATTTAAAATTTCCAATAGTGTTTTCCTTATTTCGTTTTGAATTGTATGAACAGGATGTCCCATCCCTTGAGCGAACAACTATGAAGACTAAGCATGAAAGAGGCAGTTGGAATTTGGCTTAAATTGTAGGATAGGCAACAAGTAAAAGTAAAATTTTCTTTTAAACAAGAAAATCCAGTTTTTGGCATTTTTCTATTCTAAAATATCCAGTATCTAAACCAGTTTTAGAGGTGGAATTTCTGCATTTGAATCCCAATCACAAAGCAGCTTCTGTGGATTTTAGTTACTTCCTCAATAAATGTGGGTATAGTAATACTTGAGCCATAGGCTGTTGCAAAGAGAAGATTAAATAAGGTATTCATGGAGCATCTAATACACAATATGAAACATTGTAGAAACAGTACATTGGAGAAGGTGTTAATATTATTGTTATTCTATCAGTTCTCAAGCACTCTTAAGGAGCAGTACTTCAGCTGTCTGTTCTGCTTCTCTACATTTCTTGCCTCTAATGGTGGTACAGGTTTGGGACCAGGAGAATCTCTGGGCTAAGAGACTTATTTTCAGGGAAATGTGGGTGGGGTGGGATTTAGGGTAGAATATAAACTGATGGTATTGTTGCTACTGAGCAGGTGGGAGAAATGGGGTGGAGACCCATTCTAGGAAGATAGGAGGTAAGGTAGGCAGAGAATATTGGGGCACATATGTATGAGACAGGCATTACTGAAAGTAGGAAGTAGATTTGTACCTTTGCTTCAAGTCCGCATATACCGCTACTAACCGAATGAGGACGGTGATGTCAGCCAAGCCCTTTAACATCTACCAGTTTCAGTGCATTGGTCTTGAGCAGCTTACAGGAGGAAGTGAGCAGACATCAGGAAAAGGGAAAGCAACTCCATCTTTTCTGATTCAGAACCACTCCCCTACCCCAAGCATTTCCCACTCAAGCACACTGAAACCTCTGAAACTCTGGCTTATAAAGGCTTAAACCTCTTTACTCTGGAAGCAAAATCTTAGAGATAAAAGCTTTAAAATACAAATGAACTGAAATAACCAATGTGTTTCTTTTTTCTTTTTTAAGATTTTATGTATTTCTTTGAGAGAGACAGAGATCATAAGCAGGAGGAAAAGGTAGAAGGAAGAGCAGACTCCCCATTGAGCAAGGAGTCAGATGCAGGACTTGATTCCAGAACCTTGGGATCATGACCTGAGCAGATATTTAACCAATTGAGCCACCCAGGCACCCAGTTGTTTCTGTTTTAATATACAGAAGAGGGATGAGAAAGCCAAAAGTCATCTGGAACTTTGTCTCAACTGTGATTTCTCTGTCTACAATGGGCTGATTAAAACAAAAACAAACAGACTTATTGAGGTACAATTTACATACAACAATATTCTCAATAGGTCTGATTTTGAGAAGGAATGAGGCAACACTTTTTTAACCATTCTGGACACTGTGCAAAGGCCATTCAGACTGCAGTGCAAATTATTTATGAAATCTAGCTTCCCAGGCCACAGCTATACTGGAATGGAAACAGTTATCACCTGAATGACTCCGGTGGAATCCTGAGAGCAGCCAATTCCATTGTATTTTTGTCATCTTGATATTGCAGAAAACATAGCCTCTTGAGCCTCCCAATGCCCATGCTGTTTGCTCTGGGCCTCCTGACACCCCATTCCTCTCTCCCTACAAATGTCTCTTCCAACTGCTGCCTCCATTCCATTTTAAACCACTCCCATGCCTTTAATGTTGATGCTAATCATTAATGGAGCAGTAATGGGCACATTCTGGCTACTAACCGGTCTAGAGAATAGTTTTGACATGTGTCTAATATTACAAGAATGCACCTGTCCTCCCCACGTTTCCTCTCTTTACACATACTTTATGATGTCATTCCTTGATAGAGTGTAAACTCCATAAAGACACAGGTTTTTTGTTTTATTCACTAATGTGGACCAAGTAACCAGAACTGTACCTCTTAAATAGTAGTTGGTCAATAAATATTAACAAAATGAATAAATCCTTCGACCATTCTTCAACAAATTATATGGCTATGTGGTAATATAACAACTAATCATTAAAAAATTCTTTCCCTCTTTGAGTTTATATTCTGATATGTACGGGGATGTTGGAAAAGACAAAACAAACAGATGAACAAAAATTCCAGAGAATAGGAATCGAAACAAATATAACTTCAGACTGCCATTATACTAGGAGGAAAACCAATGAAGCTAAGGAAATAGAGTGATTGGTAGAAGGTTTTAGGTTACTTGAGACAGTGTGGTCAGGACAGTCCTCTTTGGGAAGGCAAATCTGGGCAGGATATTGAGTGATGTGAAGATGTCAGATATCAAAAGATTTGGGAGTAGGCAGGAGTAACAAAGTATTGAGGTTCTAAGATAGGAGCATGTTTTGTGAATTTGAGAGAGAGAATGGTTGGATATAATGCCAGGGAGTTGAGCGACAGCTATATTGTACAGGTCTTACAGGCTGTGCTAAGGAACTGGTGTTTTACTTTAAATGTAATTAAAGCCACAGGAGAGTTTGGAATGGGAAGGTCGCATGATCTTATTTATAGGATTAAAGATCACTGATTAAAATGCTACTTGGTGAAGAGACTAGGTAGGAGGCTCTTGCACATCACGTGAGGGGTGCTGGTGGATTGAACTAGTGTGTCGTGGAGTTACTCAGTTTCTGGATATATTATTAAGGTAGAGTTTTGAAGGTGGATTCAGTGTCGGTAAGGGCAAAAAGAATTAAGGTTCCTTGACTGAACTAAGTAGGGAAATCTATTTTACTGTGTTTCCTCAGGTAAGTGAGTGAGCTGATTTTGGGAAAATACTTATTTTAACTCACTGAAAACTCAAAAGAAATGATTATTTATAAAAAACTAGTGCACATTTTTTCTTTCAATAATTTTTATTTTAAAAAATGTTAAACGAGAAAGTGAAAAAAATAGTACAGTGGGCAACTAGATACCCATTGCTTATATCCACCCACCAACTGTTAATATTTTGCAACACTTGCTTTTTTTCCTCTCCATGTCTATGCTAACACACACAATTTTCCTTCTGAAGCTTTTGGAAGTATGTTGTGGATATAATGTGACTGTACTTCTTATATTTCAGCATGTACTTACTGAAAACAAGGAAATTCTCCTACATAAGCATAAGACCAAAGAAATTTGACATTAGTTCAATGCTGTTAATATGCAGGCCATAATGAATTTTTTCTCAGTTGTCCAAATAATGTTCCTTTTTTCACTTATCCTTGAGTCAGTCAATGATCATTCACCGCCTGAAATTATGTATCTTTAGTGTCCTTGAATCTGGACAAGGGGGTTCGCAATATCTTTTTTTTTTTTTTTCTGGTAAAAGCTTAGATAGCAAATATTCTAGGCTTTGCAGACCACATATAGTCTTTGTTGTAACTGTTCAGCTCTGTTATTACCATGCAAAAGGAGCCATAGACAATATGTAAGTTATGAGTGTTGTTATGTGCCAATAAAACTTTATTTACAGACTATGAAATTTGAGTTTCATATAAATTTCATGATTCACAAAATATTATTCTCCCTATGATTTTCTCCCAAAATTTAAAAATATAACCATGCTTGTCTGAAGGCTACAAAAATACGCAGCAGACTAGATTTGTCCCATGGCTTCTAGTTTGCCAATCCCTGGTCTAGTACAATCCTCTCACCTTTTTACTGTTTTTAATGGCATTGACATTTTTGAAAAGTCCAGGCCTATTGTCATGTTGAATGTCAAAATCAGATTCATCTGATTTTGTCATTACTAAATACAGGGTCATCATCTTTGCCAAAGATACACAGCAGTGGTGGTGTGTCTTTCTCACACATGTATCACATGTTAAAGTATACACATGATATCAGTTTATCCTATTATTGGTAATGTTGTTTTCCTCTCTTTATTTCCATTTTGTAAGTGTAAAATAGAACATTCTTGTTGATCTGGCCATGTCCATATTGAGAGTGCTTATAAACACTGAAATTTTATAATGTGAAAGAAACCCAGGAGTACCCAATGGAAAACTAATTGTATGAAGAGATGATTAACCACTATGAATCTGTGTACTGTTGATGGGCATGTTAATAAGAGACAAACAATTTACAAATGAATGAAGATTTTTTAATCGTTCTTATTTTTACTTTGTTCAAAGTTTTTAAAAAATATCATGTGCAGAAAATTGGACCAATCACATTTCTCTGTTCATGGCATGCTATTATCTTCTGTCCCTGCAGGTCCCCTCATTTTATCTCTTCTTTTTGTTTTCAGTCTTCCTCTCCCTCCCAAGCAGAAATCCACTCTATTGTGGTTGAAGATACATGTATCTGAAAAATATAGAATGTTATTTTGTATTTGCATGTTATAAATTTATATAAGCAACAGAGTATTATCATCTCATTCTTTTTCTGACTTCCTCATCCCTCACCACGTTAAGATTTGTCCACATTGTTATTCATGTTGTTTTGCTCTGAGCATAATATTCCACGGCCTGCATCTACTGCATTTATTTGTTTCCCTAGCAAAGTGAATTTCCGTTTCTTCCAACTTCCTTTTACCACTCACAATACTGTGATGAGCATGGTCATACATCACTCCTCTATCTCTGCACGTATTTCTCTGGGTCATGTACTTGCTGGATCATATGGTTTATGTGTCCTGCAGTACAATGAGCACTGCCAGTCAACTTTTCATGCGTGTCTGCCAGTGATTCACCAGATTTCTATTTCTCCACATTCTCACACACATTTGGCATTATTTCTAGTTTTGGCCTATGTGATTGGTATAAAGGGATGCCATCTCTTCATAAAATTATCTTGCAACTGGGTACTCTTGGGTTTCTTTTACTTATTGATGCGAAAGTTCCTTATATCTTATAAATTGATAGCTTTTGATACATTTTCTAATGAAATAAAGTGGGAATTAGAGAGAGAAAGGGGGAGGAGGAGAGAAAACAAATATAGCAGAATGTTGACAGCTACTGAATCCACGTGGAGTTTATATGGATTCCATTATGCTATTATTTTTACTCTACTGTAATCATTTTAAAATATTTATTTATTTGTTTTAGAGAGAGAGTACTCAAGTGGGAGAATGAGCAAAGGGACAAGGAAAGAGAATTTTTAAGTAGACTCCCCATTGAGGGTAGAGCCCAGCACTGGACTGGATCTCCTGCCCATGAGATCATGACCTGAGCTGGAACCAAGAGTCTGACACTCAACCAACTGAGCCACTCAGGTGCTCCTTACTTTCCTATATTCTAGAAAAGGCCTATATTAAAAATTTGGCTACAGTTTTTGTTTTCTTCGCATCAATGGAGCTCTCAAATGCTTTTATGCTTATGTTAAATAAATAGTTATTGATAAACCATGATGAGGCAGGCAATACAGTGGTAAATGAGACTAAGTCCTTAATTCTTTCTTTTCTTTTCTTTTTTTTAAGATTTTTTATTTATTTGCAAGGACAAGAGAGAGTGTTAGCAAGGGCAAGTACTGAGGTAGAGGGAGAAGCAGACTCTTCACTGAGCAGGGAGCCTGACATGGGGCTCAATCCCAGGACCCTGAGATCATGACCTGAGCTGAAAATAGGTGCTTAACCAACTGAACCATGCAGGTACCCCCAAAGTCCTTAAATCTAAGGAAGTGAATCCTGAGTCAAGTAAAGAATATGGCCAGGGGCGCCTGGGTGGCTCAGTGGGTTAAAGCCTCTGCCTTCAGCTCAGGTCATGATCTCAGGGTCCTGGGATCAAACCCCACATTGGGCAGTCTGCTCCACAGGGAGCCTGCTTCCTCTTCTCTCTCTCTCTCTGCCTGCCTCTCTGCCTACTTGTGATCTCTGTCTGTCAAATAAATAAATAAAATCTTAAAAAAAAGAGATTATGGCCAATAAATAAATAAATCAATAAAAGAAAAAGATAACCTCATACAGTAACACATAGTCTGAACTAAATAAAACAGTGTATGGTAGTGACTGAGGACTTGATTTACTTTGTGAAATTAGTGGACTAAGTGAATAAGAATTTCTAGGTTAAAGATAGAGGTGATAGAAAATCATGGACCTTGGAATCAGATCTGTGTTCAAATTCTGATCTTTTCACCAGATTAGGACGCAGACAGAGTTGCACTAAATCTTATTTCATTCTGCGGCAAATAATAAATTCTGAACCAAGGCTCTTTTGCTAGTGTTTTATCAGTCACTGAATAGAACAGTAAACTGCCAGGAGGAGGTCGTGAAACAGAAAGAGGAAAGAAAGCAGAGTGGGTGATGCGTACCATATCAGAAAAAGAAGAGGAAGAGAAGCATCTGGATGAAAAGGCCAGATGGAAAGAAAGGCAGGGAGGAAGAAGAGGACAGAAATGCCCATGTTCAGGGGCCCCTGGGTGGCTCAATCTGTTAAGCATCTGCCTTTGGTTCAGGTCATGATCTAAGGGTCCTGGAATCCAGTCCCGTGTTGGGCTCCCTGCTCAGCAGGGAATCTGCTTCTCCCTCTCCCTCTGTCCCTCACCATGTTCTCTCTCAAATAAATAAATAAATGATAAATAGATGATAGATAGATAGATAGATAGATGATAGATAGATAGATATCTTTAAAAAAATGCCCAGGTTTGGTGAAGGGATTGGTAGCATTTACCATGGAAAACAGAGTTCTCTTCAATGAAGGCTGATTTAGAACTGGTGTCATTGTTAAATATTGGCTGAGTAGCCAGATCCCCTCTTTGATGGCTATTTGAGTTCATGAGATAATATTAACAGTAGCTGTTTTCCCTAACTTGTTTTTTAAGGAAGCTGACTGACTTTTGATAATGCCAGGATAAAGTATAGTGTGACACCACAGAAATGTGCAGGCGTTTTAAAAAAAAAGGACAGATTGAGGAGAATAGGTCATGGTTACTGGTGAGCTTGAGAAAAGGGCTAGGGCTGTTACTCAGAGAAGTGTCTGGCAAGCTTTCCATTATATACCTTGATTTTAGGAGTTTTTCAAATTTAGTTCCTATAATTCACAACAGGTTAGAAATTGGCAGCTGTTTTTTAGACCAGATGCAGTTTTCATTAAAAGATATTTTGATTGAAAATGGTCTCTTTAGAGTAGCAAAAGAAGGAGGAAGGTGAAAAGAATTATACTGACACTATATTGCAGATTTTTTTTGAGTTAAGAAAACATTCTAAACCATAACTATGCAAATTAGAAAATAAGTATCATATTAGCTCCACAGCTATATGTAGGAACTCATGTACAGCAAGAAAGTGAAGAGGGGTTTAGATAGGTCCAGAATTATTTCATATTGGTGTAGGCATACATAGATAGAGGAAATCAGAAAAGGGTAAAGAAAAATTAGTGATGGACATCAGAGCTCAGTGATTTCTGAGGTTTTTAACTCTTGTCATAGAAAAGGAAAGTAGTTGGCTAGAGCTTTGATGGGAAGTTAGAGGAAGAAGAAGTTGTAGAGACTTCAGTCTGCACAGCACAGCATCTGACACATAGTAATATGTGTTGAATAAATGAATGAACATATCAGAGGTACCAAAATTAACAGAGCTGACTCTTTCCTCACAGTGAGGTAAAAATATTATTTTGGTCCATCTAGAATCCTTTCTGGTTATCCTGGACGCAACATCCACATTTTTCTCTGATGAGAAAAACTTTCTCTGCCACCGATTCTCTACTCATGTGCTTCTGCTGATCTATCTCTTGCTCCAGGGTGACACCTGACTCAGACTAAAGCAATCAGGATAATGTATATCCCTAGCTTTGTGATTGGCTCAGAGAAAGACACATGCCCCAGATCTTCCAATCAGGACCACCCTAGGGATTTTTGCTGGGAAGATTTATATTCTAGCCTCAGGTATTCCTGGGAGTACAGCATGGGAACTCCGCCTAAGCATTAAAAAACACGAGTAAAGCACAGGAAAAGAGCTTGAACTCATCCTCATGTCATCGTCGACCCCTTGCATTCTCTTGAGCCTGGATTTCAACACTTGGACTTTCCAGTGTTGTGAGCCAATCTATTTCTTGTTTCCTTAAACCAGCTCTTAGCTGTGAGTGATCAGAGGCAGAGGGAATCTTAAAAAATATGCAGAATGTATGTGTTTTATTTTATGCTAGGCAGTAAATAAAACATAATATGATAATTCTTTTCTATTTCAGAAGGTAGATGATCTGGATTTATTTTTTACTTAAATCTATTATGGTTTGATATTTTCTGTTTTCTAACTTGTTAAATACTGAGTGAAAGCTAGTGATATGAAAGTCCTTTCATGGCCTTTCCATAAACAAGGAAAATAAAAATTTCAGCAGGTGAATGTTATATTCTTAGAGTAGATGCTATTCTAATTAATGATTCCAATTTAATTTGAGGAACTCAAAGTAGAATGAGTATGGACCTTTAAATAATTGTATGTATCTACTTATAATAATAATTGTATGATTTGCACTCTACAATGTCCACAAAATTCTAAGTATCCATCTTATTTTGTCAAAATGCTTGAGGGTAGGGAAGTGTCTTATGAATTAACAATTCCTTTATTTGTTGACCAACCATTTAGTGGTATGGTCCACAATATAAAAATGAGTGTAAAAAGGAGATTTTGATTAGTTATACAAGATACAGGAAAATTCATGCAATAAAGTTTATATATAGTTTACACCTGTCCAAAATCTTTCATCCAAGACTATATGAGTGATACAGTTTGGATTTAGAGCAATCTAGAGGAAAATGCTGCCTGTTTGAGCATAGAGGTGAGTAGAAAAATTACTCTCTAAAGATGTTCATGTCTTATTACCCAGAACCTCTGAATAGGTTATTTTACATGGCAAAGGAACTTGGCAGTTGTGATTAAGGATAAGGACCTTGAGATGGAGAGATTATCCTGAATTGTCTGGGTGAGCCCAATTTAATCACATGATTCTTAAAAGTGGAGAACCATTCCTGACTGTGGTCTAAAGATGAGAGGGAGGGAGGAGATCGGACAAGAGACTTGTAGTGCTGCTGGCTTTGAAGATAGAGGGAGGATGGGGAGGGGAAGAGTCAAGGAATTTGGGTGGCTTCTAGAGACTGGAAAAGGCAAGGAAATGGATCTGCCCAAGAACATTTAGAAGGGAATGCTGCCCAGCTGACACCTTGGCTTTAGCCCTGTGAGATCTATGTTGGACTTCCAATCTACACAACTGTAAGGCAATAAATTTGTGTCATATTAAGTCATTAAGTTTGTGGTAGTTTGTTCCAGTGCAATAGGAAATAATAGAGCCATTAATGCTTTTTGTCAGACCAGAGTTGCATTCAACCATATACTTTACAACCTCACAGTGGCCCAAACTATATAGTGAAAATGTTTGCTTCTTTATACATACACGTATAGATGAGGTCATAGTTCCCCTGCTGATACATTTCTATAAAAGGCAAACAAAAAGAACATAAAAATAAGAAGTAGCATATACCTAAGATCACAATCTGGTTTTAATTGACCAACTTGCTTGAGTTTTCAGGAGTCTTAAAGCAGTCTGAGTCCATGTTTCTTTTTGTAATTGGCTGGTGTTTTACCTGTAGCCTAAAGAATTAGTGGTAGAAACCATGGTGTGGAGTTTAAGGACAAGAAATAGCTCCTTAAAAATGTAATTGTGAAACATTCATTACCAGAGATCACACTGATTAGATACCAGAATGAGTAAATTAGATTTTCCCAAGAAATAGATTGTATCAGTATGTTTTGATAGCAATAGGAATTGAGGAGATAATAGAATCTCAGAATTTTAAGAGATCTCAGAATTCATTGAGAGCAGTGATTTGCAAACCTGGCCATGAACAACTTTGGGGAGCTTTTTAAAAATAAAGTTTTCTCAGTTTCATGTCAGGTATATCAAATCAGGTTTTCGGTGGTGTTCTTGATAGTTCAAATTTTTTAAAGATTTCCCCATGTGATTCTGGTATGAATGACAAATATTTTGGATCCACTAAGTTCAATTGTCCACTCAAAGCATTAATTCCCCTCATGGTACTGTATCAAATAATCAGTAAACACTCGGTGATATGGAGGTAGACAAGTCAGAATTTATTAATCTGCCAATTTACAAGTCCAGTGATTTTTAGGTATAGAAGGAATTTAGAATCCAGTGAAAAAGACAGATTGTAATGCAGTGTGAAGTGTTACCTTAGGAGTAAGTAGAAGATCAGATCCAGAAGAAACCACACTGAATGCAGCTTAATATAAGGCTGTTAATCCTCTATTTGAACTCTTCTGATAATAAGGGACATAACTTCTTTGTGATAATCATTGTATTCTTGGATAACTGTAGATTTGAAAATATTTTTTTTTACATTTAGCCCCAAATATCTTCATATAACTCCTAACCAAATGTTTTAATCCTGTTCATTATAGCCACATGAAATGAGATGAATAAATGTGATGGCATAAGTGGTTCAGTGCTAGGCTCAGGTATCTCATCTGGGAAATCTCAGGTCCATCCAGTGCTAGATAATGCACATCTCCAGTGCGTGCTCATAGTATTTATTAGCCTTACTGGAATTACCTTTTCATTTGTTTCTTCTGTAAGATTGTAAATGCTTTTGAAGGTGGAGACTTTTTGCTAAAGATTCTTTCTGAATATTAGTATAAGTCTTGGCATATGGTGGGTCTTCAGTAAATATTTGCTCAATATATGAACAAACACTGGGTTTGTTTATGAAATCTTACATTTCATCCAATTTCTTTCCCTCTCTATGCATTTCTTCTTCTTTGTGCCTAGCTGCATAGATAGATATAGATATGGATGTAGATAGATAGAGATGGGTAGACATCTCTATCTATCTATATCTTTGCATATTGTTGATTTTGTTTGTTTTGTTTCAAGTTTTTACTTAAATTCTACTTAGTTAACATAGAGCATATTAGTTTCAGGAGTAGAAATTAGTGATTCATCACTTAGATATAACACCCAGTGTTCATCCCACCTGAATACTATCACTAATTTAACTAAACCCTCTTCCCACCTCCCCTCCAACAACCTCATTTTGCTCTCTACAGTTAAGAGTCCATTGTATGGTTTACCTCTCTTTTTCTCTCTCTTTTTTTCTTTCCCCTATATTCATCTATTTCATTTCCTAAATTCTACGTTTGAGTGAAATCATATGGTATTTGCCTTTCTCTGATTGATTGACTTATTTTGCTTAGCATGATGTCCTCTAGTTCCATCCATGTCATTGCAAATGGCAAGATTTCATTTTTTTTTTTTTTTGGATGGCTGAGTAATATTTCATTGTATATATATGCTACATCTTCTTTATCCATTCATCTGTCAATGAACATCTGGGCTCTTTCCATATTTTGGCTATTTCGGGCATTGTTGCAATAAACATTGGGAGGCTTGTGCCCCTTTGAGTCACTATTTTTGTATCCTTTGGATAAATACCTAGTAGTGTGATTGCTGGGTCACAGGGTAGTTCTGTTTTTAACTTTCTGAGCAACGTCCACACTGTTCTCCAGAGTGGCTACACTAATTTGCTTTCCAACCAACAATGTAAGAATGTTCCCCTTTCTCTTTATCCCTGCCAACATCTGTTGTTTCCTGTTGTTAAATTTAACCATTCTCATAGATTTGAGGTGATATCTCATTGTAGTTTTGATTTGTATTTCCCTGATGATGAGTGGAGTTGAACATCTTTTAACCATCTGTATGTCTTCTTTGGAGAAATGTTTGTTTATGTCTTCTGCCCATTTTTAAACTCAATTATTTATTTATTTGGGTGTGAGTTTGATAAATTCTCTATAGATTTTGGATACTAAGCCTTTATCTGATATGTCATTTGCAAATAACTTCTCCTATCCCATTGTTTGTCTTTTAGTTTTGTTGACTGTTTCCTTTGCTGTGCAGAAGCTTTTTATCTTGATGAGGTCCTGACAGTTCATTTTTGTTTTTGTTTCCCCTGCCTCCAGAGACATTTCTAGTAAGAAGTTGCCATGGCCAAGGTTACAGAGGTTGCTGCCTGTGCTCTCCTCTAGGATTTGGATGGTTTCCTGTCTCACATTTGGGTCTTTTACCCATTTCAAATTTATTTTTGTGTATGGCATAAGAAAGTGGTCCAGGTTCGTTGTTCTGCTGTCTAATTTTCCCAACACCATTTGTTGAAGAGACTGTCTTTTTTCCATTGGATATTCTTTCTTGCTTTGTTGGGGATTTGTTGACCATAAGTTGAGGGTCCATTTCTGGGTTTTCTATTCTGTTCTATTGATGTATGTGTCTGTGTTTGTGCCAGTACCACACTGTCTTGATGACTACAGTTTTGTCATAGAGCTTGAAGTCCAGAATCATGATGCCTCCAGCTTTGCTTTGCTTTTTCAAGATTGCTTTGGCTATTCAGAGTCTTTTATAGCTCCATACACATTTCAGGATTGTTTGTTCTAGCTCTATGAAAAATGCTGGTGGTAGTTTGGTAGGGAGTGCTTTAGACACATACACCAGTATCTGGTATACGCTGTGTGCACTCTGCTGCTGTGTTTTGGCAGCTCTTTCCCTCAGGTCAATCCTCTGTAGAGTTTCTCTTTCAGATTTTTAGATTTTCTTTTCACCATAGCACTAAGGATTTTATGGCAAAGCATCCTGAAATCTTAAAAACAGATCTACAAACAAACCTCATCTTCAAAAAGTATCAACAACAGTGGTGAAGATCTGTGCAAATCATGATGGTCTTTACTCCAGTAGGTTTAGATTTGTCCAAGGAGAAGAATGAACATCACAGTTGCTCTCAGAACTCCAGATAAGGGAGTGCCCATTTCTAGCTGTATTTAAAATAGTAAAATATTTTTTTCTCACCCAGTTAATAACATTGATTCTTAAAGCTGTTTCTCATAATTAGTGTTTCTTTAGATTCTTCCAGCCCCTGCCTTCTTCTCTGAATATCTTTGGATGATCAATTTCCCTGCTAGAGTTTAACATCAGGAACTGATTGTGATATTTTAGGTGAAGCATGAGCAGAACAGAGTATCATAAGCCCATTGCCTACCTGGTTCTTGACTCTGCACTTCTGTCAAAGCAGCCCAAAGAGACACCATCTGCCCCACTTCCCCACGTTGCCTTCAACTGAGCAGGAAGCCAATGAAAGCAGTGAGTTTTCTTTGCATTAACTTTTGCAAAGCCATTCCTTCCCCATCCGTTTTGTGCCTTTTTTTAAAAAAGCTGTAACTTCATGGAATTTAAATCTGGAATGTCACAGACTTTATATTTAACTCCATTAAATTTCACTTTGATTTAGTCTGTTTTATTTATTTTGTAAAATGTATTCATTGAACCTTCTAGTTCTAGCAAATTTTCATATTTATGGAACATACTGTCTTATCCATATGAAATTTAATAGTAAAATGTTGAGTAGGACAGAGAGATGATCAGAGATGCTGCAACATACCACTACAAGCTGCTATTTAGGGAGACTAATCTATTAATTATTAAGTAGCTAATGAAGTAATTAATGAATCAAACTTCATTCTGTTAGTATATCTGTTAGAAGAGACATAAATCCATCTAAATCTATAATTTTCCAGTTCTTCTGTCTTTTTTATTTATGGGAATATAATATTAGATTTTATCAGAAGTCTTTTAAAAGCTTGGTTTTATTGGGACGTTCCTCTGATGTATTGTTAAAATGTTAGGCTGAGAATGTGGTCTGGAACAAAAAAGTTACGCAAAGCAGAAGTAATAGAATCAAATCCCTGCGTGGGATACTTAATTAAGTAGGTTTGGAGAAGTTGAATGACTTGTGTAAGGTCTTGTACCTAGAAGCAAAAGGGATATAGGACATATGTTGCTGATAATCTTGTCCAGTGTTATTTCTTCCTTATTACTCCATTCTTGATTCCTTGGCTGAGTAGGTAACTTTCTCTTTTTTATTGATGAACGTTTCACTGCCCTGAGGCTAAGACTGTGAGAAGCTGGTGAAATTCTTCCTGGATAGGCTGTGCATTACCCCAAGCTATGTTTAATTTTGACACAAGTGGACTGGGTGAAAAAAAAAGAAGCCTTTTTTTTTTTTTTTTTCAGTCTATACTGAGGTTCTCTAGGGATGAAGAAATAAGACTAGATGTCTCATTTTCTAGAATTATTCTTTTTAAATCCACACCTGTTAGAAATATAGCCAAAAAATGGCAATGAAAGTAAACAACTTCTGTGTCCTAGCTTTTTTTTTTTTTTTTTTTTTTTTTTTGCATGGAATAATTGTCTGACTTGACTATTGAAAGTAATGGGAAAAAGTTGAATTCCAAGGGGTTACATAATAGGGTTATTGGTTAATAAGACAATTTAAGCATCCTAGCTAATGCGTTGAACATTAGATTTTTCCTAAGAATCCTTACAATAAGAAAGAATGGATACTTTTGATATGCTTCTAAGGTCCCTATTCAATGATCATTCAAGAATGGAACTATAGTTTTGTAAGAACAGCTGACCCTGAGTAAGCAGTTTATTGTGGAGTGGTATGACAAAGTCCTGCTTGCCTCAAAATATCCACTGCTGGTCTGACTCATTATCTCAGAAATTCACAGTTAATAATATATTAGTCTTATCACATCATATGCTTAAATACTACAATTATATTATATACGAAGCCTATCCTAAAAATCCATAACCACTATTATCACACTAGCACCAGTTACCAGAACAGTTAGCTATCCATCTGCCAGACATAAGCAGAAAGAAATGAGTTTTAATGGAGGAAAGAGGAAGAACAGGTACACAGTGGAAGATAACACAAATGAGATTTCAAAAACACAAAGGGCTCACTGCTTGTGGGCAAGAAGCATTGAACCAAGGATGGGGGAGAGCCTTCTTTTTATTTTATTATTTTATTTTAATTTCTTATTTTATAATTCAATTTAGTTAATTTTAGTACATGTAGTGCATTATTAGTTTTGGGCGTAGACTTTAGTGATTTTAGTACATATTTTAGTACATATTTAATACATAATGATTTTAGTACATACAGTGCATAATTAGTTTTGGGAGTAGACTTTAGTGATTCATCAGTTGCATATAACACCCAGTCTCATTACACCAAGTGCTTTCCTTAAAGCCCATCACCCAACTATCCCTTCCCCTACCCACCACTCCTCCAGCAACCCTCAGTTTATTTCTTATAGTTAAGAGTCTCTTTTATGGTTTACCTCCCTCACTGGCAAATGGCAAGATTTCATTTCTTGATGGCTGAGTCATATTCCACTGTGTCTGTGTGTGTGTCACATTTTTATTCATTCATCTGTTGATGGATATCTGGGCTTTTTCCATATTTTGGCTATTGTGGACATTGCTGCAACAAACACTGGGATGCATGTGCTCCTTTGAGTCACTATTTTTTGTATCCTTTTGATAAATACCTAGTAGTTCAACTGCTGGGTCATAGGATAGTTCTATTTTTAACTTTTTGAGCAACCTCTATACTGTTTTTTAGAATGGCTATACCAGTTTTCATTCTCACCAGTAATAGAGTTGGAAGAGAGCATTCTCCTCCTCTTCCTCCTCATCATTCTTCTCCCCCCTCTCTCTCTTTCTCTCTCTTTTTAAAAGATTTTATTTATTTCAGAGGGAGTGAGAGTCAGAGAGATCACAGAGGGACAGGGAGCAGCAGACTCACTGCTGAGCAGAGAGCTCAATGCAGGGCTCGATCCAAGGACCCTGAGACCGTAACCTGAACCGAAGACAGACGCTTAACCAACTGAGCCTCCTAGGCACCAGGGAGAGAGCATTCTTTTTTTTTTTTTTAATTTTTTTTTTTTTTTATTTGTCAGAGAGAGAGAGGGAGAGAGAGCAAGCACAGGCAGACAGAATGGCAGGCAGAGGCAGAGGGAGAAGCAGGCTCCCTGCCAAGCAAGGAGCCCAATGTGGGACTTGATCCCAGGACGCTAGGATCATGACCTGAGCCGAAGGCAGCTGTTTAACCAACTGAGCCACCCAGGCGTCCCGGGAGAGAGCATTCTTAAAAAGGGTAACAAAGAGTCAAATATTAGCTTTACCTTTAGACAGCTCTTGTTCAGATTATTTTAGTTACAGTTATGAGATAGTGAGAATATTCCACTGTAGTAAAGACTTACTGTATTTTTATGTGACACTGAGTTTTTCTTCTATAAACTAGAATATCCATAATCATGGTTTTAAGATTTGGGCATGTTCTGAGAAAATCCATAGACAGCAGAACATACTGAGATTTATTCTTACAAGTCCAAATAAATCACAATGAAGAGGGGCACAGAGCTTATTCTATATACTTGTCAGTATAATTATGACTTCAGGATTGTTTGGATCTTAGAACTCAGTTTCATGATTGGATGAAGCAAAAAAAAAAAATCCTTAATTCTGTTTTTGTTTAGAAACCCAAGTATACTATATTCCTCAGACAAACTGGGATCATAATGGGAAGACTAAAAATGTAATACTTACCATAAATATCATATAATTAACAATTCAAATGTTTCCATTTTTAATTTTGTATCTATTATTGGTAGATCTTATTTAAGCTTCATTTTGGTCTGTATTAGTTTGGAATTGGAATTATGAAGTTTGCAGCCAACATTTTGTGAACTTTCATCTGTATTCTACATTCAGAGTCTTGTAAGATATAAATCTTATTATAAAAACATTTAAATAAATTTGCAAATAATTCCCTTCTATTTTGTACATTAGACAAACCATCATCAAGTCTATGTAAATATTTGAGCATAAAAAATAAATTGTAAAGACTTAAGCCTTTTCTAAACAAGAGATGTAAGGAAATAGTAAATATAATTTGATTTAAGAAACTATTTCTTTATTCATTTAGTAAAGTTTTTTTGAGTACCTGATCTATGCAACACTCTATATATACTAGCTGTTAATAAAGCAGTATGCAGTTAAGTAAGACTTGGTATTTACAAGAATGATGTGGTATTATTCTCAGTATAGTTATTCTGAGAATAATTATCCTCAGGTCAGGGGTAGTGGTAGAGTGAGTTGAGTTACAGAAGACCCAAACTGAGTAGATTAGCTTTCAGGGGTATTAGGGAGCTATTTAGGTATCAGGAAGGAGACAGGGATCATGGGATGGTACAAGTCTCAGAATGAGAGAAGGGCCAACGACAGGGTTAATTCCATTCTAGAGAATTACTGAGGATTTTCCATACCCAGCTAGAACCAGATTTAAAGTTTGAAGTGGTCCCATCTATGAAGATAAGTTTAAGTGCGGCAAAGTACTAGATAAGTGTAAGGAGAGAAAAATAGAAATCTAGGCACATTGTTAAAGCCAGGGAATCACAAATGTTAGGAAATGATTGTAGGTAGAATAGCAGCTCCTCAAAGATGTTCAGAGACACCTGGATGACTCAGTTGAAAGAGCATGTGACTTGGGGCACCTGGGAGGCTCAGGTTAAAGCTTCTGCCTTCGGCTCAGGTCATGATCCTAGGGTCCTGGGATCGAGCACTGCATCGGGCTCTCTGCTCAGTAGGGAGCCTGCTTCCTCCTCTCTCTCTCTGCCTGCCTCTCTGCCTACTTGTGGTCTGTCAAATAAATAAATAAAAATCTTAAAAAAAAAAAAGAAAGAGCATGTGACTCATAATCTTGGGGTCATGAGTTTGAGCCCCACACTGGGTATAGAGATCATTTAAAAATAAATTATTTAAAAAGATATTCAAATCTCAATTTCTAAAATCTGTGTATATGCGATCTTATATGGCAAAGGCAAATGGCAAAGGCAAATTAAGATTATAGATAAGATTGCTAATCAGATGGGGTACCTGGGTGGCTCAGTAAGTTAAGTGTCTATCTTCGGCTCAGGTCATGTTCCCTGGGTCCTTGGATCGAGCCCCTCATTGGGCTCCTTTCTCAGTGGGGAGCCTGCTCGTCCCTCTCCCTCTATCCTTCCTGCCCCCAACTGCCACTCACTCAACTCTCTCTCATGCTCTCTGTCTCTCTCAAATAAATAAATAAAATATATTTTTTAAAAAGTTTGCTAATCAGATAATCTTGAGATGGGGAGATTATATTGGGTTATCTGGGTGGGCTCAGTGTATCACAAGGGTCCTTGTAAGTGGAAGAAGATAACAGAGTGATATAACCCAAGGAATGGCTGCATGTGAAGGACTTGATCTGCTATTGTTGGCTTCAAAAGTGGAGGAAGGGGGCCACAAGCGTAGTATTATGGGTAGTTTCTAGAATCTGGAAAAGGTGAGGAGTCGATTCTTCCTGTGAGCCTTCAGAAGGAATGTAGTCTTGCCAACACCTTAATTTTAACATGGTATGACCCATTTCAGATTTCTGACCTCCAGCACCGAAAGATAAGAAATTCGGGTTATTTTAAGCCCCCTATGTCAGTGGTTACAGCAGCAATAGGATTCCCATACCATAGAAGTAAAATTCTCTGAGCCTCGTTTTCCTCAAACCTGAAAAGAGGTTTACATATTGCCTTCAAAAAACAACCTCAAAGTTTTATTGCAAAACATACGCAATGCAATGTATTTGAAGTGTATAGCGCAAGGCTGGGCCAGTATGGAATGTGCAGTTAGCATAGTTACTTGTAGGCAGCTTTTAATACATTTTGGAAAGAAGCTTTGACTCACTTTCTTTAATATCCCCGTGTAATCCTCCGAGATGATTTCCGTGTATGCACTGTTGACGTGTACTGCCACACTGGACAAGCAAGCCACAGTTTACAAGTCATTTCAGATAGCATTTAACAGAGTTCCGCATCAGAAGCACATGTCTAAGGTGCAGACTTGTGAAATAGAACAGAAGTTGACAGCTTAGACTGAACACTGGCCAAGGGCAGAAGTTAAGGGTACAAGTAAATGGAAAAATTTCAAGCAGGACAAAGAATACCTTGGGGAAGAAGACTGGAAAAAAAAAAAAATCACTAAAGCGCTTTGTGTTTATTTTATGTCTGGTAAAATTTTAAGCATTTTACATCCATTAACTCACTTGATGCCCAAGACAGTCTTATGAAGTAGGTATTTAACTATCTCTATTTCATACATGAGGTCACTGAGGCAATTAACTTGCGCAAGTCGCACACTAAGAGGCAAAGCCAGAATTTGAGCCCAGGCAGTTTGGCTCCAGAGTCCATGCTCTTTCTCTTTGGACTTAGATGAAAATGCAACATTTGAATCATATTTTTCAGTTTTTTTATCCCATAGCACTCTTAACCCAGATATAATTTTAATAATTGGAAATAAGCATTAAAATTTGAAAGAAATATTGACTAGTTTGCCAAAAATAATTTGTGGATGTTTGTTTTATATGCGATTGCCTTCCTTTGGTATATTTGGGAGTAATTCTAATGTTACATGTCCTGTCCTCTGATGTGAAAATCCAATTCTCAGGCTTTCTCACAACAGGAGCACTGGCATAAAACCTAGTTGAGCAAATTGGATGCATACACACGAGTCTTTGACTTGCAGAAAACATGCCCCACATGGAGCTTCTGTTCTGCTGGTGTCTGGAACTGGTTGTAAGTTCGGTGTCCTGAGGCAGAAATGACATGAGTGCTAGAAGCTGTCATCAGGGCCATAAATAAAATTCTGGTGCTTGGTGGCAGATGTGATATTGGCAACAGTTTCTTGCTAGATTTCTGGCATGGTTTTGGCCCTTTATCATTCCTAGAAGATTAGATTTAAGTGTATTTCTCCAGCCCTCTCAACAATTCTGTGAACTGCCTAATGTTCTATATATTCCTTTCTTGTTTTAATTTAGACGACGAAGATTCTGTTGCTTGTAGCCAAGAACCCTGATCAAAAGAAGCAAATGAGAAAATGATACAAAATTTTTTAAAAAATTTATTTGAGAGAGATAGAGAGAGCGTAGTGGGGAGGGGCAGAGGGAGAGAGAATCTTAAGCAGATTCCACACTGAGCATGAAGCCTGATATGGGGCTCCATTTCATCACCCTGAGATCACGACCTGAAATGAAAGCAAGAGTTAGACACTTAACTTATAGCACCACCCAAGCACCCCTGTACAAAATTGTCTTTTAAAGGGGAGTACGGGGGCGCCTGGGTGGCTCAGTGGGTTAGGCCTCTGCCTTCGGCTCGGGTCGTGATCCCAGGGTCCTGGGATCGAGCCCCGCATCGCGCTCTCTGCTCTGCGGGGAGCCTGCTTCCTCCTTTCTCTGCCTGCCTCTCTGCCTGCTTGTGATCTCTGTCTGTCACATAAATAAATAAAAATCTTTGAAAAAAATAAAACTTTTAAAGGGGAGTAAGAAGTTATAGGTGAAAAATTATAAATGATCAAATAATAAAAGGAATGAAAATATAAGTTTAAATATCTATCAAGTCTCTGGCTGTGAGATGCCTTTGTGTTAAATTAATTACATAAATCTGTTTAAAGAGTGATGAATTACACTACATTTAAATAAATTATGTGCAAAAATAAAAAGGTAAAAAAATAACTAGCCAATGCAAGAAAGATGCATGGAGAGTTGAGATCTTTACCATATAAATTTATAATAAATTCAATAAGAACACTATAGAAATGGACAGAGATCATAAATATAGAGAAATAATGAAAAATGTTTAATATTACTAGTAATAAAGCAAATGAAAATTAGAAAAACTGTAGGTTCTGTCTATCCATGCTGTAGCTAACATTAAAAAAGATGATTGTAATGTTGGTGATGGCAAAGTGAAATTCTGTTGTTAAATTTTAAAATTTATATTATAAAGTTATAGAATGTTCTTAAAAATTATATCACACTGTATAAAGCTTTAAAATATTCTTAATTTTGGACCTAATCATCCAATTTTTGGAATCTAAGATGGAATCATAAATAAAGAAAAGCTTTTTCCACAGAGAAGTGCATCTAAGTTTAGTAAAATTAAAATTAATTAAATAAAAATGAGAAGAGTTAAATGTACATTGAGTACATGAAATATTAAGTTGTCATTAAAATCATCATTATGAATAATTTCTAGTTTGTGGAATTGCTTGTGATATGATGGAATGAAAATAAGTCAAAATTTCGCAGCATGATTATATACACATGTATTAAAAAAACAAAACAAAAAACAACAGGGACACCATTCCCTCAGTCCATTAAGCATCCAACTCTTGGTTTTCATGATCTCAGGGTCATGAGGTTGAGCCCAGCATCAGGTTCCACGCTCAGCATGGCATCTGCTTGGGATTCTCTCCCTCTGACCCTCTTTGCTTGTGCTTTCTCTGTCTCAAATTAATAAATAAACCTTTAAAAAGAACCCTACACTTATAGACATCTGGCTAAATGAGCATATACAATACCTTGTCAGAGTTCTAGTTTTCAATAAAGTGATAGAAAACATAAGAATAATACACCCAGAATAATATAGAAAAAGGAAGCCTCAAATGTGAAAAAGATACTGGGTTGACATAGTTCTTTGGTTTGAATATATCAAACCTTCAAAAGAAAAGATATTGTTTATGCTATTTGAATTGTTCTAGTAAGAGAAAAATAAGAATTATTGAACTGCTTTGTGAAATTGGAGTCACTATAATAAAATTGGAAAATGCCAGTGTATGTAAAAGCAGTATTTTATAGATTGTTATGGGTTGACTTGTGTCCCCTCAAATTCATATGTTGAAGACCAAACCCCCAATACCTCAGAATGTGATTGCATTTATCTATAGGACCTTTTAAAAAAATGATTGAGCTAGAATGAAGTTATGAGGTTGGGCCCTAATCCAGTCTGAGTGGTGTCATTAGAAGAGGAAATGTGGACACATGGAGAGACATTAGGGACCATGTGTGAACAGAGGAAAGACCATCTGAGGACACAGTGAGAAAGTGGCCATCTGCAAGCCAAGAAGAGAGGCCTCAGGAGAAAACAAACTTGTCAACATTCTAACCTTGAATTTCTAGATTCCAGAACCGTTAATAAATGAGTTTCTGTTGTGTGAACCCCCATTTATAGTATTTGTTATGGCAGCTCTAACAAACGGGTGCATAGATTTATTTCATTTCTAAAATTAGATACAAAAATTCTAAAGAAAATATTCTCAAACTTAATTCAGGTCTGTATATAGAGAATAAAGTATTCTAAATGTTAAGGATTTTCATGGGAATGGAAGGATGACTCACCAGAAGATAATCCATCAAAGTAATAAACTACAGATTTTAATTTAAAAAAAAATTTAAGTTTTTTATTTTTTAAAAAGTTTTTGCTTAGTTCCAGTCAGTTAACACACAGTGTTATACTAGGTTCAGGTGTATGGTATAGTGATTCAACCCTTCCATGTAAGACCTAGAGCTCATCACAAGTGCACTCCTCAATTCTATCACCTATTTTCACCATCCCTCCATCTCTCTCCCCCTGAGGTAAACATGGTGGGTTCTCTAGAGTTGAGTCTGTTTCCTGGATTGTCTCTCTCTCTTTCTCCCCTCCCCTTTGCTTGATAAACTGCAGATTTTTAAAAATAATTTTTCCTTGCCTTTTCTATCTGTAGAAACCATTGCTCACATTCTTTGGCTTGTAGCCCACTCCCTCCATGTTTAAAGCCAGTGACATTCTAACTCTTACCTTTTTTCATCATCACATCTCCCTCTGAGTACAGTTGGAAAATGTCCTCAAATTTTAAGACTCTATCTAGTTTGACTCTGCCCATCTAGAAATCAAGACAATATCCCTATATCAAGATACTAACTTAATCATATCTGCAAAGTCCCTTTTGTCCTGTTAAGGTAACAGTCATAGGTTTGGCAGGTTAGGATTAGGATATATTCACCTGGTCATTACTCTCTCTTTCAAAGTGATATCTTCTCTTCCATTCTTGACTTAAATAATCGGATTCTTGTCTCTTTTTTCTTGGCCAGGTTATCTTAACTTTTATCTGTTTTGTGAAATTTTCAAAGAACTAATTTTTATTTTCTGATTTTCCCTATTGTTTTCTAATCTCTATTTCATTTGTTTCTGCTCTAATCTTTATTGTACCCTTCTTTATGCTTGCTTTGGGTTTCTCTTCTTTTTATAGTTTTTAAGGTGGATTGTTAGATTATTGATTTGTGATCATTATTCTTTTTTTAGTACAGACATTTATTATTACAGATTTTCTTTCTTTTTTTTTTTTAAGGATATTATTTATGTATTTGACAGAGAGAGACATAGCGAGAGAGGGAACACAAGCAGGGGGAGTTGGAGAGGGAGAAGCAGGCTTTCCTTGGAGCAGTGAGCCCAATACAGGGATCAATCTCAGGACGCTGGGATCATGACCTGAGCCGAAGGCAGATACTTAAGGACTGAACCACTCAGGTGCCCCTACAGATTTTCTTCTATCACTACTGTGGCTTTATGCCATTAACTTTGGTAAGTCATCCTTTTGTTTTTACTCCTTCTCAAAGTTTTTTTCTAATTTCCTCAATAGCTCTACTTTGACTCATTTTGTGTTGGGAGTTTATTGTTTCATTTCCCCATATTTGTGAATTCTCCAGATCTATCACTTTTATTGATACCCAAATTAATTGCACTATGGTCAGAGAACATACTCTGTATGATATCAATCCTTTTAAATTTCTTGTGGCTTGTTTTACATCTAACATATGATCTATCCTAGAGAATATTCCTTGTGTCTTTGAGAATATATATTCTACTGCAATTGGGTGGTGTGTTCTAGAATTGTCTGTTAGATCTTGTTGGTTTGAAAGGCTGTCCATGTCTTCTGTGTCCTTGGGTATCATCTGCCTAGTTGTTCTATAATTATTGCAAACAGGACATTCTAGTTTCTTATTCTCATTGTTGGATTAATTATTTCTCCCTTAAATTCTTTCAGACATTATATATTATAGATATTTGGACTCTGTTGCTAGGTTCATATGTTTATACTTGCTATATGTTCTTAAATGATTGAAACTTTTATCAATATAAAGTGTCCTTTCTTGTGTTTAGTAAAAATTTTGTCTTAATGTCTTATTTGTCCGATATTAGTATAACTGTTTCAGCTCTCTTTTGGCTAGCTTATATCATTCCCATCATTTTACATTTACTCTATTTATGTTTCTGAGTACAAAATGTCTTTTTTTAGATAGCATATGGTTGGGCCACCAAAAAAATATTTTCTGCCAATATATATCCTTTAATCTGTGTGTTTAATTCACTTTCATTTGATGTAATTACTGACAATTTAGGATTTGTGTTTGCTTTTTTGCTATTTTTCAATGTCTTACCTGCTTTGGTTCCTCTGTTTTTCCTTTATCACCCTTTATCTCTTTATTGATTTATGTATTTGGTGAGGAAACATTGTCATAGCCTCCTCTAATTCCTTACACAACATTTTCCTATAGTTCCTTGAAAATTTTTTAATAGTTGATTTTAAGTCTTTTTCTAGTAAATCCAACATCTGAAACCCCCTCAGAGAGAATTTTTACTCAAAGCTTTTTCCTAGATAAGTGCCATATTTCCTTGTTTCTGTGTTTCTCTCTCTCTCTTTTTTTTTTTGTTGTTATTGACAACTAGACACTTTGCATAATATAATGTGGTGA
Organism: Lutra lutra; assembly: GCF_902655055.1. Classification (NCBI taxonomy): domain Eukaryota; kingdom Metazoa; phylum Chordata; class Mammalia; order Carnivora; family Mustelidae; genus Lutra; species Lutra lutra. The sequence goes on along the minus strand of NC_062280.1, from coordinate 54,520,315 downwards.
TTCTAAAAATCAGCCACCCCCGCCCCACATTTCCCCAGGGCTCGCCATTGATGCTCTTTCTGTTTTGATTGCTGTTTGTTTAGTGACTCTTCTGGCTTACTTTTGCAGAACATTTCTCTCTTGTAGTGTACAGCCTTGGAAATCTCTGCTCCAATTAGTTTAGTGGTCATCAAATGCTTGGGCAGAGATTTCCTTAAAAATTCTTGAACTCATAAATCTTCTACCCTTTGCTAAGTGTGTGTGTGTGTGTGTGTGTGTGTGTTGGCCTTCTACTTACTAGCAGTTAACAGCTCTGGCTTAGCTTATACTTTTTGCTTGTTCAGAGCTTCAAGTTTAGCCAGAGGTAAAAGATCATGGTGGTGATGATTAATTTTATGTGTTGACTTTGCTAGGCTATGGTACCCAGTTGCTTGGTCTATAGCAGCATTGGGAGAAGGGACACATCATAGTGTTATAAACTTTGCTAGTTTTCACCAAAGATCAGCTGTTTTTCTTAAAGAAGTGTTCTTTCAATTGTTGCTTTTATGGAGGAGAAAGGCTTACCATGTTTCTCATTCCACCATTCTGATAGTCCTGCATCCACTCTTCTTTAGGTTAAGTTTGTATGAAACACAGCTTATAATTGCATGAGTGAGTGTAAGCATGTGTGTGTGTGAAGGAGTTTCTCTGCAGGTTGGAGTATATGTTAAAGGAAAGAAGTGAGACGTGGACTTTCACTTTTTGTGAATGCAGTTCTGTTCTTGTTGAATATTCTAAAAGAAATATATTACTTTTTAAGGGTAAATTTAAAAAGCAAGGACAAAATAGTGAAGTAAAAGAAAAATACTTAGGGTAAATTCACTGGTGTTTTTCATTGTATAACAAGAATATGAATTTTTTTCTTTCTTCCAGCATTTTTCACCCTATTTTTAATTGAAACATTATCATTATAACATTATAACATTTTTTTAAAAATTAAAAAATGGAAAATATGACACAGATTTCAATCTCCAACCCCTAGTTCCTCAGAACAATGCAAGTGAAAGGAATTAGTTAATATTATTTGGGTGCCTATTATTTACCTGTCAATACAGAAGTCATTTATCTTCATGTCAACTATATCAAAATGAATTAGTTTGATACAGAGTGCACATAAACATAATATAAAACATTTATTTAGTTTCTGGTACTTTTGAGAAGCATAAAACACTTGGGATACTCTCTGACCATAAGTTTTGAAATTATTTAAAAATAATTAATTGGGTTATTTTGCTTAAATCTTTAAAGAAGTAGGCATCAGATTATTACTTCATGAATAGCAAAAGTCTACGGAAGTCAACTCATTCTAAAGTTGATTTCTAAAGTCAACTATCTCTAATTACAAATATGATAAATAATACGACATAGCATAAAACGAGAAGTGTTGTAAATTAGGTTCAGTTCATGTAGGCAAACTGAAGCAGAATTAAGTAATTAGAAATACTAGCTAAATTTGGTTACTAATTTTAATCATTTGGAGCAGCAACCCCTTTTTACTTGAATTAGTGTATTTCAAGCTACTCAATTATCTGGATAATTACAGCCACTTTTAGTTTCACTTCACATTCTAAAATAAATAGAAATGTGTTATTTTTATATCCAACAATTATGGTATGTATATTTATGGTGATTTATATAGTGTCTTATATGCAAAAATTAAAAAGTGTTGGAGTGAGTTCTAACATATATCCTTGGCTTGGCCACTTATTAGCTCTGCAATTAGGGAAGATGTTTTCTTAACTCTTTTGAACTCAAATTCTTAATTCATACAATGGTTGTAATAATACCTGATAGTATTAGAGTAAAGATTAAATAAGGCATAATTTACAAATATTTGACAGGTTGGATACAATCAATAGATATTTTCTTCTTAGATGAAAATAATTAAAATTATAACAAATGTAATATTTATTAACTTAATAAAATCAAGCAAGCTAAAATGTGTCTAATATCAAAATTGACATTTTTAAATGTTTTAGCACAAGCTCTGAAACACGTATCTTTGTGGTTCCTTTGGAAAATGATATTATTACACCTTGATTTTCAATTCTGCTCACAAATGGAAAGATCAATAGCATGCTAAATTCTGAGCAGCAGGCAAACCAGTTTTCACATATACTGAGATTTAGAGTTATTTTTATTCGCAATAGCTTTGTCAGTCTCATTATGCCTGATTTGAGCTAATATAAAAACAAGTCTGCTTTTTATTCATATGTATCACTAGGAAGCAAAGTACAAATATCACAAGACAGGTCTAGGATCTTGGAGAGGCATACTGAAAACAAACACTCTGAATAATCCATATTATGAACATTGATTTTGTAGATAAATTCAATCAAAATACTTTCCCTGGATTTAGATCCATAAAGTTTTATTGGTCAGAGTTTATTCATGGGCAGGTATTCCTTAAAGTACAGTATAAAGGATATACAATATAGAAAGAAAAATTCTATATTGTATGAATACTGAAAAAGTTATAAAATAGTTTGGCATGTGAGGAAAAAATGGATGCTGTGCTTTGGAATTGTCTGTTAGATTTTGTTGGCTTATAGTGTTGTCTGAGTCTTCTGTTTCCTTGTTGACCTCCAGCTCATTTGTTCCATCAATTATTCTAAATGGGTGTTAAGGTCTCTAATTCTTTTTTTTTTTAAGATTTTATGTATTTATTTGACACAGAGAATACAAAGAAGCAGGTGGGGAGGGGCAGAAGGAGATACGGGGCTCCATCCCAGGACCAGGGATCATGACCTGAGCCTAGGGTAGGCACTTAACTGACTGAGTCATCCAGGTGCCCCAGGGTCTCTAATTCTTATTGTTGAATTATTTATTTCCCCCTTCAGTTTTTCAGACTTTATTTTCAAGAGTGCCCTAGACTTGAAAAAGGAAATGTCCCAGGTCTCATCCAGTTTATCATCTCTTATATGAAATTTCATATAATATGGGTCTTATTCCCTCCTAGCATTCTTATTGACTCAATCTTTCCTTTGATCACTGTTACATATTCACTCTCTGAATACACCTTGAATCATTTCCACCCCTGCTCTCCAACACCTTTATCTACTAACATGAATTCCTTACTATGTCATGCACTGCCTCAGATGTGGCTCTTACTCTCTGTAGCTCTGGCTGAGCTCTGGCTGCCATGACAAAATAACCCATACCAGGTGGCTTCTACAACAGAAATTCATTTTCTCCCACTTCAGGAGGCTAGAAAGTCCACAATTATGATGTTTTCATTTTTGGTTTCTGGTGAGACCTCTCTTCTTGGCTTGCAGACAGCCGCCTTCCTGCTGTCCTCATATGGCCTTTCCTCTGTGTGCTCCCAGAGAGCTCAAGATCTCTAGTGTCTCTTCCTCTTTTAAAGACATCAGTCCTATCTGATTAGGATCTCACTCTTATGATCTCATTTAACCTTATTTATCTCTTTACAGGACCCATTTCCAAATACTATCATTTAGGGAGTTTGGGTTTTAAGTTATGGTTTTTATAGGGACACAGTTCAGTACATAACATGTAATATTTAGGATTAGACTCAGCTGAAAATCCCCAGTATAAGAGTGGCTGAAGAAAACTACAAATTATTCTCCCTCATGTGAATTTAGGTAATTCTGTGATGATATGGCTTTCCAAAGTGCAAAAGACCCAGGTTCCTATTTTGTTTCTCCCTTATCCTCAAAATGGTTTTGCTCACTCCTTTTAAGGAGACTTCTAGAAATTGTTCATAAAACTTTCAGCAATTAGTCATTGCCCAGAACTTGGACACCTGGCCACACCCAGCTGCCCAGAAGTCTTTATTTGCAGGTGGTGGTTTTGTTACTGAGGAAAACTGGGGAGATTGCATCTTGTAGGATAACTATCAGCTTCTGTCACAACATTTTCTGACTTTTCTTTTTCTTTTGCTAATTTCCACAAGTACCCTAAGCCATAGCTAACCCGGATTGCATTTCTTTTTGTACATCTTTGTGGTTTACCATCTCAATTTTTGATGATGCTCGTCCTTTTTTCTAGAATGCATCCCCTGTTTAAGGTGGATTGACAGAACTTGGCCTTAAATCCTTCGTAAGAGAAGAAAAGCATTTGTCTTTCTGCAGAAACTGGCTAAAATTCATTGAAAGAATCTTTTCTCTGAATAATTATGGTCTATTCTGAACTGTAGTCCTTGACAAAGTTATTTGCTGGAACGTAAAAATGTCTGATTTATTATTGTTCTGGCGAGTGATTTGTATGCAGTGGAGATTTGTTGATCATGGTAATTTTAAAGTGAAAAGAACTTGCTCTCAGAAAAATGTTTTATGTTTCATTTATAATTCTCCAAAGCAAATTATATCAGTTCTATAGTTTGTTTTGGTATGTATATGGTCGAGATTGCACTAGAGAAATATTCTTACACTGTTTCGAGTAAATGGCTGTTTTTCATTGTTAGAATAATTGTTTGCTCTGGTGATGGACCAGCCTTAATTTCTAACTTTATATTACAGTAAATATTAGTTATTTTATCCATCATTATTATCCTATCATTACTCTAAAGAAAGTTATTTCTAAAGTTTCAAAGAACCCCTTTGTCAATTTTGTTAGAAACATTTCCTAGAGAAAGTGGCAATCAGATTTTCTAAATTTTTCACTCTCTATATAATTTTCCTTTTTAAATTTTCCCACTACTAATGGGTAGAGTAATTGTTATTAGGAAGGTAATCATTATTAAGGAGAATAAATGCAGCATCTTTATCAGTGATGATTGATATAGCTTTTTTTCTGTACCACACTGAACTCCAGATTCTCCTGTCTTTAACTATCTCCCTTACAAAACCTGATATTTCATAGAGCACAACTTTTCTTCATGCACTTTTTTGTCTCATGGGTTCCATCAGTCAGGATGGGTGGAAGTTTCATGCTGGAAACAACTTCTAATATTAGCTAGCTAAAACAACAGTCTCTCTCTTATTTATGCTACGTGTTTGATTGAGGGTGGCAATGGGTTCAGCTCAGTAGTGACTCAGGGACCCAGGCTAACAGAAGTTCCAACCCACTACACACAGCCAATCTCAAGTGTGAGGGAAAGAAGATGTGTGCTTAAAGATTCATCCCACTTCTCTTGATATTTCATTTGCCAAAGCAAGCCACAAGGCCACATTCAACTCAATGGGGTGGAGAGGTATAATCCTCCTCTCTGGAAGGAAGAGATACCAAGATAGGAAGAGAAACCAAGTAACTGTAATCAGTAACATGGTTTACAACAGCCTTGGGGCAGACATGTCTTACCTTTGATGAATGTCTGGAGGTATAGAAGTAGAACAAATTTACTGATATAAGTTTGCAAAAGAATACTTCAAGGAGAAAAGACAGATTGGTTGAATTGAACAACTACCTGTTACTAACAATGCTGGAACTTTGTTAAAAAGTAAAACTCATGCTTTGGTTTATGCTTGAGAGGGATGTACTTTGGTAAATGAGCTCAGGAACTAGATATCTGGATCTACGTAATTAAGTTAAAGCCTAAGTGAAAAGACAGTAGTCAAGGAAAATAAAAAATCTATTACTCTAATTAAATGAGGTCTCTTTAGAGGGATCAGGATGAACATTTTCTAGATCGTGCCTGTATTTTCTAACCAAATCAATCAATCGGTTTCTACCTATGGAGCAAGTGTTTCATGGCTCAATGACACTAGAATGTTGGGTAACTAGGGAAAAGCATTAAATTTACCCTTAAAAGAAATGTTCCCCAGTACTAAAAGAGATAATCCACAACCACATCCAGTTTATTGATCACTTAAAAAACTTTTCATGTGGGGCGCCTGGGTGGCTCAGTGGGTTAAATCCTCTGCCTTCAGCTCAGGTCATGATCCCAGGGTCCTGGGATCGAGCCCCGCATCCGGCTCTCCGCTTGGTGGGGAGTCTGCTTCCCCCTCTCTCTCTCTGCCTGCCTCTCTGCCTACTTGTGATCTCTCTCTCTGTCAAATAAATAATAAAATCTTTAAAAAAAAAAAACTTTTCATGTGATCATAATCACAGGCAACAAAATGCTCTCACAATAAATATTATTGTTACCATGTATTAGGTACCCACTATGTGCCAGGAATGATCAATTAATTGTTTAGAAATCTCATAGAACTCTGTAAGATATTAGCTTTTTTTTTTTAATGAGTTTAGGAAAGTTAAATAATTTTACCCAGCTCTTCTAGCTATGAAGTGAATCCTTGAGATTTAAACTCAAGTCTGCCTGATGTCAGTCAGCCTTCTTTTCTCTACATCACACCACATCTTTCTACTAAATTATACAAAAACTACAGTGCTGTATTTTGTTTGCATATTTTGCTTTTGAAGTTGATGTTGCTGACAGTGTGATTAATTAAACATTCACCAGACACGATTTGTTCCTGAAAGAATGTGAAGGTTGGGTGACTTGCAAAGATTATTCGCTGAACTCTTTCCTCTTTGTTTTGTATACTGCCATCCTAAGTTGAGGGTAATGGTTTCCTCCGATCGATTTTAACAGAGTTTCTATCCCTGCAGTGGTTTACGAAGGATGGCTCTGTAGAAAGATATATCAAGGTGCATCCGCTATAAGACCAGTGTTAATCTATTTTTACAGGTAAAACTACCTGACATCACAAATTAACATTTATTATTCTCTCCCACCTCCTTTTTCTTTTGCTATCCTAAAGCTTAGCAGTAAGAGAGATTTCATGTAAAACAAATACTTATTTTCACTATACAGATGAGAAAACTGAGGAACAGTGAGGCTAAATGGTATATTACCATTACTACAAATCTACCATGCTTGGTATTTTATTCTTCTCAATGTACCAAGGCCGTATTTATTCATTGCCATCTACCTCTGTTTTCTTGGAAAAATAAACTCTGTTTATCCATGTGTCATTAAAATATCAATTTAAAAATCTCAGATCTTGAAAATATTGAGAAACCAAGCCATCAAAGTGGAAATAGATGGTACTGTGAATATACCCAACAAAAGACTTAAATAAAATACATACTGAGCTTCTATAAATCAATAAGCAAAAAGATGACTACAATAAGATAATGAATAAAAAACTTGAATAGGTACTTTCCAAATGATGATATCCAAAAGATTAGCTTTATCTCACTAAATTTCAGGGAAACAAATGTTAAAAGCAGAATGATATATCACTTTTTATCCACCATAATCATTAGATTTGAAAACAAACTAACCAAGAATGAAAAACACAAACATTTGGTAAGTATTGAGAAGGTTGCGGTATCTTCACTCATACACGGAGGGTGAGAATGCTAAGTGGACTGGCTATTTTGGAAACCCTGTTTTGGGATTTACTAAAGCTGGATATGTGTCCTAGGCATATGCCCAAAGGATATGTGTACCTTAGCTTTTCAAGACATAGACTAGCATTTTCATAGCCAGCCACTGTAATGGCACAATGCCTATTAGCCATGGGATGGATAAATAAATAGTGATATCAACATTGTACAATAAGAATGAATGCAGTGCAACTACATGAAGTCATGTGGGTGAATCTCAAAACATACTATTGTGAAAGAAGCCAGATATAAAAAGTGTAGACCCTGTGTGTTTCCATTTATGGGAATTTCAAAAACAGTGAAACCTAGTGGATAGTGTTTGAAGTCAGAATGGGGGTTACCTTGAGAAATAAGGAATTGGGGGAAGGGTAACAAATGGGGTGCTATTAATACTCTGTTTGTTGGCCTGAGTTCATGTTAAATAGTTGTATTTACTTTATGAACAATCACGAACTTACGAGTTGGGCACTTTTAAAATGTCACACTTAGGGGGCGCCTGGGTGGCTCAGTAGGTTAAGCCGCTGCCTTCGGCTCAGGTCATGATCTCAGTGTCCTGGGATCGAGCCCCGAATCGGGCTCTCTGCTCAGCAGGGAACCTGCTTCCTCCTCTCTCTCTGCCTGCCTCTCTGCCTGCTTGTGATCTCTCTCTGTCAAATAAATAAATAAAATCTTTAAAAAAAAATAAAATGTCACACTTAAAAAATGTAATTAGTCTTAGGTGTGTGTTTTTTCTTTCTCTCAGAACCTTCTTGGACATTACAATTCCTTTGATCTGCTTACTTATAGAAAATATACTGCTGGCCATTCCTTGCCCCTTAGATGAGATATTCTCAAGGAACATAAGCAGGGTTAGGTTGGTCAAATAAAATTTTAATTAGAAATTAATGAGTCAAATGTAAACAACCTCTACATTATATCACACACTTGAGCCACTCTTTATGAATGTGGGAAATTGAGAATTGTTTATCTGTAGTTTGTGGTTGGAGAGATTTCCCAATTAATATTTCTATTAAGTAGGCAGAAAAATTAATTTTGATTGTAATAAAATAGTGAGCCCTAAGAATTTCTAACCCATCTTATTAGATTATTCTTTATCCTTATTGTTCCATATTTTCTCTCTCTCTTTTTATGCACTGAAAGAAAACATTTCTGTTCACTTAATGGATTTCAGACCTTTTAAAAATATTCAGATCCATCTGATATTTATCTTGATTTGGATGTCATTCAGAGTGTTTGCAATGAAAAAGATTTTCTATATGCCTTTCTAATATCTAGTATCTGTCACTGCCACTAGACTGATATGCCCTTGGTTTTGTCTTTCCTTTTGTTGAAATGTTTCATGAGAATATGAGATGCATTACTGTGCATTTTAAAAAATTAATTTCAAATATTAGGTAAGGTTGTTAGATTTGGAAACTAGGTTTATTTACCTAGATAGAAGTAACAGTGCACTGTAATTTTAAATATGATTTTTGTGTAACCACTCAAATAGTGATACAGGTGGTAATTAAAGAAACCCATTTGTGATCTACATATTCATGAAAAATAAAATTCCAGAATCAAACTACTACCCAGATGGGGTCTTCAAAGACTCTGATTTTGCTTTAGTACATCTAGTGCATTCAAATATGCATGAAAACTTTTTATATTCATTTTTACTGATGATCAAATAGATGAAGCATGGAAGGGGCAATTTGTCTTTTTTTTTTTTTTTTTTTTTGGTAGGTGACTGGAGGGAAATATTATTGGTAGTTATAGCACATATTTTATTCAGATGTTAGCTTTTTTCATTCTCATTGCATACCCCTCCACCTCCACCAAAGTTTAACTTTCTCTACCATCACCAAAGAGTCAGGGGACTCTTGTGTTCACACCCAGATGACTATCTCTGTTGCTGCTCTTCATGTCCCTCTCACCTCTTCTGTGGGCCGCTGACTATCTGGCCTTTTCTTTTATTTAAAAATATCAATTATTCACATCTGTTTGTGTGCCAGACTTAACTGAAAATTTGCCTGTAAAGCATTTCCTACTCCTTACCTTGTACAGAGGTCTCCCTCGTATTTCTCTGGCTTCCAAAGTTCTAGTCCTCCTTTGCTTCTGTGAAGAATCTCCTCCCATTTGAGAATGCTTCTAACCACTGCCCCTACTCCTTTCTTTCTTTCTTTTTTTTTTCATAGAATGACTCAAGTAGATCTGTCTCTGTCCTTTTCCAAACTAGGCTCTGGGGGCCTCAGTATTGAAACCCAAGGTGTTTTTGTTAAACAGAAGATCGTCTATTACAGAGAGATTATGCTTATTCTTTGGAAGCATAAGTGGTTTCAGTCAGTTCTCTTTTCCCCCTGTCTGTTACATATATACAAACATAAAATGTCACTGAGGAATCTTTGCCATTCTCTCCTCACAATTATTGATGTCACTGAACAGACACGCTGCCGTCGTATATCTAGGCAGAGTCTTTTCTTCCATTGAAAAGTTTGCCCACATACAGCTCTCTTCAATTGCATTGTGACTGACAACTGGTAGAAGGTGATGCTTTCCACCATCTATTGGTGCCAAGAACAGAATTAAAAAAAAAATCATAAATTATTTGTGGGATAAAAAATTAGCAAATGAAATGTCAAATTAAAAATCACTAAATAAGATTATTATTTCACATAACTAAACCATAGACTTATTTAATCAGTATTTGTATTTAGCTTCCAAATACCATTTAAACTTGGCTCAAGCTGCTTCTAAGTCACTGACTCCCAAGGTCTGAGTAGGCTGAAATTCAGAATCTCAAGTGTAGGTGAATCTGCGTGCCTATGTCATATGTGTACACGAACATGGGCACATTCATGTATATGTAAATTTGGAAAAACCTCCTTCCAACCTGTCACAGATAACCACAATTTAATACACTATCTTTCCCAGCCCTACTAAAAATAACTGATGTAATTAAGCATTACATAGTGTTTAGCTGTGTATTAGTTACAAACTTCTTTTATAATTATGTTCAGCGAATCAATTTGGCAACTTTGGTGCAAAATATTAATATCAATATTGATTCTGATTTTAATACCTTTATTATTGGTAAATGTGATCCTAATTGTTCACTCTTATCCTTTAAAGTGGTTGAAAAGTCTTTTAAAAAAAAACCCACAAAAGCAAACACACAATAAAAAAGAAAACCTAAATCTTATATTCTTTTTAACAGCTTCCTCATAATTAAAAATTTTTAAATTTCATTTATTAATCTTTCAATACATGGATACAGAAGAAAGTTTGAAAAATACAAGAAGGTACAGAGTAAGAAGTAATCTTGTCTTCTATTCCTGTCTCCCACCACTCAGTTCCTTCTTCAAGAGTCAATTGTTTTAGTTCTTTTTCTTCCATGATCCTTCTGTATATACACAAGGAGAAATATCTGCCTATCTATCTATCTATCAATCTATCTATGTATCTGTGTATCATCTATTCATCTATATACCCTATAAAACATCTATATTTCTTATAAAACTTAGAAATTTCATTGTGGGATATTATTAAATTTATTATGATGGACACATGATTTGTTTCTAATCTTGGGCTATTACAAATAACACTGCAATGAAGATCCATATTATGTCATTTTATATATATGTGTGTGTATTGGTAGGATAAATTCCTAGAAGTGTAATTGTTAGGTATGCCGAATTACTCTCCATAGAGGTCATACCAATAACAGTGATACTTGCAAAGTGGACCTCCTACAAAATGTATTTGTAAGTCATTATTGTAATTTTATCTTTACAACACTTATATAAATGTTGTATTATTTTTCCAAGATAAGATGAAGAAATTGAGGCTTGGGCTGTTTGGTAATTTGCCCAAGATCCCACAAGCTCCTGAGTCAGAGCTCTTTCCAACACAGTCTTCTCTTTTTCTTAAAGATGTGGAAGGAAATGTTCTTTCGAACCATTAAGTCCTGAGACTTGTCAGAATTAAGAAGGCAGCTCAGGACATCCTTGAGATGCACTGTGGTTTTATTATGCCAAAGGAGATTCTGCCTCTTATTCTCTACTCCTTAGGGGTATAGAGAAAGCATGTGTATACACACACACACACACACACACACACACACACACATATTTTATCGATGTTAAAACACTAAAAGAAAGACTTCTGGAGATGCGTTATGTAAGATCAACTCTACCTCCTCATCTGTAAAACAGAACTTTGGATTAAATTATCTTTCAGATATATTTTAAGCATAAATAAGTTAATTAACTGGCATAAAGTTTTGGAGTTTTTTTTAGTTTAGAAAAATTCTTTTTAGTTTAACATGTGAAGGGATAAAACTACATATCTTCCAGATAGGTAATATCTGACATTTCTTTCTTGGCAATGAACTATGTATTTTTTCCCCATTAGGATACATTTCCCTGTAGTAGGCATATTAAGTGGGTGCAGGCCCAAGAGGGTGACTTAGAGAGAAGAAGTATTTGGCTGTCTCAATTGTCTGGGTATCTAGCATACTTTACTTGGTGTTGCTCTAGATGATACACATTTATAGAGGAGGCATTTAATTTGTCGTGTCATATACATATATATGACACGACAAATTAATATATATATATATATATATATATATATATATAATCCTGATAATTGTGTGACTGGTTCTCTTGAATGTTTCAAAAAAGGGTTACCAAATGAGTTGTGCAAAGTACAGCTGTGCTTCCTCAGATTTTGCTAATACTGCTTCCACTTTGTCCTCGACCCAATTTTATTTTATTTTATTTTATTTTTAAATTTGAGCTTAAAAAAGAAGTACTAGTTTTGAAAGAGAAGTAAAAGTAAAGGTCAGAGATGATTCTCTTTTGCTTGGTGTTCTTAATTTTGGAATTCTGTTTATGAGAAGTGTTTGCAGAAAAGGAGTAGAAAGGTAATTGTTTAATTTCACCTCTCTTCCCATGACATGAAATGAAGCAACTGTATGGGTTTTACAGACTTCAGTTAATATTGCAATTTTCCTTCAATAAACATATTTAATTGATTAATTAAATTAATTGTTTCTTTAGTAAAAAAATCATGAGCTAAAAAAAGCATCTTGGGGGGCACCTGGGTGGCTCAGTTGGTTAAGCATCTGCCTTTGTCTCAGGTTATGATCCTAGGGTCCTGGGATTGAGCCCTGCATCAGGCTCCCTGCTCAGCAGAGAGTCTGCTTCTCTCTTTCTTTCTCGCTCTGCCTCTCCCCCTGCTCATGCTCTCGCTCAAATAAATAAAATAAAATAAATAAAAAACTCAAATAAATAAAATCTTAAAAGAACCCCACACATCTTTGTGGGTGCCTGGGTGGCTCCATCAGTCAAGCATCTGCTTTTGGCTCAGGTCATAATCTTAGGGTCCTGGGATCAAGCCCTGCATTGGGCTGTCTGCTCAGCGGGGAGTCTGCTTCTTCCTCTCACTTTCCCTCTGTGCTCTCCCTCTCCCTCTCTCTAATAAATAAATAAAATCTTTTTTAAAAAAGCATCTTGACCATTTGTTTAGATTTATGATACACTCTGCACACCTAGCATGTAAGCAAGTTTATTTTTTCCTCTGTTTAATTTCCTTAATCTTTGGACTCTTAATAAATTCAGGTCATTGGAGAAATTATAGGTGGAGACAATAAAGTCTAAGAGTCAAATAAACAAAAGTCCAACACACCCAGAAACCCAAATTAAAGGTAAGGAATACATGAATAATATTTAGAAAATATTTCCCTTTTGGGGCCTCCTTTCTCCCTCTTTTTCATGACCTTTAAAAAATTTTCTTTTTGTTGCCTTTAAGCTAAACAATATATTTCTCCAGTACACCTCTCCTAAACAGGAATCTGCCTTTGGGGGAAAAAAATGTCCTAGCAGATTTAAAACCCTAATTTGTTCTGTAGATACTGTATATTTATGGGAAGTTGCTTATTTTAAAAATAATTGTAGTGCGCAGGGAAAAACCAACAACTTGGGCTGATCATCCTCCATCTGATTCTACTATCCTTTGCAGAAAATCTTAGATCTTAAGAAAAATCTGTGGGTAGAAGGTAAAAAAGACAAAAGTGTGGAAAGAGGTAAGACACGGATGACCCCACCTTAGAATGGGGCAGTATCAGAGAAGACTGAGCAGAAGGCTGGACTTGCAGCCCTACTCAACCCTAAGGAGCACCCTTTTCTCTACCTGACTGATGGGAATTCAGGAGTTTCACCAGTTCCCAGCTGTGATAAGGTTACTTATCATATCAAGAGTCAGGAAAACCTCAATTTGAATGAGAAAAAATAATCAACAGATGCCAACACAGATAACAAAGATGTTGGAATTATCTGGTGAGGATTTTAAAATGGTCTTTATAAATCACAATGCTTCAAGGAGCAATTACAAGCAGGGCTTGATACAAACGAAAAAAATAGCCTCAGCAGAGAAAGAAAAGATATAGAGACAAATTGAAATTTGAGAACTGAAAAATAAAGTATCCAAGAAACAAGACAAAACAAAAAAAGACCATGCAAAAATTTTACTGAAGGGGCTCAAAGGGACAATGAAGAGAATAGAAGGAATCAATGAACTTTAAGATTAAAAACAATAGAAGTTACCCAACCTGCACATGAGAGAGAAAATACACAGGAAAAAATAAACAGGATCTCACTTGCATTTGAGATTGTAATGAGAGCGCTAACATTGATTTTGTCAGCATCCCAGAAAGAGAGGAGAGAATAGAAGGCTGGGAGAGTATCAGAAGAAGTAGCAGCTGGAAATTTCCCAAATTTAGCACAAGATATAAACATAGAGATTCAAGAAACTGAAGAAACCCTCAACAGTGTAACCCAGAGAAACCTTGGCCAAGACACATCATGATCAAAGACCTGAAAGCTAAACACCAGGAAAAACTTTAAAAGCAGTGAGAGAGAAATGATACCTTACCTATAGGTAAAAATAATTTGAATGACAGAGAACTTATTATCAGAAATCATGGAGGCTAGAGAACATGCCACACATTTTCAAGTGCTGAAAGAAAGAAATCATCAACTCAGAATTCTGTATCTATTGAAAATATCCTTCAGAAGAGAAGGGAAATTAAGCCATTTTTCAAATGAAGGGAAATTGAGAGTATTTGTTGCCAGCAGAACTACCTGAAAATAATGACTTCAAGAACTTTTCTAAACAGAAGGGAAATAATATGGGAAGGTACATTGGAACAAGGAAAATGGACAATGTGAAGAGTAAACCTATGGTCTGTACAATTAACATTCCTCCTTCTCTTGAGTTTCCTACATTATTTTTGGTGGTTTTTCAATGTCTGATGTGGATCTCATTGTATATAGAGGAAATATCAAAGATAATTCCATTATGAATGGGGGAGAGCAAAGGGAATTAAAGGGGATTAAGATTTGTCCGTGTCACTTGTACTGGTAAAGTATCGACATGAGAAATTGTGAAAGTTATCTATCTGAAAGAGTGTAATACCTCGAGTAACTACTAAACTATACATGGAGATATACCCAAAAAGCACTGTGGGTAAATCAAGATAGAATTCTGGAAAAGGTTCAAACATAAAGCAAATGAATAAAGAGAACCACTGATAACTACTCAAGGAATTTTAAGAAGATAACAATTATTCACACATAATGGAAATGATCAATTAGTTATCTTGCTTTCTTAAAGTGTTAAAGGGTGCTGTGTAAACTGTGTGACAATTTTACTGGAAGCAGGATAGGCAGTAGGTAGGCTGGGAACAGAGATCACTTGGAGACAGAGGACTGGCTTACTGGTAGCTGTTAGGGTAAGGTGCTTTGTGAAGGTTGAGCATAACTCTAAGCAGTGGAGGAACTGGGCTGGAGAAATTAGGTGGAAAAGAAGCACACAAAGGAGATGTAAGCAAGGGGATTTTGCTTATTTCACATTTTTTCTGGCATGAGCCTTTTACCCGCATTGGAAGGAAGATCCTTTTCTATTCCTTCTTGCACTTCTTGTATTTTTACGTATGTTATCATTTTCTATTCTCTTAAAATTCAAAGGTATTATACATTAAATTATATTATAAGCTAAGTAGGTTATTATGGAGGGACTGTGGGCCAAACTATCATGAAAGCGTTTCTCTTTCTTGGCTAAATAAGTTTTGAGCTCCAAACAACAGACTGAACACTTGTCTTTTGGACCCGCTTTTCTGATGGTTGGGTTCTGCTGAGATTGATGCTAAGCACTAATGTTCAGGGAATATTCTCTTCTGGGAATTTACGGGCAAGCAGAGAGCAACTGTTTCATTTAGCAGATTATAATGGAGAGTTGAGCTACAGATAGTTTTCACACACAGATTCAATAGCTGCAGTGTTCTATAACATATTAAAAGAAAAAGTCAAATCTTGGTCTTGGGGTCCAAGGTTGGGGTAGAGGCAACCCTTTGCATTGAATGAAGTGGATCCTTCTGTAGGCTGAATGTAAAGAGGAAGTAGAGAAACACACATGCATAAAACTACATTGCCCACAAAGCATTTTTAGCTTAAGTGTACAGTGACAGAGAACAGCTGTGATTTTCCTTCCCTTTTTCTTTCTTTCTTTTCCCTCCCTCCTCCCCGCTTCCTCCCTCACTTCCTGTTCCTTCCTTTCTTCTAAGAGAAAAGAAGCAACACCATTTTCCCAATCTGATGTGTTGGGTCTGGGCCCAGGTTGCCTTTTTGTATAACTCAACAGGTACTTTCTTGGACTTAATCAGCTAAGAAAGGACTTTAGATCTATAGCAGAATATGTCCATTTATGATGAAATCCACTTATTTCTCTGCTATCATTACTAACTACTGTCCAGTAAACTCTATTTTTCCTTTAACTTAAAATAAATTTTGTGAATTAGTTCTCATATGACTAAGATTCTACATATTAATATGATTATTTTATTCTTATTTCAATCTGGGTTTTCTGCTTAAATTCTACAGTATTAGAATGACAGGTAATAAAGTAAGGAAAAAGCAGAGTATTAAATATTATTGCTCTTTGTGGCCTTAGAATCATTTAATGAAGCACAATTTTTAGATATACAATTACTATAAAACTTACTAAGTGAATTTTTTTAGAACATAAACAATCATTTTGTCTGGCATATCTGAGAAGCCCAAATAATGTAGTTAGTTAGTGCTAAGTAGTTTCAAAATAAGAATGTTTCAAATTGAATTGAAGAGAGTCATTTTCTTGAGCAATGGGTGTGTGCAATTTGGTTTCTTTCAGCATAGAACCAACCCTGGAGAAGAAGTCCCAGGGTGTACCCTTGCATTTACACTAATTAACTCCTTAGGCACTAGTGCCTTGTTGTCTTTGGATCAAGTTTGTGACTAAAAAAGGAACAGATTATTCAGTAATTATGTCAGGCCAGACATCTTCACAAGAGGGGTGTGGTCTTGTTTTGTGAATTACGTAGTTATGATTGTCCATAATATTCCTCAGTATATTGTCCTTGAGTGGTCTTTGGCACTCAGACCACAGTGAGAGGAAGTATGGTAAGATACTCAAATATTTTAAATGGGTATTTTGTGTGTACATTTGGGACAAATGTTTTCATGTATTTTGAAGAAGTTAACTCGATTCACAGTGAATAATCACTAAAGACATTGCACAACTGAGTATAAGTTGACCTTTTGTCAAGTTCAGGGTTATTATTATGGGAGAGCACTTTGGTAAGAGTGAGGTCTAGACCTTGGGAATGTTAGGAAAATGGTTGAAGAACATGGTAAATTATCACATTACATATTAATGCTTTCACTTAAAAAACACTTATGCATTTCAGATTACATCTTTGAAATAGACACTTTTAAAAGGAAGTTTTGTTGATGGCATTATAATGGTCCATCAAAGTATAAGAAATGGGTCAAGCAGGTTCTATCTGTGCCCATTGCACAAGGTTCTGTACACCCTACATTTTGCATGTGAAGAATAGATTTGATTTTGCTTATTGATGTGAAGTGAAGTCCTGTAAGAACAGCTAGGAGGGGTTTTTCTTTCCTCATGCCAGTCATTGTAATCTATTTAGAGCAATTTTTCCTCACCCGAGCCCCACCTAATAAGGTGTCATGTTATGGGTATGATTTATGAATATGATTTGAGAACTTCTTAAATCAGATGAAGTGGAAAACAAGAGAATCTGTGAGTCAGTGAAGAATTCATTTGCCTGTAATATTGTCTTCTAATCAAAGTCTTATATTTAAAATGTTGAAATAGCATCGGCGATACTCCAACCTTTTGCTGTAGTTGTTGCTGTCATCATGACGAAAGTGGGCTCTGACACACAGTGACTTCTGGGTTAGCAAGAGCATAAGGGCATCTCAGCTCACCCCATGCCACCTGAGTAGAGAGATAACATTGTGTTTCTCACTCTTCCCCTCTCCTGCTCTTGTAGGGAGTTTACTTTATGTTTTCTAAAATTCAGACCTGCTTCTTTTCCTTGGGACAACCTCCTTGAGTGAGAAGTGTAGTTACAAGTGTGGGTACAGTGTTTTGGTTAGAATGTGCTACAAACACAACCCAATATTTTTTCCCCTCTTCCTTCCATAGGATTATGTATTCCTTTAGTCTTTCAAAACGAAGCTACAATGTAGTTTTTGATTTTTTAACCATCACCGTATGTAATAAATGAAATGGTGGAATTGTAAATACGTTTGCAGCAGCATTAACTTTTTAATTGTAAGTAATAATGAAATTTGTTTTGTGGTCACTAGCACATGCAAAGAAATGGTCTGGACAAAGATATTTCGCTTGAGACTCAACAACCTGATAGTAGCTGCACAATTTAAAAAGTGTTGGTGCATGTCTCATTTGGAAAGAGTAAAAGTGAAGGAACTGGGAAAAAATTAATGCAATTAAGCTGATTAAAGTGTTGTATCACCCTATTTTAAGTTAAAGCCATTCGTTCAAAGAAAGGAAATATTACCCTGTGAAGAGCATGGGCTTCAATAAATATTTATTGAACTGTAATGTCCCATTTGATGAGTATCTCTCAGCCACGCTCAGCATTTTAAAGACTCTCCTGATAGCAGAATCACTTTGCTTTGAAAATGTAGCAGGTGAATTGTAATTGTCCAGCCAAAGTTGGAATCAGTTCAATAGGACTCTCCCCCATGTTTATCCAATTGCAAGTAATGTCAAGAGGTGAGATGTTTGATGACGGGGATATGATTTCTCATCTATGAAATACTATTCTCATTTGTTCCTTTGGGGACCGTAGCTGTCAAAAGGAAAAAAAAAAAAAGACAAGCTGAAAAAAGAAAATCTTTATCCAAAGAAGATCACAGAATGTCTATTTAACCCTGATTTTAAAGATAATTTTATAAATCTGGATTAAAAAGTAGAAGTTCCTCATCCTTTTTTAGTCAGCCATGTGCAGTAAAATATACTACTGGAATGAGCACCAAGGATTCTGTGAGTAACAAGTTTGTATTGATCACTCCCTATGAGCATAGTGCACTGAGAGCTTTTGGGTAGTGACATTTCATGGAGAAAACCAATGACTCTTACTTTTTTCTAATCTCTCATCTATAGATTTAGCTCCCCCTGGTAGTTCTAGAGTGTCTTCTAGCTTTCTAATTCTTACAAAATACTTTTGGTGTTCTCTCCCAGGTGAAATATTTTATTTTACAAAATTGTAAGCTTCCAAGATGATACTATATTGACAGTAGTAGAAAAATATGTGTGAAAATGTTATATAGACTGCTCAGTTCCACAATTAGTTACAATCAAGTGTACTTGGTATGTGAGCTATATTTAATATTCAATAATACCGAAAAACACTTTTAATATCTAATCTAAGAATAGGTTCAGTATTTGGATCCATTTGGAAAGCAGAGACCTAATTGTTGTGGGTAACTTTTTTTTTTTTTTTGGTAATTTTTATTAATGATGTAAAAGAGCATCTAGGCTAGTGTTTATTTATCTGGAGGACTTTTAACAATTGATTATAAACCACACATTTAATTAACAAATGAATCACATGGATAGGATTTATACTGCCAAGGTTTTTTTTTCATTTTAATCATTTTCAAGTAATAATACAAACCATTTAAAGTTTTATTTAATTCTTTGCTGTAGTTTTGAAGATAAGTGGTTTGGCAATGATGGTTAAGCTTTTTAACTGGCTTGGGTTTGGTGCACAGAAAAACCTCACAGCAATTTCATTTTGGAATTGTGTGTGTGCATGTGTATGTGCGTGTGTGTGCGTGTGTGCGTGTATGCGTGTGTGTGTTTGTGAGAGAGAGAGAGATAGAGAGAAAGAGGGAGAGAGCAAGAGAGAGATGTAGTTATTCTTATCAGTTGCCTTTTGAGTAGCACTTTATTCCAGTCATCAGCAATGACACAGTAAAAAAAAAAAAAAAAAATTGAGTGCCAAAGGAGGAAGACATATGTTCCCTATTTTTAGGAATAAGTATTCCAACAACAGAACTACAGGGCAGTGCACTGAGGTAGCTTCTTATTTGTATCTTTAGGACTATTGAAGAACTTTCATAATATACTCTATAACCATAGCATGGTGTCTTTGTCTCTCCATTCCCTGGAACTTTTCCTTCATTTTTCCAACTGAATAAACCATAAAATTTAAGCATATTTTAAATATTAATAACCTAAAAGATGGCCATTAAATCATTTCTCCTCTGAGCAAGGTTTTCCCCCTTGACACATTTTTTGGTAGGATGAGGACACTCAGTGAGCTAGAAGCTTCTAATGGGTGATCCACTCCTGAAGGAAAAGTGGGGAATTCTGTAAATTGTAGATTTTTTCATTTATAAACAGCTTTGTTCAGGGTAACAGAGCAGTGATTTAAAAAAAAAAAGTGAACACACTCTAAACCTTCTTGTGCAGATTCTTTATAAGCAAAGTGTTGGGCAAAAGATCAAACACACCAAAGGCATTTTATCCCTTCCCATTAGGAGAATAAGCTAGGAAACAAATAGCATGGGTATATCTACTTACTCCCATTCTGTATACAGTCAACCTCCAAGTACTGACTTTTTTCAAGTAATGCTTGGCACAGCAGTGAATTCTCTAACACCCTTATAATTGGGCAAAGCATCAGGAGGAGACAAGAAGTGAGACAGAGGACATATACTTTGTTTGGTGGGGAGAGCATGGCATCAGGCTGATGAGGGGGAGCTAACTGCAGGGCATAGGGTTGAGAAGCATTGGGGATGAACAGAACAAGTAACTCTCTGATAGTGTTTGAAGGGTTATATAAGAAGCATGGAACCCAGCTGTTCTCTACTTTATGAAGGCCAGACAAGAAGGAACGGACTGAACTTGAAGTAAGAATTGACAAAGGAGGTTCTTAAGTACTGGAAACACTCATGAAAGGAGGTTCTGTACTTGTCCCTTCACACACACATACACGCTCAGCTGTTAATCTCGGTTGACAGAGACCAGGCTGCAAGACCTTTTGAGGCCCTTCACAGTTTTATAGAAATTTGAAAACTAACTGAATTGGATTATGTGATTCCGTGAACAAAAAATTCTGGTAAACTATTCTGCCTTTCCAAACCCAAGGTCTTAAAGTCCTTTCAAAACAGTCAGGATATGTATGGTATCACTGGAAAGAGTCTTCAGAAGTCTGTCACTTTCCTCTATTGTGAGCCAAATAGAGCGTTTACAGTCACTGTGCAGACATCTGGTCATTTGCAATTAGGAGCAGCCATTCACTGATCATTCTTTTATTCATTTTTCTTTTAAAACATATTTTTTGAATGGCCATTTAGCTGAGAGAATCTAACTCCAGTAAAAAAGTGAATAACTAAAGATTGTTAATTCCTTGCAATTACGTATACACGTATATTATATAAATTAAGATTATTTTCCTCATTTGTACATGTCTAAGCTCTCTGTCTCAGTTAATGTAGATAAGCCTGGAAAGAAATAGATGAGCATTTAGGATTATATTATATAGAGAGTTTTGCATTTTAATTTGTTAACATAATTTTTAATGCATTGTCTATTTTACCAAACTAAAACATTGAAAACAAGATTTTTTACTTGGTGGATACTAATTAGTGCTTTTCTCCATGTTAGAGATTAAGTTGCTTTCATTTTTTTCACTGTAATGAACAGTCATTAGAATAGAAACTTGGAGGGAGAGTTGCTAAACCAAAGGGTAAGAACATTTTTAATGCTCTTAATGCTGCCAGATGCTATCCAGAAATTCCATCAACAGCGCCTGGGAGTGTCTTTTTCATCGCACCTTTACTAGTATTAACTGTTGACAGCACTCAAGGTTTGGAATAACATTAAATACTTTCTGATTTGAACAGGATTGATGAAATGATTAAGATGTAGACATGTTATCATAGGCATATGGGACTACCTCCCAAGTTTTACAGTGAAATACATCCTTCCAAAATGTTTTTGATTTCATTCACTCACATTCATTCACTAATTTGACAAATATTAAATACATATTCAATAAGCTGCTACTATGTGCCAGGCTAGGACCTTTACTAAAAAAAAAAAAAAAAAAAAAAAAGGGTGGTGAAATTTCCACGTTGTTCAGCTCATGATAATGTCTTGCCTTGTTTACTATGCCAACTTTTCTTGTGTACTCCTCGGATTCATTCTTTTGTTTTTAACATTTGAGACTGTAAACGTTAATTTTGTGTGGCAACTTGAGTTGGCTGTAGGGTGCCCAGATATTTGGTCAAACGTTATTCTGGTGTTTCTGTGGGTGTGTTTTTGGAAGAGATTGAATCGGTTGAGTTATGAGATTGCTCTTCCTGTATGGGTCGGCCTCGTCCAATCAGTTGAAGTTACAGACTGGCTCATCAGCCGTCACCACCTCTGAATAAGAGAGACTTTCTCCCACTTAACTGCCTTTGGCTTGGAGATGCACCATTGGGTCTCCTGGTTTTCAGGCCTTTGGGATTGGATTAGAACTACATCACTGGATGTCCTGGGTCTTTGGCTTCCAGCAAATGGGTTGTGAGACTTCTCAGCTTTCATAATCTCATAAGCCAATCCCTTATATTAAATCTGCCCCTCTGTCTGTCTGTCCCTCTCTATATAAATACACAAACAGATCTCTCCTATCGGTTCTGTTTCCCTGCAAGAATGCTGACTGATACAACTACTATATCCTGAGTGATCTCTCAGCAAAAACCTAATAACTCTGCTTTCCCCTTTGAAATTATTCAGTGAGATCCCTTTGCCTTGCAAGGAACCTCAAACTTTTTGATATGGTTTCCTTCATGATTTAGCCCCTGCTGTCCTCTCCAGCCTCACTTCTTTACAAATTTCCCTGTTGTTATTATAATATTTATATTCCTGCAACCATTCCATGCTTTTGACCACTTTGGGCACCCTGTCATGCCATTTCAACTTCTTAGTCATGTTCTCAGTGCTTTTCTATGCCTCATTTCTGTTCTTTCTTTAGGTAATAGCTTAGACAGAACGTTCTCTAGGAATTTCTTTCAGTCTCTTAAATCCAGTGAAAGAGCTCCAGCTACTTTCCCCATGATAGCACATACTATCTATAACATACATATAGTTGTACTATATATAGCACAACTGTATACTATAGTTGCCCATTTTCTTACCTGATACTGCCATTGGCCTTGAGAGTCCATGAAGGCAGAAATGCTTTTGTCACTTTTACTCTGGAACCCAGCTTCTGACACAGTGTCTGACGTAGTCTGGGCTCTTAATAGACACTTATGAGTGGGGGCATTTAATGAGATTTTAGGTTTTCTTTATTCGTTATATGACATTAAGTTTGCAAATCAATTGCTTTTTACTTGGTGAGGCTGGTGACTTATTTCATAGATATGAGTCATGCCATTGACATTGCTCACAATTTTAGACAAATATACCTGAAGAAGATTAGCCTCCTGTCTGGTGGGTGGATTGTTTAGGTACAGTATCTGGTACATTCTGCTTTACCTGTGATTCCTTTTCTGTAACTATGTTCTTTATCAGTGATTGTAAATTGGGGACAATTTTATCTCCCAGGGGACATTTGGCAATATCTGGTCATGATATTTTGATGGTCATGGCTTGAGCTTGGAAGTGGAGGTGCTGCTTGACTCTAGTAGGTAGAGGTCAGGGACGCTGCTCAACATTCAACATCACACAGTGTAACCCCCACAACAAAGACTCATTAGACCCAAAATGTTTATGAGGCCAAGGTTGAGAAACTCTAGTATATGAATCCAGAGAAAGTTTATGAAGAGCAAGCTGTCCCATGTGATGGTCAGGTGGTAGTTGCTTAATATGTGTGGTTTTTCCTGGTTGCTCCATCGTATTTGACCATCAGAGGAAAAATAAAGGAAGGGGGCCAGGCAGCCAAATGATACACTGTATTACTGCATGGGAGCTGTTTTGGTGCTGTATTTTAACTCATTAACATTTAAAAATTGTTATGCAGCAGAAAAATAATTATGTCCTTTTAACTGTTGAAACAGAATCCATTTTTCCAAGCATACTTTTTTTTAAGGGCATATTGCTAAAACACCAACTGTTTTACAAGCACAGTAATCACATTGCTGTTGAGTATATTGTGTTTTGTTAGGACACACTTTATAGTGTGGAAAATGCATTTTAAAGTAATTCTTCTGGGCACAGTTATGGAAAAGAACAAAGGTGTGCTTTATTTTTGTATGTGAACAGTTAGCTGCATAGTGACCCCCTCTGGCAAATGAAATGTGCAATGGTTTCTCCAGGTGGTTTCTGGAAAGTTCAATATCTGAGACTTTGACCTTCACTTGAAGGAATGAGGAAGCTAAAGAAAGAAAGTGGAAAATAGAGAAAATTTAAGGGGCTCTGAATTCTTCCATCCCTTTCAAGAGAATAAAGTATCCTGTCCATGATCAGTAGTTCTGTTGTGGCCCTCCACTTTCCACTTCCATCACCTATGAATGCACTGGTTCTTGGCCTGGTTCCATGGACCTACATATCCACATGTGGAATTTCAGGGGGTTTCGGAATCCCTAGAAATGTATACAAGATTGGTGTGTATGTAAATTTAGGAATTTTTCTGAAGAGAGGTGCTCACAGCGTTATTAGAATTGCAAAAAGGTTGTGACTTGAAAAAGTTTGAGACAGCTCTTTGGGAAGTGCATATACCCTACTGTAAATGGAATTTCTGTATTTGCGTGGCTTTAGGAGAAGATGTGGGATATTCAAAATGGAGCTGCTTAATCACTAATGAGGTCTTATAGCTACTCCCCAGTTTGTAGAGCTGGTGTGGGATGCCTGGGCATAAGATTTGCTCTGTCCTTCTTATTCTATTACTACACAAATGGGCCCGGAAGGTCATACTCCCTACACTGATAGATGATGTCCACATTTCTACTTCTCTGGTTTGCCAAAGATGAGTCATAACCCACCCAACCCTGCTTTCATCTGGTTTTTCATCTTTGAAAATAACCTCACCTAAATTAACACATAGCTTTCTTATATTGATGTAATATAATTAAGGATTAAATATAAGGAAAATTCAATAAATAAATTTTATTAAAACAAAACTAATAATAAAAAAAGAGCAGCACAGCTTCATGTATTTTTCCCACACAAGGGAATTCTGGTCCACTCTTGATGACATCGGTAGCCTTGGGCTCATTTTTATGTTCCTTAAAGGGTTAAAGCTGGTCTCCTTTAGGCTTTGCATGGTCAGGTGCCCTGCCATATCTGTGCATTATCAGCCTGTAATCGGGACACAGGGGAGAGGGCAACATTGGCTCCTGTCGTTTACTTTGGAAACATGCAAATTGCTTTTTCTCTTATGAAATAATTACACAATAACCAGGTATATATTAATCCCCAGTTTCCCTTTCTTTAGAAGTTGCTGGTGTGTCTGACTTGAATTCTTGGGCAGCTTGAACAGTCACGTTTTCTAGACTGCTTGCACTGGGGGTGGGGCAAGGCAGAAGGGACCGCTGGGTTATTAATATAGTATTTTCCTACCCTCGACATTTCTGTGTTCTTGAGAGAGGATTATGTGATTTAAGTTTGTATAGTCACAATTCAGTGAGAGCTCCTAGACTCATAAACAGGTAAACTCTGGTCATCAGAATAATGAAAGGTGGCAAACATTTTAAAACACACTGATATGGAAAGGCCCTAAAAAATTATATTTTAAAATGGACGCATTCTATAATGAACAATATTCATTGTAGGTAGGAAGTACTTATTTCATGCTAAACTCAGATTTTTTTTGTCTTCACGTTATTTTCTGCTTGTAAATCAGGAATTTACAATGTTTGGTCTATGCAGAAATTTAAAAAATATAAATGTTAAATGCTGATGCTCATACGGCATTATATTTCCTCAATATGTTATTAAGGAAGTTTTTTCTCAGGATATTGGAAGGTCAAGTGCCAGGTATTCAATGGTCTAAAATGAAATTGAGAGTTAAATGTGGGCATCAGCATGAGAATTTAGATGCCATCTTTCTTTTAACTTAAACATCCTTAAGAAAAAAAAAAATAAAACCCTTAAAACAGCTTTGAGTCATAAGGGCCATGATTCAGAATATTTTATGGGTCCTGTAAAGTTTGAGGAGACTTTTGTGTTCAAAAGTGACTTTGGCTTTGTTAACTGTTTCCTTTGCTGTGCAAAAGCTTTTGATCTTGATAAAATCCCAATAGTTCATTTTTGCCCTTGCTTCCCTTGCCTTTGGCGATGTTCCTAGGAAGATGTTGCTGCGGCTGACGTCGAAGAGGTTGCTGCCTGTGTTCTCCTCAAGGATTTTGATGGATTCCTTTCTCACATTGAGGTCCTTCATCCATTTTGAGTCTATTTTCTTGTGTGGTATAAGGAAATGGCCCAATTTCATTTTTCTGCATGTGGCTATCCAATTTTCCCAACACAATTTATTGAAGAGGCTGTCTTTTTCCCATTGGACATTCTTTCCTGCTTTGTCAAAGATTAGTTGACCATAGAGTTGAGGGTCTATTTCTGGGCTCTCTATT
Organism: Lutra lutra; assembly: GCF_902655055.1. NCBI lineage: Eukaryota > Metazoa > Chordata > Mammalia > Carnivora > Mustelidae > Lutra > Lutra lutra. Next base: position 54,494,090 of record NC_062280.1, on the reverse strand, counting down.
CTGTTCCATTGATCTATGTGTCTGTTTTTGTGCCAGTACCATGCTGTCTTGATGATGACAGCTTTGTAATAGAGCTTGAAGTCCGGGATTATGTCAGTTGGAGAAAGACAACTATCATATGATCTCCCTGATATGAGGAAGTGGAGATGCAACATGGGGGGTTAAGGGGGTAGGAGAAGAATAAATGAAACAAGATGGGATTGGGAGGGAGACAAACCATAAGTGACTCTTAATCTCACAAAACAAACTGAGGGTTGTTGGCGGGAGGAGGGTTGGGAGGAAGGGGGTGGGGTTATGGACATTGGGGAGGGTATGTGCTATGGTGAGTGCTGTGAAGTGTGTAAACCTGGCGATTCACAGACCTGTACCCCTGGGGATAAAAATATATTATATGTTTATAAAAAATAAAAAAATAAAAAAAAATTTAAAAAAAAGTAACAAAAAAGTGACTTTGGCTTAGGACAACATTGGAGCTCTGGAGAGAACTTGATTCACCTTTGGTAGGTGGGGAAGCACTTTGGAGCAAAGGTTAGTTCAGGTTATAGCGTCAGCATCAAGTAGCAGGTAAAATGTTCTACATTGTCCTGGTTGTTCTACTGGGCATTGCACCAAGTTGGTTAAACAAACGCAAATGGAGCCACACCAAATTATCTACTGAAGGTCAGAACATGCCCTTTTGATGTATAATTTATATCAATGAAAGTAGTATACAAGAACATACTAGTCGTAGCAATAAAAATAGTACTCATAGTCCTTAGTTGGGGTTCATATTGCTTTAAGAACACATTCTTTCAGATCGCATTATTCTTAAACGACACCGACCTAAGGAAAACTTTTTTGAAATCTCTTCTTTAATGTATAATTCAGGAAATTCTTTAAGTATTTATTGAATGCTCCTGATATGTATATGTTACACACACCATGGCGACCCATGGAACCTGCTGTCTGACAACTTCCCAAGTCACTCGAATTACCCCACAAGAAACTCAATAAAGCAGGGCTTGAATGTACTATTTAAGGTAACAGTCTTTATGATGACAGTGCAAGAAACCTGACAGAGTAAGACATGCTTAGGAACCATGGGATTTCATGGGATGCAGAAGGAGAGAGCTTCAGGCTATGATAAAGAAGATTTTTTTTGGTGTTGAAGAGATAGAATTAGAATTTACTTTTGAAGAGTGTGTAGGTCAATAGGCAAAGTATTGTTTTTATTTTATTTTACTTTTTTTTAAAAAGTAGGGTCCATACCCAACATGGGGGTCGAATTCCTGACCCCAAGATCAAAAGGTGGATGCTGCTTGAATGGAGCCAGCCAGACAGCCCTGTGACCTTTCTGTTTTAGAACAGTTTGTGAAAATGACATTGAGCCATGTGGTTGGGAGACAGTGACGGGAGGAGTTCCGTTGCGGTGAATAATTTGTGACGTTCATTCAGCCAAGGTAGACTGGATTCTGGCTATAGAAGACCTTGAATGACCAGGTAGGTTGTGTGCAGTTTAGCTTCCATTCAATTCTGAGCCACTGAAGATTATCCAAATTTCTTAAGCCTGCTGGTGTCATTCTCTTGGCAACCTTATGCATTTCAATGTCTCTTCTTGATACTGGAATATAGACCCAGAGAAAGTACAAAAATTGCTTAATTAAATGAAGTTAGGATTCCATGTCAGCAAGAAATAACAACAAAATCACTTTTTCCTAATCTAAAACACTTATAGCATATCCTTCCCAGGAATGAGCTAACTATGGGCACACTGTTCTCTAGCAATCACTGTCTAAACACACCACTCCATTCACCGAAGTCTCTTGTGTACACAGTGCTGGTTGAGGTGTTTGTTTTATCCCACAGTTAACTGCACATTGCACCTGCCGTCAATCACCAGTCATAGGTGTGTCTCTCAATTGCCATTTAAAGGTCTTCTGAATGTGACTTATATATATTATTTTCCTCCTTTTTCCACAGGTGAAAATCCTTGTTTAGAGTCAGAAAAGGATGTTGAACATGGACTATTACATTCTTTTTAGAGTTGCCTCCTAATTTGAAAGAATCAAGAATTGTTGGTACTATTCTGGATTACAATTCCATTTGTGAGGGCTTGTGATTTATCTCCTTAAAATAGGATGATCAGTGTTTTTCCGATGGTAGAGACCTGGTGATCTCATTTATGATTTAGTGTCTGGTTTTTTTTTTTTTTTTTTTTTTTTTTTTCAAAAAACAAGGCGATGGATCCCATAGATTTTAATCTGGTGACTATAAGTTTATTCCTAAGCAAAATTTTAGAATGACTCATTCGAACATAGTTTTGTGAGTGTTTAGAAGATGAGTCCTTGCACACCTTCATCTGATTTACTAGAAACAGCTTATCACAGACTGATTTTACAGACTGTCTTTCTTTATTGAAATCTTTTCTGAAATCCATTTACTTACTTAGCAATATTTGTAAGTCCAACTCCATAATGGGCTCAATACTATGACCCTTCTTGCTATATATCTTGCTGCACGAAAAAGGTATGGACCTGCCCCCATGGAGCTTATGTTTCACTAGGAACAATGAACTCAAACAAACCTGAAAACAAACAAGAAGAGCTCCCTGTAGAAGAAAACGTGTGAAGACATAAAACAATTTTAAAATACTGGGGAGCCTGGGAGGCTCAGTCATTGGGCATCTGCCTTCGGCTCAGGTCGTGATCCCTGGATCCTGGGATTTGGGCCCCGTCTTGGGCTCCTTGCTCAGCGGGAAGCCTGCTTCTCCCTCTCTTACTCCCTTGCTTGTGTTCCCTCTCTCACTGTGTCTCTCTCTGTCAAATAAATAAATAAAAATCTTTAAAATGCCAATATGTCTATGAAGGAACCAAAAAAAGATCAGGAGAAGGTTAATGGAGACCTATACGTGTAGGTGCTCAAGATCATTGGTATTTTGAAAATTACATGTTATTTAGCATCCTTCTTAGGGTAAGCTGATTTGTGGTAATAAATGGACTAAAAGGTCTTAGGTCGTATGTCTAGCTCTGGTAACACAGCAGGAATTTATGTCCAGCTCTGGTAATAGTACTGGAGAGTGTTTAGGCAGGCAGGGTAGCTCTGTTCTGTGCAGTCACCCAAAGGACCCAGGTTCATCCAATATTAAAGCTCTGTAATCCCCTACAGTAGGGTTTCTCAAACTTAGCAATATTGGCTTTGTTTTGGGGCCATTCATTGTAGGATGTTTAGGTGTATTCCTGGCCTCTAATCACTAGAAACCACTGCCCCTTCTTGACAATCAAAAATGTCTTCAGCCATTTCTAGATGTCCCCAGTGGGGCAAAGCATCCACTGCTCTAAGACCTCATTACCATTTACATTCAGCAGATGGAAGGTGAAAGAACACAGAAGAGACATAACCATTCTCTTTCAACCTCAGATCCAGAAATGGGATATATCTCTTCCTCTATATTCTTTTGGAGAGACCTAAGTCATGCAACCACCTTGAAATTGAAGGGGGGGGGCTGGGAAATATGGTCAGTCATGTGCTCACCTACAGTCTTGTTATTATGAAAGGAAAAAAAAAAACCAACAACACATTTTGGTGGCTCCTGGTGGCCTTTGCCATACATTTCAAAAAATTAAAATAGTTATCCAATAGTTTGAGAACCTATGAACTATCTATCGCTATCAGCTTGTTATGCTTGTGAAATATTTATGTTATGCTTAATGGACGAACAGCCTTGTCCTTGGATCATCTCTTGTTCCTGTTTCTTCACAGTGAATGAAATCACACGTAGACTTCAGGCTTAGCGAAAGTCACCGCAATCCCCAGGGAGCTCTCCAGAGTATGTGATGCGGCTATCTCACACTGCTTACAATTTTACTTTGGATAAGTCTGGTTTTAACTATTGCATTTTAGAGATATGTAGAAAAAAATAGTAGCCTAGAGGAAAACAACTAAAAAGCATTACAGGTAAAGGAAATAGGTTCACCAAAGGAGATTAAAAAATCTTTGGATAGTTAGCTGGTAGATATCTTTTGTCTTATAAAGGAGTTATATTTTTTAAAGGTGAAGATTTAAAAGTATTCCTCATGGAAAACTGAAGTATAATACTTACACGAATATTGGAGTAAGTAAAAATTTTTTGTTGGGTTTGAATGAAGAATTTGAACATTATGACAATAGAGTACTAGAGTGGGTTGTATCTGAGAACAGAGAGAAAGCAAAAGAAGCCTAAGAAGGAAGAGTGGGAGGAGGAGGAGGAAGGAAAGGAGAGGAGAGAGTGTCTCCTTTGATGGTATGTTTGGCTATTCATCAAGGTGGGACTGAGATCATTCTTCAGTATTCCTTTCCACCTTCCTAATATAAATATGGCACACATACAGTGACTTGAAACGGAGTTAAACTGTTATATCCATGCTGGTCTTGTAATCAAGCCAGAAAGTTGGTTCCTTTGAGAAAAAATAGACTGTCCTGAGGGATTTGGTTCCCAATCAGATTTTTTGGAGTTAGACTTTTCCTTCAAGAAATTCCTCCCCGTGTGTGTGTGTGTGTGTGTGTGTGTGTGTGTGTATTATATATAATATATAATATGATAATATAAATATGTATATGTTTTAAAATTAATGGCATTTTATCATGTTTTTATCAGGTAGGTTAGAGGACACACTCTTAACTAAACATCTGGTGTCTTTTTAAGAATAAAAATGTAAATGCTAGCTAAAGTGGCTTCATTGTACATTTCCAAAGAAAGATTTGCCATCACGCATGTTCCTGCACTCATGCACCAGGACTTCAAAATGAACCTCTATTCCACTTTTGATTTATTATATTCTCTTTGGCAATTTGCTTGCTCTAGAAGCCTGCTTCCCAGATCTGCTCTTTCACCTGGAACTAAGGTTCTTATTATGAAGCTGTGCTACAGACCCACCATTGGAAAACATCCCTCTTTAGGGTGTAACTTGGCACCTGCAGACTCTTGTAGAGCAACAGGATGTGACAATTTAGGACGAGAAAACAATGGTATATATTGTCCTGCAATAGAGTCTGACATGACAGAAACAATTTGAAGGGACCAGATGTAGCTTGCCAAGACTCTTGTTCTCTAAGGATTCATCATTGACTTTCCTGAGACACTGGTAATGTATTTAATTAAACAAGAAATAAACACTTGAGTTTTTTCTTTAAAATGTCGTCACTGGTTACCGTTTTAAACTTCTCAATTTGTAAATGAAGAATGGATACAAGTTAGTTGCAGAATATAAACTTCAGTGGGTTAGCTTGTTATCCAGGATATTGCTTATCTAATGACTTTGAAAGCAAATTGGATCTTAAATGAAGGCAGGAAACATGTGGGGAAAATTGCCTCCACACTAGTAGGAATACACAGTGATAGAAAAGTGCCCAGTTAAAGTGGTTGTAGTACTCTAGGCTCCCTTAGGGCATGTTCTACATTTCCTCACTTACTTCAAGACCCCAGCTTATATTCAGTGCCTTCCCCAACTCAATGTTCTCCCATTCCAACTCAACCCCCTACTCTTTCCTCCTCTTTTCTTGGTCCTGAGCATCACGTGTTTCCTCTTTCTTCCTTTTATTTATGTCTTTAATGTTATAGGGAGTGCATCTGCCAGGACAGGAGAGATGTTCATGTCTCTTTTCAATGGTCTTCCCCCATCCTACAAGATGGAATGTGGAAGATTACCCAAGTCCTTCAGGCAAACTTTTCAAGCTACTTTGCCTTCTCTCTCACTCTGTTCTTGAAGTTTGCAGCCCCCAGTACCTCATCACTCCATCATTCCTTAGTTTTGCAAATGAACTTCTAAATGGTACCTTCATAGGTTTTTCACACACCTGTTAACCATTGTTTCACTCCTTTTCATTTTCTAAATTCCCCAAAGTAGGTGTTTTCCAAGGTGTAGGTCTTCATCATCAGTCTCCTTACTTCTCTTCCATGTCGACAGTATCAGGCACTCACACCTCTTAGCTTGAAGTGGATAATTAGTGATATTATTGCCATGCCTCTAGCTCAATGGAGATTCGGCTCTACATTGTCATGTTCCAAAATAATGAAAATGAAGCTTCCTCTCCATCTCCCCAAACTGCCTCATATATCCAACTCTCCCAGTTCTTACATGTAATCAGTTGCTAAGTCCTTGAAAGTTTACTTCCACTACCTTTCCTGTCATCCTCTTCCTTTCTCTTGGCACTTTCTTAATTAAAATCAGTACTATTGCACTAATTTTCTAAATAATCTTTATGCCTCTATATTCTTTTTCTCTTAATTTATTTTTTTATTATCATCGAATTAGATTCCAAGTTGCTGTTACACACCAAAACTTTCAATGGGCCTTTCGTACATACTGAGTGTAATTCAAAACCTCTTTGTTTGGCATCAAACTTGTCCTTTCGTGCTACAGTGGGAAAGAATAATACTCCTTAACTGTCTTTAGGAGATTAACTGATCCTCCTTGAAATCAGGGAAAACAACATTTGAGTTGACTAAGACTATTTGCTCTCTTGCTCATGTGGAGTGTTTGTTATAATTTGGCTCTGAAATACGTTATAAAACCATTGGTTCTAGAATTTCACTTGAAATCGATGTCTGTTTGGTACAGATCTTCAGTGCTCATCAGTTTAGGTTGACCAGTTTTCTTACTATTTGTCCTCAACTATAATTGCATTTTATTGTGACAGTAACTCTTTAAATTTCTTTTAAAATATAAAAATAAAACATTATCTGCTCTCATTAGGATGGCTGTCTTCATTTGAAATGAAAATTGCAGCTGAGATGATCATTGTCTTTCCAGGAGAATTAACAATGATGAAGTAATAAATGATGCTCAGATTATGATCAGATGATTTTTCTACTAGTTCGAATGAATTATAGTTTTGGTAACTGCCATATTGGCATTTAGAAATCCACTAATCCGAAAGCTAAAAAATGTTTATGGACACTTACAATCTTCATTGCCTGTTTATTTTGAAAGCAAAAGCTAATGGAGGTCAATTAGAAAAAACAACAATCTCTATCACTTCGACATCTTTCGCATCCTCTTACCCACCAAATATCCTAAACAGACAAAACTAAAAATATAACCTGGAAAGGAAGCCCTTTCTAAATCAAATTACATGAAGTATCTAATTTCCTATGTTTTTTGGTAACTGGGTCATAACTTGTGCCTCAAGCTGTCACACCTTGAAAATGTACTTGTGCTAGACAAGGTTGCTGATGTCACACTTAGGAGTTCACATCCTGGGAGAGGTTTGCCATTGAAGCTGAAGTGTATCTGATTCAGCCCTGAGGCCACAAAACTGGATGAAGCAGTTTTCTTCCCCTTCCCCTTTACAGTGTGTGATTTGTGCAACAGCTTTGGCTTAGCAAATAGGGAAGTATCACCGCTAAATCGGCTTTATTCTAAGGGCACAGTGTGCCTGTTTCTCAACTCAGGGATATCCAAATCCAGGACCATTTTACTTCAAGTGGAATCGCACACAGAGCAAACATTCTCAAGGTCAGGTGTGTGTTTCCTTATTTTCCATGGCAAGAACCATTTCCCTTGTTCGGAACGAGGCATAGAACTCATTCATGCTATGGAACAGTAAATTATATGGGGGGGGTGTATTTCGAAGGATCACTCTTTTTTAAAGAGAAGATGTTAGGCAATCCGTATTTAAGGGATAATCAAATTTGGAAGGGGGATGTGGCAGCCCAGGTTTACCTTCCTGAGTACATGGTTGACAGTCTATTTGTGGGATGGCCAGATGTCTACAGCATAAGGAAGTGGACAATTGAAGCAAGTAACTATGTAATTCCAGCAATATTCCATGACTTTTCATTTTCACTAGTTCAAACAGTGGTAGGGTTGGGGACAAAGTCGTTTGTGTTATTCCTTCCTTTCCCATGTTCTTTTGATGGCACAAAGAGCAGTACAATGATGTGCATTTTGTGTGTGCATATAGTCGCTGTCATTATTTATTTTGCAGTTTAACACAGCTTATTTTTGTGTAAGCAAGATCCAGCCACTTGCTAAGGAGGATACTAATTGCCTGGATGCCTGTTTGGGAACAGAGAAATGTGGATTTTTCTTTTCCTTCAATCTCCTGCTGTAGGAGACAACGTCACAATTACAGGTAGACGGCTCGGCAAACACCTCTGGGCTCCCCTCCCCTGCTCAGCAATGAATGCTGAACTATTGTTTCCTTTCAGGTTGTGCCACTTCATATCTCTTACCTTTTTCCCCTCAGTTTTATGTAAATTGTGTGTGGATAATGGAATGAAATGGTTTCCATGGAGCTGAACAAATATAGGTCATAGTGTAAGGAACTCTTCCTCTCTTGAAGTACACAGGTGAATTTGCATATAATTTTAATTATTCAGTTTTATAAGTAGGACTGAAACTGTGAACAAAGTTGAGCTTCTTGTGGGGTAGATCTTCATTTTCCCTCATAAAATATGTATGTATAGATACAATAAAAACTCCCACTACACAAAAATGCTAGAAGTTAGTAGAGAAAAATCAGTTGGGAAATCTGTATTTTCAAATATATTTTTATGACCTATTAGCTGAGTGACTTTATGGTGTACTTCTCAGTGCATCAGCATTAAACCTCCAAATGCACTTGTCTTTTTACGCCTTTCAAAAATCTAGGCTACTCCCCTTCGTTTATTAAATCGTTAATTAACTCATTCAATAAATGTGTAAGTTTTGGAATCAGACAGGCCTGCAATTTAATCCTGGCTACACTTCATACTGGCTTTCATTTGGGAAAGTTAGTGAGTCTCACTGACTATGAATTTTCTTGTGGGTGAACCTGAGATGATCATTTACTACCTTATAAGGCTGTTGTGGTGTAGAAGGACATGTGTGAATACACTACCTGATCCATGGTCTACCACATGACAGGTGCTAGAGCAGCCATGAGAAAGCAACCTGCAGAGCTCCAGCTGCAGGAAACATTTCTGATCAAGAACATCAGCTTCTGTGATCTGAAATTCACTAGCATATTGACAAGGAAGCCATGTGTAGGCTGCTCCCAGCCAATGCCTTGGTGTATCAGGGATAGTAAGGCAGGTTTATTCCTGGAAGACAGGTGCCTCCTTAGCATGGGTTGCTTTGGCTCAAGGACACCTTGATTTTGATCTTGTTGAATCTTTCTCACACTGCAAGGCAGCTTTGGACACTTCCATCTAACCTTCCTTCTCTTTTACTTGCATTGAGGTCTGAAGGCTCTCCCAGCCTTTCTCAGCTCCTTCCTCATGTTTTCTCACAGATGTTTCTCCTAATAAAACCCTTGCATCTTGGTGTCTGTTCCTTGGAGACTCACACTAATACAGGTGCTCATTAATAATAGTTGTTTTAAAGATTATATTTATTACCTGTTATGTGCAAAACTTTCTTGGGCTCAGTGTAGGACACAAAGCTGAATTTAACACATGTCACTTCAAAGAAGTGGGATCATGATACTGATGAGTTGTGTAAGAAGGCTAAAAGATATAATATTGAAAACTTTTACCCCTTGGATGAGAAGTACCATAAAAATTAATGATGGACAAAATAAAATTAAAGGGCACCTTTTAAAATAGTCATTTAGAAATGTGACACTGGTGAATTTCTAGTCTCCTAATATCACTTTGCTCTAGCATAATCCCTCAGGCTAATGTTTGAGATGGAAATACGCAATAAAAGATTTACAATATGAGCTTAATTTACCCTAAGATGGGATAGGTATTTTGGTAATCATAGCTCCATCAGAACTATGAACAGGTTGGTAGTGGAGGAAGAAAAAGGCTTCGATTAAACAGACTTCTTCCATTATTGTCCTCTTGGGTCCTTTGTAAGATCCTTATACTTCTTGTTTGTCAAAGTGAGTTTGAACCAGAGGAGCAAAAGGTCCAACAGTCTCTGAACTTCTAAGTTCAGTAGATCCACACCCCTTCAGACAGATTGATAAGGTGACAATTGAAGATTGAGATGCATCTTTTTATGAAGGTTTCCATAACTGAACCAACTACCTCCACAGAAGACTTTCTGGGAGGAAAATTGGCTTTCTTCTTCCTTTCTTTACTGTCTCTCGACAAGTAAAGATATATGTCTATATGTATGTGTATATATTGGTATGGATGTGTGTGTGTGTGTGTGTGTCTGCTTTGGAAATAGAAGAGAATTTTGTTTTTAGTTAGAAAAGAATTATTGAATACTGCTCTTAAACTTTCTTTATGTTTTACTTTTTAATAATTATTTTAAAAAATCTTATAGAGCATTGTAGACATAACTCATTAATTTTCACTCTCCCAGGCAATGGAAGAGGGAGGCATATGTTATTGTTACAGTTTTACAGATTAAGATCTCAAGAAACTGAAATTTGAGTGGCTTTTTCAGCTCAGGAATAGATCTGACACATGCTGATTTCCAGTTTCCATTTGACTCTACAGATATTTCCTGTAATTGAGGAAAATTGTATTAACAAATCCAAATATCTTGAATTTTTGCCTTTCATCACAATTCCCCTGGATACCAGAAAAAGGCATTAATAGCTTGATTGTGTAATACACATACCAAAGGGTGGGTTAATGAGAATTATCATCCATGAAACAAAATAATTCAGTTATTTCAATCAGAGCAACGATTCTTTCTTCATTTTAACACCAAAGTTTATAAATAAGCTGTTCAGTAAATTCATGTTGGAGGCAGGAAGTTTTCAATTTGTATAACTTTCCTATCTTTCTCTACAACTCCAAGTAATATTTTGCATAAAATCTGAGATTGCTCTTGCTGCTTTGGTCACTGATGACAGTTCTTGGGACGCCTGAGTCTGGACTTGAGTGCATTTCAGACTTACCTTCCCTAGTGCATCCTTCCCAACCAGAGTTCACCAGACCCATGGGACCTAGACTGACTACCGCTTCTGTCTACTTCATCATCCTTGTAGACTCTGTTTGGGTTTTTTCACAATATGTACTTTTTTTTTTTCATATGAATATTATAGTTTTGCACCTCCCATGTCCTCCTCTTACTTTGCTAGCCATGCTGATATATAAAGTATCTACAGATTGAAGATATTCCCACAGCACTAATATTTAGTTCCTGAGGGCTCTCTCAATAAACCATTTGTGTAAACCTAAGTAGTTCTTAAATAGGCCAATGACTTTTTTTTTTTCAGTGAATGTGTAAACCAGAAATACACCTGACGTGCTATTGGCTTAATTTTAACATGGAATTATGTCCCTTATTCCTTAAGCCTGTGTTCATTCCAGAACTTTTGTATATTCTTTTCCTAAAGTTCTTATATCCACCTAAAAATTTCCAGCATCCCTCTGTTCTTATGCTCAATAAACCTCCAGACTTTTCTTCCCTCAATATGTACACAGAAAAGTGATAAATATAGCCTTTTTCAATTTTAAGTTCTTTTTTCTATAAATATTCCTTAAACTTCTATCAGCTGCTCTTGCTTGAATCTGTGTGAGACAAGGTCTGATTTTGCACAAAACTACCCTAGTCATTTGAAGTTTAGCATCTCAACATTTTCTGGTGTTACATGTGTAGAACAATAACTCTGAGGCATCTGTTATCTGAAGGGTAAGGACCTCTTATTTGGACAAGTGTGCCTCCCAATTTATCCACAGTCTCTGAATATCTATATCTGATATAGACTCTGATATATAGAATATAATAGAAATAGATATATTTAGAGTCTGATTTGGACTCTAAATATCTATAGGTCAGCTCTTGGGATATTTCAGGAGGGAAAACCTTCCATGGCCAAATTGTTGTCAGAATTATTGCATATTTGAATTCTTTAGGCTCCTGTTTTTTAGATGGGCTTGCCCTCAAATTTTGATTAGAAAAAAAAGAAAATGTCCACAGCCTATTTTCTACCATTTGTGGGGAGAAGTTTCTATGGGCTCTTTTTGTAATACAGTCCAACATCTTAGAAAATTCACTGACCAGAAATTCTAATATATACTCCAAGAAGCTCCAGTTTTGCACCTATTGTTGACTACAATTTGTCACTGATTAAAAGTTGTTATTTAGAGTGTCAGTTTCTTAAGGGAAGAAGGAATATTTTTACGTGACTGTGTGAAATGTTGACATACGTTAAATATGTGAGTAAAATTAGTGCTTCTGTCAAATACATTTGTGTGAACGAAATGCAAAGGAGAATACTCCCTACATAATGGGGAAGGCCATCATCTCCTTCTAAAGATCTTATGACTTAACACAAGAATTCTTTTTTTTAATTTTTTTAAAGATTTTATTTATTATTTTGAGAGAGAGCGAGTGATTGGGGGAAGGATAGGGAGAGAGAGAATCTAAAGCAGACTTCACAATGAGTGCAGAGCCTGATGCAGGGCTTATCTTAAAACCATGAGATCAGGACCTGAGTGAAAATCAAGTGTCACACGCTTAACTGACTGAGCCACTCAGGCATCCTTACCATAGGAATTCTTAATCCTGGCTATATAATAGAATCACTTGGAGTGATTTTAAAAACTTGTGATACCTCATACCTGTATGGTCAACTATTGTTCAACAAAGCAGGAAAGAATAACCAATGGAAAAAAAAATAGTCTATTCAACAAATGGTGTTGGGAGAACTGGACAACGACATACAAAAGAATAAAACTGGACCACTCTCCTAACCATAAAAAAAATAAATTCAAAGTGGATGAAAGACCTAAATGTGAGACAGGAAACCATCAAAATCTTAGAGGAGAGTACAGGCAGCAACCTCTTTGACCTTCATTCACATACTTGCAAACACATCTCCAAAGGCAAGGGAAACAAAAGCAAAAATGAACTATTGGGATTTCAGCAAGATAAAAAGCTTCTGCAGAGGGAAGGAAACAATCAACAAAACTAAAAGACAACTTGTGGAATGGAAGAAGATATTTGCAAATGACATATCAGATAAAGGGTTAGTATCCAAAATCTAGAAAGAACTTATCAAACTCAGCACCCCAAAACCAACAATATTTATAGCAGCACTTTCAACAGTAGCCAAATTATGGAAAGAGCCCAGATGTCCACTGACTGATGAATGGATAAAGAAGCAATGGTACACACACACACACACACACACACACACACACAGGAATATTACTCAGCCTTAAGAAAGAATGAAATCTTGCCATTTGCAATGACATGGATGGAACTAGAGTGTCTTATGCTAAGTGAAATAAGTCTGTCAGAAAAAGACAAATACTACATGATTTCACTCATATGTAGAATTTAAGAAACAAAACAGATGAACATAGGGGAAATGAAAGAAAAATAAGATAAAAACAGAGAGGGAAACACACCAGAAGAAACTCTTCATGATATAAAACAAACTAAGGGTTGCTGGAGGGTCGTACATGGGGAGATGGTTAAATGGGTGATGGATATTAAGGAGAACATTTGTTGGGATGAGCACTGGGTGTTATGTGTAAGTTATGAATCACTAAATTCTACTCCTGAAACCAATACTACACTATATGTTAATTAACTTGAATTTAAATGAAGTCTGAGGGGAAAACTTTTTGTGGGGATTTCAATCCTGTCTAAACCCTCAGGTTCTTATCCCTTATGTCAGGGGACATCACAGTGAGAACTGAGGTTTTTGTACCCAGGCGATTTTTTCCCTTTGAATAAAATAGCATCAAAAACAAAAACAAAACACAACAACAACAAAAAAAACTTGTTATGCCCCAGTTCCATTCCAAACTAGTTAATATGATTCTTTTTTTTTTTAAAGATTTTATTTATTTATTTATTTGACAGAAATCACAAGTAGGCAGAGAGGCAGGTAGAGAGAAAGGAGGAAGCAGGCTCCCCGCTGAGCAGAGAGCCCGATGTGGGGCTCGATCCCAGGACCCTGAGATCATGACCTGAGCCGAAGGCAGCGGCTTAACCCACTGAGCCACCCAGGCGCCCCATTAGTTAATATGATTCTTTGAAGAACAGGATGATATGGCGCCCAGGTATCAACATTGAAACTCTCCAGAAATTCTAATGTACAGCCACTGGTTAGTTAGTGAGCTATTCGTTGGTGAAATATCAACTCATTTCTGATGATTTTCTGTATAAGTGAAAGTTGTTCCCAAATAGTTGGACTTTTCTGCTTAAGGATCATCTGAGGAATTGCTGTGGACTCCCAGGACTTAAATTTCACAAGGTGCACCTTAAGGTATGAGATGACCTCTGCGTGTGCTGCCAAAGAGCTGACTTGACCAGCTGGGTAAAAGCCAATCCATGGGCAAACAGAGCCTGTGATTACCCCATGGGAAATGTTCTCTGAGTTTTAGGTTCCCAGGAATAGAGAGAAACCAGTTTGGACTCCCATAAGCTTTAGTGTCTGACTAGAGTTAAGAGAAAAGAATCTATGGGTCGGCTCCCAGCTTTATTCAGATACTTGCAGACACCTCTCTCTATATCCCCAGGGTCCAGGCCACTCATTTATTTCTCAACTCCCTTTGGCAGTTAAGTCTGATCATCATTTACTGGCCAACTGAAGATACAAGTATGGTATGCCAACATCATAAAGCATTAATGACAATGTAATGTGTTCACATGCAAAAAACCAAAACCATAAAAACAACAACAACAACAAAATCCTAACCCTGTAATCCATTAACGTCTGAGCAATATACATTTGGGTGAGTAAGCAATGGATAGTTTCTGTCAGATCTCCCCCTGTGAGATCACTGCCTTTCCCCCTCCCCATGCTGTTGATTTCTTTCTCAGGTGCCTCCATCTTGGTTTTGAGCTGGTAGGGGGGCTGCCTACATTAGTTTGGTCACGGGGAGCTGTCACTGTCATTTCTCTCCCCACAAGCGCAAACACCCAGGTCACATGGTAGGGGTGGCTGAAAGGTCTGCTTAGACTTTATCTTCTCAGCCTCCACGAAGGCTGGATGGCCTGGGGGTGGCAGACCTCACAGGGCAGCCTCCTCCAGATACTTCAGTATGTTCTGCAAATACAATCACTTCCTATGTGTCCCACAACATGAAAGAGTTTGGCACGTATATGTTTTCAGGTCCAAAACTGGATGTTTTAAATTTGAGAATAGATAGATATATCTCTCTATACATCTATATCTATATGTATTAGTATATACAATTATATGTAATATAATTATATATGTATTCTCAAATATATACACACATATATAAAATAGTATATCTACTTAGTGAATTCTATTTACTAGAAAATAAAACTCTATAGTTTATTATATCACTTAAAACCTTGACATGTATTGACTATGTGTTGGGCCATAACGAGACTTAATTTCCATGAAGGAGTTTCTTTCAGACATTTCTCAGGTAATTTATCTTTTTTGAATCCTCAATCTTCAGAAAAATCAGTTGAGAATTCAGAAAAATGGGAAGAGGAATTATGATTCTCCTGTGAGAATTAAAGCTTAATAATCAAGACATTACTGGTTTGAAGGAATCCACTGATGTTAAATCAAAAGCAAGAACACAATACACTGACAAGGGAGTTGGAGTGTCAAGAAGCTGGAATGGAAGAAAGGAGGAGAGCAGTGGTCACCATCTAATCAGTCAGTCTTGCTTGGAGTTGTTGCCTGGTTCTAGGTGTGTGTTTATGGCCCTGTCTGCTGCCGACACAGCCAGTATTGTGAATAAAACAATTATTGATAAGTCCATGCACATAATATGTTTTAAATGAGTCCTGTGAATGGTCTTCCACAAGATAACAAGTTTTAGAAGAAAATAACTCTTCAAATTGGAAATTTTGACTTGTGAGACTGTGTAGTGCTATTAACCTGGCTAGGTAATGCAAATGTTTCCTTCTTTGAATACTACCCAATAATGTTCTCTGTAGTTTCCTGGAATCTGAATATTTGCTGGAGACTACAGTTCTTTGTAAGTACTTTAGCAGAAAAAATACGAGGAAAAGAACTGATTTCAGTACTCAGATAAGAAGTCAAAAACCAATCTAAAATCTAAATTAGCAAAAGCAATATCAATTCCAACAGCAAAACTAAAATCAGAGCAAGCAGACAAAATATTTTCATCATTCAAAAAGGAATCTGTTCACATGAAGTAATTTACACCCTAACACCCAGCTTGAATGTACTTTTGGATGTACTCTTAGCATTGCAAAATGAAAGAAGCTTTTCTACATCTTTAATATTTGTCATGGAACAAAGGTCAAGACTATTGGATAGGGTAATTAATGCTTTGTATGTTTAAAATTTCATTTTAAGAGTAGCATCTCTTAAATATTAAATCTTTATGGTAATGTTTTTTAGTTTTTTTAAAAGGGATTTTTATTGGTATTTTGTACTCCTGATTTCTTTTAAAGTTTTCAACTATCATATGTTTATATCAGAGAGAGATCATTTTTATGTTACTGAATTTTATAATATATATTGTTTCATAATATTAGCAAGTCATGCATTTGTTACACCATGTTTTGTTAGCAGAAAAAAAAACCTCCCAAAGTTTAATAGAAAGCCTCAGTCAGAAGAATGATTTGCTATTTATTATTTGGTCCCTCTTTTTTAACTAAAAGCACATAAAATCTTATGAAAATACATAATGCTATGATTTGGGGAATCCCAGAGAATTTTCTGTGTCCTAGTATTGAAGATTAATATCAAGAATTTATATAACTAAGATATAAATGCAATATCCTGGGGGCCAGTACCAGGGGAAGAGAAGAGAGCATGATGCCCTGGCAGAGGAAAAGTTGGAGGGTTAAGCCAAGTTCAATTACAGGGTGTCAGGACAGAAGACTCCAGGAGCAGAATGGCGTGGACACCAGAATTGGAATCCTGAAGACACATCAAAGTCAGGAAACATCAGAGGCAAATGAGGGGGCAGAAGGGGAGTTTAAAAGGAAACTAATTCCAGGGGTCAACATCTTCTGGAATCAAGATTGCTTTAAAATGGCTGAGTGTGGATCTCTGCGGTCCTTGAGGCATGAGATCTTAAAGGAACAGCCCATTGTCAAGTGCTGCCTCCCATGTGGAGTTTAAGGATTTAAAGATATGCATTTGATAAATTTACCTTCTGGTAATAAACCAGTGGGAGATGGTGATAGGAAAGAAATCTACTTCTATAATCAGAACTTTCCTCACGCTTCATGGATTCTGTAGGCATAACATCTCCCCTTTCCTAATTTCTAAGCAGAGGACTAGGGAGAGCGAGAAGATAGAGAAGAGAGGGGACAGGGCTGATGGCTGAAATCTGGGGAAGTGGAGTCATTCATGAATCTGAGGAGGAGAGAGAACTGAGGTTTTTATTCTTTTTCTCTTCTCATAGGAGAGAGAAGGGAAGTATTCTTCATCCAACTTAAGCGAGGGAACTTCAATATACTTACTCATAGAAGCTGGAGGTGCCCAAGAGAAACAAAGATCAGGATCCTGGTCCTCTTTAGACTTCTGTTAATGTGATCTCTGCGACTACTTGGGCAGGAGGAAAAGACAGAGAGAAAAGTCAGGAAGAGAGAAAAGCTGAACAGCACCGCACGGTCTGCTTCTCCGGAGCTCCTGCAGTCTATATAAAGTGGTCTGCTCCTCCAGGCTTCTGCAGACTATACAAAGTGGCCAGACCTGATGTGATTGGCTGAAGACACACCTAAGAGGACTGGACGAATGATCCTTCCCCAAGAAGCAGGGAGGTAGCCTACCCACTAGGTTGGAAGAGGTTGGTGACACAAGTGTCGGTGGAAGGAGGGATCAGCTGCACCTGTGCCCACATGGAGCACCAGCCCTCGTGCACAGGCCACTGCAAATCTTCAGGTGACCAAACCAGCAGAGTTGATTCCAACAGCACCTCTAGATTCTTTCTTCTAGTTTCTCCTAGACAATCATAGTCCAGAGGTGTTTCATCGACATTCCTGCTGTTCCAATTGTATCGATCTTTTCAAGTTCTTTAAATAGGTAGCAAAGACATTTTCACATGCCTCTGTTTGTTTCTGGACTTCTATGTATGCTCTTCCATTTGCTCAGAATACCTCCTCCTGCTCAGTGAGTTTTCAGCTCTTATTAGTTCTCTCAAAGTTTGGTTTAAATGTTGCTTCTTTAGGGAGGTCTTCCTTAAATCTCTAGTAGTTTTGTCCTCCATGAGATATGCTTCCTTACCACCCTGAAATTCCACTCTTTAACAAATATGTCAAGGATCTTGCCTGTCTTGTTCAAAACTACACTCCAAGTCCACTACTGAGCTTAGTGGTGTATGGGTAATTAATGTACATTCTTCATCTCAATAATGAAAGAAAGTAACTAGAGTCACAAGAGGAAGAATGAGAAAACAGAATTCATACTATGAATAGAAATCAGTTGTATTCTATAAACCACTTGTACTTTGGGAATGTTATAATGGCCCAATAAAAAGTCAGTTAGGTTTTGTCTCTGGCTATTTACCTGTAGGCAATCACAATTCCTATATCAGCATTACCAATACTGACTTTGATTGTTCTATCTATCTATCTATCTATCTATCACCTATCTATGTATTGGGGTGGCACAGGGCTAGGAAGGAAGTTATGATCACACCCAAGTAGGTCTTTCACAGAGATGAAATGAGCTGGGTTTACATGAGATGGGCTGAAGCATCTTAACCTTAAAGATCTTTATCTTACCTTAATCTTTATCTTAAAGATTAAGGTAAGATACATCTTTACCTTAAAGATCTCTATCTCCTTGGTCCTCACTGTGCTAGAAATCCCACAGTTCAATTAAATACTCCTTTAAAGTGAGGGTACCAGGAAGAGATGCATTGTGGGAGTGGTGGGGTTAATATGGATGATGAGGCAGGTTTCCTTTTGTCATTGTGTGCTCATGGGTCATTTCTCCTCAAGGTCTGTATCTCCTCATCTTGTCAGATAGATCTTTCCTGATGGTGAGCAAAGGGACCCTGAAGGACACTATGGAGTCCTTAGCTTCTTTTTTGGGTTCATCTCCAAGGTCCTTAGTAGCTTTGGCAACCCATGATTTCACCTAAAATGGGTCAAAAGATCGAGTTCTTTGTCATTAACAACCTTTGGGAGTGTCTGGATGGTGCAGTCAGTTAAGCATCTGACTCCTGGTTTCGGCTCCCGTTGTGATCTCAAGGTTGTGAGATCCAACCCAGCATCAGGCTCTGTGTTCAGCATGGAGTATGCTCAGGATTCTCTCTCCCTCTTCTTCTGCCCCTCCTGCTTGTAATTATTTTCTCTCTCTTTCTCTGTCTCTCTCAAAATAAATAAATAAATAAATCTTTAAAAAATCCAATCTTGGATGTCTTAATTTCTCTAATGTACAGTTTCTTCCTCTGAAAATTAAGGGTTATAATTTATGTTGTCTCAGGACTTTTCCAACCTTAACATTTAGTAAATGCTGATGACTTTTCCCAATAACAGAGAATATAAAGTAATAAACTTTGAAATTCTCTTACAATAATGCAATAATTCCATCTATTCATTAAAAGCATGGGCAATTGGTGATAAATATATTTAAAAAGGAAGAGAGAAAGTATCCAGAACCCACCAAAGTGTATTTAAAAAGAAATCTCCTGAACATGATTTTTTATTGTAATGTCCATCTTTCCTCTCAAGGAGAGCAAAGGAAACACCCAACATTTGAGAAAGATGATCCAAACGGCAAAGTCTCTGGCAGGTTAAGAGAAAGAGAGGGAAAAACAAAATTACCTGTATGAGACACCTTTAAGAGAGAAATTCTAGATGACTTTGGCTTTGGCAAAAATCTTCCCAGGAGTTAAAGGTCATACAAATTTCTCCAACATATCTATGAATGGATTGATGTGTTACCGTATTTCTATTACTTCCTTACTTCCTGAGTGAACCTCACAGAATCCAGGTTCTTTACTTCCATATTAGGAGTTGAAAGGATAAGAGGGATTAAGAGAAAGTTACCCTTTTGTAAACCTTTCAAACCAAGTTTGCTCGGGCTGTGTACCAAGAAGTGTTAGTGAGGGGCATACTCTCTGTGTGAGAAGTTGCTGCATGCTGCAGAAATCTGTGGCTGGGCTCTCATGGTGTCTTATTTAAGGCCAGAGGTCCTGTTCCTTCTGAAATTCAAAGGTTATACTCTGGCTGTAGGAGAGAGGCACACAAGGAAGATTCCTTCACAAAAGGTTGGGCGTTGACCCCTCCCTCTGAGACAGATACCATCATAGGGCAACAGGGTGTCTCAGGATCAGTGGGTTGAATTTCTAGTTTCTTTTTAGGGGCCTTCAAACTTACAAAAATTAATCTTTTTGATTGACTCTGGCTCCTAATCTTGAAGATAAGCTCAGAACATTTACCAGTTTTCAGCACTGCTCACCAGGCCAAGTCTTAGCACCAAATTATGAATTTTGTCATCAGTGACCTTTCCAGTCTTCCCTTTTTACCTGCCCACTTGGTAGCTCAAGTCGTCCTCCTTCCTCCTCTGTGGAAATTTGTCAAAGTGTTTGGGATTGTGAGGGATTTAAAGAGATCAAGTCATTCAGTCATTTCATTTTCGGAAGAGAAAACTAAGATCCGAAGATTTTAGATGACTTCCCTAAAGATATGTTTTTAAATCCTCTTCAGGGTTTCAATATAAGGCATCTGAGTAAGTGACTGACATTGGGGGTATCATTATTAATTGGTTTAACATGTAGGTCACAAAAAATTTTAATTTGGTACCACCTATCATTTCTAGATATCCAAGTGTCATTGCAGGTATGTTTCAAAATAATTTAAATATCTTTAAATATGTAAATTATCTCCTGTCATTCATTTTTAAAACTTTTTAGCAAAACACTTCTGGGATATAAGTGTTCTTTGCTACTATTTTGAAAACCATCGTGAACTGTGAATTAAAAACTGGTTTCCACTTAAAGAGCATTGTATCTAAAAAAGAAGGGGTAAATACAAGGGCAGTTTGTGAGCCCACATTAATGAGTGACTTTAGTGATTCCAACACAGTAGAGTAGGAAGACATGCATTGGGTGGAATGCTGTGAAACTCATAGTTATTTGCTTCTCAGAGTAAGTGTGTAGATAATTTTCTCGGGGCTTGTATGCAAGGATGAATAGATGGAAGATGGAAGCACCTGACCTAGGATATCTAAAGCGCTCTAAATCATGCTCAAGATAGCTATTACTAGGACTTCCACACTTTTGTAATCCTGCCTGATGCAAAACTGTTCCCTGGGGGGCACTTGCCAAAATGAAGGCCAACTTTGTAGAATCGCTAACATCGAATGTCTTATGAGTAGGCAATCTCAATGGAACCTTTTGTCATCAACAGATTGGTTTTGCTGCTTTGGGCTTCCCCCCTCCCCATCCTTATTCCCAATGTAAAAATTTACCCACCTGCTGCGTTACTCTTCTCAAGGGTATTTTGTCAACATTGTCAAAGAGAGTTATGATAGATTTTTAGTGTGGAAAAAAATTGTCAATCTTTTAGGTAAATAATGTGTCTATGGATATATTCCCCAGTAAAATATTTCAGTGCTAAAATAAACAAAACCGTATAACTTTTGTGAACTTATTACATTCCCTCAAGATGTCAAATATTATTAATTTCTTAATATAAACATTGAAACATCTATAAGTTACTAAAAGCATGTTCTTAAAATAACAAGAAAAAATAATTTAACACTGAAGAAAATATTAAACCTCAGCACAATGACTCTTTTAATTTAATGATTATTTTATACTCATTTTTAGTACCCCTTTTGAAAAAGCCAGCATAGAAATTGTTGGTTAACACTCTAATCCTTAATGGAATGCCAGTATACCCAGACTTCCTGCCTTTACCATATCTGTTCTCAGGTCACTTTTCTTTCCCCAAACACAATGAGCTAAAAGATGTGGCTTCACCGTAGAAGCTTTCTCTAGTGCTTTGCCCTCATCTGCCATTTACATCGTTTGAGGAATCTGGTATCCATTTTCAGAAGTCGCCATTGAAGAAATCCTATTTCCTTTTTTATGGTGTGGATACAATTTTGAAAGATAAGTAAAGCTTACCCAATAAAACCGTGGACTTTCTGCTTTTGGTTTGTATCTGTGGAGGAGCTTACTTCCCCTTCTTTCCATTCTTGCCACGAATGGGATGTGCTAGTCTTACGGGTAGATGTATTAACTTTCCTTGAAGTCATCTCTTCATCCTGTTTCCTAGAATGCATGTGTTGCCCAGGATCAGTTGGGTCTGATCCTATGGATTCTCTGCTGCACACAAGACCCTGCTGTGCCTTAGCTAAAGTCTGAGAAGACAATGCCCTGCATGCATCCATTATTGAGAACAATTGAAGGTTAGTCTTCTCTACTGAAATGGATTTAAGTGACAGTCTGTGGACAGGACGTTTCCAAACTTTGGACTGCCGGGGACCAAATGCTACCATCTAAGGCCAGAAATGTTCCATTAATAATTGACTTCAATGGTGTTGACTCTCCATTGAAAGGCTGATGAAGAGACTTTCAGAAACCTTGTCTCATATGGGACCCCAGAGTGCCAGTGTGGATGAAATTAATAACTCAGGTTTTTTCAGGAACAATGGTACAGATCTTAAGCCACAGATCACACTCAGAACCCTAAATATGAAAGTAACTGGGTAGACTTGGGGACAGGTCTTCCAAACCCTGCTTTCTGTATTGCGACTGTGCCACAGTCATTATGTCCATCCTGTGTGTTGGTGTGTGTGTATGTATGAGTGCATGTATTTCTACTTCTTTCTTTGAAACTAACCTCTGTAGCATTATTTTTCATATAGTGCCTGGAGCCTTTACAAAGGAAGAAAGACAAGAATTCTAAATAATTAGAATTCATTCCTATATAGTATGTACATTCTGGTGATTCAATAGCACCCGCCATATGCAAAGGGCCAAGCTGAGGCAGAGTTAGGGATCATAGGGGAATAAGATATTCCAGTGTTTGGGGGATGTTATTATCTGGGATGGCAAAACAGAAATATCTACAAGTATTTCTTGTGCAGGGCAGACCATGCTGGATGGTCCAATAGAGGTGAGGGATAGCGTTTAGAACATGGGCTCTGGCTTCAGAACGTTCTGCAGATTCAGTTTATTTATTTATTTATTTATTTATAGAGAGGGAGCAGAAGCAGGCATGGGGTAGGTTTGGGAGGGACAGAGGGAGAAGCAGTCTCCATGCTGAGCAGGGAGCCCAACTTGGGCCTCAATCCCAGGACCCCATCCCAGGACCCCAAGATCATGACCTGAGCCAAAGGCAGACGCTTTAATTGACTGAGCCACCCAAGTATCCCACAAATCAGTTTTTATTGCTTAATATGTATGTGATTTTGGAAAGATTATTTATTCTCTAGCAGCCTTAGTTTTCTCATCTGAGAAATTGCAGTTAAATGGGATCTTCCTCGTGGAGTCGTTGGGAGGATTAAGTACAAGAAATCACACTGAAGTTCCCTTTTTAAAACCCAGTACCTGCCATACAAGCGTTATGGCTCAATAAGTGTCAGCTGTCACTATAAACAAAGTCCCAAGGAAATAAGGGGGGAGATAAACCCATACACCATTGAAAGAGTTAAAAAAAAATCGATCTCTGTACAGGATTATAATTTAAGGGTACCTAGAGGTGGCTTTGACTTACACATACTGGTAAGTTATGCAGGTTTTACATGTCTTCTCAGTCTGTTAATTCAGTGACAAAATATGTACTTACAACGGCAATTAAAACAACTTAAAGTAGCACCATAATACATCACAGAATACCTCTGTAAGGAAACACAGTTGCTATAGATAATTTTAGATGGTTATGATTTTATGAATATTTTAAGAAGTAAAAAAAATCAGTAAGGTGTAGTGCTATTATGTTTAAACACAGATCTCAGAAATCTAAAACTGTGTCATGGAAGAGCTCTAAAAAGCACTTTTAATAAAGGAAGATGTCTCACTGCATGAAAGACTTACCTTTGAGTACATGAATTGCTGAATGAAAAACATTTGGTAGCATCTTAAAAAAATACAACTTAAGCATTACTTTTAATGTTTAAATAAAAATTTACAGATGGTAGCTTTTTGTACATAAAGATCACAGCCAGGCTGAAAACATAGAAGGACAGACAATGTTGAGATGATATTAATAAATACCTTTTTTTTTTTTAAGTTTGCTCAAGGAGAAGTCCAAAAAGGAAGTCTGACAGTTACATGGACCCTATCACCACAGGAATTACTAGTGATAGAAGACACCAGGAGAAGTGGGTTTGTTTTCAGTTGTGGTTGAAGCTGAAGAACTCACCTTCCTCAGAAATTAATGGAGGCTTTCAATCTTGCTGGCACTGCTACTTTATCATTCATATGACTAAACAGACAATCAATTTAGCCGCAATGTATGGGAATGAGGGGAAAGAACAAATAAGCTATGAATGATGAGAACAGAAAAATCAAAACCCCCTCCCTTATTCTTTTTTAATGGTTAATACCAACAGGGACAAGACCAGTAAAAAGAGGTTAATGAATTGCAAAGATTCTTTAGAAAGTGATTGACTGGTATTGAAGCACAGTCAAATCAGTCATAAATATTTACTTCTATTAGCAACAGTGGGTTGCCTGTTATTTTCAATTGATTTTTAAAGCTGGCAAAAACCTACCACTGTGGCTATTATCAAATGTTCCCAATTTTGTCAATATTTCTCTGCTCTAAACAATTCCAGAACATGCATAGCCTCCTAAACCCTTATTTCAAATGTATTTCTTTCAGCACTCTTTCCAAATGATTACAAATGACAAGTTGAAGTGAGTTTCCCTATATCATTAAGAATAATTATAATCTTCTCATTTTGACATTTTTTTTCTAATGGGTAGAATGGTGGCAGTTGTGGGATGAATGTTCTGTGAGAATCTATATTCTACTAACATTGACTTGCTCACCTGGGGTTGTGTTATTTGTGTCACTGAGTGAAAATGAGCCATAAAAGAAGCCTCTTTTTTTTTCCTTTTTTTTTTTCTTTTTTAATTTCGAGCAACTGGGAGAACTACAAGAGTTAACAGGGTAACACCGTTCCGTTCCAGTTCTGAACAGTGTGCGATACTGCTGTTTGTTTACATCACTGAATAAAATGCTGCTTTATTTGTAAAACCCAATCCAATATAAGGACATTTTCCTGGAACTTGCTGTCTAGACCATCAAAAAGATGGAAATTACTTTTAACACGGCGTTTGTAACATGAAGATCCAATAATTCAATTCAAAGGAACATAACAAAAGGAATTTCCTACAGATAACAACAAAGAGTTAATATTTCCCAGGGCAGACAAGTTTCCAATTCAATTAGTTTTAATGAACCTTCTGCTCACTGGTTACTGAACTAGAAAGAACAGCAATAAATGCCCAGAGGAAAGAGAGAGAGGATATTAAAGGAGGGTTAGTGTATAGTATATAAATTTCCAAGTTGACTAAAAGAGTAGCCTTGATGTAGTTTTGGGAGCTAAAGACAGAGAATCCGATCTGTCTTCTGAGTTTAGTGTACAGAGACAGCAAATCTCAGCTGGTTGTTCTATGCGATGAAACAAATGCACTGTCCGCACCTCCCCCGCCAATGGCAAAACAGATAATAGAATAGATAATACAATACAATCATACAGTTTCTTAAAAGAGCTGAGCATATTCCGTATGGAAAACACAAAATGAATTCTTTGCTAATAATCAGCAGACTGGATTTGTTAGTTTATAGGTATGTACAAATGCATATATGCGTGTATGAATAAGCATGTATATATCTTCCAGAATATTTTTTCAAAGAATTAAGATAATTTTTTTTCAGTTCACATGGAACGGAAATGATATATTCACTCATATAGGGAAGCACGTGGACATAAAATTATGAAAGTAAAAAGCTGCCATCCACAAGCAATTTCCTATTTGAGTTACAGGGAAGGATTTTTACCTTAAGAATGTAATGGATTTCATATTTTTATTTGATTCTGATAGTCACCTTAAACCTGTGCTCTAGCACGGCAAACTTATATTTCCAGGATCAAGCTGCAAAGTCATACTCTGTGGTTAAACATGACTACCTTCACAGATCTGATTGTATAAATATACAAATCCATTCCAGTTAAATATTTGAAATAAAGAATAGAGTTCGGTAAGAGCCTCCATGCCGATTATTGTTTCAAGTAAGCACTGTCAGCTCTTTTTCCATTTCTTAAACTTCTGCAACATTCTTCATTCCCCCTCACACCCTTGTTATATTGAACTCTCTTTTTATTCTTAGTTTCAGCCTAGCTCCCACCCATGATGTGATGGCAATCTTTTTCTGGAGGCTGAGTATGAGAAGTTCAGAAGGCGCGGTACTAACCGACCCTGATGTACCCCAAAAGGTGCGTAAGGATCCACCTAACGCTGGCGGGCTCCATTTTTCCTGGTGCAGAGGTTAAAAGAACACAAGAGCGTTGTAGGGGTGAGCCCCAGCTCGCATCCTTGCGAGCTTCCTCTGGATCGCACTTGAGAATATGGCTGCAAATCTGAGCGGCAGCTACGGCATTTCAATGACGCATATTTTCCCTTACAGATGCTTTTCTTTTTGCCTGAGTTTAAAGTCAAGCTTGTGTTTGTAGATGGCTGCTTTCTCAGTGAGCGTTTGGATTTTGAAAAGGTAGTACCTGGGTTGGCTTTTGAGAGAAGAATGCTTTTCAGCTCCATAATCACACGTTTAACCACCGCCAGGACAAAATTCGGAGACAATGGGACCACATCGAATGCAAAGTTTTAGTTTTATAGCACAGTGTCTCTCTTGACATATTCTTAAGGAAGCCCATCACGTAATTAAGAGAAATATTGAAACAGGACAACTTCTGTCTGCAATGCTATCGTCCAGTCCGAGCAAAGACTGTTTTAGTACTTTAAAAAGTTCTCACCGAATTGTTGATATTATTCAGTGGTCTTCATTTACTTAATTTTAGTCCTGCATTTTTAACATAAAGAGAAACTATGCATTCATTGCATAGTTCCTAAGAGATGATTGCTTTAAATAGTATGAAATTGTAGAAAGAAAGGAAATGAAACCAAATACAGAGAGCACTGATTTTCAGCACAAATCCTTTGTCTTGCAATTATCTCTGTTCTGGCCACATAAGAATTATTACAAATAATCAAGTGACCTCGAGCTAGTTAAAAAGTAGAATATGATATGGCTAACCTCTTTGAAAATATCCATATGCGTATTTACATGAAGAGGTTGTTTCCAGGGACAGAGTTTAAAAATTCATTTTCAGTTTGGACAAATGTTTTACTTTGTCTTAGATTCATTTGAGGTTCTTGTGCATAGTGGTTGGGTGAGTTTTTAGAGCTTCCAAAGGAAGAGAGTTTGGGAGAATATAAAATTCATTTGCACTTTCGGTAATGGCACAGGAAATAACGCTTTTGGGAAAGGGGGAATTTTTTAAATCAAACGGTAATTAGCATATGAAGTGTGATTATGGACACATCAATGGAAAAACAACCTTACTTCCATGTGAGTGTGCCTCAAGGTAGTGGGATCCAGAGCCTGTTGGTGGCTGGCAAAACAAAAACAGAGCCTCTCCTTCCACAGAACAATAGAGACACGTGAATAGGCAGTGGTAGGCACAAAAGGAAACAGATATTAGACTAAGGCATTTAATTGCAAAATAAGAACACAAGGGTGCAAAACGCTAAAGCCCTCTGATACCCGGTTTTCTTAAATAGCAAACAAAACTCTAGAACTTTGCCTCTGAGGTATTACAAGAAACTTTGTCAAGTTGCACATGAGAAAATAGAGCCCACAGCCATATAGTAAGCAAAAAAATTCTGTTTGAGTATTGACATGACAGTTTTTGAAAGTTCAAGCAGAAAACCAATTATAATGAGCACTGGAAAGCCCGGAGCCCTGCTGTTCAATAAATAAAAAGTACAACAAACTATTTTCCAAAAAGGTTCTAGAGAGTTTCTTCTTGTCCCACTACTTACAATCTGATTACATAAATAGTCTCTATTTGCTGTTGAATTGCCAGGCAGCTGTATTAAAGTACAAATCAAATCAAGTCAGGATTAGAAAGTAAAAGAGCATGGTTTAAAGTAATCTATCCCCCAGGAACTGTGCTCAGATTCATCAAACAGAGCTTAAAGTACAGTATATCTTATACCCTCGTGTTTCCATGCTGTATTGCTGCAAAACCAGTTATTATTTTTGATATCCCGAGAATGTTGCTTGTTGCTGAAGAAGGCTCACTTGCTTATTTAAAGGTACTATTCGTATGTGCCACTTCCTTATTACTTCTTTTGGGTTAGATTCATGGGAAGGGCACAAATAGGACATAAAGACTAGTAGACTCTTTATTGACCATATCCTATCTGCCTCAGCTGTGAATTGTCATGAATATTTCTTGCAGATAAAAGGATGACTAATTTATTCCAGATTTTGGGTGATACACATTTGGGATGATTTTAAAGAAAAGTGGCTCGTCCTCCGGTGCTATTGGCTGTAAAGTATTATGCACACCAGCCCTTGCAAATCCTGTTCCATCCAATTACTACCGAAGGAGAAGGTGATTTAGTCATTTCAACCCGTGATTGTTTCTGATGGAGGGCTCTATGTGTACTTGTCAACGAACTCATCAGTCTTTGGTATTTACAAAATTGTTGTCACCTTCATGCAGAAGGAACACAGTTCAATGAATATATGTACTTTTATCCGTGACTATTTTCTACTTTCCTGATCATACAGAACAAACTTGTTTAAATCTACAAATATAAGCTTATATTTCACCATGTTCCTTGTATTTATATAATAGCCAAATATCTATCCAGAGATGGTATATTGGCTTCAGTTATCATATGCTACATTTATCTCCAAAGGGCATAAATGCAGCCTGTGAAGATAGCTGGATATTGATTTATAGTGATAAATTTATATTTTATGTGTAACACAGAGGGGAAAACAGGCAAAAGTGTGATTTCTGTGAGCTGAATGGCTTTAAGAAAATGGGTAATGTGTGTTTTAACCAGACAGCCCAATGATCATTTTTCTTCCCACATCCCTAAGCTAAGGGAGAAGAAGTCGACGGTTGCCATTAGTTAACATTTCTCATGTAAGTAGCTCTACTTGCAAACTATGCCACATTAAAACGAGCATTCAGTGTCACTGTCATGCACCAGCGTATTAGAAATGCTGGCACCTCTCCATTGCAGTCTGAGGCTCTTCAGCCGAACTTAAAGTTCAGTTCTCTGCACTTTGCCAACCTGATCATTACCAGTGACGCAGAGCACCCGCGGTGAGATGTAGCCAGGTGACCAGGGCAGCGATGGGAGGGGACCTGTGTTCATGTGGGACATTTGGAGGTTTCTCTGCACGGGACAGAGAGGTTCCTGTTGGAAATGCTTTTAAAAAAGTGGGGAGCCTTAATATTACCGTCCCTCCTTCACCCTCTTCTAGGTTTATCATGCAAAGGTCAAAAATGAAATTTGCTATTTATTGTCCCTCGAAAGCCCATATGGTGAGTGTGGACCTTGCCAATGCACGAGGGAGGCGACTGCGGATGAAGATCCTCCGTACCAGGTATTTATGGGGCCAGGGGTGCTCACAGAGTCGGCGGGACATTGCTCCTAGGAAACCGGCTGCCAAACCGGTCTGGCTCTGTGTTGGAAATAAACAATTTTTGAAAATCTTTTAATGAAATATTGATTTTATCAAGCACATCAAACTAAAGGCAAATGTACCATGGTGTCATGATTAAAAAATAACAATATATTACAGGTAAACTAAGATAAATGAGTTAAGTGTTCAGTTTGCAGTACAAATTGAAACCATATATCACAACCTTTCATTATATTGCATTACTGCTAGAGTACAGAATATGGAAGTTGATTGAATAGTAATATCAAATTAGTAGGGGGCTTTACCCTGGTTCAGTTGATGGAGGAATTTGGAGCTAAAAAGGGATTCTTTCCATAACAAAAGTTTCTTAAAAATATTTTTAAAATGAGTGGGACTGATAATCAGGAAGACTATGGCACCCTGAAATTGCCCTTCCCAGATCTCACATGAAGAAATGAAGGGATCTGTATTAATTTTAAAGCTCCCTTTGATTGGGTGAACCTGTCTCCGTTTTGTATGACTTTCTTGCCACAGGTCATTGCCTGGTGCGGTGTACCATGAAACAAACAAATAGAAAAAGGCACCTTCTGGCACTTTAAGTCTCCCTGCCATCTGACTACTACCCTAGTGGTTCAGAATGATGAAAAGCAGAGACTGGGAGAAATCTTCCTATGGTTAGATTGGGAAAAATGAGCATGATGATCACATGGGCTGGGAAGGGCAGCAAAGACAGCCGAAGTCATCTCGGAACTCAAGAGAAAAGGAGAAGACAAGAGGTCACAATTATATGCTGGTATCACACTCCCTTTCACAGAGATCTGATATATTCAGTTTGTTCTTGTATGGTGCTTAGGGAAGTTCTAATTAAGGGAAGAAAGAATTTTGACACATGTGAAGCAGAGATCAATATTTAGCACTATAATCAGCAATTCCTGATGGTTTGACAGTGTCACTATACACATTGTAACTATCCATTATTTTCTCGGGGAGGAGAGCCAGGCAGAGGCTAACAGGCTTACGGCAAGCTATCATGAATCACATAAAGCAGTGTCTCTTTCGCTTCTATTTGTCTTGCTTTTCATCTTCATTCATCCTTATAAAGAAGGCTGTACTGCCATGAGCCCCGAAACGCCATCCTACCACTGAACTGCGACAACAAAAAGCAAGAACAGTTTCTAAAAAAGTCTACTGTATAAAGTACAATAGCTACCTTCCAGAGAGATTAAAAAAGAAAAAAGAAAGGAAGTGGTGGCTGTTTACCCTCCGAAAACATGCATGGTAGACTCCCTTCACGTTTAACCTAAAGGGACTCTGTTAGCCACTAGAAAAATATTAATTTAAAACACTTTTGGGGGAGGTTATGTTTATAATAAGTTACAGGTTTAGAATATATTGATCTCATTTTTCACCCAGACTAAACAGTGTCTGTTCTACAACAAAGAAAATCCCACCGTCACAGAACTGAACCATATTCTGTTTCAAATTTTGGGCTTGGCTGTTGAGTCGAAACTGTAATAAAATATCAAAATAGCTAGTCATGTTAACTTGAGGGGTGCAAGCAGATGGTAGAGTTCTGTGTTCGGGTTTTTATCCCACAAGAGATTTGTTAAGCTGTAAATCAATCTTTCTGTTCACAGATACGTAAAGTTTAAGTTGATAAAGCTCAGATTTTGGCTAAGAAGTATGTTAGTTATCTAGTCTACCTGGGTACAGTTTGATTTCCGTTTAAGTTACCTAGGTGATATCATAATAGTCAATGATCATGTTAGCACATTGGATACCAATGCAAAATAAAATGCAAATCCCGAGGCTATCGTTCAGTTGATTTTAAGTTAATTGCATTCTGTCGCTCCGTTTAACTAATTATAAAGTGCTAGTCTCTGTTTTTTCTTTTTTCTTTTTAATATTAAAAAACTGTGGCAGGTCTGTTTGGTTAATTTTTAGGAATTCATCATGAGTAAGTGATTTCAGAATTTATTTTATTTCTTTTTGCGCATTTGACTTTGACGGAGAATACGTACCAGATCACTTAAAGAAATAAACACCCTGTAAGATGTGATGGGATAATTTGACTCCAATTTACATACAGAACATTATTTCCAACATTTTTCATACCATTCACAGGCGTGCAGCACGCAATATATGACTGTAGGTGGAAGTGAAAGACCCCGTGTCTTGCATCTCAAACTGTCAGCTGATTCTCACTGCTCTATTCCTGTTTAAGTGAGATGCTGACACAAGCTCGCACACTGACTATCCCAAGTAGCACTAATTAAGGGCTGTCCAACTGTGCTTTCTGTTGAGCAGTTTGCTCCAGTGGGTGACAGGAAACAGCCTGAGCTCTGTCTGCGGAATGACATAACAAAGAAGGTTAAAAAAAAAAAAGGAACACAGATCTGGTGGGCTGGATAAAAAGACCTGAGAGAGAGCTAACTTCCCTATTTGTTGCTATGAATATATAATTTTAGATGAGGAAAACTTGCTAAGTCACTGTTTATTGTCCATTTATTAGGGTACTTCTTGCAAGAATTAAGAATAATTATAGATGAAGAATGTGAACTAATAGGGAACTTGGGGACAGAGCATTCCTCTTATTCAAAAGGTTATCAATAAATCTCTTTTTAAAGATGGTGGTCAAATGTTGTCATTATGGCGTAATGGTGTTATTTGTAACTTGGAGAATTTAGCTTAAAAAGCAAAGACTTGAAGGGAATGACTCCCTTGGGTATGACTGTGAAAGTTAATTTATTAACAGTCAGGTTGATTAGGAAAGTGTTATTAAAGGGGGGGAGAGAGAGAGAGAAGAAAAAGAGAAGAAAGGACAAAAAAAAAGAGAACAAAACAAGTATTTCTACAAATGAGGAAGTAAGGAGAGCTACAATCACGTTAAGTTCCTTCCCTCCATTCATTTTCCTTAAAACTCCAGGGAATTCAAACCCGAAATTCTGTGTTTCTCTCTACTGGCTCTAAAAATAACCCCACATAGAGTCTTGAGAAAAATATATATAAATGAGCCAACTGTTCCCCCCAGGTATTATATCATTACTTAGAAGTGTAATAGATCAGCATGGGAATATGATGGAAACTAAAGGGGAGGAAGCACACAGACTTGCGTTCTCAAGGTATTTCTGTGTATTCTAATGATCACCATTCTCATCATCTACCAGCAGGCATGGGGCTTAGACCTGGGTGCAGTCGATTTCTTGACAGCACTAAGCGGTATCGCCTCCTGGCTGCTGTGGTGTGCTTGAGGAATTGGCTGGCCCACCACTGTCCTTTTACAATGGTTTCATTTAATTGTAATCCAAAGATCAAAGGTCTGTAACTCTTTAACCAAATTCCAATGTCTGCCAAATTCAATAGCTGTCATTCTTATAGAAAAAGGCAGTGTAATATGTGTGTCCTGATCTAATTTTATAGAAAAAGACCCAATTTACATACTGTTTATTTAGTTAAGTCCCTAAAATCAATACCTTTGTCTGTACCTCTTTTGTTTAAAATACATCATGACATGGCAAACAGCTATATAAATGAATTTTTCTAAACCACACGCATTGTTAATGTTTCTCTATTGCACACTCAAAAAAAGAATAGTTGAAATCAGAGCATTTTATAGATCAACCTAAATGTATTTTAATATTGGATTACTAAAGAATGTTAAGTTTTACATTTCTAAAATTATAAATTTCGTTTGAAAAGGTCAGTCATTTTCCTGAGCCACATTTACCAATAGAAGAACATATTTCAGCCATTGGAGGAAGAGGAAAAGTGATTATGCCCACTATTAAGAGAAAATAATTCTTAAAAATGTGTCTCTGTAACAAACAAGTAAAAACCCAAACAACAATGAGCTCCTGAAAAAGTTTCAGGATGGGATGACGGGATTCTAAAGGAAAAGAAACCACTTTTTGTTGATAAGAAATAAATCCATTCAAATAGTTATCTTACAGATTAATCCATAATTCATTACACCTAAGAAAAGCATTGTTTTGCTTTGTGTTATAGTCACAGGCATCCCTTTACTGACATTCCTGTGGTCACAGTAATATTTCTTTGAAATGTGAAGCAAATGATTATCTTTAGAACAATTTTTTTTTCCAACTCTAAGAATAGCTATTGGTGTGTTAATTTTGCACTTTTAATGACATGTGGCTTTTATATTTTGATTAGCTCTTTAGAATAATTTCCTTCCTTCATTGTCTCTGGTGTGTAACCATAATTAGTTGGCAAGGTTAAGCAAGATGGATCTAAGTGACACATGCGGTGTGGTTAGGAGTAGTCATCACGTGACAGTGAATACTTTAACGTGTGAAGACCAGAGCAGTCTCCCTTTTAGTGAAACTTGGTGATTTTGTGCTTTAAAAGCATGAAGTTTTATGTTATTACCCTTTCAATTAATCAGAATTAAAGAGCAAATGTATTTATATATTTTCTCTTTTCTTAAGAGATATTGAGCATTTAGTTGCCTCTTTATTTTTCTAGGGAGGAATTTTCCAAGCTGAGATGAGACTAAATCTTTTAGGATAGGAAACCTAAGCCATGTGTTTCCCCACATAAGGACAATTACTAAACCTGAACACCCTGCTTTTTTTCATGCAAAGGAGAAGGACTTGAAGGCACTTGGTGAAGGGAGGGCCCCCAAGTCAGAGCTCTCAATGTTTCTATTTATACTTCAGATTTGTAATCGAATTACTTTGCACTTAACCTTGATAAAACTCCAGTGTTATTTTTTAGTTCATTTTCACAGATTCTACACTCACTCTATTCTAGTCCCCTCATTTCAGAGCTTTAGGGTTTTGGTATTTAGGCTAATACGTCGGCTCTA
Source organism: Lutra lutra (assembly GCF_902655055.1). Classification (NCBI taxonomy): domain Eukaryota; kingdom Metazoa; phylum Chordata; class Mammalia; order Carnivora; family Mustelidae; genus Lutra; species Lutra lutra. The sequence goes on along the minus strand of NC_062280.1, from coordinate 54,459,800 downwards.
AGGTATTCTGTAGCTTAGTCTGGAGAGCACAAACCTCTCCATCTTCCAGTACGGGAAATCTCTTAGGAATTTCTATGCTTCAAGAAAGAAATTTTGTCTGGGAACTTAAGGATGTAAGTCATGTCTCTTAATTAAAGGATATTTCTAAGTACCTGTCATTGCCACAACTCATCCATGAATATTTACTTATCCATTCATCTTCCTACCCGTAACTCCATCTCACCTCTGTTGAATCTCTTCAGTATGCCAGGTACCGTGGTCAGAGCTGTAAAAACAAAGATGCCTGTAGCAAAGTTACCACTTTCGAGGAATTCTGGCTAGAGTGAAGGAGACAGTCACATAAAAAGCTAAACCAAACCGAACAATCAAACAACCCCCACTCCTAGCTAAAGCTATGTTCTCATGTGTCTTAAAAATAGTTTTTATCTTTTGGTGGCCAGAAGCGACAAACCTGTCTGAAACCTGGTGCATGTACCTCCTTTCCTGAATCTGAGATATTGAATGTCATTAATGTGGGAGAAAAGATGCGGATGGTTCATCCTGGCTTGTTAGTTGACTCTGGGAAATGCATATGTTATGGTAACTCGAGTAGAATAGCTGTTTCTAAAGAATCCAACAGGTAGCTGATTTCCCCAGCCCAACACTGGAGGAAATAATCCCAATACTGCATAGCTGTAGTGTTTACATTTCATGTTCCTTATGGGTTTTTTTTTTTGCCATTTGTGATTTCCATATCACTTTTCATAATAGCATGGCCCTCCTCCAGCAACTTCCCTCATCCGCTGCCCTCCCTCGTGACAGCACTGTGCCCTCCCTCCCTTGCTGCCCATATATGCCATTTCCAAGGGCAGTCTCCTGAAGCCCATCTTTTTTGTGACTGTCTTAGGTGAATGTGTGACCCCCTCCAACTTTCCAGCAAATGACTTCCCATCCCTGATCTCCTGCATAGTCTGATATATGGGACCAACTCTGTTTCCTGTTTCTTATGACCTTGTTTAAGAAAATAAATATCTTCCAAACTTAAAATAATTTCCTGGACATAAAATAATTTCCTGGACAAATACATTGTCCAGATAATTGTCCCAGTACATGGACAATTGGCAAAACCTTGTATCATTTGATTAAGTGTTAAGAATAGTGCGCTTCTGGCTTTTGATTCCCTTTCACGTGACATACGTATGTTTGTTTAAACATTTTTCTAGGAAGATTGTCCGGACACAAAAATTGGGAAAGGGGTGGTTCTTGCCTGCTGGGTTCTCATAATCTGTGACTAATAATGATAAATCCTCCTAAAACAAAGTAGATTAAGAAAATGCAGATTATGCCATTTTTATAGCATCAATAAAACATCAGAGAACACTGAAGTATTTCTTGATGAGTCACTTATATTCCATTGTACTTTTCAGACCCTGGTACATGAGCAGCACTTGTCTCCTTCAGTGTCACGCGGCAACGGAACACACTTCCTCCTATGCTCAATGCAATGTTTCATTCGTTAGCCTTCTTTTGGTGACCCAGTGCCTTCCCGCTCCTGCTCTTCCTCCTCCTCCTTCTCTTTCTTCTTCTTCCCTTCAGGGATCCATGTTCTTTTTATTAGACATGTGCTCAGTTCCTTGGATTTTTTAAAACTTAATTGGTGAATTAGTTCTTACTGCTTGTTCTGGGACCCATCCATCACATGATTCGAGAGCAGTTTTCTTCATTCCCAGTAGGCAATAAGAATGAAAGAACTAATATCACTGAAAATATTTTTTTCTTTGGAAATTAATTCACATTTTAATTTTGCATGATATAGACTATTTTGTCCATTACTTTGATATAATGCTATCATTATTTGGAGCTTGACTTAATGCTTAAAGTGGGCAGTAGAAAATTGGATTTACTGATCTAACCAGGAAGAAATCTTTCCTGTTGCCGTTAATAATTCAAGAAAAGAGGACCATGTTAACTGAGAAGACATTCCTCTGAGGGTGGAAGAAGGGCAAGTCGGGGCCCAAGTGTCCCCACTTATTTGAGCCATTTGACAGATTGTTTCAAATCTCAAGTCTTGAGACTTTGCTGATTATAAGCTCGTAGTCGAGCTGGAAAAAATGTTTTAATTTATATCTAAGATGCTAGCACATAATTATTGCAATATGATTACATGCTGCACTGTCTTAAAAGAGGGAAGGAAGGAAGGAAAGGTAGGAAGATCAGGTCAGCCATTGAGTTGGGCATTTCACAGGTGTTATATCTACAGAAGGTTAGAGATCATTATATTCATTTTACAGATTAATAAAAAGAAGACTAGGTGATTTCAGTAGTTTCCCTCAGATTACACATGTAGCAAGTGCTGAACTGAACTCTAAATTCAGGTTTGACTGACTTTAAAATATATATATATATATATATATATATATATATATATATATATATATATTTTTTTTTTTTTTTTTTTTTTTTTTTAAAGTAAGATTTGAAGATTCATGAGGAAATGCTTTGAGAGACCTGGTAAGTGAAATAGGTGTACTCAATCCAAACAATAGAACCATAGTAAATTGCAGAGTTCTGAATAAAGATATTTGATTTCAGAAATTTTGAAAGTCCTATGCTGGCCAGTCATCACATTCAAATAAGTGCCAGAGTCCCCAGAGCGGCTGTGCGAGCGAGCCCCAGCTGCGGGAGCCATTTTCTACATTTGAACTGTCCTCTGCTTTCTGTTAAACTCTCCCTTCAAATGACTGCCCTGTTTTCTAGACTTTTATTTCGGAAACTCATACCTGGAGGATATGCTCGTTGTCTTTCAATAATAATCTGCTTTCACTTGCAGTATAATTTTCTGTGTGTCGGTGTGGTTGGAAAGAAGTTAGAGCCGGCTTGAGCCCCACGGGGATTCATAGATGGAAGGGGGGGGACAAATGGCAGATGTCGCCAAGTGGGGGAGAGAAGGATTATTTCTTGTTCCATTTGAATAACACCTTAGTAATTCCCATTACACTTTTGATCTTGGCTTAGGTATAACTTCATTCAAGAAGCATTCCTTGATCCTGCTAAGGTTGTATCTTCTGTAGCCCCTTGAACTTACCTTTTCACAGAATGTTATTCTCTTTTCAACTGCCAATATATTTGCACCTTTCTCCTCTTACCAACTCTGTTGGTAGAAATAACACCTAGCTTGCTCATCTTTGCATCTCTAATATTGTGTATGGCCTCTCCAACAGAGCTCGTGCTCAATATATATTTGTTGAATTAATGAAGGAATAAGTCAATATTAAATATTATACTTTTCTCTTTATGCATATTTATTTATATTGCTTTGGAAAACAATTAACTCTTCCCATGACTGCTAATTACAGAAATGAGAACCTTATACAATTTTTGGAAGCAAAATATTCTCTGTTTATTCTAAGTAAGCTGTAGGACATTCAGAGCTTGGGTGTTATTAGTCAAGGTTTGGTCAGGAAAACAGCACTCTAGGTGATTCAAACAGGGAGAGTTTATTTTATTTTGTATTTTTAGGAAGGGTTTAAATTCAGGAGCTAAGATCATTTGGGAGAGCTGAGGATGTGGTGGAAGTCATGAAAAGCTGTTGCTAGGTTTCAGGAAATCAGAAATTTGTGGGAATTGCAGATTCCCACTGCCAATAAACCTCGCTGCCTTCAGTACGAAAAACTGAGCAGTAGAAAGGTCCTGGGAGCCACTGACAAATACTCTGTGCCTGGACATTACTGCTAGAAGGTTAATAATGGCTTGGATTCTCTTCCAAGCTCCAAATTTCATGGGACTGGATTGCCCCCTTCCAAAGAGAGGGTGTTTTAGTTTTCTGTGGTTGTAACAAACTATCAAACACTTGGTGGTTTAAAACAATGTCTATTATTTTCTCATAACTCTCAATGTCTATTATTCTCTCATAGCTCTGGAAGCCAGAAGTCTAACAAGGGTTTCACCCCGCTGAAATTAAGGTGTCAGCAGGGCCATGCTCCCTCCAGAGATACTAGGGACAAGTCCATTTCCTTGACTTTTCCAGCTTCTGAACAGCATCCCTATTCCTTGTTCCATGACCCTGTATCACACCACCTTTTTCTCTCTTCCTATTTCCTTTCATCACACTGACTTCTTGTGTTTCATATCTCCCTCTGTCTCTCTCTTCTAGGGACATGCATGATTACATTTAGGGTCAACCTGTATAATCCAGGATTATCTCCCCATCTCAGTATTCTTAATTTAATAACATCTACAAGGTCCCTATTTTCAGACAAGGTAACACTCACAGGTTCCAGGGATTAGGAGGTGGATATCTGGAGGTGAGGAGGGTGAGGGGTGGAAGGGGGATTATTCAGCAGTATAGGGGAGAGCGTACAAGGAAGTGAAAATGAATGCTGGCTCTAAAACAATCAATATCCAGCACAGAATTCAGTAACAGTAAGTTGTCAATAAAGTTAATGAATTTTTATTTTGGGGCATTAGTAGAAGATATGTGTCCCGAACAAAGGAGGAGTGCATATTTCTGTTCTAGTCTGTATTGCTTGGATCACATAGAGATCAAAGGTTTTAATTCTGAGTATAAATCTTTTTTTTTTTTCTCCTGAGTGATTCTAAGGTAGGACAGAAGTAACTATAAGCTTTAGTTCAAAGGAAAGAAGGACTTTCTAATGGCCAGAGTTTTTCCTATAATGGAATATGCTGCCTAGTGAAATAATGACCAAGATATTGGTGAACATGAAATTAAGAGAGCGTATAATTACTATCTATGAAATCTTTAAAGTCCTATTCATGCCAGTTTCACTTAATAGTTCTGCAATTCATAATTAAAGAAAATATTTTCAGATTCATTTAAATTTTCAGGTTTACCACTTCTTGAGTTTCTAATGAGCTCCTCATATTTATTATTTACCAAGGTAAGTACAATTTCTTTTTAGTTTGCTCTAAATTTAATGGGCTTGATTTTCAATGAATAGTCCTTGCCCTATTAATTCTGAATTATGCAAAAATCACGGCTATCAACTAACCTCTCAAATTAAAGTTGTTCATAACTTCTTTCTTATACTATGCACATGCTTTTTCAACAAATCCTAGATTCCTATTAAACCAATGTTTATTCAATTAATATTTTATACTTCTACTTATAATTATATTCAATTAATATTTTTATACTTATAATGAGTTAATAGGTTTTACTAGTACATTCTTTTAGTTACATGTCATTCATACAAAAAAGCATAATTAAGTCTTCCTTTTAGTACAGTGAATGTTTGCATGCCTCCCAAATTCTTATGTTGAAACCCATCCCAATGTGATCAAGGTGGGCCTTTGTAAGGTGATTAGGTCATAAAGATGGAACTCTTATGAATAAGAATAATGCCTTTTTAAAAGAGACCCTAAAGAGCTCCCCCATCTTTTGCCATGTGAGGACACAGGGAGAAGATGGCCATGTGTGAAACAGGAAGTGGGCTTTGCTGCATACTTAATCTGTCAGCACCTTGATCTTGGACTTTGTAGCCCTAGAACTGTGAAAAATAAATTTCTATTGTATATAAGCCTCCTTGGCTATGGTATTCTGTTATAGCAGCCTGAGCAGACTGAGAACTATTTCTTTCTCTGACTTCAATTTGTGTTTTAATTGGTTTCTGAAACTATTCTCTTTCTACAACATCATTCTTGAGGTGAAAAGAAAGTATTCTAGAGGAGTATTCAATATAACTTATTTTTAAGTGTTTGTGTTTTACTTCAGTCCCTTAAAAAAAAAAAAAGATTTCATTTATTTTTTTGACAGAGAGAGATCACAAGTAGGCAGAGAGGCAGGCAGAGAGAGAGAGAGAGAGGAGAAAGCAGGCTTCCTGCCAAGCAGAGAGCCCAATGTGGGTCTTGATCCCAGGACCCTGAGATCATGACTTGAGCTAAAGGCAGAGGCTTAACCCGCTGAGCCACCCAGGTGCCCACAGTACCTCTTTTTTTTTTTTTTAATAAAAAGATTTTCTTTCTTTATTTGAGGGAAAGAGTGAGAGAGAGTACAAGTGGGGGCAGAGGGAAAGGGAATAGCAGACTCCCTGCTGAGCTGAGAGCCTAGGCGGGGTTTGATCTCAGGACCCTGGGATCATGAACTGAGCAAAAGCAGGCCCTTAAGGGACTGAGACACTCAGGGCCCTGTATTTCAGTACCTCTTGATGCCTACTGACCTGTTCAGCAAAATGTAGCATAGTAAGTATGTTTCAAGTTGTGACTGCAAAGAAAGGATTCATTGTTGGGATATGTTTTTGCTAAAATGTTTATAGGGCTTGTACAAAAGAAAGACTGATCCCCAGTTTGGTATACCCTTAGGAAATTTTGTGTGTTGTATTGTGAATTACCATTCCAGAACTTTTCAGATAAAGGACATTTCCCCAAATATGTTCCTCTTTCTAATGTGTCTCTTTTTTGTCTACAGTCTAAGTATAGGTCTAGTTGCAGTGATCACTTTTGGTATGTGTGTGCACCTCATCAGAGCCAGGAAGACAATGAAAATTTTTTTTGAAAATCCTGGAAAAGAGTCTTTTGCCGTTTTTAAAATAAAAATTAAACACCTTGTGACACCAAAGGCACAAACAATAAATGAAAAATAGAGACACACTGTACTTCATGAAAAAATTTAAAAATTACACTAAAAGATACTATAAGTAGGGTAAGAAGGCAACCAAAATGCGAGAAAATATTTGCAAGTCACACACCGATAAGGGACTAAACATTGAGATTATATAGAGTAATCCTAAAACTTAACAAAAACAACAAAAATAAACAACCTGATTCAAAAGTAGGCAGAGGACTTCAATAGGCATTTCTCAAGGAAGCTATACAAATGGCCAACAAACACATGAAAAGATGCGCAACATCACTCATCATTAGGAAGTACACATCAAAACTGCAATGAGATACCAACTAATACCTTCTGAGGTGGCTTTGATCAAAAACAAAGGAATAGAAAATGTTTCAGTGAGAATGTAGAAGGATTGGAACTCTTGTGTTCTATTGGTGGGAATGTAAAATTGTAACATGATACAGCTGGTGCAGAAAACAGTAGAGCATTTCCTCAAAAACAAAACAAAACACACACACACACAAACAAACAAAAACCCCCAAAGAATTACCATCTGACTCAGCATTTCCACTTCTGAGTATATCCAAGAGAAAGAAAGCAAGTCTTGAAAAGGTAATTGTATACGTATGTTCATAGCATCATTATTCACAAGAAGTGAGATGTGGGAGCAGCTCAAGTACCCATTGATGGATGGATGGATAAGTAAAATGGGGTATCTGCATATAATAGAGTATTATTTAGCCTTAAAAGGAATGAAATTCTGACATTTGCTACAATAGGAATGAACATGGAAGACATTACACTAAGTGAAATCAGCCAGTCACCGGAAGACAAATACTGTATGATTTCATTTATGAGAGGTACTTAGAGTAGTTAAAATGACGGTGGTTGTCTGGGGCTAGAGGAAAGGAGGAAATGGGAAATTGATGCTCTTGGGGTATAGAGCTTCAGTTTTACAAGATGAAAAGAGTTCTGGAAATGGATGGTGGTGACATTAGCACAACATTGTGAATGTGTTTAGTACCACTGAATGGTACCCTAAAGAAATAGTCAAAATGGTAAATTTTATTTAATGTGCATTTTCACACAATACAAAAATTGAAAAAAACAAAGAGGTCAAATGTGAACCTAAGATAAAGAACTAAAATGAGGGCATAAAACTGAACACCAAATTCAGTACCTCAGTGCCACCAGGGTAAGCCCAAAGCTGTCAAAAGTCGACGTGTTGTGTTTAGTGATGGAAGCCAGCGAACTAGAAGGCAGGGAAAAGAGAAAAACCTGGTTTCGATGACATCATTTGAACTTCTGAACTCCTGCTGTATCTGAAGCCCAACATACTCCTTGGACCTTTCATTTATATGAACCAATAAATAATCTTTGTGTAATCCAGTTTAAATTGGGTTTTATAAATAAAAAGACTCTTAATGGATACATCCTGGTAGATAGCGAAATCACTGTGTATATATCAACTGAATGTCACAGCTCTATGTAGACTTACTCTTCCTTTATCCAGTTACTGAATTCCTGGGCTGTCTTCCCCAGGATCTAGCTAGTCATTCCTTTATTCCCTGCCTCACCAGAACGTTCTGCAGTGGGGATCCCAGTCCTTCTCTCCCTCATTCTTTATCTAACCACATTCCCACAGCATCTTGACTTTCCTGACATCCCCAAGTGAAATAAGCAAAGGATGAGTAGCTTTTGAATTTATTTCTGCCACTTCCTCCCTCTGAAATCGAGTGTAAGTACTGAGAAGAGAATTTCTTAGAACATTTGAAGAAGAAATCGCATAATAGTGTATAACTGGTCACAGTAATTATGGGAGTTCCTATGGGGGAGATCTGGGTTCTCCAGGGTTGCAATAAAAGATGGAGGGTAGTTTATTAGGGCTGAGTATCTTTGGGGTGGTGGGGATTACCGAATGGCTGTTCCAGGCTGATTTAAATTCTGGTTCGTTTCCAATGAAGATGTTGTGCTTTTTTCATGTAAGGTGTCCCTGAAAAGTGGGTATTCCTTATTATACAGCATGCATGAGAAGCTGATGCTTGGCTTCAGGAATCTTTGAAGAACCTGTTGTACACTCTCCTAACTCTAAAACATGTGGTCACCTGGAGTGCTGGTTTGGACAGAGTGTCTCTTTCTCATGGCTACGTATCTGGAGGATCTTGGTGCTGCAACTTGTTCCAACAGTTCACAAATGCCTTGTTGTTTGAAGCTAGCACTTCTGTGTCTCACTAATGCTCTGTATTCCTCTTTTTGTTGTTGGCCTACTTCTGTTTGCCATTCAACAATTTGTTGAAAGCATTTTATTCTTTGCAATTACTTGGTCTTTAAACATACTCATTCTTTACTCATACCTGGGGTGATGCATATTTATCTTTCTGTTCTAAGTCACTTCTACAAAGAACATTCTCTAGCCCATTCCCCCACCTCCCAGTACCATGTGTGGGTTATATATTTCTTCTACATATGTCCTCTCCCATTTGAAAGCATTCACTACACTGCAATGTGTGGACCTACCTATTTATTTAACTCCTCCATCCAGTGACCACAAGCCTTATGAGAACACGGGTTTTATCTTGTATCTTTTCTGTGCCAGGGCCAAACACAATGATGAACCCTTGTATTTGTTGAATGAATGAATGAGTGAACAAATGATCATTTGAATATCCTAAATTATTTAATCTCTATTTTAAGGTATTGGGTGCAATGCACATTTTTGAGAATGCTTATTTTTTTCATAAAATTCATTCACAGGAAAGGCATATGTATATATTTTTGGGTTCTGGAAAAACTATTAAATATTGAGGATTCCTTAGACTAGTTTAAGTTTTAGAAAAGTACTTTGTGGATTATGTGAAATAATCTCTATTTACTTCACCACATAAGCCAGAGGAGCTTTCAAATGGTCAAAACTTCAATTGCTGACAAGACTGGAAATTAACATAAATATATATTTTTAAAAATGGAACCAATGTAAAACATTGAAAGCTTTCACATAAATATCCAGATTCCTAGCTTATTTTGGAAAACTAGAAATTTATCAACACTGAACCCTGGTTCCTACACAAACAAAAATTAGGTGGAGATGAGCAGTGGATTCCCCTCTGGAACAGAGCACATGCCCATTAACCATGATCCCTGACATTCACATGAGACACATTTCCCATATGGAAGTGTTTCAGAGTTCAGTTAGAATCCCATGACAACACACATAAGCTCATCGCATGCTTGAAATATGGCTAGACAAACTTAATTGTTTATTTTATTATTGTTTTGTTTATTGATAATTCACAAGTTTTCCAAAGAAAATGAATTTTTGTTTCTAATAATTATATAGAATCCAATTCAAGAAAGATGTCTAAAATTGTCAGCAGAAGAAAACCAAGATTTTCATAGCATTTTTGTACACAGCTGGCATTGTTTCCATTGGTCTCCCTTCTTCTCTACTTGCCCTCCTCAGAACTCTCTCTGGTGTGATTGTTTCATGTCCTAAATCTGAAAATGTCATTCCCCTAATTAAAACAACTGGCCTTGGGGACCTGCATCCAATGTCTCCTACTTCTCTCTTCATTTTCTTCTGGAATTATTCTTCCCATTTCTCACCAACTTCAACTATGGCTCTTTTAGTTCCATAAATTAATCAAATAATTTCTTAGCAAAGCTTTCACACATGCTCTTGTCCCCCAGTTCATGAAAAAGCTTCTTATTCTTCTGGTCTCATTTTCAGTCTTCTTTCTAGAAACTTTGCCTGACTACACAGTTTGGAGTGGGTCTCATTCCTCTTCCTTATTTTCAAAGCTCTCATCAGAATTTATTGTTAGATATTTATTTGTGTATTTACTTTCCATCCTATAATACTTTAAACTACATGAGGGTAAGGCTGACATATGTCTTACACACTGCTCTATATAGGGTATCTACCATGAGATCAGTGTATATTTTGAATAAATGAATATATATTATATAAACATGTAAATGTGGAGTTCAAAAACAGTATACTTGCATGAGTTCAAGTTTCAAGTGCTAGCATCTGTCACCATAAGAACAAATGATTTCTAAAATATTGAATATGGATTATGAAAAAGGCCTGTTTTCAGATGTGTAGAATAAACAAAGGCATGTTGAAGTAAGTCCCATTTGAGGCAATAGCATGTACCGAATCACAGCATACCATTTTCCAGATGAATGCTGTTCTGTGATTCTCCCTTTTTCAAATGCGAAATTTAACCTCACTTGGGAAAACACGTTAAGTCTATAAGCATTTGCGTAATCTCCATCTGGTTGTGCTCATAAGGGGTTTTCAACTTAATCGATAGGTAGATACCCCTTTTTCCATTGGTTGAGATTTTCTCCTGTAAAACTGAATCTTTTTCTTCCAAGGAATGCAAATTTGATTAAGGATTGCTATGCACCAATATTCTGTATTCTTCCTTTTTCTATGGTGATGGAATTATAAAACAACTTGGTCAGGGCTAGAATTTTACTGGTAGGTTTGTTGATCAGCATTGTTCCCTGAATTCTGTGAAATTACATCACTGGCATGTAGAATCAGTTTTTCAAGGATAGCTGCCATGGACAAAGAATGCAATATGTTTACATTTCCTGGGGGCAAAAACCTTATATACTTACACATTTGCAGTTAAGCTTAAGGGTTTAGTGTTGATTACAAAATATTTACTTTGGTTAACATTTTCCATTGATCCCTGAGTGCATTGAGATGGTTGTGTTTCTCAAGGTGTTTTCCGGGAGTGGAAGATTCGGAAGGAGAAGATTTAAGTTTAAAATCTAAATAATAGAAAAATTAAACGAAAGTCTCTTTCTCACTTTGCTGCTTACAGGTATGATTTCACTTAACACATACTGTAGACCCTACATTTGCTCACATACATATATGCAAGTACGCAGTTGTACGTGTCATATTCTTTTCTTGGTTTTGGGATATGAAGCATTTCCATAGACATTAAAGTTAAATTAAAAATTTAACTTAATCCTTTTGTGGAAGAACTGTCAGGAAACCATTTAACTTCCCATTAGAACAGCATTCAAAATTCGAATAGTTTGGGAGAAATCAACTTACTCGGCGACCTCAGTTTTAGACTGCTAAATTGTGGAGCTTTGGCTATAAGCTAGGTCAATAAAATACATATAAACCCCACACCAGAGCAAGGGCTTGGTTTTGTTCACCATTGTATTCTCGGTGCTTAGGAGAATGCTTGGTCCATAGAAGGCACTCAACGCATCTTTATTCAATCAGTGAATTTTTCTTCGATTGCCCAGGCTGCCCACATTTGTTGGTGATACTGTGTGATAGTGACAGAAGCAAAGCTGAGAAAATGCGTTTCTTTAGCTGACTGACCAGACTTTCCATAGATAATAACAATCTGGTCAAACTGGACTGAGCAAACCATCCTGGGAATCTTTGGGAACATCTGGAGGGAGAATGCTAATCTTAGCTAATGTTTGTATAGCAGTTTACTCTTCTAAGGGCTTTACTTATATTAACTCGTGATGTCCTCACAACACCCAAACCTAGAGGTAGGAAATATTCTTCACTCTACAGAAGAGAAACCAAAACACTGAGAAACTAAATGACTCGCTGGGAAGTCCCATCTCTAGAGCAGAACTCGGCTCTAAAATTTGCCTTCTTAACTCACTGTGCTGCTTTGTCTCTCCAATCTGAGTAATGGGGGTTTGGAAATATGTTAGCTTCAATATTGAAAGACAAGAGACCCAGGATAAAAAAGGGTATATCATGATAGGCACTATAAGGAAAAATAGGTTAACTTTGTGATGACTCTGTTTTGTCATGTTTGCACACATTGATCTAGACAGGTTGGATATATATACATGCATGCCTACCCACACATATAAAATCATATATGTATAGAAGATTTCTTCTATTTAATATTTGCATATATATATATATATATATGACCTTTTGTTTCTCAGTCTTGTGTGTGTGTATAGCATATATTAGCTTTATTTTAAGACTTTATTTATTTATTTATTTTAGACAGAAAGAGAGAGAGAGAGAGAGGGAGTGTGTGCAAGCAGGGGAAGGGGCAGAGGGAGAGGGAGAGAGAAAATTAGAGCTGACTCTCTGCTGAGCAAAGAGCCTGATGTGGGGCTCCATCCCATGGCCCTGAGATCCTGACCTGCGACAAAACTGAGAGTGGGACGCTTAACCTACTGAGCCACCTGGATGTCCTAACATGTATTAGCTTTTAAAGAAAGCTTTTAGACACAGATTTTCAGAGAGGGATGGGAAAACAAAAGCTACCATTATCCTGTTTAAACAATTGATTCTTTTATTAAAAAATTATAGAAGAGGTAATTGAGTATGTGTAGAAAATTAAAATGATTCCAAATGGAGAAAATGAAAATTGAAAACTTCCCTTCCCCTCATCACAGTACCTGACTTCACTCAAAAAGTTAGCAGGGAGGACTTTATAAGGGAAATAATAGATTTCAGTTTCCCAAGAAAATACTATAAGTAAGAGGGATATAAGCTAAACTACATTAAGGAGGTCTAATTACATGATTGTTATTTTTGGAAGTCTTCCATTCTTTAGGTTTGACTACCACTTTTAATTACATTTTGGCACATACATTTGAAAAAGTAATACATACTTTGTCGGTTCTCTCCAGACCTATCATTATTTTTTTTTAAAGATTTTATTTATTTATTGACAGACAGAGATCACAAGTAGTCAGAGAGACAGGCAGAGAGAGAGGAAGGGAAGCAGGCTCCCCGCTGAGCAGAGAGCCCGGTGCAGGGCTGGATCCCAGGACCCTGGGATCATGACCTGAGCTGAAGGCAGAGGCTTAACCCACTGAGCCACCCAGGCGCCCCTGTCATTATTTTTTAAGTTGAGACTTTCACGGGTAAATCCTCCATGTTTGGTTTCCTTTTTGACTTCTAAATTTTGGGAAACCAGAATTAATGTGAGAATTTCTTAAAAGATTCTATGAGTATGACATGAACAAAAAAATTCCATACTGTGTTCTGATTATAATTAAAATAAAAGCTCTTCCTTTTACTTATAATTTTAGATCTGAAGAAGCAACTGAAGCAACTGAATCATTTCCTTTTTCTCCATTTTTATGCACTATAAAAATTTCCATATTATTCTTGGTAAAAACGTCCACAAAAATATACCCACTGAATCCTTAATTCATATAGTTGTCTCTTTAAATACTTCTTTTTAATCCTAACATGCTCCAGTATTTTAATTTTAAAACATTTTTTTAAAAACTCACAGAACTCTGAATTTAATTTGTTATGTGTAGTTGATATTAATTACTCAACAGTGAAGACATTTTTGGGTAAATGTGTCCCCATAAGAATCCATTAGTAAAAATATTTATATAGCACATATCCATATATTTCAATTCACATGTATTTAATCAACTCCTTTTAAGGTGAATTTATTCTTTAATATTAATCCTGGGAATTTTTATTGCTATAGCATATCAAATTCTTGAATTTCATTGAAATACTTTAGTTGTTTTCATATATCATGAAGCCTATCATGATATTAATTTCATCCTTTCAGATTTTATGCTAGAAGCTATTCTTTCTCTCAGTGTCCGTGTTGTCATTGGGAATCTCATAATTTTAGGACATCAAGTTTGTTTTGAAAATTGAATCTTTTGGACTATTGTCAGTTACTTCATATGTATAATTTATAGAAACAACTAATTGGTTCCAAATAAACAAAATTATTCCAGCTTTAAAATTCTGTAATCTATGTTTGCTTTCTAGGCAGTTCTAAATTTCACCATGATTTGAAATTTTGAAGCATGACTTCAAATAATGTCATGTACATTTTTCCTCTTAAATTTTTTATTGTTTTTTATTTTATTTTTATTTTATTTTTTTAAAGATTTTTATTTATTTGACAGAGAGAGAGAGAGAGAGATCACAAGTAGGCAGAGAGGAAGGCAGAGAGAGGAGGAAGCAGGCTCACTGCTGAGCCGAGAGCCCGACGCGGGGCTCGATCCCAGGACCCTGAGATCATGACCTGAGCCGAAGGCAGAGGCTTAACCCACTGAGGCACCCAGGCACCCCATATTGTTTTTTATTTTTTAAAGATTTTACTTATTTATTTGACAGATAGAGATCACAAGTAGGCAGAGCGGCAGGCAGAGAGAAAGGGGGAAGGAGGCTCCCTGCTGAGCAGAGAGCCAGTTGTGGGGCTCTATCCAGGACCCTGGGATCATGAACTGAGACAAAGGTAGAGGTTTTAACCTACTGAGCCACCCAGGCGCCCCCCTCTTAAATTTTTTAGTTAGACCTTGAAATTTTGACTTATGAAATATGACATTTTAAGTAATGGAAAATTAATTTGAAAAATTAAGCCAAATTCTCCCTAAAATGTATGATGTTCAATCAACATCAATATTTAGGGAGTTAACATAAAGAAAATGGATAATTTTTCATACTGTATTTAGAAAAAATTGTTGCTACTATAAAGATTTTAGAATCTTCATTTCTTCCTGTATTAAAACACTAACAGCATGCATATTTTTAAAATATGGAAGCTACAGAACAACTTTTTGTGCATTACAAATTAAAAAAATATTTCTGTATGAATCAAAAGCTAAACAGTTACTACACTGTGCAGGTTATTTACTGAGCTTCTGCCAGATGCTAAGTGTCTTTTGATTTAAAAAAAATGGTATTAAAGAGCTGAAATTTATAGTATTGTTAAAATAAGGAAGTGGATTCTTCTGGGTAATCCAGATCATTGAATTAATGACCCCTCTCATTGTAGAACATCATATTTTAAATGCACCCTGATTGTATTAGTCATTCATTCATTCATTCATTCATTCCATAAAGATTTGCTTATTCATCTAGTGATATATACTGAATATATATTATGTACAAGACAGTGGGAATACTCACAGGAAAAAAGAAAAGATTTCTCAACTTGTGGAAAAGAAAGAAATATAAATGCTTAAAATAATAGTGCAGTTGAGTACAATGACAAAAGTGTCCATGAGAGTCATAGTAACTAAGGAGATGTGCATCGAGCCTTACCAAGAATACAAATATTAGGTTCAGGCTATTGAGGGGAGAGGCATGAGAACAGAGCTAATGATACTTTCTGTTCGGGAGAAATCTCTACGGATTCTGAAATATAAAAGGCAACTGACAAGTGTGAAGAAAAAGACACAAAGAAGTAGCAAAATCCTCAGCGCTAGCTAAAACACATTTTAAAAATGCCCTCCATAATTTTGGGAGCATCATCTCATACGCCCCGTTATTGCTAAAAGTTTTTGCTCACAAAATTGAAGGTGTATTTTCCCCTAAGAGAATTAATCTGTATTTCTTTATTCTATTTACTTAAAGAATAGAGATTAGTAAGGAACATGGTTGGTCATTTCAGCTTTGAGATTTCAGGGCTCAGAAATTTTCACCTTAAAGAAATAAAATGCCAAAATGTACAGCGAAAGTCAACTAAGACAAAATAGGAACATTAGATCCAGTCAACTTGGACATTACAAGTCAAAGTTCTTAAGTTTTGAGGACACAAAGTTCTGCTGCCTGGTTCTTTGCTATGTTAATTGGTTCTCAAGTGAAATAAATTTTATAATCCCTAAAGTTCACACCTAATTCTTTTGGCACTTAAGAAACTAAAGTATTTGTAAAAATATATTCTACCTGCTGACTTCTTCAGTAATACCTTACCATTCAGTCTAGGTGTTCCCCCCCTCTTTTAAATTGTGCTCCTTCAGTCAAAAGCTGACACAACTGTCAAAATATAGTCACTCATACACTAGTCAGTCACACTCCGATAATGTGTCTGTCATCATGTTAAAACAGTCATTTGCTGACATATTTTATGGCCATGAACATGTTTCAGAAACCAGCAAAAAGGATTGGCCTTTAAAAAATAAGCAAGAGTAGCATTTCCTTCTAGTGAAACGACATATAATTTGAAATAATAGTGTGTCAATAGTGACTATAGGAAATTGCTAGAAAGTGGACATTTCCAAGTCCACTTTTATCTGAGAAAAAGTAGTTCTTTAAAAAAAAATTGAAGTAATTCTTTTTAAACTAGAACATATTTTATTGAATTAAAAGCATCTTTGTCAGATTCTGAAAGCGTCTAATGCGCAAAGCTTGGGTTCTGAACTTCTCTAAGTATGTGGAATAGCAAGCTTTTAAAGAATAAATGTTAATGGTGTACGAGATAACATTCTATTCTCAATACCTTTTCATTTATACTAGACCATACCCAAATTGAGTTTTGCATTCAGTAACCTCTCAGCAAATGTTAAGAATAGGCAAAGAAATTTTATACAGAGAAGCATAAACATCCACATAAATTAGCTTTGTCCAGTGGTTTACTCCCAAAGTTCTTAAAATATGTCATGGATAAACTCCAATTATGTAATAGGTAGGAAACAGTTTTGAAAATAATAATGCTTAATAATAATAATAATCCAACAAGATTACATATATATACAAATACACACTAATTTTTTTACTTGCCACTGAAATTGGCAAAATAAGTACTTTAGTAGATCCCTAAGTAGTTATAAGAGTAGTAGCTCTTTAGAATGAAGAATTTACTTGTTAAAAATACCTGCTGGTTCCCACACTTCATTAAAATTCATACAAAGAAGAGCTCACATTCTGTTCATAATACTATTATATTTTGATTCATCAGTATCTCCATCTATAATTCTAAGATCTTATTTTTGGAATATGAAAACCGGTAAAGATGGGACTATGCAAATGATTTACTTAATTCCTAAAATCCTCGCAAAATTAGGAAACTGATCACAGTGCTGAAAACTACTACCTTAGCATTGGCACCCTGTTGGAGTTGTGGGTAGGAAGATCGTACACTTCTATGTCAAACATTCATGACATTGTGGTGACTTTCTTACCCAGCAAGATTTGTTATTCTCTTAAAAGCAATTATTTAAAAGTATTTCAGTGTTCCTTACTAACGCAAACATTTAAATCTATGATCAGCTCCCTAGCAAGCATGGAAAGCCAAAACTCACTCTCAGATGCTATATCCACAGAAGCAGTTTCTGCAGAAGAAACATTATTTCACTTTATTTCACTACCTGGCTTCTTTGTTCATTAAGCTAATTACTCTAGTCTACATTCGTGCCTTTCATCTGCCTTGTTTCTTGAGCTTGATCCTTTCCCAACCCTGAATCGACTGTTACTGAACAGTTGGAGCTGAACAGGAAGGAATTGCAGGTGTCAACTCACAGTTTACAAATATGACATCTCCTCTGGCATAGCTGGAAATATGAAATATTGATTTATGTGCAGTAAAAGGTCTTATAAAAATGATCACATACACATGAGAGATTAATGCGCAGGAGATCAATAGAAATTTCATTCTTGACGCTAGACTGTCACCTATGGTGAAATGCTAAAATACAGAAATCAATATTATCTATGAAATGTCAAATTTATTATAATTATGAGGATGAAAGCTGGCCAAGTGGCTCCCAGGAGAGAAGGAAGGATAGGTTACTGGGCTGAAGCATCCTTCATGTCCCTTGTTCACTTGCTGCCAATTTGAGAGCAATATTGGTGCAGGGGGTTTTCAGGCATTATGTACCGCTGTGTAGTAACAAATTCCTGCTGGAATATTTAACTCTTGAAACTGACAATAATACAAGTGTCCACATAGTCAAAAGGTGCAGAACTTTCAGCTCCAAAATATGGAGAACATTTTAAGCATAGATTTTACTGTGGTATGTGTACCACAGCCCATTGCTTAAGAAAATTGAGCTTTTACAGACTGAAGATTAATAAGATCTTGGTGCAATTTTATTCAAGCTCGTGTTCTGTTCTCTACAGTGGTGGTGTGGGGGGGGAGATGGGAAATCCTAAATTATCTATTAGTGGGCTTCACATTTTCTATAGTTTAAGCCATTAGCTTGATTCTTAGAAATTGCCATTCAATTTCCACTGCTAGGCAGTGATTCTTTGAAAAGATTTTTATGAGTTTGTGGCAGCCTACCAGTCTCATGTATCAAGTTTAATAGAGTCTTTGAAAAAGTAACACAAAGCTAAAATTTTATGAGCCTATAAGAAAACAATAAAATGAGAGTATTTTGTCTTGCCTTTTAAGTGGGGAGGGGGCTTTTTTAGAAGTTGAAGTTAAAAGCATAGAAGGAAAAACATGCTTCTTTTTACATATTCTCCTTATCTACAGAAAAGCAGAATATTAAACTCTTATTAATAATATTATTAATCCTCAAAATAAGTGTAGGTTTTATAAATGTTGGTGATGATACACTGTGATTCTTACAGGGATTGAGACCTGGTGTGGGTATAAGAGAGGATGAATGTTTCTGACCAGCAAATGAATTAGGAATCTTGAAGGAAAACCCATATTCCCTTGTAGGTAGTATAGGTGGTGAATAGATTGTGTTATTTGCTGTCAGTTAACACTCTTCATAGCGCCCTTCCAATTCAAATTTTAATGATTCAATTTTAAATAAGCAGTGTGCTCTGCCAACCATGCTTAGAGGAGAGCACAAAGAGTCTATTCATTCTGTTACAACCTCTACGTAGAAAGTCCTCAGGAATTTGTGAAATGAATGAATGAATGGATGAATGAATGAAACTTTAATTCATCCTACGGTGCTCTGGTATCACATGAGCCGTGGGGGATAGAGTTTCTTCTCATTTGGACTTAACGTTCATTTATTTTTAGAATTATGAGTCTCTTTTCTTTTTTCTTTTCCCTTCTCAGATCTAGACAGCTTTTTGGTAACCAACACATCTACTTGGAACGTGGGCTAGAGTACTAATTGGTATATATGAAAATTTCAAAACATAACATAAGCCTTATAAAGATAGATGCCTTTCACCACGCACCCTTTAACGTATGGTCTATCACTGAGTTTTTGACTGGTATTACATATAATATGGGAAATTTACTTTCAATTAGTAGCATTAATTTGTTTTGCAGTAAGTACTGTGAGTTAACAGTCTTGTTATTCCATGTTTCTGTGCATCTTCCTAGGTCTAAATTAATTTTAGAGCTTTGTCTTTAATCTGACCCTTAGGGAAATATTTCTTGTCTAGACTTGGATTTAGTTAAGGACATTTTGACTGAAGGGATTTCTCAACACTACTATCTTGCATTTATTCTTGGTTTTTAGGTATTGGTAAAAAAAAAAAAATGAGGAGTGCCATTTCAATAAGCAAGAATCAGGCCCCTGTCCCATGAATAAATCACCATTTTTCTTGGGTTTCAGTTTTTCAGGGCTATTGTCTAAAGCGACTGTTTTTGTTCATGACATACATTTTCCAAGTGATGCTTCTGTTTCTGTCATGGAGGAGGACGAACCAGAGGGGCCACAGAGCCAGGGGAGTTAGAGATCTCTGGCAGAGAAACACAGAGAGGAGTCACAGGGAGGTTCCATAAATGCTGAGAGAGACCCCATGTGAATGTGATTAAGGTCAATAAGCATAAGTTGAAGGTCTACCATATACATGAAACTGGGATGAAAAGATGCAAAGGGCACAGATAGAGCCCTCAAGGACTTCACAAAATAG
Organism: Lutra lutra; assembly: GCF_902655055.1. Lineage (NCBI taxonomy): Eukaryota > Metazoa > Chordata > Mammalia > Carnivora > Mustelidae > Lutra > Lutra lutra. Next base: position 54,439,698 of record NC_062280.1, on the reverse strand, counting down.
TACAAATTGGGTGATATTCAGAAATGGGAAATATTTAGAAAAAGAAATTGCAAGACTTGGAACCTATACCAGCTATCCCGAATCCTTGGGTTGGTGTGCTCTTGGCTCAAATAAAACCTATTTCCATATCCTTTGGAGAATAGTCAGTCCCTAGATAGTCTAGAGACATAAATACAAAGTTCTTTCTCATCTATTATTACTGAATTATTTACTCTTCCTAAATATTATCTCTTTTGGCCAGAATTGTAGGATTATTATTACCGCCAAATATGATGGAGGATTCATAAACTTTCCTCCAGTTGGTAATATAAACACTTTTTTTTTTAAATCTGGAAAAGAGATAAAGATTTATTTACTTTTTAAAAAACACTGTAGCATTTACACAATTTATAAATAGAGATTTGGGAAGATTTTCCACTCTACACAGCTTCTTAAGGCTTTTTTTTTCCCCCTCTTCTGTACCTCAAGTACCCAAAGCAGTTAAAGTTAATACTTAATGCAACCTAGTTGAAGAGATAGGCATTTCTTGCAGTCAGGTCTCAATTAAGAGATAAAAGACAAAAAGTGCAAAGCACTTGATAAAGCTAAGAATACAAGGCCAGCCATGGAGGTGCTTGAAGCTGTCCATAGCGATAACTGGATAGTCAGCTGGAATCTTCTTGAATTGAAGTGGGTGCTCTAACTTATCAAATTCCACATATGGGGAAATTATTGGTGCCTACCGTGGTGATTAACACTAACCCACTGGGTCAGAAACAAGCTGGGATAAAGGTGAAAACTGTATCTGACTATCAACACCAAATACATCCATTTAGAGAAAGATAGCAGAGGGTTTTTTTCTCTTTTTATATCTTCAGTTGTGCAGGTTGTCAGGCTGGTCACACAGTTAACGCTGCATATAGAGTGCTTTCTATAATGTGCAAATTGCAATGCACATTAAAATGTAATCTACTTTAATAAGTCACATGAAGATTACATTTTAAGATAATTGTTTGTGTGTTTATGCCATACACCAAAAATATTTTCCTGCTTTGTTTACAGTATTTTCTCTTTGCCTTTAGACGTAATGATTGCAACTATTAGCATTAAGTAACTCCCTTCTTCAAATGGTTGGGGGCAAAGTGACGAAGATTCAAATTTTGGATTCCTGGAACCATGGTTCATGGTAAAATGTTCAAACTGCTTCCTCTTATTGAATTTCCCCAAATTAAATTTGTTATGATGTTATGATCATCAAAAACCTTACTCTGCATCAATAACTAGGACACTTGACTTGAATTATCCAGATAGTTATATACAGTTGCCCACTTTCCAATTCCTGTGTAGAAAAAAATATGACAATTTTTTAAATAGTTCTAAGGAACATCATAACTGAAGCTTTCTGACAAATCTAGTCACTTGGAATATGGCCAATTATCAATGATTTATTAAAATGGGTGAGAAGGAAATTAGAGGAAAATGGAAAGGACAAATAATCTCCAAATTTCTCATTGTTCATTCATTTGAAAGTCCTTTTCCATTCAGCCACCAGTAAAATCATTTACAGGTGATGACATATAACTGAAAAGATTTTCATCTCTTTTTTTCTTTTTTATTCATCTTGAAAGTACCGATGAATACTTAAATAACCCATTGGTTTTAAGAGGCAAAGTATTGTGCTTATTAATTTATGCAGATATTGTTCATTCAGCAAGAAGTAAAATGACTGGCCCACAGTTGGTATCCAGCAAATATTCCTTAAATGGATGAATGAATGAGTGAACAGACAACTGAAAATATCACTGAAGTATGAGTTGACTGACCTATGTAACTTTAAAATCTAAAATAACTATAATGTTCAAAATTTGCTGCATTTATTTTGATTGGCTTATGTCTGTCTTTAAAGAATAAGCACATGGCTTAATCATATGTGGCCACTTATTTAATTATGTTAATGTTATTACTATACGTCTTGTTACCCAGGGAGACTGTAATAGCCTCGCTCTGGGGCCATGACTAACCAAGTTAATGCAGTTGTTCCTTCACTAATCTCTGGATTAACAGGTAAAATTTCCAATCTACTTTCTGTCAAAATAATTCAGTGAACGTTGTTTTTGTCTGTTTGAATATTACGACATGAGATCTGGACCTTCTGGAAAATAAATGGAGCAATGTACTGACATAATCTTTTAGTCCCAGATGATACAAACTCAGCTGAATCAGTCTTCAGAAAAAAGGAAATATTAGTTCATATATGTAACCAAAAATTGGGCAGGAGGTCTTCAGGAATAGCTAGATACAATGTCCTTCCAACAGGAAGGTTAGATAGCTCTCAGGCACTCAAGGCTGCTTTATTACTAAACTCAATCCAAAAGAAAGATAATCTACATTTTAATAAGGCCACCAAAAGTTCTGGTTGAGTTTCATTGACTTGCGAGGGTCCTGTGCCCATCCTTGACTCTGGCCAGACAGGGAAATACCCTAGTTGTAACATCTGGATCACATGTCCTTTCCTAATTCAATTTGTGTTGTCAATGGAATGTGTGCTCTGTCTTGAGTCCTATGCCTAATGCTTGGACTCAGAAGGAGGATTAGTATAAACTGAACCACAAGAACTGAGTGTGAAGGAAGATGACTCTCTAGGAAACATAAAGATACATTTGCAGAGGAAAGAAATGGGTCTTGGGGGTGACAGGAACAATAGATGACATTGGAAGTAGTGTAGATGAAGAAATCGAAATATTAAGAAAAGGATTACAAAGAATGAAAGGTTTTGGAAGCTCCAATCATATCTACTAAATGACTGGAGTTTACTGGAAGGGTGTATCCTACTGCTGTGCCCAAAACCGCAGAGCATTTCTAAAGATCCAGTTCTTACAAAATATTTTGGAATATATTCAATTTTTTTAGTTGAGAAATGTGATCAATACATTATTTATTTATTTTTAAATTTTGGTTACTAAGAAAGGAACCAGCATAGACTTTCCTGTTTTTAATTTAACGTGGGCTTTGGTTTTGAAGGCAACTGAGAGTCAAGGCTGGGGATGAACCAAAGGGGCTCATTTTCCCCATATAGCTGACTCTTCATCTGGGGGCATATGCTGATTGCTCACATAACACTGAATTCCACTGCCCCTAGAGGACATTATTTTTAATGTCAGGAATAAAATCACATTATTGAATGAGAATGGAAAGAGAAGAAAAATGATTGCTTTGATGAGTTTCAGGAGATTAGCTAAAATAATATTCAGATATAAGATCTCATCAATAATATTAAGCAGCTTTTCATTTTAGACTCTTTTTTTAAAATAAAGATTTTATTTATTTATTTATTTGAGAATGAGAGAGTGAGAGCATGAGAGGAGAGAAGGTCAGGGGGAAAAGCAGACTCCCCATACAGCTGGGAGCCCGATGTAGGACTCGGTCCTGGGACTCCAGGATCATGACCTGAGCCAAAGGCAGTTGCTTAACCAACTGAGCCACCCAGGCGCCCTCATTTTAGACTCTTAATGTGACTTAATGAGTTAAGTAAAAGATAGCATCTGAAAGTTTTGGGCCCTAGAATAAATTAACTTAAATTTACTGTAAGTTATGAAGAAAGTCTTTTATATGTTCTACTTCTGTTTGGAACCTTTGCTCTGTCCTTTGGCAACTACTACTAAAAAAAGAAATTATTGTTTATATTTATACTCTATTGTTTCTAGCAAAAGAAATTGTTCCTCCATTAAAATTCTCAGCAGTATTTTGCCAGATTTTCTAAATTCTATACTTTAGAACAACAGTGAAGTCTCTGTGATCTTGGTATGATTGAACACACTCAGGGTTATAAATCTGTTTTGTAAATGATGCTTCATAATTCCTTCTTGATCTACTATTACAAATACACAGTATTTCTTTTCAGCAAGTCATTGTGTTTTACTAAACTGTGCCAAACTGGGTAACCTATTGCTTTCTTAATCATTTTTCAAATGATCTCAGGTCAAAAGCTATGTAATTTTGGAGTACTTTGTATACAGAATTAAGATGATATTATAAGATTTATGTTGAATTTTAAATTAGACACTACATTTCAGTTCTTCATGAATTGTTTCCACAGTTTAGTCTACACTGACTTTATGAGCAGGAACCTATGTGCTATAGTTGAGGGGCATCCAAATGGCCCTCTGGACTTATAAAACTTCCTTCATCACAGAGTCTCTTGAAATAAGCACTATAATTTCCATCAAGTGGGGTGCCTTATCATTAGCTCATTATTCCTAGAAAGTCCTGTGAGGATAACACATATGGCTATTAACAGAACCATTAACATTTGAACCCAGCAAAAGTATGGGAGATGGAGAGGGTATGGGTAAAGGATAGGGTTTTTGAAGAGGAAGATTCTGTATTTTGAAGAGAAAGATCATATTTAGCTGCAGAAAAAGAACTAACTTTACAGTTTTGTTGTCTTTGTGATTTTGTGTAGACTAGAATCTAATTTGGGATGTTATAAAAAAGAGAAATTGGTTTGAGATGTAAAGATTTTAAACAATTTTTAATTCATATTGTTTCAGAACGTATAGTTTGTTGTTCCAATGTTTTTTGTTTGTTTGTTTGTTTGTTTTGTTTATTCATCTATTCAGGGGGAAGAACAAGATGGCGGAGAAGTTGGAGACCCTGTTTCAACCGGTCCCCTAAAGTGAGCTAAATATCTACCGGAACAGTCTGAACACCCACGAAATCAGCCTAACATGTAAGATTATACACTTCTGGATCTCTACAGGGACAGAAGACATCAGTGGAGAGGACGCAGCTTACCTGGATCATGGTTGATATATTCAGCTATAAATCCCCTCAACTGCCTCTCACCAAAATGACTAGGAGGAGGAACACCCAACAGAGGAAAAATTCAGAGACTGTGCCCTCTGCCACAGAACTATTGGATATGGACATAAACAGTATTCATCTGTTCATTCTTTTATGTAACGATAGCTGTTTTTTGAGCTTACTATGTGTCAAATTACTATGTGTAATTGTATTACATGTATTATTTCCTTAATGTCTTCTAAACAACACTTTGAGACAGGTACTATTATTATCCATGTTCTCCCAGATAAAATAACTAGCTTAGACATTAAATTAGCTATATTACATGCTAATAAATGATGTGTGTAGGAGTTGAGGAGTTTGAGAGACAGCAAACAAATAACAAGTACATGAAAAACTAGTACATGTAAAAAAGAATCAAAATAAGTGATGTGACAGAATAATGAAATTTGGGCACAGGAGGGCAGAGATTATAATGTGTCAGGTGGTTAGGGACGAATTTAGGAGGAGGTGACATTTGCGGGAAAACCGGTAGGATAAATAGCAGTGAGCTATGCAAAGGCTAGTGCAAACTTCCTAAAACAGCAAAAGCTTGGAGGGTTTGATGAAAAGAAAAGGGAAATCCTGCTAGCCATGTCTCAAGTATAGTCCTTCTCCTACAAAAGCTTGGTCTGCTTAGAGATCTAGCACAGAGGAATAACAAGTAGTTCTTTCTTAAGTTCTATTCAATTTTCTCATTCTCCCCATATCAGCAAGTCCTGGGTACTGGAGTATCTTCTGTCCTTTTTTATTTCACATGAAATTTCTCTCTCTAGCCTTTCTCATCCAAATTCTTCTCCTATAGGTGTACATACAAAGGTTCCACAGCATTTAACTGAGAAAAAAATTCTTTCTATATTCAGTCTTTATTAAGATCAGAATCTAGATTAGGTTAAGAAAGAACATGTTTCTTTAATTCCCTTGAACACTAATCCAGGTTTAATCAATATACATACTCAGGTTAACATCAAAACAAATTTATCATAAACACTATCCTCAAGAAGTTTAAAGTCCAGTATAATAAATGTTAAAAAATATTTACTTTATTTATTTTTTATATCCCATCAATCATTCTGCCTTGTGATTCCACTATCTTTGGAACCTGTGGACTACTCAGAGAAAACAAAGAAGTAATAATTCATGCTTAAGTTTCAAAAGTAATTTTAAGTTAAGGAAAAATAGTATTAAAAAACAAACTTTGTTGAGAAAGAAAATAGTGTTCAAAGTCTCAGAAGTTTGCCTAGATATAACTGTAAATATAGTTTCATATATATATGTAAATATAGTTTCATATATATATATATATATATATATATATATATATATATTTGGAGATCTTAGAGTCTTATAAAGGATAGTGTATGGAGATTACAAGACATGTAAAAAAAGTTCTTATCCAAACAGCAGGGGAAAATTTTTTTTTGTTCTGGTGGTATGAAAGTATAGAAACCTTAAAGAACCAGGGGAAAGAGATATATCCCAGGCAGCTCTCTTTAGCCTTGGTCCTACTTATAGAAAGATGGGAGAAATGAAGACAATATATAATTGAGATAGAAACCAAAATTATGGAGTTTTGTGCCTCCTTTCCTCTTGGGAACTCTGGGAATAAGACTGTCACTATAGGTCACCATGTACTTGTGAGCATTACACAAATTTAGGGGATATTAGTCAAATTATAGTCTATCTCAGGTGCATTTCTGGAGTTGTACATTGCTCAACTGTAATTCTTGAATATAGTGTCTTTGACTACCTGCTCATCCCAGAACAGAAATGGTTGCATAGGATATTTAGGTAAAGAGGGACCAAAAATAATTCTCATGAGTCTCCTTCTTTCACATGTGATGGAAAGGATTTGAAAAATTCCACATATCTCCAATTGAGGAGTGCAGAAGGATGATATTAATGTTGGGGATTAAACGGGCATCAGGGCCAGGCCATGGGAGATTTTTAACACCAATGAGAAAAGAAGGAGATCCTGGAGTGGACAAGTTTCCTGAGAGAAATTACGATTCCTTTCCCTAAGGAGGGAACAGAATAGGCAAATTAAACTGCAGCCGCTTCAGCATGAACCAGTGAGGACAGAGGCTGCTTGCTCCTTACAGGCTAGTAGGATGAAACACCAAAAGGGAAGTAGAGCACAAAATCCTTTTTACAATGCCATGAGGGGTGGCCAGCTTTTCTTTGCACCCAGCTACCATCTTGGGAAGGAAAAGATACCTTGAAAGGGAATTGAAGGTTGATTTATTTTCATAATTACCAGAAATGGATGATTCTGAACCAGAGGAGATGAAATTAATATTATTTGGTAAGATGGAGTGTTTTATTCCTTTCTTCCTTCTGGATCCCTCTCACAATAAAATCAGTTTCTTTTTTTCCCCCTTCACCTCCATATATGCATATGGTACTAAATATAACACAAGATATCTAACAAAGTTTTAATGAAGTGGATTTGAGTTCAGAGGAAAACCAGATTCTTTATAGGTGGAAGTAATCTAGTTTTATTAAAATCTGTGAGCTGCTTTTGTTTTTTTCACTTTAAGAAAGAGTTTCCACAATAGATGTTCAGTTAATTTAGGTACTTGGAGCTTTTTATGCCTTATTGATCAACTTTTAAGACTCATTTGGATTTTGAAGAGATAGTGGTTTCAACAATTAAAGAGGGATTAGTTTTATTACTGAGAGTTGGATTCCATTTTGTTTTCCAAATGCATTAAATTTCTCCACTGTGTAAAGAAAGTAGAGGCCTAGATAGATTTTCATGGCCTCAGTGGGTTAGTTACCTAGTGCCAACAAAATTGCTTTAGAGTTTTCCATAGAAAATGGGGTAAATGAGATCTTTTATTAGTATCTACAATAAACTAAATTTAAATTTCTAGCAATAAAATTTAGTTTATCCTAGTAAGGCTTGGTTTCATTTTTTCTTTCATGTTAATTCTTTGGAGAACTATCGTCCAAAAATTGTGTTCTTAAGGTGATCCACAAGCAGTATTTAAAATGTTTATCAACTGTTACGTCTTATTAGCAATCAGTTAGAGTCACCATAGACTGAAATGAACCAATATGGCTCTCTGGACTAGGGCCAGCAGATCATTAGCCCTGGTTTGGGGTAAATAACTTCAGCTTGATTTACTGTTTATTAGAGTTGACATAAGTTGCACCAAAAGTTGATATTATTATGAAAAACGGGATTTTCTGATACTCTTTACTTACTTTTTGGGGAAAGGCTCACATACCCATCAATTTCCGAGGTCCTGGGCCATATATAACTAGGAAAATTGAGTTCTTTGCTTGCTTTCTGTTTAGCTTGCTAATGCAGACAAAAGAGAAAGATATTGTTGTAGTATAATAACAGAGGAGTTATATAATGGGGACAACCAATCTCAGCAGGAAAGGGCTTGATTTGTGTTATAAATTATTTTCATGGAAGCTAGACTAGTAAGGACAATTTTCCTTTGTGTCCTTTCCAGAATCTGGAAGTCTGTTCCCTTTTCTTCAGGTCATTGGTAGATAGACTACACAGGTCAAAGCATAGTGGAGGAAGGCTCAACCTAGGTGGAATTCAGAGGGAATAAAGTGCAAGGAGATTTCAGAGGACAAGGAGAGGAGTGCTCAGAGAGGGAAGTGATCCTCAATGTCCACAGGAAACTGTCCCTGAGAGGGAATGGCAAGCATACATCTATATTCTGCACCGGCTCCTGGGCACTTTGCATGTCTTATTGTCCAGTGTAGTGTTTTTAGTAATGGACTGCATATTTTCATTCTTCCTAACATTAAGGACATAGCTTAATAATGCATGTGTTTGTCTTCCCTGTGGTGAACACTAGGACAAAATTTGAGGATTGCTTGAATTGTGTTTTCCCATCAGCACCTATCACAGTATCTGACACATTCTCAGTAAATGAAAAAATTACAGTGAATGAAATTCCAAAATTACGTATTCATTCTTTATGACTCTGAACATCAAATTTTCGTCTAGTTATTGGCCAATGGATCCTTCTAGGGCACTTGAAGATCCAAGGTGATCAAGATGCAATTTGACAAGGCTCTTTAAAAGCAAACTCCAGGGCACTCCAGGTAAAGATGGAGTGCATTACAGCTTTTCTCAGACTACATTCAGCCCATCTGGTAGACCTGTCCAGACTGAAAATGTTTTGGCTGGTGTAGGTTGAGGAGCTCCTTCGGTGGGAATTAAAGCTGTAAATGGTGTGGTATTAGCAACTGAGAAGAAACAGAAATCCATTCTGTAAGATGTGTAAAGTATACACAACATGGAACCAATTACCAGCCGTATAGGCTTGGTGTATAGTGGCATGGGCCCAGATGACAGAGTGCTCGTGTACAGAGCTCGAAAACTAGCTCAGCAACACTATCTCATTTACCAAGAACCTGTTCCCACAGCTTAACTGGTACAGAGAGTAGCTTCTGCGATGTAAGAATACACTAAGGTAGTGTTCATCCATTTGGAATTTCTGTACTAATTTGTGGTTGGAATCGGGGGCAACCATATTTATTTCAGTCAGATCTATCTGGAGCTTATTTTGCCTGGAAAGCCACAGCAATGGGAAAGAACTACGTCAATGGGAAGACTTTCCTCTAGAAAAGATATAATGAAGACCTGGAACTTGAAAATGATAATCATACAGCCAGATTAACCCTAAAGGAAAGTTCTAAGGGCAAATGACAGAAGACAGCACAGAGGTGGGAATCTGCAATGCCAGATCCAGGAGGCTTACTCCCATTGAAGTTAAGCATTGCTTGGCTTCCATAGCCTAATAACAAAGGGACTGAAAAATCTGGAATTTCAGAGAATCCCCCAGCTTAAACATGTTTAAAGTATGTTTTCTTTTACAGACTTTTTACATACTTATTTCTGCATCGTTTGATGATGTTTTTTAAATGACACTTATAAATTATAATAAACTGTTAAATAAAAAAAAATACATAGACGCAAACTCCAAATGTTGTATGAGATTTTTTATCTTCTTTTCTTTCCCCCCCAAGTTATAAGAAAAAAGAAACTTGAAAAAAATCTCAAGTGACTTTGCTTTTTATAGAACAAAAATCAAATGAGCTATTGTGTTTATAGCACATTATTGTAGAACTGTGGTAAAATGTATTGAACTTTTTCCATCGGGGATAATCTTTTACATAGTAATATACTGATATAAGTTCATCTTAGCTGCCATCCCTTTGGAACATTCCTTGGCCAATTAATTTATTCATTTCACAAATAATGTGCCTCTGCTATGTGCAAGTTACTATTGGTCAGGCTAGAGCTAGAGGATTGAACAAAATACCTTCTTGCCCTAGTGGAGCTTATATTCTAGGGGAAGATATGGGACATAAACTGAGTAAATAACTAAATTACAGGATATAGTATGATTACTCCTATCTGACATCATAAAAAAAATCAACCTAAAATGGATCAAAAAACAAAAATGTGAGAGTTAAAACTATACGACTCTTAGTAGAAGACATAGGAATACATATTTATGACCTCAGATTAGGTGAAGAATTCTTATATATGACACCAGAAACCCGAGCAATAAAAGAAAAGTAGATAAATTAGGTTTCATCAAAGTTGAAAATTTTCATGCATCAACGGACACTATCAAAATAGTGAAAATATAATTAAAGAATTGGAGAAATATTTGCAAATCATATATCTGATAAGTGTCTAATATATAGAACATATAAAAAATTCTTGCAACTTAACAAAAAAAAATGAACATCCTAGTTAAAAAATGGGTAAACATTTTTCCAAAGAAGATATACAAATTGCCGGCCACTATAACTAAAGATACTCAGCGTCATTAATCATTAGGGAGATGGAAATAAAAATCACAGTGAAATCTCTAACACTCACTAGAATGGTTATAAAAGAGGGGGGAAAAAAGGGTCGCCTGGGTGGCTCAGTTGGTTGGACGACTGCCTTCGGCTCAGTTCATGATCCTGGAGTCCCGGGATCGAGTCCCGCTTCGGGCTCCCAGCTCCATGGGGAGTCTGCTTCTCCCTCTGACCTTCTCGCTCATGCTCTCTCTCACTGTCTCTCTCTCAAATAAATAAATAAAGTCTTTTAAAAAAAAAGTGGGAAAAAAAAGTAAGCATTGGCAGGATGTGGGGAAACTGGTATCTTTGTATCTTGTTGGTGGGAATCTAAAATTGTGCAACCACTGTGGAAAACAGTTTGACCGTTCCTCAAAAAGTTAAACCTAGAATTACCATATGATCCAGCAACTCCATGCCTAGGTGTATGCTCCAAAGAATTGAAAACAGGTGTTCAAACAAAACTGTACAGGAATGTTCATAGCAGCCCTATACATGATAGCTAAAAGGTGGAAGACACACGGATGTCCATCAAGGAATACACAGATAAAGCAAATGTGTTATATCAGCCTAATGGAGTATTGTTTGGTCACAAAATGGAACAAAGTACTGACAACGCTGCCATGTGGATAAACCCTGAAAGCATGATTCTAGGAGAAAGAACACAATAGACCACATCTGGTATGATTCCATTTATATGAAATAGCCTAAGTTGGCTGGAGCATAGGTAATAGAATTTGATGATGGTTTATGTATGCTATATTACAACAAGAAGAGTGAAGAATGACTCCAAAATCTTTGGTTGGAATAACTGGAAAAATGGAGTTTCCATTTGTTGAGATGAGGAGGGTTGGGGGAAAATGAACTTGGTTTTGGAGGTAAGTTCAAAAGACCTATTTGATGCCCAAGGGGAGGTGCTGAGCAGGTAGTCGGATATCTTATTCTGGTATTCAGGGGCATGGTCTGAGATCGATCACATTTAAAACTGTATGGCTTGGGGGCACCTGGGTTATGGGTTATGGGCTCAGTGGGTTAAAGCCTCTGCCTTCGGCTCAGGTCATGATCCCAGGTTTCTGGGATCAAGCCCCGAATCGGGCTCTCTGCTCAGCAGGGAGCCTGCTTCCTCCTCTCTCTGCCTGCCTCTCTGCCTACTTGTGATCTCTGTCTGTCAAATAAATAAATAAAATCTTTAAAAAAAAAAAAAAACAAAACACCGTATGGCTTGAATCAAGTCACCAGAGTGTGGTTGGATGTGAGAAGGGTTACAAAGACTGAGCGCTGGGACATTTTCACCTTTAGAGCTTGGGGAGCTGAGGGCTGCAACGGCCTAAGAAGCCAGCTGGGATTTTATCCCATTCTGATGGCTCTAACAATTATTTTTCTTCAGGTAATTATTAAAGCTAAGTCACCAGCTCCAACCTCTCCCCAAGCCCTGGATTGCATTTTTCGCTTTTATTTGGGCTTTATAACTTGGTTCTGGCAGAATCTCTAACCCGATATACTATGTTGCTGATTCTCTGTCAACCCCTTTGTACTAGTCAGTTCATTCCTGGTTTTCGTGTGCATTCCACGGGGAAGAGCAGCACCATTTCCCAACGACCCCCGCTTGAAACATCAAAAACACATATGACCCGTATTCCCATATACCACATGGTAACTCTGACTCTCACCTAGACACTCACCTAGACCTTTACAACAGGTTTTCAGGCTGTCTTTCCTTCCTTTCACTCTCCCTTCCAACCAGTCCTGGGCACTGTTGGAAGTTTGAAGCAGATGTCAGTAATGTTATTCTCGAAAACCCCTTAATGTCTCCTCTCTGCCTACCGGATGAACATTTCAATGTCTTTCCAAGTAAAACCACATCTTCATTTACAATCTTGAGCTCATTTTCCCTATAGACCCACTCCTGCAAACACCAAACTCTTCAGATTTGGGTCCCTTTCCTATCACTCTATTTTCCTTCCTAATCTTTATCTAAATCCTAACCATCATTCCAGGCCCTTTTCACATGGGCGTTCAAACCTGGCGCACATAACTTTTATTATCCCCAGGCCGTGTGAACTATTTCATGCCCGTGAGAAGGGTTTACATTGGATAGTTCTTATAACCCAGTGAGGTCTGGTTCATTTTGTCAGTTGAGAAGCTAGGCCTCCTTCTCATAACAGCATCGGGAGTTTCTCGTGGGGGAGCTATTTGTATTCCATATTCTTCTCCTGGGTGATTTGGGGGGTACCAAGAGCACTCTCTTTAGTATAGACACAGTCATGGATTCTAGTCTTGCCCAAACAGTTCTGCTAAATACTTCAGGGATGAACAGATGATGCAAGCTGGGTGGGTGAGTCACTTTCGATCCTTTACCCTGCTTTACTTCTCTAAATATCCCTTATCATGAATAATTTTACATATTTATTTCTGTATTTGTCTAATGTGTGCTTCCCCCACTAGACTATGGGCTCCTGGAGGGCAGCTACCCTGTTTATTTTGTTTACAGTTACTGTCTCCTCTAAGCTTGGAACACTGCTTAATACTTACTATGTGCTGAATATTTGCTAAGTGAATAAATTAGTGACCCCAGGTTTACTGAAAGAATTATTAGGAAAAAGACTTGCTTATCTCTGGGTTTGATGATCTGGCAGGATAAAAGTATGGGACTTGGAATGGTGATTTTTGCCACCACATAGGGGAGCCTGCCTGAGAATGAAGCCAATTCTGGGCCAAGATATAACCAAAAGACAGATTTCTGTTAACATGATTTGAATGCCAGCTGGGTGTGAACTTCCTAATGCTTGAAGAATTTGCCATTTGTGAAGCAATATATTCTTCTCTTCTCCACATTTTTTTTTCTTAAGCCAGTTTTAGTCATCTGCAGTAGTCCTGATATATGGTCTATATTATACTCCAATTTGTACAGTGTATCATAGAACTGGAAAAATTTTTAAAAATATTTTTTGTTTGTTTATTTTTGCAAAAGAAAGGAGAGAGAGAGAGAGAGAGAGAGCAGGGGAGCGGCAGAGGGAGAAGCAAACTCCCCACTGAGCAGAAAGCCTGATGTGGGGCTTGATCCCAGGACCCAGGGAAGCATGACCTGAGCTGAAGGCAGATGTTTAACTGGCTGAGCCACCCAGGTGCCCCACAGAACTGGCAATTTTTTAGCTCCTCTGTTAGATATCAGCTACCTGAGGGTAAAGACTGTGCCTTGTACTCATCTTTCATAACCACTGACCCACTGATTTCCTGTAGTCACCTGGTAAACATCTGATCAACACTAGTTGAATTAAAATAAAATTATCTGTCTTCATTTGAAAGTCAGAGATATCTTTTCTTACATAATATTTTGAAGAAAGGTATTGATATTCCTGAAGAAAATGTTTGTAGTATGTCCACATTTCAGTGTTCTTGAAAGGATAAGCCTCAACCTCTTGAAAATATTTTCACTAACATTTTATATTATATTCTATAATAATATACTAATCATATTAGAATTTTGGATGAGTCAAAAAAAAGTTTGTTAAAATTTGGCTCCTTATCAAAAGCCTGGGAAAAATTACTGAAATATTGATATGAGTGCTTCTTTGGTGTGCATGGATTAAAAAAGCGGGGGGATTCTACTCATTTAACAGAAGGAATGATGTGTTTTTGGATTCTTAGATTCATATAATCCTAATCGTCTGTTATCAACATTCTCATATTTTGGCCTATATTTCTGCTGTGAAATTTGGGCCAAATGAAAGGTTATGGCTGTGCCTGAGTTCATTAATTCTCTCTCACTCTTGCTTGTGACCAGCAGTACCTATGGGTCTGCTGGCCAGAGTTAGAAGCCAAATGATCTCTCTGGGCAAGAAATCAGCAGTTTTGATCTCCAAAGCTCAGGGTTTTAAATTAATTGAAATAGAAAAGCAGCCAAGAATAGAAGGTAGTCTATTCTGGTTCATTAGTATTTCAAGGAGAAGAAAATAAAGACCAGCTATTGTCCTCAAACACGCCCACATGCCAGTGCTTTGCCTCCTTCTCTGCCTCCTTGTCATTTGATCATTAATGCACATATGCTTGTAATTTTATTCTAGCCAAGAAGTCAGAGAAATGTTTGACCCAGAGGAGATTAGAGATCCCTGGGTGCAGAGCACAAACCTGAGGTGTGTAAGACATCTGTGCTCCAGGGAGAAGCCTGGGAATGAGACCACGCCTCTCTTCTGTGCTCACAGGAAGTGTCTGACATATGGTAGAGGCTCCACAACCTATTATTTTGATTAGTAAATGAAGAAATAGAGTCCAGCCACTGTCCTTGAGGCAGAACTATATACTATAAAACTCAACTTGTTTTTTGTTTTGTTCTGTTTTCTTTTAGTCTTTGAGGCTGTCTAAGTGGTTTTGGTACTGTTCACTGATTAACAATAATTAGAGTCAGGATTTTTTGTATTATGTTTCACTGATATATTTATTGTTGCCTGTCAAGATGATTATTATTATTATTATTATTATTATTATTATTATTTTTAGGGCAGTGCTGCATAGAGTCAGAAAACAGCACTCAACACTTTTTTTTTTCATAATTTCAATTCATTAATATAGAAACCTCTCAGACTCACTTTCCCCTCTAGGTTAAGAAGCTGTAACTCCTCAGAAAACCCCCAGCATTTTTTTTTTCCCTAATTGCCTTTCTCTGGATAATCTCCAGTTCTTCCAAGTGCTTCTTTCAAGGGTGTAAAAATCCATTACTGCAGGCTTTCCTGGACAATAACAATTCTGTCTTTGCCCTTTGGTTGACAGACTAACGTGCCTGGCATTATGGTAATGTGAGGGCCGAGGGACCCGAGTGTTGTGGCCGAGGGACCCGAGTGTTGTTTTCTCCCCATACACAGTTGCCAGTTTAGATACTATCAATGTTTCCAAATTTACTGCACTGTGGTCTCACATTGACTGAGAAAATTCTTATATGGAATCAAAGTTTCTTTCTTTTCTTTTCTTTTCTTTTTTAACCATTGTCCACCAGTTCTTGTAATATAAGAGGCAATTTTCCAATTCTTGCAAACACATCTGTATGTTGGCGCCCCAACGTCAGGTGCCACAGTCAAGCTTGTTTAAATGGAAGAAGCTGGTCAAGTACCAAGCACCTGCTCTAAGTATTCCATATGGTTTTCCTCCCAGAAGGAATGACCAATCTGAAGCAGCTGTGGGTAATTTTATTCGCCAAAACAAGCTGGAAGCAAAAAGGAAAAATAACATAATTAAAATCTTAAATGGAATGCAGTACAACCTCATTAATAAGCTATAAAGCATTTAAATAGCTAGTGTGCCTATGTGCTTGCCAGTATTACCACATCATCAAGAAAGTGAAAAATGGACATACATGTTATTCATTAAATCCTCAAAGGTAGGAAACTTGAGGGCTGATTAATTCAAGTAGGTAAATGAAGCCAAGAAGTATGGATCACTTGTTGGAAAATAACCAAGTAAATCCATTTCATGCTCACCTGTTTGCTTGGTGTATGATATAGAAGATATATATATCTTCTATATCATACATGCATATATACACACACATATATATACACACACATACATACATAATCATACATATATATATATATATATATATGATTTTATGATTTTATTTGTTTATTTGAGGGGGGAGGGGCAGAGAGAGAGAGAAAATCTCAGACTCCCCACTGAGAGTGGAACCCAACACCCGGTTCAATCTAAGATCATGACCTGAGCCCAAACCAAGAATCAGATGCTTAACTGACTGAGCCACCCAGGTGCCCCTAGAAAAGGTATATATTAAAGAGTGCTATTAGAAAAGGATACATTTGCATCCTCATAGAAAACTTGGAGCAAAATTATGGGAGTTATCAAGTCAGAGAACATTTCTCGAATGCTCACTCATTGTATTTCAGGCACATGTTGGTAGCTGGTAGTATTCTCTTAAGTCCAGAGTGTTAAAGTTTAGTAAGGAAAATGTTCAATAGAAGATTAGAAAATTGCAATAATCACTAAGGTAGAAACAATTTATAGTAGATAATTAAAAACTCCTCCTGTTCCTATATGGAGATGGTTTTATGACGTGACGTTGCTGGTCCCTTCAATCAGTGAACTTTATTTCTTCACCAATTTAATCTGGACTTGCCCTTGTAGCTTGCTTTGGACAAAGGAAGCTTAGTAAAGGTAACTCAAGCAGAGGTTTGAAAAGTCTTTGTATGTTGGGGCCTATGACAATTGGCTGTTTAGTGGGTCACTTGATTGGGCTAAGGGATGTCTACTGATCTTGTTAAACATTATTTCTGGGTGTGTCTGTGAGGGTGTTTTCAGAAGAGATTAGCATTTGAATTGGCAGAAGACTTGGCATTCTTCAATGTGGGTGGGCATCATCCAAACCCTTGATGGCCTTAACTGAACAATAAAGAAGACTCTCTCCTTGAGCAGAGACAGCCATCCTCTCCTGTTTTTGGTTCTCAGGCCTGTAGATGCAGACTGAGTTATACTCCTAGCTTTCCTGATTCTCCATTTTACAGATGGCAAACTGTGGCGCTTCTCCCTCTCTGTAACCACATAAATCAATTCTTATTATTAAAATCTTCTCATATATGTATCTCTATATATCTTATTGATTCAGTTTTCCTGGAGAACCCCATTGTAGAGGCTTACTCTTTCTCCCTTCTGGGAACCCTGAGAATTCCAAGTGAAGAAGCATGGGCTATTCTAGGTGAGAGACCAGAGAGAGCGTGAGAAAGAGAGAGAGAGAGAGAGAGAGAGAGAGAGAGAGCAGCTCAAGCACTTCATTCTCTTCATTCAAACATCATGCAGAGAGAGGCTCAGCCACTTTGGCCATCATGGCCACAGCCCCAGACATTTGAGTGAAGCTAAGCTAGACCACCCAGCCCTCAGCTTAACTACCCTAGACCAGAATTGCCAAGACCCCCACAGAAACATGAGAAATAATAAATTGTTTTTGTTTTATTTCACTAAGCTAACAGCAAAGGCTAATTGATACACAAGGAAATAATTATGTATGTAATTAAAA
Source organism: Lutra lutra (assembly GCF_902655055.1). Lineage (NCBI taxonomy): Eukaryota > Metazoa > Chordata > Mammalia > Carnivora > Mustelidae > Lutra > Lutra lutra. The sequence continues at coordinate 54,422,033 of NC_062280.1, read as the reverse complement.
TTCAACTATAAAATGTGATAGGTGGTGGAATGATTAGATGAATTATATAAAGGTGAGGTTGGGGTGGAAAAGCCTCAAAAGCCAGTGAGGTTTGGTGATTTTTGTGCAGAGTATTTTGCAAGGATTTTTTTTTTTTCTGCTTCATTTTCATCCCCAAACCATCTGCAAATCCTGGTCACTTTATATTTAGAATCCTGCAAACACCTTCTTATGCATCTTCCATAAAATTTGTCATTTTGTCCATAATCCAAATAAGTATGCTTAGAGCCATTTGAGTTATATATAAATTCTTTGAGGAATGGAACTATACTTAGTATCATGATTTTTTGATTGTTCAAATAAAGTATTTCGGCTTGGAAGTTAAATAGATCATGCAGTGATTTTAAAGTATGTCCACCACTTCTTCGACCACCACTGCCTACTTCAAAAGGTGGAGCCCATGTGTGAAGTAATTAGTTTTCCAATCAAGTTAATCTGTTTAATGGGCCTCTGCATAATATGTCATTTGCCTCTGGCTCAATTGGAAAAAGGACAGATTTAGGGACTGGCTTCTAATGAATAAGAAGTGGAAGGAATGCCAAGTGACTTCTGAGGCTAGGTCATTGAAAGGATAGAGTTTCTCTCTGTCTTGGATCATTCACTTGGGAGGAGGGCAGCAAACTCGTGGGAGCAATGGAGTAGTCCTGTGGAGAGGCCCACCTGGTGAGTGACTATATTTCCCACCATCAACTAGAACCAACTTTTCAGCTCATGTGAATGGACTACCTTGGAGAATGATTCTCCAGCCCAAGTCCCAAATCACAGCCCCAGCCATCATGTTGATCCCTACAAAATGAAGGGCTTCAAGGCAGAACCATCAATTCAGCTGTTCTTTAACACGTAGGCCTGAAAAACTCAGATTTAAAATGTTTCTTGGGGCGCCTGGGTGGCTCAGTGGGTTGAGGCCTCTGCCTTCGTTTTTGGCTCAGGTCATGATCCCAGGGTCCTGGGATTGAGCCCCGAATCAGGCTCTCTGCTCAGTGGGGAGACTGCTTCCTCCTCTTTCTCTCTGCCTACTTGTGATCTCTGTCAAATAAATAAAATAAAATCTTTTAAAAAATTAAAATAAATAAATAAATAAAATGTTTCTTGTCTTAAGCTACCAAGTTTTAAGGTAACTTGTTTTATAGCAATAGGTAACAATTACACATAATAAGAGAAAGGATGACATTTACACAGTCCTTCTAAAAAATAAAATTATTAATCGATAAATCAAATTTTGGTCCAATAGCTACAACAAGGAAAGTTCCGTCCTTTACCTAAGAATCCAAATGTGGACACACACACAATTTTAGTATTTTACAATGATATAATGTCATTATCTAATCAGCAGACCTTATTCAAATTGTGGCCAAATGTTGTAATAATATCCTTTATAGAAAGGATATTGATTTATTGATCACACATTACTGGTAGGTTTTATGGTTCTTAATGCCCTTTAATTTTCAATAGTTACAAAGTCTTTATTTTTTTTAATTAAAAGCCATATTTATTTACTTTTACAACTTTATTAAGGTATATTTAATATGCAAAGAGTTACACATATTTAATATATATACATTAATGTATATATTTTGGGTTTGGATTTTATGCATATACTCATGATACTGTCACCACAAACAATATAATAAATACATCCATCACCTCCAAGAGATTTCTTCGGTCCCCTTGCTTGTTTTTTTTCCCTTGTGGTAAGAATGCTTAGCATGAGAGTCCAGGAGAGGCAAATATGTAAAGACAGAAAGTGGCTTATAGGCCAACTGGGAAGTGATTGCTAAAAGGTACGCTTTTCTTTTTGAGATGATGAAAATATCCTACAATGGATTGTGGTGATGGTTGCACATCTGTGTGAATAACCTGAAAACCATATACTTTAAATGGGTGAATTGTATAGAATGTGAATTCTATCTTGATGAATCTGTTAACAAAAAACTGCAGCTAACTGAATACTGACAACAGGCTTTCGGACTCTTTTTTTTTAATTTAAAAAAATTTTAAAAGACTTTTTAATTTATTTTGGAGAGACAGGAAGCAGGAAGGGGAGGGGCAGAGGGAGAGGGAGAGAGAGACTCAAGCAGCCTCTGCACAGAGCACGGAGCCCAATGTCGGGCTCCATCTCACGATCCTGAGATCACAACCTGAGCCAAAACTGAGAGTCGGATGCTTACCCAATTGAGCCACCCAGGTGCCCCCAGACTCTTCATTAATGTGTATGGTGTAGATACAAAGCATTTAATCTGTGATTGTTGATTTTCAAATTTGTACTTCATGTTAGATTTGTGTTATAGCATACATATCATCAACCTCAAGAATAAAGTTTCCCAAAGAAAGTTTTATTAAAATCACAAGACTAGAATTGGGTTAAGCAGAGAGGGCTCTGGATTAGAGTTTTTGCTCACACTAACTGTGGATCTACTCTTTGCATATAAGCCAAGATGTCATAACATCACAAGGCAAGAACAAGCTACAGCATTAGCTAAATGAATCAAGTCTTGGAAAGTTAAAGGCTTTTTTTTTTTTTTAATTTTTGAAAATAAAACAGATGGGACACTATTCCAGAGCTTTGGGGACAAAATCTTAGAATACAGATGTTAATGTTGTTATTTAAACCATGTTTAAGTATGCATGCCAGTATACTGGCCCTACCTATTCCCAAATCAGCTCAACCCCAGGACACCTTCTTGGATGGTTTTCCCATGTCTTTTTGTCTGTATTTTCTTTTTTGCAATCTATCACTAAAGACTTCTAATCCATTCACAGCTGTCTATAATCTATAAGCTAGCACTTCTATCTTCTATAATCTATCACTAAGGATTATTAATTATTCCTTAATAATGTATTAAAGGTTACTGTATTTCTTCAATCCACAAATATGTGGCTTACTTTGATGTTGAGAGACAGCTTCTCTTGGTGTATTGTTGCCCAAATATGATAGGCTTATATACTATTTAAGGCCCTGCAAGACTGGTGATTCTTTAAGTTAGTTTAAGATTGGGAAAAGAGGTGGAGATGGCTAGAAGTAAAGGCAGACTTGATTTGGGGAGGCTCTTGGGAGAAGAGGAAATGAGGAAAATGGAACCGAAGTAAAGGAGTGTTATGAGGGAATGGGTCTTGGCAGGCAGCTGCTGTAGTGGTTTCTTTTTCTTTTCCTTGCAAGGAAAGTACAGATCCTTAGTACTGATGGCAACCTCTTTCCATCACACCCTTCCCATGAGACTTCAAATGCTTAGGCTACACTTGAGATTTCTGGGTGGTCTGAGCCTGTACAGGTGATAATCCCCAGGAATGTTCTAGAGGGCCAGAGTGCCCAAGTGCCTAAGGAGGAGGGCATGATACATAGCCAAGATCAGGTACTTAAAGTCTGCAGTCAGAAGCCTGGAAGTGCTGTGGCCTCCAATTCCCATACAGCAGAGCTGGGGCTCAAGAGATATTCTGGGAGCAGATCTTTGTTCAAGTCAAAGTTCTACAATTTACTAGCCATATTATCTTGGGCAAATCACTTCACTCCTGTGAAACCAATTCATTTTAACTCCAAAATGGGGATGATAGTAATATCCACTCTATACAGTTATTGTGAAAATAACAATTCTCACTACTACTACTACTACTACTACTAAAATAAAAAGAGTGTCTGATTCATAGTTAGCAGAAAATAAATGATAGACATTTTTATTATTGTGTTTAGACATTATGCATCCAGATGGAAATGAGTCCTAGAAGTGGGCCCTTTTTCCATTCAGCCAACCAACAAACACTGAAACTTTTTGATCATCTTAACATCCTGACTCTATAGCCATCTGGAATACTCACTGGAAATATTTTGAAAGATTTGATAAAAGCTCATTGTAGTATTTTTTCAAATGAAATGACAGCTGTGAATGGATAAGAAGCCCTTTCCCATCACAATTTGGGAAGTTCTAAAATATGTAACATTTTCAAAGAAGAATAAATTCTGGAGGTCATTTTAGATAGCCTTTAGTTTATTGAGCAATGCTAATTTGGTTGGAAATTAATTCTCAGTATTTTACATTTCTTTTTTTTTAAAGATTTTAAAAATTTATTTATTTGAGAGAGAGAGAGCATGAGCAGGAATGGGGGGTGGGAGCAGAGGGGGTGGGAGGGGAGGAGGTGGCGGGGACACTGAGCAGGGAGTCCAGTTTCGGGGCTGGATCCAGGAACCCTGAGATCATGACCTGGGCCGAAGGCAGACGTTTAACCAACTGAGACACCGAGGTGCCCCAGCAGTTCACATTTCATTGAAGGAAGGTAAGTATCTTTTGAACTTGTCTTCCATATACCCACAGGATTTGGGATTTCTTGATATGGAGTAAAAAATCAAATAATCTTATTGACAGAGACTATCTCATGTTGTGCCAAAATAAGTGGCATCACAGTTAATAGTCTCTAATTAACAGTTGGTCATAAATAGTTCTATGCTTTTCACTGAGGAACTTACTTTCTGGTATGCAATGTTTGAATTTGTAGTTATATACTGGCAAGTGTTCCTGGTTTTCACTTATGTCAATGACACAAAGTTTTAAAAAGTCTATCATTTTAAAGAACAAAAGAAGAAAATATGAAACAGCTAGTACGTGGATATGATATGATACGACAGAACCCAGCCACATATCTGTATGCCTACTTCACAGCACCTAGTTTACCATGTGCTTCGAAGCATTTTATGAGTGAATGAATGAGTGGGATTCTGCCTCCCTTTCTGGGGCATCCCTGTCACGTTCCCCTGTTCTAAGAAATGTGCTCTCTCTGAATCTGTCAATTTTGTGTGTGTGCTTTTCCTTCTTGGATTTGGACCTGCTTTTGAGTCGTTCCTCTCTATTATTTTTAAGCATTTTTGTGCATTTTGAGATCTAGGGCCACTCTGTATTCCTTGTCTTCGCTCTTTTCCCACACATCAAAAGCTCCAATATACAATTTCTAGGACTTCTGCTGCTGTATACTTTTTGTATTCTCCAGGACATGGCACAGCGTCTGGCACAGAAGTGCTAAATACAGGTTTAAGATGGGTCCTGTCTCCATGCATTCCAACCTGGTAAAGCAGTAAGTGCTGCTTGCGGATGCAGGTTGGCCAAGTCTTAGTCCTCATCTCATCTTTTCTATCTTCCTGTGACCTGTTGCCCCTTTCTTGTTTCTTCTTTCTTATAACACATTCTTCACTTTTCTTCCAGGAACCCATTCTCTCCTGATTTTCCTCCTACCCTATTTGAAACGACTCCTCTGTCTCCCTTATTGGTTCTCCTCTTCTTTTCAGACTGTTGACATAAGTGTCCTAGGGCTCAGCGTTTGGACTTACTATTTACTCTCATTTAACAAGCTTATCTATTCTTTTAGTTGATAAGGCCAAAAATGTTAAGAGTCATTCTTGAGTCCTTTCTTTCTTTCTTAGATCACATAACTAATCCTTGAGCAAACTGTTGACTCTGTTTCCAAAATATATCCACACGTCTACAATCCTGATGCAGACAACAATTAGATTACACTTAGATTATTGCATTAATCTCCTGAATTAAATATTTACTTATATTCCTGTCTCTGCAAACTTTATCTTAAAAATCATTTAAAAAGTCATTTAAAGAGTGATACCATGTAACTTAATGATTTATATTAAAGTGAAGCATATGTTTCACTTTACATATGTAGTATCTGTTTTAATTATTCTCTAGTTATCGTATTTATTTCTAGTTTCAACATCAGTATTGATTTGAGGTCAGGGAAGCTTTGTGTTCTTGATATGTATAGGTATTATAATTTATATGCAATAATCTGTGCCTATTTGAAGTGTCCCATTTGATAATTTTTGACCTATGCGTACACCCATGAAGCAGTCACTACAATCAAGATAATGAGGACATTCATTTCCCTTAAAGTTGCTATCTGCTCCTTCTTGTATTCCATCCTTCCTGCCCTTCCACCCTTTACCCCCGTTTTCCTGGCATTCACTGATCTGCTGTCACTACAGCCTGTTTGAATTTTCTAGAATTTTATATATGGAATAATATGGTATGTACTTAATTCTTTTATCCAATATAACTGAGATTCATCCATATTGTTCTGTGGATCAGTTGCCTAGTCCTTTTTTTCTGAGTACTAATTTATTCTACAAATATACCATGACTTGTTTTTCCATTATCCATTGATGGACATTTGAGTTGTATCCAATTTTTGGTACTGATAGAGGAGCTGCTGTGAAGATACTTGTGCAAGTCTTTGTATGGACATAGTCATCCATCTCTTTTGGGTAAATATCCAGGAGTGGGATGGCCAGTCATAAGATAGATGGCTATTTTACATTTTGAAAAACCTCTAACTTGTTTTCCAAATTGTTTTACTAATTTACCTATCCACCCACAGCATATGTGAATTTCAGTTCCTCCACATTCTCACTAACATTTGGTGTGGGCATCTAATTTTAGTCATTCTAATAAGCGTGTGGTAGTATATCAGAGTGATTTTAAGTGGCATTTTACTAATGACTAATAACTAATAACATCTTTTTGTGTGCTTATTTATCACCCCTATATCTTTGGTGAAGTGTCTTTAAAATCTTTTGCCCATTTTTGGAAAGCTTGGGTGACTTAGTTGGTTGGACATCTGCCTTCGGTCAGGTCTTGATCCCAGAGACATGTGATCGAGCCCCTCATCAGGCTCTTTGCTTGGTAAGGAGCCTGTTTCTCCCTCTCTTTGCTGTTCCCCCTGCTTGTGTTCTCTTTCTGACAAATAAATAAAATCTTTAAAAAAAAAAAGTAAAATCTTTTGTTTATTTTTTTATTAGGCTATTTTCTTTCTATTGAGTTTTGAGAGTTATATATTTATTTATTTATTTGACATACAGAAATCACAAGTAGGCAGAGAGGCAGGCAGAGAGAGAGGGAGAAGCGGGCTTCCCGCCCTCTCTCTCAGGGAGAGCTCGGTATGGTCCTTGATCCAAGACCCTGGGATCATGACCTGAGTGGAAGACAGAGGCTTTAACCCACTGAACCACCCAGGCACCCCAGAGTTTTGAGAGTTTTTAAAAAAAAACTATTTTAGATAAAAGTATTTTTTATCAGCTACATCATTTGCAAATATTATCTCCAATTTATGGCCTATATTTTCAGTATTTTAATAGTATTTTTTGAAAAGCAGAAATATTTAATTTTGATGACCTAATTTATTTCTCTTTTAAGAGTCCACTTTAGGTGTTATATCTATTAAGTCTTTGCTTAAGTCAAAGGCACAAAGATTTTTTCCTATATATTCTTTCAGAAATTTTGTAGTTTTAGGGCTTACATTTAGGTTCTATTATTCTTTTTAAGTTAACTTTTATACATGACATGAAGTACAGATTAAAGTTCCTTTTTTTGACATGTATATCAATTATTCCAGTTCCATTTGTTGAAAACACAATTATCTTTCCAATAAATTGCTTTTTTTGTTTTTGTAAGAAATTAGTCTGTATATTTGTGGATCTATTTCTAGGATTCTATTCTATTTCACTGATCTATTTATCTATCTCGATGCCATATCCACAGTCTTGTTTATACATCATATTCTAATGGAAGAAATTATGTTATTTCCCTATTAATTTGGTTTATCATCTGTTTACCCCAACCCCTAGGAAGCACTCTCCACAAGGGAGGAGAGTTTGTCACTTTTGTTCTCTGCTGTTTTTCAGGATACTGCTTACCACAATGTAGTACATTTTGGTACACTTTGTTAAATAAATCAATGAATAGAGAACTCAAGTGAAGAGATGATTAGCTTTTGTCAAATTGAGGTGACAGCAGAACTCTAGGGAGAGCTGGCTTTGAAAATATGAGACAGATAAGAGATAGACATCTGGGAGATATTTGTATAGAGGAGTAAATTCTTGAGATCTTTTCATTGTTTCAGATGACTTAAAGACAATAGCAAGGATATTCAGATTTTGGGTGTTGATTCTCTGGGAAAGCCAGTCACTGGTTTCTGGATGGCATAAAGGGTGGAGAAGGCAGGATTTCCGTCTTTGAGGTGTCTGGTATATGAGACTAGGCAACTCTGCTTCTTGTCTTGGTTTAAAGCCCATCCTACTAGCTTGACATCTGACTGAGGCATGATCCCTTTCTTTTCTTTTCACTCAGCCTTGATCTTCCAATTGGCCTTTGACTGCTGACTTCTGTACTTTACTTGGTTCCAGACTGTCTGCTTGGCTGACCCTGTCCTTAATTCCTGACCTCTCCATGACTCTTAGGAACCAAAGCTTGAACCCTAGATGGACTGCTGTCCACAGTTCAGTCAGAAGATGGAATCCTTTAGAATAAATGAATCCTTTAAGGGAGGAGAATATATATTAATATAAAAATAGGTCTCTGGGTCAAACCTTGTGAAATGTTCAAAGTAGGGGAAAGGAGGAAGGGAATAAAAAACCTCAGAAAAGGTGGGAGAGCATAAAAGAGAGTTTTAAAAAAGAGAGAAAATATTTTCATGAGGAAAAGATTAGTCAAATGAATGAAATATTATAGAAAATAAAGAGTGAGTCAAGCCCATTGGACTGTGCAAACAGGAAGCCATTGGTGACCTTTAATTGCATCCTGAAACTTACTTGCTAGATAATTTTGGTACTGGTTTGAATGTGCTTCTTCACCATTTAGAAATGAACGTATGTTTCTGTATGTGTAAATGTAAGCATTTCGAAGAGATAATTTGACTTTATCCTTACTGGAGGTAAGACAGAGTAGTGTGTGTGTGTATGTGTGTGCACTTGCGGTGTGTGTGCGTATGTGTGTGTGGGTGGCTATATGGAGAAGAAGCACTTAGAATTTAATTTTTTCTCTTTGTCTTCTTTTTCCTTCTTTTCCGCTCTTGTAACAAAATCAAAGGGCACAGAAGTAGGAAGCCACGGTCTGGTTTGAGGGATTTGCTCTGGGTCAGGCAAGTATTTTCCTGTTTGCTGTGAAGAAGACAACCCCAGCTTTTTGTTCACGGGCCTCAAACTGTAACTTACTGCTCTTCGGGGCTGGCAGCATTTGGAGATCTGTGTTCTACTTCATTCAGTGGACTTAGCCCCTTCTGATAGTTCATATGACAGAATGGTCATATGCTGTTTTTTCAAAAGTTTAAATCTGGGCTTAAGATTTAAACTTGGCAGTAAGTTGGCAGTAAGATATGATGAAACATATCAGAAGGACAAAGGTAGTCTTGCATTTCCATGACAGCTAGGGTTTAAAGGAGTTTATTTCAGATACTTACATGCATATAAAGTTTATATATATGTGCTGTACTATTATATGTATAAAAGTTATAGCTCTCATATTAATGAAAATATTTCTGCTTGGTCATGAAAAGATGACTCATTGAAAGCCAAAAGTATTTAGACAATTACATTTTAGTTTTTGTATCTGAAAATGCTTTTGACCAACATTTTAGTGACCCAATGTATAGGTTGCCTTGTAGTGTACAAGACATACATAGACACACACACACACATTTAAGATATGGGCTAGGAGAAAAAGTACTAGTTTGGGGGACCCTGTTTGATTACATGCCACAATTCAAGGTAGGCAGGTGGCCTAGTGCAATATAAAAGGCTTGCTAAACAAAGAATTTTATTTCCTGGTTGGTGCCTGCAGGGGAGGAATTATGAAAGGAAAGCAGAAAATTGACAGCCAAAGAGAGGCCAGAATTTTGAAATGAAGTGTTTTTATTGATTTTAAAAGGTATGCAAATTTATTACAATTTACAAAAAACCTAAGCTTTTGAAAATGATAGATTATTTAGAAAAAAATAGTAACCGGTAGAAAAAAATAGTTTATTAAACCCTACAAGAAATCATAGCTCTAGCTCAATAGAAGGGTGTTACTCTATTTTATCATAGATAACAGATTTTATAAGAAGCCAGACAAGTACACAATTTGAAAGAAAGTGTGGTTGTATTGCTTAGTTGCCTATTCTTTTGCATAAGCTAATAGTGAATAGATCAAACAGGAAGAAAAAAATCTTTGGGGGATTACAACAAGCCAGATTCTACAGTGTTTTGGGCAACAAACTCTAGCTTCAGATTATTTCTAATAGGAAAGGCCATCTACCTCGAGCTAAATAAAATCTTCATTTTAGTAGTCACACTGTAAAAACACTGTGTGCTCCTTGCATTTCTGAAATTAATAGTTACTTGGAGCCACAGATGCCCACATTTGTTTCTTATTTTCATAGATGATTTCACTAAGCAGAAGCCCTTGTTAATCCTACATTCACACAGATAGAAGGTCAAAGTTGGTCAGTGAGCCAAGAAATACCATATCAGGGTTTCTTTCCTCTTCAATTGAAAAAGGTATAAATTGTGGAATTAGTGTATTGATTGAAGGCTACAACTTCAAGCAATCAGTTTTTCTGGCTTGACAAGATTATTTTATCCTACTTTTCTTTTATTATTATGTGTAGTATTTGAGTCATCCTTCAGGCAGATGAAGTGACAGCTTGATTTAACTCAATAAAATCCACCAGTTAGGTAACCTACTGAGCCAAACAAAAGATGAAAACAACTGCAAGGGGCAGGTGCACTGTTAGTTTAAGCGAGCAGAGGAGTCTGAAGAAGAAGAAAATATTAACAGAAATTATGCTCTAATCAATGCATTTCTATGGAAACTTGAGAGAAATTTATAAAACCTTCTTGCTGGGCAATTGAGCAGATAATGCCTTTGCTTTAAAAACAAAACAAAATAAACACATCTTTAAAACCAGACTACGTGCATGAAAAGCAATGTCTCCATAATGGCTGTGCTTTTGTTTAATTGCAGCAAGTCAAATAATCTTTAATTTCTTGGTGTATTTGAGATGAAAACACTGCATGATGGATTTGTGGTAGTTTGGAAATTAGATTTTCCAAAGAAAATCTAAAGAAAAAAGATTGTGTATCTTTCATTGAACCTTTGCTTTCTCACCCTGTATCCAGTTGATATCTTTTATGATTTCTTAAAACGTGAGTCTTTGAACATTTACAAATAATATCAGTTTGAATTTTCCTAAGGCACCTAAACACACAAGTCCTTGTGGATATTTTGTTTGCAGAACTAGAAGAAGAGGCATCATTTTAAATGTTGGCTTAATGGAACCAAAGTCTTTATTTTAAGCTCTTCAGATCTAAGGATGCTCATTGTTCTTTGATTACATATAAGGCTTTCATTAATGATAGTGAGAATGTCTCCATGGGCAACAGGGAACAAGCAGAAGTTTGCTTTCACATGAACAATTTCATTAATGCTTACATTTGGAGTTTTAGAGACCACATTACTTATTGTATTGACTGGAATAATATGGGGTTGGAAATCCTCGATGAAGAAAGATGAGATTTGTGATGTGGTTGTGGGGTGGAAGATGGAGAGTGGTTTCACGATAAAAGGAACATTTTGGGAATTCCTTTCATGGCAGCACTCTAAAGTTTTATATGAATCTGACCTGGTCTTTGTAGAAAGAAATCATTTCTGACATAGCGCAGATGAGTCCCTGCTCTTTACATGTCTTCCAGAATTCCCCTCAATAGCAATACCAGTATTCAATAACTTTCAGAAATACTTCTTGTAAAGCTAACATAAAATTTGCAAGGAATAGCAAATAGTTTTTTCTTTGCATACTAATTTTGACCAGTTGGTAGTGTTTTCCGAACATTATGAGATAGGGATGATTCTGAGGTTCTCTCCAGGTTCAGCCAGAACAAACACAAGGAGGCATTAATGACAACTGCCTTAAATGCAGAATGGGGAAGTCATGGCACATGGGCTGCTATTTTTTAACTACTTTTTTTCCCCCTGAAGACGTATGTCATATTCATTTGTGAAATTAGTGTTTTTCTTTAACTCTTATTTTTGCTTTTCCTTGACTTTTCTTCTCCACACGTATTTCTCTCACCAGAACTTTCCACAGGTAAGAAGGATTTCTGATGGATGATAAGGAAAGGGTAATTGCCAGGGTTGCCAGGGTCTGCATTCACTCCATTGACACAACAATGGTGTGTTGGTGAGTTAAAACTATTGGAAGGGGAGCAGGTTGGTGGTACTAACCAGGCAGGTGCCCATTTACTGGAGGTACTGACATTACAAAGATTGATTATTTTCAAATACTTTTCATTTCCTTTATGACCCAAGGAATTGGAAGTACCTCGGAAAGCTGTGGTTAATATAAAGGAAATTAAAATTGCATGCCTAAGGATGTAAGCTTTTTAAACCGTTAAGTGTAGGAGAGAGAGGAAAAAAGAGAAGGCAATATTTTGTTTAGAATCCATATGGGATTGCCCTCTTAGAGCCAATATGGTGACTTTGTCTGAGATATAATTTAGAAGGTACTCTTAGATGTCCTTCATCTAATAATTCAGCTACTAGTTGTGTAAGATGTTGAAATTAATTAAGGTTAATGTTATTTTAATAAACTACATTTAGGGAAAGAATAACTCATCAAGGAAATCATGTCTAATGCTGACTTTTTAATCCACATTCTCCCACATGTGCTCCATTTTATGTCTGTGGTCATTGTGGGAATGAAGTAGTTATAGCTGGAACCCCCAGTTTAATTTCAAACTTTGTATAGATTTTTTCTTTGTTTTGTTTTGTTTTGTTTTAAATTGAAGTATACTTCAATGTACTATTTGATGGGTTTTGACAATTATATACCCCCTTGTTATGTTTATTCAAACAAGACATAAAATATATCTATCATTTCCTGAAGTTCCTTCCATGTTCTTTTTAAACTAATTCCAGAATCCTCCCTGACCATGTCCATAGGCAATCAATGTTTTGATTTCTGATATCACACTACACACACACACACACACACACACACTTTTTTTGTTTTCTTATTTCTGGACTTCTTATAAATGAAATCATATACTATGCATAAGTTCTGTTTTGCATCTCTCTCCTTTTACTCAAAATAATGTTCTGGAGATTCATTTATGCTGGTCCTTCTTATTTCTGAGCAATATTTATTATATAAAAACATCACAGTTTATTTATTCATTCTATTATAGTGTTTGGGATGTTTCATTTCTGGTGACCATGAATAAGACAATTAAGTACCAGCCTTTTGTAAACATTTGTTTTCAATTACTTGAGAATACGTATGAGTAGAATTGTTGGGTCATAAGTTACATGTATGTTTTATTTTTTAAAAATTACTTGAAAATTTACACACATACTTTTTATTTTATTTTTTGGTATGCAGTTCTGTAACTTTCCTCACATATATAGATTTGTTTAATCACTACAATATTCAGGATAAAAAAATGGTTCCATTGTTCCAAAACCCTCTTCGCGTTGCCTATTTGTTATTAAACACTTCTTCTCTCTTTAATCCCTGGCAACAACAGATGTGTTCTCTATCTTCATGGTTTTAACTTTTACAGAATGTCATACAAATAGAATCATACAGCCTGTAACCTTTTGAGACTGGCTTCTTTAACACTTTTTGTCTGATAATTCCAATATTGGTGCCATCTTATGTTTCGCAACTGTTGACTAGGTTAAATATGAGAGGTTAAAATTTTCCTATACCTGTATGTCAGGTTATTTCAGATTCTATCTTAACATTTTAATATCATGTTGTGTGACTCTAGCTCTTGTTTAGTACCATGGAGAATATCACTGGTGTTTGTTTCAGGAAGCCCAGATCCATGCACACTCAACTTAGTGGTGAGCCCAGTGGCTCAAGCACAACTTTATGGAATCACTTCTTTGAACTTGCAGCTTTCTATAATTTCCCCAACACTTTTCTTTTTTCCTCAGCTGGAAATCATGGGTTGTAATTTCCTTTTTTTGCAATGCCGTTGGTGTGACTATACTTGTTTTGGGGGTTAAGTAGTAAGGAGAGGAGAAAAGATCAGACAAAAAGAGAAGAAGAGAGGAGCGGAGAGAAGGAAGAGATAGAGAGAGGGAGGCTAGGGTGCGGGGGGTGGGAATGGGGAAAGAAGTGCAAAAGACGTTCCTCCCATATTCTTTTTTTATATATATTTTTAAATTTTTTTATAAACGTATAATGTATTATTAGCCCCAGGGGTACAAGTCTGTGAATCACCAGGTTTATATACTTCACAGCACTCACCATAGCACATACCTTCCCCAATGTCCATAACCCCACCACCCTCTCCCGATCCCCCTCCCCCGAGCAAACCTCAGTTTGTTTTGTGAGTTTAAGAGTCTCTTATGGTTTGTCTCCCTTCCGATCCCATCTTGTTTCACTTATTCTTTACCTACCCCCCAAACCGCCCATGTTGCATCTCCACTTCCTCATATCAGGGAGATCATATGATAGTTGTCTTTCTCAGATTGACTTATTTCGCTAAGCATAATACCCTCTAGTTCCATCCACGTCATCACAAATGGCAAGATTTCATTTCTTTTGATGGCTGCATAGTATTCCATTATATATATATATATATATATATATATATATATATGCCACCTCTTCTTTATTCATTCATCTGTTGATGGACATCTAGGTTCTTTCCATAGTTTGGCTATTGTGGACATTGCCAACATTTGGGTGCACGTGCTCCTTCAGATCACTACGTTTGTATCTTTAGGGTAAATACCCAGTAGTGCAATTGCTGGGTCGTAGGGTAGCTCTATTTTCAACTTTTTGAGGAATCTCCATGCTGTTTTCCAGAGTGGTTACACCAGCTTATATTCCCACCAAAACTGTAGGAGGGCTCCCCTTTCTCTGCATCCTCGCCAGCATCTGTCATTTCCTGACTTGTTAATTTTAGCCATTCTGACTGGTGTGTGGTGGCATCTCATTGTGGTTTTGATTTGTATTTCCTTGATGCCGAGTGATATGGAGCACTTTTTCATGTGTCTGTTGGCCATGTGGATGTCTTCTTTGCAGAAATGTCTGTTCATGTCCTCTGCTCATTTCTTGATTGGAATATTTGTTCTTTGGGGGTTGAGTTTGCTCAGCTCTTTACAGATTTTGGATACTAGCCCTTATCTGATATGTCATTTGCAAATATCTTCTCCCATTCTGTGAGTTGTCTTTTGGTTTTGTTAACTGTTTCCTTTGCTGTGCAAAAGCTTTTGATCTTGATGAAGTCCCAATAGTTCATTTTTGCCCTTGCTTCCCTTGCCTTTAGCGATGTTCCTAGGAAGAAGTTGCTGCGGCTCCTCCCATATTCTTGAAAGAACAGCTTTTCTGGTCATTGAGAAAGTTTCCTTACCTTAGGATTTTAGGCATCTGCCCATCTACTGCTGCCATCACCCTCCATTATAGCTACAGACTAGGGAAGAGAGAACTGCAACAAACAAAACACCCACAAGATTTCCCACACTGTCTATGACCCATAGAAGCCTCCTTTCTGACTACATGGACCAGAAATAGGAAATTTCTCTTGGAATATTTTCTTTCCATACCTAGGGGTGTTACTATGCCTTTGAGGCCAGGCCAGGAGATGCTGTGGAAAAACAGATGTTAAACTTACTACAGGTTCTGGTTTTCTTCTCTTATTCCTTCAGCTGCCATTCATTTTTTAGAGTCCTCACATAGTTGCTACATGCATTTTATCTACTGGGGAATCAGTGGGAGAGAAATTTTGGAACTGGAACTTGTTAATAAATGTTCGCCATGATTGCAACTGGAACTTGTTAAAGTTATTTACAGAAGTATATCCAGTAAAATAATCTGAAATCTGGGATTTTCTTTAAAACATTTCAGTCTAAAAAACACAAAGTGAGGGAGAAGCTGAAACTGTGCAGGGACTCCTTTTGTTCCAGAAGGCAATTATTTATGGTTGATCATGGGATCTGGGGAATTAGACCTGGGGATAGTACCACTGACAAATTGTGAGATTGGCCTACACTTAACTTTATAAGAAAACTGCCAAACACCTCCAATGTAGCTGAAATATTTTACACGCTTACCAGTTTTGTATGAGAGGTCTAGTTGCTCCATATTCCCATCAACATTTGATACTCTCATTTGTTTGGATTTTAGCCAGGCTCATGGGTGTGAAATAATATTTCCCTGTTTGAAATTGAATTTATTTGATGACTAATGATTTTGAAGACTTTATACTTACTGTTGTCATGGATCTATTGTGTTTGCAATGATTGACATAATTATGGACAAATATGATAAAGACAGAAGCCTTTACTTAAATAAAAGGGTATCAACCCTAAGAGCAGAAGTATAAAAATAGTCTACTAGGAAAGTAGTATAGCAGAATGATTTAAGCCACATGACTTTGGGAAAGTTATTTGAACTTTGTGTTTCATATCCCTCCCTGCAAAATGGGACAGTAAAAGTGCCAACCTCATTAAGTTATAAATTAAAAAAAATATAATAGTTGGAAATCCCATGGAATTCTGCTTGCTTCATTTTGAATGCTGTGTAAGTTTTACAAAATAAATAAATAATATATAAACAAAAGTAGAATTAATTTTTTGTTTCTTTTCCAGTGACTCTTTGCTGATCTTTAGTATTTATTCATGATTTATATGACTAGTGAATAATCTCACATATATAATTTTTCTCAAGTTTTAGATCTATAACAATGAGCAAAAAATTCTCTACTGAGTCATAGCATCCTGCTAGAAGATACCCTTAAAAGAGTCGCCAATAAGTGTATTTTATTTCCCTGTTGATGCTATTTTCTGAGTGAGACCCTTTCAGTCGTCCTGATATACTAAGCATACTTGAAAGTCCACAAATGGTCTCATTATATTATATAATTTTCTTTGCGGCAATAGAGATTGCTTAAGAAATACTTTGGTTGGACCACCTGGGTGGCTCAGTTGGATGAGCATCTGACTCTTGATTTCAGCTCAGGTTATGATCTTGGGGTCATGAGATTGAGCCCTATGTCAAGCTCTATGCTCAGTGCAGAGTCTGTTTATGATTCTCTCTCTCTCCCTCTACCCCTTCCTGCTCACTCTCTCTCTCCCAAATAAATAAAATAAATTTTGAACCAAATTGTTTATGTACTTTTTTTTGGAAAAAATTTAAAAATTTTCAAAAGAGAAATCTTTCTTATTTTATTTATTTCCAAAATTATATTAGTGCTTTATTTTAATTCTAGCTAACAAAATTGAGCTATATTGTATAAATATATTTTGAAATTTGAACTTAATTATTAGGAAGAATAAAAGCAACAGAAGATAATGAATGTTATCTTTCTTAGCAAATATTTCTACCAAAATTTACAAGACAATATGAAGTTTATAAAGCTTTTTATAGAAATGGTTTAATTAAGAAATCATTAAATTCACTTTTATGATCTTAAAATAAGAATTAATTGGGTAATTTTAACAAAGGTATTTATTTATTTATTTATTTTTATTATTATGTTCAGTTAGCCACTGTATAGTACGTCATTAGTTTTTAATGTAATGTTCAATGATTCATTATTTATGTATAACAAAAGTTATTTAAAATGTAGATCAAAGACTTGATCATTACCTTAAAGTGGGTTTTAAATTTTTCTTTTCTGATATCTACTAGAAAGAGGACATGTAGAATAGATAGTAAGTATTTTTAATGATCAATATTACATTTATAATTTTAATTACTAAAAGACAATCTGAAGAGCTCAAATATTGCATTTGTGTTTATATTTGGACTTCTTATTCTTAAAAGGAAATTTTAAGATTTATTGAGTGCTATTTTGATTTCAGAAATTTTGTTGATATATACCTTTTTTAAAAAATGGTGCATGCTTTTATTTTGTCTGGTAAGAATATTATTGAAAATAATACAATATAAAAATAATACAATGTATAGTTATAGAACAGTATAATATAAAAGTTATACTACAGTGTAATGGTTTTATCACCCTAATGAGACTATTATTTTTTTATTTTAATTATTTTTAAAATAATACATTTATTTGGTATTAGTGGTAAGGTTTAATATTTTAGGTGATTTTCTATTGAATTCTTTAGACTCTATCAAATAATGCTCAACTATGCCCATGTAATCAACTTCTTAGACATTTTTTTTTTTTTAAAGATTTTATTTATTTATTTGACAGAGAGATCACAAGCAGGAGAGAGGCAGGCAGAGAGAGAGGAGGAAGCAGGCTCCCTGCTGAGCAGAGAGCCCGATGCGGGGCTCGATCCCAGGACTCTGAGATCATGACCTGAGCCGAAGGCAGCGGCTTAACCCACTGAGCCACCCAGGCGCCCCTTCTTAGACATTTTGAACAAAATTGTGATGTTTCCTGGTTAACATGAACTCTGATTATGTATACATCTTGCACTAGATTCACCGTTTATGATATGCTTATGGTGAGTTAATACTGCACAATGTCTTTTTTATACATTATATTAGTTTAATCTTCATAATAATTCTGGGAAGGTATTGCTCATTACATGCTACTAAATACTATCTTTTTTATAAATTAGGGTGTCTTATTCCATTTGGGCTGCTATAACAGAATATCATAGATTAGGTGCCATAAGAACAACAGAAATTTATTTCTCACAGTTCTGGAAGTTGGGATGTCCAAGATCAAGGTGCCAGTAGATCTGGTGTCTGTTAAGGGGTCACTGCCTGGTTCATGGCTGTCTTCTCCCTGTGTCCTCACATGGGAGAAGGGAGAAGGGATCTCCTTGGATTCTCTTTTTAAGGGCACTAGTCCCATTCATGAGACCTTTATCTTTATGATCTAATGACTTCCCAAAGTCCTAGCTCCAAATACCATCATGCTGGGAATAAAGTTTCAGAATATGAATTTTGCAGGGCATACAAATATTCAATCTATAGCACTAATTGTTATATAAAAGTGATTTCTTTCTACTTTAATTTTTACCTTTGTTAACTTTCTGTAATAAACAATCAAATTTTATTTTCATGGGATAATTTAGTAATAGATTGCTCCACAAATGACTATTTGAAAATACCACAAATTCTAGGATAAGTAAATAAGCATAAAATAAGAAAGTGATAGGTATTTCATTGATTAACATAGTTAGGAATTAATTAGAAACAGAAAAAAAGGCAGTATATTTAAGCAAAACAGTGCTGAGGAAGAAAACATACTGGTGTGGATGATAGAAGAACATGGTGGTAGAAAAAATGATATGAATATATCTTTTCAGGTTTTAATATATGATATCACTGTTTTTAATATGAAACTTACTTATGAAAGTAAGTGAGGGAAGCCAGCACATTTCTGAGATTCGATATAGACTACTTAATGGCCAGGAAAAGCCAAAGTGATAGAAAGCAATTGTTCTAGTCTGTGTTTGGGGTGTTGGGCTACATGGGGGATATATATCAGTATATGTCTGCAGTTAGGAACAAGATATGATAAATGCAAAATACAAAAAAGAAGAAATTAGGCAATTCAACAGAAGGATTACTGTTTAATTTAGTCATACTGCCTTCTATTAATTTAACTCTAGCCAACATTGTTTACAAAGTCATATGGAGAAAATGAGCCATACTTTATTCACATACCAGAGTTTACATGTGTGTCACGTATCCAAAGTGTGATAATCACAATAATCAGAATTTGGAAAATTTATGAAGCAGAGGTTGACAAAAGGTTAAAGCCCTAGGAACTTACTCAATTTTTTTTTTTTACTTAAATAATGACAGGTTATAAAGCATGTCATTTGCTCCCCACTAATATATTACAAAAAATATAAATTCAATGAAGAGTACATAAAATCCTTGCATACATTGACATCTTGTATTTTGAGTAGATCCATTTTTTTCATAAAAATAAACTTTCTGCTAAAAACACATATAAGAAGAGGAAAAATAAACTCAGACAGGATTATACTGTTTCCTTTCATCTGAATTTGTTATAATTAGGTAATCTGAGTATGTTCTGTGACATAATGCTAATTGTTAATTTCAATTATTCTTCGTTTATTCCTTCGTACATTTTCCAAGTGTTGAGGGCCAACTTTGTGACATGCTCTAGTTTGGAATCTGGAGATAGAATAGTGAATGATAGAGAAAAATCCTAGAACTTATGGAGTTTATATTCAGGTGGAGAGAGATAGGTATGCAAGTAAAATGTATAATATGTCAGATAATGACTAAATCAGGGAAAGGGGTGGAGTACTTGGGGGGTTTGGTTTGTTTCTTTCTAATAGGTTGGTCATGGCAAGCCTCCTTGTTACAAAGACATTTGTATAAAAGCCTGAGGGAGATGAGACTATAAGCCATGTTGATATGGGGGCAGGGGGCAGGACTTAAGGCAGAGAGGGCAGCAAGTTAACAAGTCAAAGAGTGTGACTGTATGTTTGAGGAAAACTGAAGGGCCCGTATTGCCAGAGCCTCATGAGTGAAAGGGATATGGTAGCACATGAGATCACTAAGGTAGCTGAGGCCAGATTGTGTAAAGGTGATTTTAACTGTGAATATGAGAGAAAATCATTAGAGAGTTTTGAAGAGAGGAGTCATATGATCTAACTGATGTTTTTAAAAGATGCTGTAGTTGCTATATTGATAGTAGAATGTGCTATATTGACAGTAGTTTGATACATACATCTGGATTTCAAAGAAGATATCTAGGTTATTTTGATGATATCAATATTTAGAAACTGACCAAGATTACCTGGGGAGTCTGTGTAGATATCAAAGAGAACATTTAGTGGTTAGAGATCAGGAGGAAGAAGCAAAAGAGGCTGAAAAGAGATACCAGGAAGATAAATGGAAACTCAGTCCATGTGATTTTTAAAGCCAATGGAAGAAAGTATTTCAAGAACACATGGGTTTTGACAGGAGCTGTTGCTGCCTAATTCACATCATTTGGCTGTTACTCTTCTGAGTGTTTCTGCCAACTTTCAGTTGTCAATAACCACATCTTCATACCTGAGGTTTTTTCCAAACCCAAGGAAAAGCACTCTGCCCAAATATAGGCCAGTCCAGAAATGCTGGGAAATTAATGCAATGCTCCCACTCAGGAGTCCTTAAGTGATGACTGGAGAAAGTGGGTGTAAAAATACTTCAGCTCTAGATTCATAGGTGGGAATAATGCTGAGGTGAGGATCTATACCGTTTCTACAAATGTCCTTATCGCACCGAATTCCAGTGGCCACAGTTTCAATAATCTACCCTTTATTGGCTGGTTTTCCTTTCCTATACCACTTTCCACTTACCTATTAGTGTTCTCTGAAATTTCTAAATAAACTACATGCATTTAAATGTTTGTCCCAGGTTTGCATAAACTAGTGGGCATGGTTATGTTCCAGTAAATCTTATTTGTGTAAAAATACATAATACAAGTTTACAGGATATAAGATTAATATACAGAAGTCAATCACTTACTATATACTAACAATGATCAAGTAAAATTTGAAATGAAAAGCACAATACCATTTACATTAACAAGCCCCGAATGGGATACATACAGAAATCAAAAACAAATGTACAAGATCTATATGTGGTAAACTATAAAACTGATGAAGGAAATCAGCAAAGAATTAAATAAATGGAGAGATATTCCATGTTGATAGGTAGGAAGATATTATCGTCACTTCTTCCCAAACTGACCTTTAGATTCAGTGTAATAATAATGAAAATCTTAACAAGTTATGTTATGGGTATCAATAAAGTGATTCTAAGGTTTATATGGAGAGGTAAAAGATCCAGATTAGCTAACAAAATATTAAAGGAGAAGAACTAAGTTGGAAGGTTGACTCCACCAACCTTAAGACTTATTATAAAGCTATAGTACACTGGATCTTAGCCAAAAGGCCAAGAGGCGATTATAAAGCTAGTGTAATCAAAACAACATGGCATTGGTAAAAAAAGAGAAAAACAGATCAATGGAACAGAATAAAGAACCCCATGTTAGACCCACATAAATAAAGCCAACGGATATTTGACAGAGGAGCAAAGGATGTACAATTGAACAAGGATAGTCTCTTCAATAAACAGTGCTGGAATAACTGGACATCCACATATAAAAATGAATCTGGACACAGACCTTACACCATTCACAGAAATTAGCTCAAAATGGGCCATAGACCTAAATATAAAATGCAAAACTATAAAACTCCTAGAGGATGACATAGGAGAAAATCTAGATGACCTGCAGTATGACAATAACATTTTAGATACAACTAAAGCATGATCCATGAAAAAAAATAACTGATGGGTTGAATTTTATTAAAAATAAAAACTACTCTGTGAAAAATAATGTCAAGAGAATGAGAAGACAAGCCACAGACTGGGAGTAAGTATTTGTAAAAGCTGTATTTTATAAACAGTTATTACTCATAATATAAAAAAAAATTCTTAAAATTCAACAGTAAGAAAACAAAAATCTGACTAAAAAATAGATCAAAGACTTGAACAGATACCTCACTAAAGAAGATATATGGATGGAAAGTAAGCATATGAAAAGATGTTCAACATTATGCGCCCATAGGGAATTGTGAATTAAAATAATGAGATATCACAACACAGCTGTTACAATAGTTAAATTCAATACACTGGCAATACCAAAGTGTTGGCAAAAATGTGAATGAACGAGAACTTTCATTCATTGCTGGTGGGAATGCAAAATGGTAATTGCTACTTTGGGAAGACAGTTTGGCAGTTTTTTCCAAAATTAAACATACTTTTATGATCCCGCAATCACACTCCTTGGTATTTACCCAAAGAAGCTGGAAACTTATGTCCACACAAGAACATGTACACAGATATCCTTCATTAAGTATTATTTAATGAGTGAATAAATAAACTGTGGTGTATCCAAATAATAGAATAATATTTAGTTCTGAAAATAAATAAGCAAACCATAAAAAAGATGTAGAGGTAACTTAAGTGCATATTACTAAGTGAAAAAGTCAATCTGAAAATGCAATGTACTCTATGATTCCAACTATATGACATTCTGGAAATAGCAATAATATGAAGACAGTAAAAAGACTGTGGGTGCCACGGATTAGGTGGGAGTTGGGGATGGATAGGTGGAGTACAGAGGACTTTTATGGCAGTGAAACTATTCTATGCAATACTGCAATTGTGGATGCATGTCCTTATACTTTTGTCAAAATTCATATAATGCATAATACCAAGAGTAAGCCATGTTGTGCACTGTGGACTTTGGATGGTAATGGCATGTCAGTGTAGGCTCACTGATTGTAATGTAACAAATGAACTGCTCTGGTGACAGATGTTGATGGTAGTAGTGGCTGTGCATGTGGGGGTGGACAGGAGGTGTATATATGAAAAAAGTCTGCATCATTTGATCAATTTTCTGTGTACTTAAAACAGCTCTAAAAATAAATTCTATTAAAACAAACAAACAAACAAGTGGCTGGCCCATGAGCACATTTTGCCAACCTCTGGTCTATGTTATGCCTGTGAGCCTGAGTCACTGGAGTAGGCTGAAAGACAAGATTATTGAAGAAGAGAAAGTCAAGGAATTAAGGAGCTGAGTGCTGAAAGAACCATGAGTATGAAATCTGACCTTACTCAGACCCATCAAAGTAAAGTTGGGGAAGGTGACAATGAGCCCGTGTCAAGTGTTTAAGGAATGAAGGGGAGTGAGTCTGGTGTTAGTACATGACTACACAAAAATGTGAGAGAATAATCTTTTTTTACAACATATGGAAATGTCCAAGAATCCTGACTATCTAAATTTCAGTATTATTAAAAATAGCATATAAAAGCAAAGAGCATTTGGTAAAGATTAAAGAAATGTGGAACTATAACCAAGAAATCAAATTTATCTTAAAGAAAAATGTTGTTTGTTCTATACGAGATAAGAATTTCTTTGTCTATCTCATTGATATCCATGACCACTGATTAATCTTGGTAAACTCTGATATCAGACTTATTTGGAAACATGCTGCTTCAGGCGCATTCAGTGTTAATTCTTAATAAAATGCTTACTTTGTCATTTGTTCTCTTTGGGTCTCATATTAGTTTCACTTCTATTTGGTTAAATTTAAGGATCTGCTAAATAAAATAATTCTTTAGGGCCATGACTAACCAACCTCTTGTCTATTTTAGGTAATATGCTTGCATCTCTATACTCGGTCAGAATCTGGTTGATTGGACTGACAATGTATGTCTCTTTTCACAGCCTCTGATTTGCAGAAATGCGGCTTCTTCCTAAGCTGATGTCAGCTACAGCTGGTTAGGTATTGTGAAGGCAGGAAAAGGACAAGAGCCACTTAGAGGAGTTTTTGTTTCCAAATGATTACTCGTAACCATAGATTGTAACATTAAGATGACTGAGCCTGCAGATTAATCTTTTTATCAACCTGTACTCTTTTATCACCCATCATCTTTTTATCATATATATTCTTGATATTTTTTTTGTCAGAATCACATCACAATCTCTTGAAATTATAGCTTGCTAAATTACTTGTTTAGAATTTAAGTGAATGCTTTTATAAGTAACTATAGTTTTCTTATATTCCTCTCTAGATGTCATTTGCTTTGGCTAAATTGACTCAAACCATTTTAACCTTTCAGTGAAAGTCCAGGAGTTTCTACTCTTTTTTTAAATGCTCAGATGACATTCTGATTTACCAAAAGGACATCACCATTTCTCCAAAGTGCATTTGTTCAAAATCGGGAGAAAAGAAAAGAAAGGCTTTCATATTCTATTTTTTTCATATTCTATTCTTTTCATTACTTTTTTTTCTTTAAGGAGTATGGTGAATTATAAAATTATAGGTGAATCATAAAGTTCTTACATTCTGTAAGCTGAACCCGCAATGTTCTAAATCCTGTCCACTGTATTAATAATAAAGCCACTCAGTGTCAAAATAGTCATTGTTTATTCATTGTGCACATTCAGATCTACCTGATTAGTTCTCACACACAGAGAGAGTAATATACCATCCTGTGCATTAGAGGAAGATGCTCTTGCCCACTGGGGGGGGGGGGGGGGCGATTAGGCTCTCAAAGAAGGGTTTCCCAAGATCCTTCCAGGGTAGAGCCACATTTACTCTTTTGGGCCCTCATTTGACCAGCATATTCACCAGGTGGCTGGCTAAGATTTCAAGAACTTGCAAGACTTATTTTTCTTCTTAGAAGGCAGGTTTTTGGTAGACACCATTAATTATTTTTTTTTTCAAATAATTGGTTTCTAACTGCATAGTAAAAAGAATTTACTTTGAAATTACTAAACTGCATAGTAAAAAGAAATAGGCGTAAGAATGTTTGCTCTTATTTTATACAAAGAAACATCTTTGCTGTTATTTTATACAAAAGAAAAGATCTCCTTTTACTTATTTCAGTCTTCATGGTGGAGAACAGCATATTCAGGAAGAAAAGCCTACCTTTATGGTGTGTGTGTGTGTGTGTGTGTGTGTGTGTGTGTGTGTCACATGCATTTGTGTCTGTACAAGGACTTAACTCTCATGACAGATAGGAACTCATTAGTTACAATGGCAAGCCTACATGTTTGTTCTTAAAGAATAGAATTATTGGAATACAGAAGCTTCTAAATAAGTGGCTTAAAGGTATTTGATGATATCTATAGCTTTTTGAAACAAAACTACTTAATGGACTAAAAATGTATGAATTTCTGGTCACTTTTGCAAGTGTATTATAAAAATAATTTAATACCTAACATATTATATT
Source organism: Lutra lutra (assembly GCF_902655055.1). Lineage (NCBI taxonomy): Eukaryota > Metazoa > Chordata > Mammalia > Carnivora > Mustelidae > Lutra > Lutra lutra. The sequence continues at coordinate 54,396,479 of NC_062280.1, read as the reverse complement.
CTGTTTTTATTCCATACTCGTTAGAAGTACATTAACAATGTTTGATTTTCACTTAGCACACATTGGGTTAAATCCTTCTCAATTTACCTTTGCATAGTAGATGACAGAGAATGAACATGCTAGTTTTCATATTTCAATTACCTATTATTTAGAAGAAGGATCCATTAAAGCAATCATAATGTATACGGTAAGCCTTGAAGTTAAAATCACATTTTTGAAAGGTACATTGCAATTCTATGAGTGTCTGTGTGTGTGTGTGTGTGTGTGTATTTTTGTATGTATGTATTTAGTATTCATGGGCTAACGGCTAAGAGCGACTTTGTATATTACACAATCCAGAATTTATAAAGAAAAAGAAAGCAGAATAATTAGAGCCATACCATATGACTTTCCTTTTTATTTAAGGATGCTACTTTTCTATTATATTTTACATATTAAGGTAAAGCCATGCACTTTTGTAGTCTTCATCAGACAGTTATTTGGAGAATTAGAAAGAGGATTTATTTACTTTTTTATTTTCTATTCAAAGCACTGTGCTAGGTGCTAAAATGGCAAACAATACAAATAAGAATGAAAGTAATTTTACTGTGGAGCAGGTCTCAAATAACACTGGGAAATTGAGGATATTATGTAACATTCTTGTAGATTTGTGACAAAAATTAGCATATTAAAGCATTTTCTGACAATCTCAGATGGTAATCTGTTTAAGTTAGCTGACGGTCCAGCTCCCCAAAGATTCTTCTTTTGTAAAACAACTGTTAATGTCTCCAGCAGCCTCTGTTTGATAGAACAGACTTTGGAAAATGCTGGGTTGCAGTAACTATGTTTAGTCCCAGTTACATGCCACAAGGCAGGATTGTTCTGGGTTGCAGGTGAGCAACCCCAGCTAGTGATGGGAATGGGCATTTCTGTTTAGTCACTTCCTTGTAGCCAAAGTGGATAGGTCTGCATCACTTTCTCAGATTTCTGATTTGGAAGACTTCTCTGACTAAACAATTTGAACATTATAAGGTGTACTGATAGGATTTCAATTGTTAGTAAGTTTCTATCTTCTGACCCAAGTACTGAGCATATTCATGGTTCCCACATCACCATGACAAAGGTTTAGAAATTTGGGGCAAGATGAGCCATTTCAGAACCCCAGTACCAAGATGGATGTATAATTCACAACTTGGCCTAAATCATCAACTTGCTTTGAGAGAGAGAGAAAGAAAGTGAGTTAGCAGAGGGTAGGGCAGAGGGAAAGGGAATCTCAAGCAGATTCTGAGCTGAACACAGAGTCTTATGGAGAGCTTGATCTCTCAATCCTGAGATCATGACCTGAGCTGAAACCATGAGTCGGTTGCTCAACCCACTGAGCCACCCAGGCGCCCCCACAATTATAGAATGTTTAATTGGCAATCTTGTTTTAAAGCTGACTTGAAAAAAAGAGTAATTTTTTTTCTTTCTACAAAAACATTTTAAAGCACCTTCACCCTAGGTGATAGGGTACCTGTTGTCTGTCATCCAAATTACCGCAAGTCTCACAACAGATTTCCGTGTTTCCACCCATATTTCCATCCACAAAAGGATTTCACAGAAGGATCCTTATTATACAAGTTTGATCACTTACTGCTATATTCAGAGCCCTCTCATGGCTTGTCATGTCAGAGAAAAGGCCAGTCCTCACAATGTTCAAGGCCCTACACAGCCTGGTATCTTCAGTTCCTTTCCCACCTTCTCCCCCTTACTCTCCCTTATCCAGTTACATAATACACAGGGGCACCTTAACTGACTGGTGGCTCAGTCAGTTAAGCTACCAACTCTTGAGGTCATGATCTTGGAGTTGTGAGGGGCTCTGTGTTAAGCTCAGATTCTGCTGGAGATCTCTGTCTCTATCCCTCCTGCTCATGCTCTCTCTCTCTCTCAAATAAATAAATAAATAAAAACCTATAAAAAATAATACATGAATAATTTCCTTGCTTTTTTAAAGTAATTGTCTAAATACTAGTTTCTCAATAAAACGTACTGTGACCAACTATTTAAATTTGCACCCTTCTCAAGTACTTCTAATTCTCCTTAACCTGTTTTCTGTCCATAGAAGGTACCGTTTTCTAAAACATTGCCTAACTTATTTACTATTTCTATTGTTTATCATCTGTCTTTCCTGCTAGAATTTAAATTTGGTGAGATCAAGTTTCTTTGTATGTTGGTTTTAGGTTTGGCATGTTTTATTGTATTTCAAGCACTTAGAAAGGAACATTGCTGAAACATACCAGGTGTTCAATAAATATTTGCTGACCCAATGAGTGAATGAATGGGCAAAATAATCAAAACAAAATGTTTTCCACTTGTTTGATGAAAAAAATGTATCAACCTAAACCATTTAAAAAAAAAAAACAAAAACAGGGCGCCTGGGTGGCTCAGTGGGTTAAGCCGCTGCCTTCGGCTCAGGTCATGATCTCAGGGTCCTGGGATCGAGTCCCACATCGGGCTCTCTGCTCAGCAGGAAGCCTGCTTCCCTCTCTCTCTCTCTCTGCCTGCCTCTCCGTCTACTTGTGATCTCTCTCTGTCAAATAAATAAATAAAATCTTAAAAAAAAATAAATAAAAAAAAATAAAAAAATAAAAAAAAACAAAAACAAAACAGAAAACTGAAAACAAACCCTAGAGGTTTGTAAGATAGGAAAAATTTAGCTTTAACCCAGCTAATTGTATTATTGGTTTCTCTTAAGATAAATAAATTGTAGAATTATTAAATTCCTCACAATTTTACTCCTTGTGTAGTTAAAGCATTATTTTGGTACTCATTTTTGGTTTTGAGTTGTACTCTTTAATCTCATGCCAATACCTGACATCTAGATAAATGTCGTAGGGTCCTGAAACCAATATTCTTCCTTCTTGACTTGGGCAGCAGATACTCTCTGCAACATTGTCTTAGCCTGTGTTAGTCATAATGAGAACCAAAATTTCAAAAGGCAGCAAGAGTCATGGTTTTTGCACAAGTGGAGAGCACAGAAGCTTTGGTACTACATATTTTCTCCATTTTTTTCCCCAAATGTTGCTTTGAGAAGAGCAGAGAGAAAACCCTCTTACTGCCTGTGATGGCAGGTTACCCATGGGAGCAAGGGTGGGAGAGGCAGTTTCCAGGCTTAAATCACGTGTTCTCCGAGGAGGATTAGAAGGGCTCTGAGCAACAACTGTGGGGTGAGGGAGGTCAGAGAGCTGGCAAATTTGGAAAAAAGTAAACCACCATGTGCCAGATCTGCACAGCTGTGTCCACTACTGATTAATCCCTCTGTAGGAACAAGCCTGTTGCTTTCTAGAGCACCCTGGAAGGGGACTTATTAAACAAGAAAAAAATAGAAAAGTCAGAGTCTTCATTAGAAGTTCTCTACTCACTGTCTTACCATTGTCCCTTTTAATGATACTCTCTACTTCCTTCATTGATTGGCCTTCCTTATGTAAAGCAGTAAACCTAAATTCTGGGTAAAAACCAATTTTTCCATATCAACTCACTTCTCTTTCGCTTTTACATTTGAAAACTCTGTTAGCTCATTAACACCAAGAAGAAAACTCAAGGAATGCCCTAGTCGTATCTTCCCTGGCATTCTAATGATGTAATTTCCTACATTTCTAACCTAAAACGGCTAATTCTAGTTCCTCACATACACTGGTAGTGTCTTTCTTTTCCATCATGTTCTTTCTAACCTTGACAGAAAACATTTATTTAACTGTGCACATTTGAAATCTATAATTATGTATTTTAATCTGGTAGATTAAATTTAACAATATTGCTAAAAGTATATTCCTAAAAACAAACTAAATTTTATCAATGATTTTAATTTTAATTTTCTTCTTGAACCTTTACATATATGCAAAATTTCCATAATGAAAATTACTATATAATAAAAATATCCTTCAGAAATTTTAATTAAAAATTCTTTATGCTATTTATTATTTTTTTCTTCTTTTTTTTAATGTTCTGTTAGTCACCATATAGTACATAACTAGTTTTTGATGTAGTGTTCCACAATTCATTGTTTGGGCATAACACCCAGTGCCCCATACATTACATGTCCTCCCTAATACTCATTACTGGGCTAACCCATCCCCCGACCCCCGCCCCTCTAAGATCTTCAGTTTGTTTCCTGGAGTCCATAGTCTCTCATGGTTCATCTCCCTCTCTGATTTACTCCCCTTCATTTTTTCCTTCCTTCTCCTAATGTCCACTACGCTATTCCTTATGTTCCACAAAGAAGTGAAACCATATGATAATTGACTTTCTCTGCTTGACTTATTTCACTTAACATAATCTCCTTCAGTCCCATCCATGTTGATGCAAATAGTGGATCTTCCTCCTTTCTGATGGCTGAGTAATATTCCATTGTATGTATGAACCATATCTTCTTTATCCATCCATCTGTTGAGGGGCATCTTGGCCCTTTCCACAGTTTGGCTATTCTGAACATTGCTGCTATGAACATTGGGGGTACACATGGCCCTTCTTTTCACTACATCTGTATCTTCGGAGTAATTACCTAGTAGTGAAATTGCTGGGTCATAGGGTAGCTCTATTTTTAACTTTTGGCGGACACCCCACACTGTTTTACAAAGTGGCTGTATCAACTTGCATTCCCACCAACAGCGTAAGAGGGTTCCCCTTTCTCCACAGCTTCTACAACATTTGTTGTTTCTTGCTTTGTCAATTTTTGCCATTCCAACTGGTGTAAGGTGGTTTCTCAATGTGGTTTTGATATGAATTTCCCTGATGGCTAATGATGACTAACATTTTTTCATGTGTCTGCTAGCCATTATTATTAACTTTTTCTTACTCCAAGCTACTTTTTATACACTGTGGACCAGAAATCAATTTTGTAGTCTTACTTTTATCTTCTTGTGACATTCATATCTCTCTTTTTTTATTTTGAAATACTACCATAATGTGTTCTTATATAGTATTATACAAATATTATATAAGTAATATTACTTGCTACCAAAAATTCAGAAAATTTGTAATGCAGAAATTTACAAATTCAGAAAATATATGATATAAGGCAGAAAATGGATGTCACTTGTAATTGCCTAAAACTGATGACCATTATATATATTTTGCTATATATACTATACTAGAATTTTCTCTAAATATTTACTGTAAAACTGTGGATATAACACATCCCCATACACATGCACGTTTTTAAAAATGGAGGAATAATTTGTATGCTATTTTACAATTATTCTTTAAAAAAAAAGATTTTATTTATTTAAGAGAGAAACAGTGAGAGAGAGCATGAGATGGGAGAAGGTCAGAGGGAGAAGTAGACTCCCCGGGGAGCTGGGATCCGCATGTAGGACTCGATCCTGGGATTCCAGGATCATGACCTGAGCTGAAGGCAGTTGCTTAACCAACTGAGCCACCCAGGTGCCCCACATTCTGTTCTTTTGTTTAAATACATAACATGCACATCCATTGAATAGATGTACCATAATTTACTTAATCTACTATTTACAAACATTTAGATCATCTCCAGTTTTTCATTACAATAGGCAGCATTTTACGTACTTTTTTATACTTTTATAATAAATAATCCCTAGTGTTTGATATTGAAATTCTAACAAAAATGCAGTATAAGCAAGCTGGTAAGCTTATACACCTTTACATTTTCTCTCATAAAACTGAAAGGCTTCAAGACTTCCTCTTCAAGTTCTTTATTTATTATATTTATGTATGTGATTAGTGGTCCTGATGGAAGAAATCCTGGATTATTATACTAATAATAGAAACATCCAATTTAATGTTAAGCACCCTATTGCATTTTCCTGGTGTCTGATTTGCAATGATCAGAGACTGAAATCTGTTTCAGGTATAGTTAAATCCCATGACTAAATGCCTTGCCATTCTTTTTTGAATCCACCACTGGACAAGTTAATTTTGTTCCCAGAATATTTATTATTTTGCACTTCTCTCAGAAAGCTTATAGTATGGTTCTTGTCCTCTCTGGACATTGTAACTAGTTGCTATTATATTTTACAGTAAAATATATTCAAGAATGTAATAAATAACTATGTGGAAAACCAAGAAGAAAGTTATAGAATATATTCCAATATTATCAATAGCAGGTTATCAGGAGAAAAAAAAATAAGTAGATGCTGGCTAAATTCAATCCAAGATCTCAAACAAATTACCTATCAAGGAGGTATTAGTCACAGTCTGCCTGAACCTGTTTCCTCATTTGCTAAGTTTTATTTGCCCTATCAACTTTCAAGATAGTTTGTGGATCATAGAAGATAACTTATGTTGGGAGTTCTTGAACAACATCAAGAACAATTTTATACAGGATATATCAGTGAGGGTCCTAGCACGAATTTCCACTTTGATGTTTCCAGTTGAAGAGAATTGAATCAAATCACTCTGTGCAGAGTGCTATGGGCATGTAGAGGTATGGGCAGGGTTAAAGAAACAAAAGGAGGCAACAGAACCCATAGGAGACCAGCGACAGCATGAAAGCATTATACCAGTATCAGTCAGAATGAACTAGGTCCATGACTGTCAAAGTCTGGTCCCTGGACTAACAGCATTGGTATCACCTGTTATAAGTGCTAATTCTTGGGTTTTATCCTAGACCCACAGAAAGGGAAACTGAATATGGGACTAGCAAACACTCTAGGCAATTCTGTTCAATGCCAAAAACTGAGCTATGTGACATTTGGGCAATAAGTTACTCCAAATAGATGACTCCAAACCCACTTATTTCTAGCTCATGCTACATGCCCATTCTGGACCTATTTATTGCCCTCCTTGTTTTCTTCCTTCCTAGGACCCAGGCTGAGGATGCAACTCCTATTGACAACATTGCTAGGCACCATGGCAGAGGGAAATGACAACATGGTAGAAGCTAGCTGAGAAGTGACATAAGTCATTTTGCTCTTTGTTGGCCAAAATTCATGTGATCATGCCCAATTTTAACGTGTCAGAATGTGTGTTTCAGCTACTGTGAGATGCCTGGATATGTGTGAAAAATAATACTATCTACATCACTACTCCCAGGCCAGAAAAATGTCATGAAAGGAAATAGAGTTCCTGGAGACCAGGACAACTTGGAGCCATGGAGGAGAGCTGCCTGATAGGAGATAAACATGGTGGGGTGAGAAATTGCTAAAAAGAGGCACAGACACAGATGCCTCAACACTCCTCCTGCATTTGCATGGGTCAGTCTGTCATGGCCCAAAACAGGGCAGAGAAGGGTGGGGCCTTCTTTGAGGGGTGCAGCAAATAGAATGACCAGTTTAGAAAGTATTATCACCATGACTTACATGATCAGACACCATGATCACTTGCACCCTCATTTCCCTTCCTTGGTGTGCAGGAGTGAGAACTGACCATGCGTGAAAAACTTGTATCTTTACATCAGATACCCTACCTTATAAGGACTTGATGTCTTGCTGACCTAATATAATTCCAATTATTTTGAATTAGATGAATATTTATTCCTTTTAAAAATTTTTATTTATTTACTTATTTAGATGAGTGTTTATTTCTTAATCACTGTGGTATCATTTGGTACCATAGTCATCAGTGTCAGACAACTTTGCCTCAACAGACTTGGATGACTACAAGCAGGAGACATTGCAGAGTTTCTAAACCAAAGATAGCTTCTACAATTGACAAAGAACAATGAAGTGAAAATGTCTTCACCTGGGAGTCAGGGACTTCAATTCTAAACCCGCATTTGCTGTAAGCAGGCTATCTAATTGTGGGGAAAACTGTTTATACATCAATAAAAAGTTTGGTTGAGGTACGCTCTAGGTTTCTTTTAGTAATATAATACAGTGATTCTAAGTCACATTTGCTTTATTATTTGATGGCTATCGATAGAAGTGGAAATAAGATAGATTTGGCTGCTGCTAATCATCATTTTTCACTTAAAATTCTATATAGTATACTGTGACCAGTATGAATTTATCCTCAAAAGCTTCAATTCCAAGAAAACTTAGTAGATATATTGTTGGTTTCAAGCAGATGTCTGTTTATTTACAGATTAGCAGTAGGATTCTCTTGGGAAAGGAAAGATGGGGAAAACCACAATAATTCTATGAATTTTGGGTGTTGTTGTTTTAAATAAATCTCCATATTAAGGAAAATAAAAGAGAGGCCAGAGTCAGAGACATTAGGTATCTTTAAAAGGTTTGCACATCTGGTATTCAGCAACACTAGGATATGTGGTCTTGCATAAGTTATTTAATCTTTTTGAGCCTCAGTTTACTCACCTTTAAAACCAGGAATATAATACAAATATTAGAATTATTTTGAAACAATTAGAAGAAATATCATATGCATGTACTTAGTGAAGCATCTGGCATGTAACAGGTTCTTTATAAACATTAGCTCCTTTTGCCTCCTTCTGTTTATCCAAAGCACATACGCCAACAATTTGAATATAATAGGTGTTTGATATATAATGAACTCCTGCTTGATGGAACGTAGAATATCTGATTGGTTCTAACTGGGTTGTAGTTGTTGTAGAACATGCTGATTGGGGTACCAGTGACCTTCCTAGTTACTTTTATTTTTGTTGCCCATGGTTTTAAGAACTTGACTGTTTGGAATCCAGGTATGAATCTTGACTCTGGCTGTTATAAGCTGTATGATCTTAGCCAAAGTCACTGTACCTCAGTCTTCTCATATGTAAAATGAGTATAATAATGATGATGATGATGATAACAGTGGTAATCTCCTATTGGAAGTGAGGGTATGTGTGTGTGTGTATTGAAGAAGTCAGTGGTCTGTCTACAAACACTTGAATTAATACTTGGCACAATCAACACTCAAAAACTGTTAGTTTTTATTACTCTTCTGGGTTTTTTTTTTAAGATTTTATTTATTTATTTGAGAAAGAGAATGAGCAGGAGGGAGAAGGGGAGAGAATCCAAAGCAGACTCCACGCTGAGCACAGAACCCAACATGGGTCTCCATCCCACAACTGGGCGACCGCAACCTGAGCTGAAACCAAGATTCGGACACCTAGCCGACTGAGCCACCCAGGCTCCCCTTATTACTCTTCTGTTTTATAGCAAGTACTCAGACTGTTTGATAAATCTTTATCTCCCTACACAGACACAGACCCATACACAGACACAGAGACACACACAGGTTCTCTCAACAATTCAAATGATATACCTCCCAAGAATGACCCCCAACAGTACAGTATCAATATATGTCGGCTTCTTAAATGTAATTTTATAAGTGGGCACCCAATATTCTCTTAAGCAACAGAAAGAAAATCAAATGCCAAAACCCAATTAAATAATATGAAGGTTGAAACACCATCTGACACAATCAAGACGGCAGAGAATGAAGGCCAACATAACGTTTGCAGCTGTACACTCTTGTGCCCTTTTCCCCTTCATAACGGGGTGAGTTGAGGTGGAGTGTCATCCTTAACTTTGAATTTTGCTGCTTTTGTCAGTTTGTGTCACAACCTTAACATTATTTAAATGTACTTTTTTGTATTTAATATTCATATTCAGGTGTTCAAGCCATAATTTCTGTTAGTAAAAGTGACATTCTTAAAGTTCATTATTTTTTCCACATCGAAATCTCAGACATTAAAAAAAAAAAAAACAGACTTTAAATAATAGAACAGAGGTGTCTTCAGGCTAACAGCCACCCCTTTGATTTGTCATTTTAGTACTTGAGTACTTGAAGAAATAAGTTTGATAACACCTGAGTCATTTAGCTTTGTGATTAGAAACCCAGCAGTCAGAGTTGCATGTCTCAGGCAGCCCTTCATGTTCAGTGGAGAGCTTATATAGACTGTGTTGCTTTGACTTTTTTTTTTTTTTTTTTGCTTGACATTTTCAAGCCAAGATGCACTATATAAAATGTCCATTAAATTTGCCAAGGATTTCAAGTTATCACGGCAATGTATCTTGATGATAATCAAGAATGTGGCAACAATTATATGGCATCCATCTGTGGAGTATAGGTAAAGGACTCAACTGAAATCTTCAAATTAATTCGCTTACAAAAAGCAAAATGAGTCATTCTTTTTTGCTGAGGGAGAGAGAAATAAGACTTGTTGGAGGGAGAAGAAACACAAGAAAATTCCAACTTATTATGAGGGCAATGAGAGGGTCTTTCTGGTAGATTTTATTGTGTACATATGAAATCAATTTTGCCTCTTTCTTTGAATATGGCAGACATTTCTGAAAGTCCTTCCAAAGAGTATTATTTCACATTTATCCAATGACACTGAATGAAGGAGACTGTTTCAGAACAGCCTGGTGTCTTTCAGTTAAAATTAGAGTTTGACATATATCACTTATCAGTAATGTTATTTGGTTACAGTAATAGGGAGGAAAAGAGAATCTGATGTTACAACTTGCTAGAAATATACCTAAAATCCCACCTTTAAATCTCCACTCTTTGCTTTAGTAGTCTATAATGCTTATTTATATCTCATTATCACTGAAGGTTTATGTTTGTTTCTTTGTTAAAGAGAATGCTGTGTCATATTCAACTTCAATAACAATTGGCATCATCTAAAACTTCAAACAAAAAAACTAAGTTATGCATTAAGCATTTAAGAAATAAAAAGAAAACATTCTCCACTTGATTTAGGGATTTACTTTAAATAGTAAAAAGATCTAACTGATCAAGATTTGTATATACAATTTCTCAGGAACATCTAAAACATCTGTATCATACTTCCAACAAGTGATGGTTTTCATGTCTTATCCAAATTGTGCAAAATTAATGAAAAATAAATTTTAGTAGAAGGAAATAGAAGACACTTTTTTAAAAAATAACTTTTAAAATGTTTAGATTTTGCTGGCATTGGAAAAATATGTTATTTTGTGTTGATGTTTTCTCTGTTGGCTTACCCATACAATGATACCCATTGACTGGAATTTTTAACCTTTCTTATGGAAGTAAACTGGTGCTCAACACTTGTTTCAAACTGGGTCAATATGTTTTGGGTCCATGCTTGATTCTGCCTTTGATATAGACAATGTTTTTTTTACTTTCATTTTTTTTTTAAAGATTATTTATTTATTTGACAGAGAGAGAGAGAGAGAGAGGTCACAAGTAGGCAGAGAGGCAGGCAGAGAGAGAGGGGGAAGCAGGCTCCCCCCCAAGCGGAGAGCCCGATGCGGGGCTCGATCCCAGGACCCTGAGACCATGACCTGAGCTCAAGACAGAGGCTTAAACCACTGAGCCACCCAGGTGCCCCTTTTTACTTTCATTTTTAATGAAACTCATCTAGTCTCTCCTTGCTAAGCAGGGTATAAAAAGACACAGATCTTTGGGATGCCCTCATGGCCCAGTGGGTTAAGCATCTGCCATTGGCTCAGGTAATGGTCATGATCCCAGGGTCCTGGAATCCTGGAATCCAGTCAGGTGTTGGGCTGCTTAGGAGGGAGTCTGCTTCTCCCTTTCCCTGGGGACTATCCCCACTGCTTATGCTCTCTCTCTCTCTCTCTCTCCCAAGTAAATAAATAAAATCTTAAAAAAAAAAAAAGACACAGATCTTTTCTGGAAGAAAAAAATTCCTCAGCAGAGAGAATATCATTTTCCTAATCTCTCCTGGCACTGTAGGACTTCTTGGTGAGGCTCTTCCTTTTTCTAGACAGCAAATGAGAATTCCAAGAACCTATTCTGCATAATGAGGACATTATTCCAAATTTCCTTTACCTATGCAAATTCCATCTAATTGTTTGAGGCCCAGTTTAAATTTTACTTCTTCCTTGAATCTTTCTTATCTGTGCCATTTCTCTTTCACCTTTTTAGTCAGGATTCTGAAGGCATTTTTGTTTGTTTTACACCCACTTATGCACATGATTGTATATTTAAAATATATTTACCTTTGTAAAATTCATGAAGGCAGGTACTAAGATATCAGTGCACAAGACTGATAACTAGGTCCTCAAGAAGTATCACTAGACAGATCATTCTTCATCATGCTGTATTGGTTTTATATAAAAACTATTATTTCTACATGAAATCTTAGATAATTGAAAGCATTCTTTTCAGTATACAGTCTCTAGAAGTTGTGTGTACTATATCTTTCTCAAAGCTCCTTTACAACTTTAATAAGTGCAAATATTGTATTTTTCTGAACATATGATTAATTGTGTATAATTTTCTAAAAGAGATACCTTGGCTCTTTACAAAAGTTCCAGGCAGTAAATGAGGGGAGCAATGTAGTTTTAATCACTGTAATTGGCTAACTGTAACATTGAGTCACGGTTTAATTTCTAGGGTAAAACATGGGTACCAAAAGTGATTTTTACTTAACATCTAGAACCATTTAGCTCTTCATATCACTCACATAGTTTGGGTCATATTTTTTTATGTAAGCTTTGTTGTGGACTATTCAGGTTTTAATCTCCTAGGAATCTATAGGCTGAGTGAACCTCCAAGCTGTGAAATCAGATTACTAAACTCTGTAAAACAGATTTCTATGTTATTCTTTTCAATGACAATCATTGGTGGCTAACTCCTTTAACCACGGAACTGGCCAGGTAAATCATCCCACTGCACATATAAGCTGGAATGGATCTGGTTTTACACACTCTGTTAAGGCAAAGAAATTAAATTTTTTATTTAAGATCCAACTCCCTGCAGTACGTGATCACGTAGTTCATGAAAGAAATTTCTATATTAACTTGAACCTGATATTCTTCTGGGAGCTTGCTTTTGACCCAATTGAACCTCAACATGACCATTTCCCCCATATTTGGTTGAAATTTTCTCACTGTGGCTCATAGTTACATTGTGTTAAGCTATTGCTGGATAAAATGTGTTGGGCTCCACTGGAGGAAGAAAAGGTGATCAAGGTTATGAGAAATTATTTTCCCACAAAATTTAATTGGCTGGGCAATATCTGGCTTTAGGAAACACATGTGATAAACAATGCCTTTATATATTGGGTTTCTAATAAAGCCTTAAAAAAATGAATGTTTTTTGTGATCCAGTGAGCCCCTATGGCATGAAATGATGTGCTTTTCTAATAAATTAGAATACGAAATTAAATTATCACCCAATTCTTGGTAAGACATAGAAAAGGATTATGGGTTATTAGACTTCTCCTAAGAGTGACTTAGCTTTCTTAATTTCTTATGCCTTTGTTATAAAAAAATAAGTTGATACAAATTTAAATATTCTTAGCACATTGGAAAACAACAATTACAAATATATTTTCTTAGAAAGAACTGTTCTGTGCTTCTCTGTTTTCCTGTTGATAATGTAAGATGTGGTGAATAAGATGGGGGAAACAGGGGGGGTGGAAGGCATAGACCTACCAGAGCTAACGACTCCAGGAGGACGGCATGCAAAAGGAAGAGAAGATCCCCATTCTTCGTGTTCCTACTTTTCTCTGTAATCTTTGAGCTCTCCTCAATATCCCCATTACCTTTTTGTGTATATATATATATATACACACACACACATATATATATATTATTGCTGGTATATATTATTATTAGTCACACACATAATTTTTGCCATAAGACACTGGTATAAAATATGTCTAGCTTATTGGGTGTTTAAGTACTCAAGGTGAATTTAGTAGATGTAGGTAAGGTATATGTTTGTACCATTTCACTACTATTAAATATATAAGTAGGATTAGAATGACTGCCAGCTGGTGGAAGTAGATAGAAGTTAGTAATTCTGGTTCATCAGAGATTTAAATATCTGATTCCTCCTTAACATACTCTTCAGAACATTCTATTGTTCTGTGGAGCAGAAGAACTAGATTCCAAATCAAAGACTTAATTGTGTTAAGCATTCTGGAACTGTGAAACATATTAAGCAAATATTGAGGGGATGCAATGAGTAGATTCAGATTCAAGTCATGTTGAAGGATTTAATTATTGGATTAGATAGGAGTTACCTGTGTGAATGACCAAAACTTTACATAGAGAACAATTATTCAATAATCAACTTATTTTCAAAGTTTCAAAGTGTACCGTAACTATCCTCACTTCCTATTAAAACAGTAATTAGTTTCTTTAGTGTTAATCTCACCTAGAAAGATGATTTTACTTAATGATAAACTGAAAGACACACTTAGCTTTTATATTAGCAAAGACATTTGGTAGCATGGACAGCATATCAGAACCACTCTAGAAGGAAAAAAAATAAACGGCTTTGTAATTATGAAATAAGATTCTATTTCCATGGTAATTACTTGTAGAGTAATTACTTTAACCACTTGGCATTTAGCCTTTATGTGATCGTACCTGCCACTTATGGTCACCATGAGTTGGCTTCACCATCATTTTTTACTTTTGATGTTAAAGTTTTCATTTAATTTAGTTTGAATTTTGCTAAGAATATTATCACCTCTCCTTGGCTTCACTGACTTTGGTTGTTAGGTATCTAGTAGTTGTGATACAAAGACAGGTAAGTGTTGTTTGATTATTTTAAAAAATCAAAGAGAAATATCTATAATTTATAAGACTAGTAACCCTCTCTAATAAATGAATTTATTTCTTAAACATTTTCACTGAGCATAATACATATGAAGGACCATTCTAAAGGCTGCTGATAAGAAATGGAAGAATTAAGGAGTACCATCGAACGTGACAGTGAAAACATCATTCAGAAAAGTAGTAGACTCAAGATAGAATCTGTAGCAGTTAGAAATATGAGGGTGTATATACTCATGTGTGCAAGAATGATTACATCTTGTTTTAAATAGTCTCCATTTTGACTCTGCAATCTTGTCTAGCCCAGCTAGCATGATATTTCACCCGAGTGATCATTAGAGCTCCTGTTTTCTATTGAAACCTTGGGAATTGAAGTGCATTGTGTCATGTCTGGAACTGGCAGACTGCTGTAGGGTTGCTGCGGTACCCAGGTCCAATTCTGGGTGGTCCCTTGAATCCCAAAATTCACTAAAGCTTTAGGAGAATATTTGTCAGATTTGGGAACACTGTTTTCACTATTCAAGAGTGGTGAATCCTATTAATTTATCTACCTGACATGTAGCAGAGGTGGGGCTCAGCTGGCTTTACAATTTCTCCCACACCAGGAATCCATCAATGTACCCTCTCTTTCTCTCTCCTCCCTCATTGTTCCTTTCTTCCCTGCCTTCTCTTTCCCTCCTTCTCCTCCTCTGTCTTTCCCTCTGGCACCTCATCTCATCTTCTCAATCAACTTTGGTGTTACAAGAAGCAGGAAGAGCTCCTGATTCAGATTCTTTCCCTCTTTTTGCTCAGGAGAACTCAGGAGAACTCTCCAAACTCAGGAGAACATTTGCAGAGAACATACACAGAATAGTATCATAGTAAATTATACTGACACTAGATATACATTCATGTAGCAAAGCAAAGATATACATTCATGTAACAAATATTATTATCTATTTTATATTCTTTAGGACAGAGAATTCCAAACTGCAACGAGTGCATTTGGGGGATGGGACAAAAATATCAACATTTCTATTTTTTATTTTGCATAATTTTATCTTTTATTCTTTTTTTTAAAGATTTTATTTATTTATTTGACAGACAGAGAGAGATCACAAGTAGGCAGAGAGGCAGGCAGAGAGAAAGGAGGAAGCAGGCTCCCCGCTGAGCAGAGAGCCCGATGCGGGGCTCGATCCCAGGACCCTGGGATCATGACCCAAGCCGAAGGCAGAGGCTTTAACCCACTGAGCCACCCAGGCACCCCGATTTTATCTTTTATTCTTAAAAATTACATGTTTTCTATGTGCATGCTATTTTAATACAATATCAAGTATATGCATATAAAATTTATAAATGAATAAATATGTGTTGAGAACTGTAGCTTAAAACTGTATTAGTATCTGACATGTACTAAACAATGTGCTAAATATTTCAGGGTCATAGAATGTCAAGATAGATCTTGCTCTTATGTAATTTACTATTTAACAGGGAAATACAAAAATGTAATTCATATATACACCAAAGACCTGTCCTGTAGAAAAGGATCTTTGAACAGAATCTTAACATTAGGTTTCAAAAGAAAGAAAATTCACATCCAATTGTGTGTTTGTGTTGTGAGGAGAGTGGGTAGGACATAGGTCATGAAAACTTCATGAATGCAGTATTTTTAGATTTGTATATTGAAAGTAAGGTAGGTATTACCCTTGAAAATAAACTTTGAAAAAAAGGTAATCAGGTCAGGAATCTTCAAACATGGAGGTCTTTGGGCATCCCTGAAGGCACATGAAGAATTTGTAGGAGGTACTCAGGCATGAGTACTTATCAAGAAACAAAATTTCAGAATCTAGGGGCACCTGGGTGGCAGAGTCAGTTAAGCATCTGACTCTTGGTTTTTAGCTCAGGTCGTGATCTCATGGTTGTGAGATCAAGTCCTGAAATCTGGCTCTGTGCTCAGCATGGAGTCTCCTTAAGACTCTTTCTCCCTCTCCCTCTGCCTCTCCCTGCTGCTGTCTCTTTCTCTAAAATCAATCAATCAATCAATCAATCTTAAAAAAAAATCAGAATCTCAATATATATTCCTTCTTCTCATTTTCCTTATCCTTCTTCTTTAATATGTATTCCTTCTTAAAATTGATCTGCCTATTTCTAATACTCTCTGGAACACAAAGTGGTGATTCAAGAGTCTATGCTCCCTGTTCCCGCTCCCTGACCCTGCAAACAACCTGGCCCCCTGTATGTGGGGAGGGATCATAGTATATTCATGAGACACATTGCAACTCTTATTTTTCCAGCATCATTATGAAGTAGGTAGGATATATCCCCAAACTATGCAAGAGGAAACTATGGTTCAGGCAGTTGATGGAACTGGACAAAGACTGTGCATATGTGCACAGAGGAACTATTACTCAAACACAAGCCTTTGGGATATATCTTACATATCTTATGTTATTTTCATGTTATTTTCATACCCCTCTGTAGTTATTTTCATACCATTATGTAGTATGTATGTATGTATGTATTTAGAGAGGGAGAAAGAGAATCTCAAGCAGACTCCCGCTAAGGGCAGAACTTGATCTCACCACCCTGAGATCATGACCTGAGCTGAAATCAGGAGCTACATGCTTAATCGATTGAGCCACCCAGGCTTCCCTCCCCTATGTAGTCTTTATGCTTGTTTTATCCTTACAAGTCTGTAAAGAGTAAATTGTGTAAAATGAAGTTTAGAAAAGATAACTTACCCATCATTAAATATGATACAGACTAGATCCCCAAATTTTGAAAACCATCCATATCCTTGGACTGTAGTTCACAGACAAACAAAAATGACATCACTTGGGAGCTTGTCAGAAATGCAGAATCTCAGGCTACCAGCCCAGATTTAACTGAATTAGAATTTTCATTTTTAACCACATCCCAAATGTTTCTTTAAAGTATGAGAAGCACAAATGGAGATGACAAGGCAAGCCTTTCAAGAAAGGTAGAATAGTTTATTGGACATTTATAACAGTTTTTACTGGCAAATGCTTCAAACATCTGCCTGCCTCAGTATTAAAAATTCTTGTTATCCATAAAAATTCAAAGACAGAAAAGCTAATTTCTCATCACTTCTCTTCCACAGAAGGGAAAATAGTTTATTATGTTTAAATCCAGTAATCACCTTATTTTAAAATAATGTTTCCCTAATTCAACTGCACACTATCTCAACCCAAAGATCACAGATTAGATATCAACTATGGGCAGATTAGCTATGGAATATTTGGTTGTTCCAGCTTTTATAAATGACATATATGGAAGATCATAAATCATATTTTGAGCTTCATGTTATCTCTTTGTTAGAAGCAGAACATGGACAAATTCAAAAGGCAACCACTAAGATGTGGTCCTCGAGTTTGTTTCCCTAAATTCCAATGCACTGCCTCATGCTTCCAATACTCATCAGGGTTTTGTTTTTTGTGTTTTTTTTTTTCATCAAGTTAAAAAAATATTTATAAAGTTGGTGGTGGTTTGTTTAAACTCATTGCACTTTTGTAAATTTCAAGTGACAAGTATGTTCTGCCATTAATAGAGTTCTTGGAGCCATTCATACAAATGTGCCAGCACATGAAAAACCACATTCTTTGTTAAACTAAACAGTCCTAAGCATTGTGTGGACTCCTGGCATACTATGGCTAAATATTCAGACACATGCCTATATAGTACTGTGTGTTCTGCCAAATAGAGGGAAAACAAAAGAAAGAAAATCATATAAATATACGGGTAAACATTGACTTTGTAAGGAACAGCATAAGCTGCTTTGGGAAAAAAAAATCATAGAGCATGATTCAAAGAATACATTTAAATTCTTCTCCTTAGGAAAATGTATCTAATTTGTTTTTCATGAAAACATGTATTTAGCAGTAGGGAGTTTTTCATTGGATAAGATATTTTGGCATATTTATAGTATAAAGGTGATTGGAATAATATTTGCATTCATTTTGCACTGAAATCTGAAATAAGTAGAAGATATACACTTTGTAACATAAAATCATTGCTAGTCAGGATATACTCCCTTTAAGAAAGCATAATTCAGTACATGAAAATTCAAAGTGACTAACCTATAAATATGGGGGAATTATTCATGTTACCAAAGGATTCTTCCTTTACCAAACATCTATCACAGGATATCTTTAAATAACTAGTTTCCTTTTAGGACATTTAAAAGTACTAGATTTAAAATTTTTGATGTTCAAGGAATAGCTAAAGAATATATGTATGTATCAGTCATGAGCCTAAATAGATGATTTTAAAAGTCCTTAATGATCCTGCGTTGTGCTGCAATTATTAATCATTACCAGCCAAGAAAGAAATTGAAAGGCTAATGGCCAAGTCAATGTGATGTTTCCTCAAATACTTTTTGTACCCACAAAAGAATAATACATCTGAGTTCATTTATTTTCCTCCTCATATGATGACTTTCTAAATGGCATTCTATTATGCCTATAATTATTTATCCCAGAACAGGTGCTGACTTTTCAAGGGATTTTTGAAATCCATCTCTCTTTCCATAAAAATAATGCTCTGCTCTCCTTTCTTTCCAAACACTTCCTACAAAATTGCAAATTTAATCTCTTTCTGACCAGATTCACTTTACTTCTTCTGTGTCCTCTCATAAGCTGCACTATATCCTGGCAGGTACACTGAGGGAAATGGTCTAATTGTTGGAGCAGCTTGACTTGGCTCTTGCTAGCTCAGTTTTTCATTCTCATTGGCTCTGGACAAAGTGGTGGCGGTAATCAGCTGTCAATTGCTCATTCATGACTTTATTCCTTATACAAACCATCATTGAAGTCATGCTAGTTTTTATTCACTCTTTATGCATCATAGAGCCTCGTAGTTCTCTTTACTCTGGGCCTTTCTTTACATTGTCACCAGTGTTTATAATCTAAGAAACAAATCTGGCCATACTATTTTTTAAAAATTTCCCATGGAACTATAGGATATTATGGTAAGCGAAATAAGTGAGTCAGAGAAAGACAAATACCACGATTTCACTCATATGTGGAATTTAAGAAATAAAACAGGTGAACATAGGGCTAAGGGAAGGAAAAATAAAATAAGATGAAAACAGAGAGGGAGACAAATCATAAGAGATGCTGAACTCTAGGAAACAACTGAGGGTCACTGGAGGAGTGGTGGGTGGAAGGATGGGGTAACTGGGTGATGGGCATTAAGGAGGGCACTTGTTGGGACGAGCACTGGGTGTTATATGCAACTGATGAATCATTAAATTCTACATCTGAAAGTAATAATACACTCTATGTTATCTAAACTGAATTCAAATGAAGAAAAACAAAGCCTTGCATGATATTCTACTTATTATGGGAATTTCCCACCTGCAGAGAAATGATCCAAGGACTGGGCCGGACTGAATAAATGGTTCAAGTAGTCTCAGATTAAGATCGTTAGAATCTATTATCTGTGCTATATGGTTTTCGAGCAGCCCTCCAAATGGGAAAAAGCAGTCAATAGCCTTTGTGTTTAGGCCCAGTAACTTATATTCTCATCCTTCCCTTTTCAAATACCTTCTATCATGTTCATCCCCTTTGTACAGACACAGTCTAATGGACTCAGTTTTGCCTATCCAATGTTAATCTCATGGAGTAACATTTTTTCCTCTATGTAATTTTTTCATGTATGTATCTATCTTTTTTGTAGATGTAAGATTTACTTCAATTCCTCATTTCCTTTCCAGAATTTTGCATCCTATTCCTTTCTAACAAAGGCACCTGCAGTTTCTCAGCTCAAGAAAGTATACTCTATCAATTTTGGCAATTCAATTGACAGTTTTCTACAACATGTATTTTGTGCCATTCTGAGGATGGTTGTAAGGCTGGGTGGAGGTAGGCATATGCTGAATCACCTTTTAAAAATGGGGATTTTCATAATGCTGTTATTTGGAGAATAAATTTGCATTGGCTTGCAAATATGCTGGCTGCTATCCAACATTGGCCTTCATGTATTTGATTGCATAGCTGGTCAGAAAAGCTGGTCATTTCCTGAGTACACTATATGCTTGTAGGGCCACATGCTTTTACACATGCTATTTCTCAAATTTGAAGTTTTGTTGTCCTTTTTTTTTTTCACTTGGAAAATCCCTATGAGTTTTTCAGAGCTCAAATATCATTCCTTTAATGAAGTCTTCTAAATATCTCTGGGCAGAATCATGCTTTCTCCTTTGTGCTGTGGTGTTTTAAAATTCACATTAATATCCATTTTTAAAAATTTTTATTATGGAAGTTTTAAATTCACATTAGTATCCATAGCAGTGGGTTACAGAGAAGTCTAGGTCTCCAGTCATAATACAGTCAGAATAAAAAATAATATATCAAAAGAAAATTTTGAATATTTTGCTCATTCCTTTCTTTCTGCCTAAGGCAAGATTATCTATAGAGTTCTCTCATTTTAGAAGAAAGATCAAGAAGCATGTAATGACAATGGGTGTACAACTTAGAGAACCTTATCTGCTAAAATTATTTTAGTTGTCCAACTATCAAGAAGAATCCAGAAAAAGATGTAAGCTATTGCAGCAAGTGAACTAGCATATATTCTTACTCACATTGACAGGCTACAAACTTTAAACATCACCTCTAACATTTCAACCAATACATTAGATGTTGCTGAGCCAATTTCCCTACCTAGCTAACGTTCATTGAAGAGTTATAGGTTGGGAACTTGTCTCATTAATATTTCACACAGGTGTACTCTATGAAGTTCTGTTCTTCTTCTCTCTGTTACTTAGTATTTGCAGAAAGATTAAAAATGCACCTTTTCAAAGAATGAGGCATGTGCTTCCCCTTAATTTGCTTCCATACATCACCTTCTAACTTATTTTGGGGAGAATTTTGTTATCTTTGGAAGAAGCATTGAGAAAATTGCAAAAGAAGCTAATGGCATTTAACATAAAAATGATTAGCCTGCTAAAATTCTATATTGGGATTTATTTCTAGCAAAATGAATTAGAACCCATTTGAATTAGGACTTAAGGGAATCTTTTTCTGTTTAGGAGATTTTTTTGAAGTCAACAATTATTTGAGTATTTCAACCAGAAGCATTTATAATGGTTACATCCCTTCGTACCTGCTTTGCTCAAATTATGGTAATTTAAGCAGAGTCTGTATTTTGGCGTCACTCAAACCAGCTACAATTTGTTTTTACAAGTGTGATTACTGTTTCTTCCTCTGTTAAGCATATTTCCCAAAGTATTGTGTTTGAACAGACAGCCCACAACCTATATTTTCAGGAGGAGCCTGTAAGGAATATATTATTTAATTAATTTTTGCGTAACAATTTTTTTTTCAGGTTGTCTGTGCAAGCCTTTCACTCTTCTGTCAGGTGCCAAGATATTCCGAAAAGGAAGCTTATTTCTGCTGCGGGTGATTTCTAACATCTGATTTATTTGGATGTCATTTTGCATTGCATAATGGGAGACCGTTCTTTTTTAGTTCTTGATGTCTGTTGTACCCAAAGGAAATCTGGATTTTGCTTTCTGTAAGAAAAGAGCAATTGGGAGGCCTCAGAAAAACTTTCACCCCCTAACATGGAAAAATATTCTATCTGTCCCATTACATTGAAGTGGGAGACTTTAAAGGGCAACATACCCAGTTAAGGAAGATATATTTCCATCTGTGATCAATAGCATGTGAAGAACTGCTCCTCTCTGAGTTTTATCCAGAGCAAAATTACCTTGGTAGTTCCCCAGACTGTGGATACTCCCCAGGTTTCTAAGGTTGAGCCGCCGCGGGGAACCATACCTGATACCAGGGAGGGGAAAGTGGTTCTCTTTGTGGGGTCCATAGACCATGACTCCTCACTGAACCTCAAAGCTGCAGGACAGCTTTTAGAGACTGTATAGATTACATAGTAAGCAAGAGATAAATAGGTCCCAGAAAACATTAGACAGGGACTAGCATGACAAATGTTTTCCCATTCCCTTCTGTTCTTCCATTCCTCTTTAGCAGAGAGAGAATTGGGGAAGTTGAATATGTTTTCCATAAAAGAACCTGAGCATCTAGTTTTCTTTTCAAATGGAATGGTATACCCTGGCCCAGGTACTTACAACTCATGTTGCTTTCTAATTTTTTTTTTTTCCTCTCAGATATTTAAGGCTATATGGAAACTTAAAATGCCATAGAAGCTTCATAATGGAGTTTCTTTTTGAAGCTATATATAGTTTTCCACTTTTTAATAAATAGTAAAGTCCCGATAAATTCTGAGCTATTTGGTATCATCTACCAGTTTTTCTTCCTCCCCTCCCTCTTTTTTTTCTCTTGATGAAGGGAGCAGAGTTAACCATAGAAGGTTTTCACTCATTTCAACACAGTAATTTCTTTCTGTAGTGCAAGAACTAATCAGGTCAGATCTTAGTGGGTGTACATCATTTAAAATGAATTTCTCCACTTGGTCTAGGAAAATGCAAACCAACAAAAAGGCCTAAGAAAGAAAAAATAATATTTTTGTCACTTCTGTATTATATCCATTTTTTTGAGTGAACTTTGAGTTTTTCTTAAAGAAAGATTTTTCCTTCCTAGGGTTGTATGACATTGGAACTGTTTCCCTGAAACAGCTGGACCTATCATTCTTAAAGGCATTATGATGGTTTCCTCAAGAAATGAGAAATTAGGACTGGTCACTGGTAAACTTTTTAGCCTAACTTTAACGAATTCTCCTTAAGGTTACCTCTGAGGGGACATTATGGGGCTGCATAATGGACAACAAAGAATTAGGAAGATGTAGAAAAGCAGGTTAGAAAGTAGGAAAAGCAGGTATGGAGAGGCTGGGAAATGTTTGAATGTGGTAAGTACTCAGAACCCAGGGTTCAAAACAGAGCAGTGTTGAAGACAACACAGTCCAGTGATAGAACATCGGGCCAGAAATTAAAGGCAAACTTGAAACCTAACCCTGACACTAATTAGCTGTGACCTTAGATAAGGAGGAGCATTTAAATCAAATAAAGCATTTCCTTTTAGTAAGGCATGGGATTCACTACCAATTGAGAGAGGTTGAAATTTTCTGTTCACGTTGATGAACTATCTTATTAGTAAATACGGGAAAAATGTTAGTCCAAGCATTTCTAATTAGCAGTTTCTTTAGGGGGGCAGAGGTAGAATAATTTTTTTGTACATTAACTTATTTGTGACTCAACAGATATACCTCAATTTCAAAAAATATTATAAGGTAATTATCTTAAAATGACATTTACTCTTATGAAAAATATTATACAATTTCTTTAGACAGAATAGGGTATATTTTTAAAAAATCTGATTTATGGGGGTGCCTAGGTGGCTCAGTGGGTTAAGCCTCTGCCTTCAGCTCAGGTCATGATCTCAGGGTCCTGGGATCGAGCCCCACATCAGGCTCTCTGCTCAGCAAGGAGCCTGCTCCCCCCCCCCGACCCCCGACCTGCCTGCCTCTCTGCCTTGTGATCTCTTGCTCTCTGTCAGATAAATAAATAAAATCTTTAAAAAAATCTGATTTATGCATATTTCACAGAACATATTTATTGGAAAAAAAAATGTGAGACCTATGTGTATTTTCTAAGCAGAATAGCTTCTTCTTTTTGGTAGGCTTGACAATAGTGGGTCTGAAAATGCAAGTGCTGCTATGTCAGGAGACAGAAAGATAGATGAAAATGACCCTTCACCTGCCCTTACCAAAGTTCTTTCCGCCTATGTTACTGCTAGAAGATGCCTAAAAGAAATTTAAACTACTTTTGCCTTATATGCCTGAAGTATATTCCCTGAATGCTTGCTACTTGATAATTACAACAAAGGTGGAGTTTTCCCCCCCTCTTTCCCTTGTGAGGATATCAATAGTCTACCTAGTCAGAATGATGTTAATATTTGGAGACATTTCTCATGTTTCTCTATGAGTCAAGGATTAGTCAGATGAGATTAATTAGTGTGTTGATTATTCTGGCCCTTTAACCTCTCTTCTTTTTCTTTCTTCTCCTCACCTTTTGGTTACTTTATTACTCATTAACAAGCTTATCAAAGAGTGGGCAGGGAGAGGAGGTGAAACTCAGAGTTTTCAATGACACTCCAGGACAGGCTAAAATTTTAAAGTGTGGGAGTTAAGGGTGGTTGGGAAGAGAGAAAAAGAAAACTTTCAGCTGAAGTGAGTTAAATCTTTTTTTTAAATTACTTAGAGATTTTATCTTTTTAAGTGCAATGGGAAGATGAATGTACTATTCATTATCTTTCCTTCTAAAATCCATTTTTTAAAAAAAGCATGTTTTAATGAGAACAGCGTGCATTAGCATCTTTCTCAAAGATGAATCAATCACTATACAGAAAACAAAATACAAAGTCTAGAAACTTAAAGTGCACTTAACTGAAATATCTGTGTTTTTTTGTTTTTTTTTGTTTTTTTTGTTTTTTTTGTTTTTTTTTTTTGCGGGGTTGGGGCGATTACCTTATGAGTAATACTGGGACCTTAACCCCCAAACTCCCATCTTCCTTAGATAGCCTTTCCCTCTAGAAATTAGGAGAATTAACTCCTCTATAACTCTCCAGTAAAGTTCTTTCTATGCCTGGTATTACGCTGGTTGTCACCCTATTGAGACCTCCTGTTTGCCCTGCTGCCCATCATATCCTGCAGTTCTGGAAAAACTGACCTTCCTAGGGAAAATGTTGTTGTAGATATTCAACCTTTAGGAGGAAGCATAAGGATGCTCTTCTTTTCACTAGTTGGTCCCAAATATGAACATAGGTTCTGCTCTGAATGTTCTACAACACAGATGAGACCAGATTGCAGTATTTAACAAATTGTTCTTTAAGACTTAAGGATAACAAGATAGTGCCCCAAACAGGGCTACTTTACACTGGGCTCAGTACTGGGTATGACTCTTTGGGTGCTGGGTATATTTTAAAGAGCAGTTTCTCTCACTGCCATACTGGAAAGACTTCAGTATATTTGTGCACCGAGTGGTCAGCAGCCCTTTGCACACTTCTAAATCCCCCTAAGGGGAGACATCTTTCTTCATCCCACTATAAGATAATGTCCTTTTTTTAAAATCTTAAATTATCTCCATTTCAGGATTATCTACTCACTATCCATCTCCTGTCCATAGAACTTGTCCTTACCTTTAGTCTCCAACAGGACACTCGTGTTAGAATGCATAATCTGACATGACTATATTGCTAAAATCTGTGTTATTTTCCTTGGCATAAACTTCATGGACCACAAACTGTCCAGGTTCAGTTGCAAATCATCAAATGTAGACTTATTTCTTCTTATAGGTTGTCCCCTTATTTGAGGAGAACATTAAGATTTTATAGTCCTCCCAGTATTAATTCCTAATCTCCTGACATCAACTGTTTGAAACACACACACACACACACACACACACACACACACCAAGTAATAATTATCAGAGAGTCACTGGATTGAATACCATTATTCCAAATGTTTCTTAAGAGTATACATGGAGCTAGAGACCTAGAGACGCATTATTCTTATAACAAAACAACTGTTTCATAAAATCATACGGAGCCAGTTACTTTCTTAGAGCATAGTAAAGTCCTTCATTTCAGAAAAGGAGCTCTGTTTTGCATTTCCTTTACTAGAAATACTTACTACGGTGGTTTTAAAATCAAATCAAAGAGAGTTTGTGCCCCACAGGTGAATTCAAGTCTCGCCTTCTTTCAAAGCCTTTGAAAATGAAGTTATTCCTAACTTCTAATATCTCCATTCAAAATTCAAAGATTTGAGGATCAAATTCGGTCAGCTTTCAAGAAATTTGTACTTCCCCCAAACAGTCTTTTCCAAAAAATTATTTCTCTTAAAACCTATACCATCAATAGGTGCTTAGCCTTGAGAAGAAGTTGGTGGACAACCTGCTTTAGCCCTCCTGTATATAATGTCAGCGCTTTTCCTGCTTCAAGCAAAATCCAAACATACATTTGAAATACTTTATTGTAACAACTTTGCTTTTGAGGTCTTTAGATAATTTCCCTCCCATTTGGTTTTAAGCTTTGTTTCTGTGTTAATAACATTTTATTTCTTTCCTACTTATGAGGCTGTTTTAAGCAATAATATTTTGGTCTACTTCTTGGATTGCAAGGCGTCAGTTTCAGTTTATTTGTGTCCTGTTATGTCTTCTTTCTGTAACTATTTATAGTAAATCTCTTCTTTCTTTGATTTTACTATGCCTTTCATAGGGGTGTCATGTAATGCCAATCTGTCTTATTTGATTCTAATTAGCACGCTTCCAGACCCTCTCTCGGTGACCTCTCTTTTTAAGGAGCCCAACTAATTGGAAGAGCCATCATAAATTATATGCAGTTACGTCATTCAGGACCATAATATAAATGAAACATAAACTGATATGTTCACAAATCACTTAGTACCTTGGGTTATGAATAAAGGAAAGCCCTGATTACATTTGAATTTTATCTCTTTTCTTTTCAGCAAAGAAAGGAAGAGGCTTGCAGATTTTCTATTTTTATAGCATAAAGATTATATTCAAAGACGTGTCTAGAGTTTTGCAGCAACCTTTAAAAACTTACATTCTCTCACATGCACTTTAGCCTGTGTTATGGGTTGAACTGTGTCCCTCCAAATAAAATTATTATGTTGAAGTTCCTACTCCCAGCACCCCAGAATGTGATCTGAAATAGAGTCATTGCAGATATAATTAGTTAGTGTGAAGTCATACTGGAGTAGTGTGGGTCCTTAATCTGAGTGGTATCCTTATAAAAATGGGAAATTTGGACACAGACATGAAGACGGAGAGAACATCATATAAAGACAGACACAGAGATCGAGGGGATGTTTCTACAAGCCAGGGAACACCCAAGTTTGCCAGCCAGCTGTCAGAAGCAACGGAAGGCATGAGCACATTTTCCCTCATAGCCTAGTAAGAGGAAGCTGGGACCATTGAGGGACAGCCTGTCCAGTGGGAGTTGCTGCTGCTGCTGGAGATGCTACCTGAAGAAGGAAGAAAAGGTGACCAACACCCTGGCTTCTCCTTTCCTCAGGCTCTCTTGTGTCTCATCACTGCCTCCTGTGGGCTGAACTTAGCACTCAGCCAGCTGGCAACAGAGTCAGGAAAATGTCATTTTCTTTTTTTTTTTTTTTTTTTTTTTTTAAAGATTTTATTTATTTATTTGACAGAGAGAGATCACAAGTAGACGGAGAGGCAGGCAGAGAGAGAGAGGGAAGCAGGCTTCTTGCTGAGCAGAGAGCCCGATGTGGGACTCGATCCCAGGACCCTGAGATCATGACCTGAGCCGAAGGCAGCGGCTTAACCCACTGAGCCACCCAGGCGCCCGGAAAATGTCATTTTCATTGGAAGTGTTGGACATAGATTTTCTGTACAAAAAGTAAGTGATTGACATGGGCAGAGTGGAGTGGTGTTCAGACATGGTGACAGGAGTTGGCAATTTTTCAAAAATGGTGCCCACATTTTGTTGAAAGCAGAATTAACATTTGCTGAATGCCTACTTTATGCAGACACTGTTGGATGTTTCAGTATTTGTATTCATTATCTCATTTATTCTATACAACAGGGCTATGATGGAAATATGTATATATGAATATGTATTTCATATATTCATATATACTCATATATACTTAATATATAAGTGTATGCATTTAATAGCCAAGGAGACTAAAACACAGAATATTTAGATATTTTATACATGCTTTTATTTCTAGTGGCTGGTAGAATCCTTTGAACCATTGACTTGTCTGATCCCAGCCCCAAGTCATACATGCTCTCTCCGCCATTCCACATTGTATCTCATTAGGCTGTTGGTCACATTTGGAGAAGAAGGCCAGAGATGGGTAATAGATGAAGAGGCAAGTGCCTGCCCATGAAGAAATGAGAGCCTGTGTAGGCAAGAGAAAAGTGGGCCAGGCGGTTGAGAGGCAAATTTATGTAACTAGGATTGATGTCAGGTAGCAGAGTAGCTGAGAAGGAGATTTGGTAAGAACAGACAATATTTATAAAAACCAAGTTTATGATACTGTAATGGATGCATTGGGATCAGAGGATTTTTTCCCTATAAATTTTAAATATGTAGATAATGTGGAGAAATGATCACAACTGGTTTACTGTAATAAGAGTGTTTGTAAACCTATATAGTTTGGAACCTCCGGAATATAAGATGTTTATTATTGTGAGTTAGATTAATAATTTAAGTGCAGCTATAACCAACACTAAACATTCTTAAGTTCCAACTAAAGGAATGACTAGGCATTGTCCTCTTCATGTGTCTCAGAGAATACTTGTATGGCTGTGACCATTGCTGAGATAGACAAGGCTTACCAAGGCCGAGGAAACCATTTATTTTAGGATTTATGATTTTAAAACTGATGGTCTAGAATTATAATCTGGTGGATAAAATTTCTTAGACATGTGATAAAATCTGCAGATTTTATACCGACTTACCACAGTACTTTAAACTGTAACTCTACCTTGACCATGGATGACAATGGCATACATGTAGATGAGCTATACCTCATTTTAATGCTGGGAAGACTTGTAAATTCCCATATTCATGCTTCTTTGGGAAGGCACTTCTGCTCTCCCCTCTGTTAGGAAGGGGGCAGTTGTGAAGAGAATCTCCTCCTCTTCCTTGTGTCTCTAAAGAGGAGGAGTGGCTAATATTTTGGTAAAATGGTACAGAACTTGACATCCACTGCACTAGGTTTTTTTCCTTTTCTGATGGGAATTCTTATTTAGCTTGAAACATGGGACATGGGCCTCTGTCACATTCTTGTTCTCCCTCCCTTCTGCTTTCCCCTTTCTTTTCTCCCTTTATCATTTTTGTCTGCTTCAAGACCTGGTACAAAGGGAATTGGATGATTCTCCACTTCCTCTTTCTACATGGTAATAAGCATAATCAGGTCAGAAGGTCACCACTCTCTCTTTTAATTTCCATTCCACTAATGACTTATTTTGATAGGAAAACCCAAATGGATAAGTTAAAATCTGCTTTACAAACTTAATACTCCCAACAAGTGGATCCCAAAGAGTGTTTTAGGCAGGTGGTTGAAGGTCCTCAGTTTAGTCTCAGGTGCCAACACAGTGTGATTCTGTTTCACTTTGTCATGAAGCTGGGCATTTGGAGAGTATGGCACAGTTATAAATGAGCTGAGATTTTGATCCTTATTGGCTTGTTTCTATCAGCCAGAATCCCAGGGAAAGGGGTAATGGTTGGCACCCTGAACTTAACATTGACAATTATAAACTTTTTAAATTTTGCTGCTTAGAAATTTTCTCCTGTGGCATTATCCTGAATCCACTCCATCAGAGAACTCTTAAATTTGAGCACACTAAATGTAGTGTACAAATTTCTCACTGGGACCACCTTACTCTTTAGATCTCTCACTCTGCTTAACCCACTGCACCTATTCTGACATAATTTGATGCCCAATTCTTTATACCCATCTTACCACTTCCTGTCTCTCAGCATCCAACAGTTTCAGCTCCTATCTTATTCAACTTAAGTCTTGAATCCCCTTTTTTCAAACACCCTCAATATCCCTGCTTCCATGTCCTCCTCTTTCTTCTTCTCCTCTTCCTCTTCCTCCTTCTCCTCCTTGCCCTTCTCCATCATCTTCTCTTTCTTGTTCTTATTCTTGTTCTTCTCTTTTTTCTTCTTCTTTAGGTTTTATTTATTTATTTGAGAGACAGGGAGAGCACATGAGCAAGGAGAGGAACAGAGGGAAGAGAGGGAGAAGCAGACTTCCTGCTGGGCAGGGACTACTGCCTTCCCCCGCCAATGTGGGGCTCAATCCCACAACCCTGGGATCATGACCTAAACCTAAGGCAGACTCTTAACAGACTGAGCCACCCAGACACCCCTCTTCCATGTCCTTCTGCAACTAAATGTTCTTTGTTGGATTAATACAACCATACACCTTGATGCTCTCCCATCTGCTCTACTGACAGCTAGTAGTTTCAATCACTTCCTAGTATCAATTTGTGTTCCTTGGTTGTGCCTTAATTGCTTTTTAGTTTAATTATGCAGCTTAGGTTTTACTATACCATAGATATATTATACATATTTAGATTCTAAGCCTCTGGAAGGCACAGTCTAGGTTTTCAAAATCTCAGGTGAAATTTTTTTTTTTTCTCATCTAGATCTTAGACAAAAACAAACTCTTCGTTTTCCTTGAGTAAGTGGTCAGATTTTTTTCCCTCCCTCTTTCAAAAAATGATCTTCTTTTATTGAAGACGCAGTCTTTTGAGGGTCTTAGTGATTAAGGGGTGTTATTTCTAATTCCATGCCTTTTGTATCCCTAGTCCTTCATAATCTTTCCCTGTGGGCAATACAGTCTGAACTCTTCTTACTCAGAACTGACTTTGCTCATTCCACTTCCCCACTCAGGCTCTGTTACAGAATCAGACATTATTGCTATGGCTCCATTTCCCCCTTAGTTTCTGTCTTTTGGGATTTCTCTGTCTTCTGGGAGCTAAGCTTTAAAATATGTTTGTCATAGTTTATCCACCACTGATTTGTTTTCTGTTTAGTCCAACATGTTTCCAGCTTTCAGTTTATTTTTATTACAATCCCATGTCTTAGAGTTGAGGAAATCAAGGGTACAGAGTAAAGTGACATTCCCCAAATCATGTGGCTATGAAGTGAGAAAGCCAGGATTTGAATTCAGAAATCACATGTGCTTATCTACATACCCTAGAATGAGATTTTAGTTTTCCAGTTCCACCTTTAGAATTATTTAAATTATCATCTTCTTTTGCTAAATATTAAAAAATCTAAAAAATAGGACAAATGTCCACCTGTTATTATAATTCAGCTTTGTGATTTTTTTTTTTTTTAGCTTTGTAAATTCTTGAATAATCTTGAGTTGGTTTTTAGGGACTCATATCAAGGACATTAAAAATTCTGGGTGAAATGTTCATTTCATATTATTTGTGGACAAATGAGCTGGACTTATAGTACATATTTGGCAAGGATTTTTTCTAAGTTTTAGGTTTTAATATGTTAAGACTGAGAAGTAAAAAATATTGTCTTCCATTTCTTTAAAGCTCAGACAGCAGTTCCTTGATGTTTACAGTATAGGAAATGAACTCAAAGAGAAGAAAGAGACACAATTAGAATAAGTCTCCCAAAATGCCATGCTGTACTTAGGAAAACATCTTGCATTTAAGGAAATCTTTCCCCTCTGTGTGTTTGGCCTTTGCTTTTGCCAGGCACCCCAGTGCTATCATTTGGCCTGGGACCAATTTGTATGGCTATGGCTTTCTGTATCCTGTTCTTTCAAATATATGAGAGAGGAAGGCATGCAGGAACAAGTTAAACTCAGAAAAATACACTTGTACATTTA
Organism: Lutra lutra; assembly: GCF_902655055.1. Taxonomy (NCBI): domain Eukaryota; kingdom Metazoa; phylum Chordata; class Mammalia; order Carnivora; family Mustelidae; genus Lutra; species Lutra lutra. The sequence goes on along the minus strand of NC_062280.1, from coordinate 54,364,749 downwards.
ATAGTGAATGACATTGGACTCCACTTTTCCTTATATTGACCCCAAAAGGTTACGACAAGAACTTTTCCCAGCAACTAATATGTGGACTCTCAGATCTGATGGTTTTCATTTGGCATGGTAACTGGCATTCAACATTAGCCTATATTATTCATGGTTGTTTTTATATTTAGCCTAGCTTCCATGTGAGAAACAAAACAACAAAATGACAAATATGGAAGGAACTGGAACCATTTTTAGGCAGTAATTTCATAACTTACACAACACTCCATATGTATACTCTTTAATATGTAATGGGTGCTAAAGAATTTGAAAATATGGATGACATGATCTCCTATGAATAAAAGTTAACAAAATTGATCAGAGAAATGGAAAACATGAATGGGCCAATAATTATAGACTTGCAAAGTACCCAGCCTAATGGATGCTCACAGAAGGAAAAAAATATAAAAAAAGACTAAGTTGACTCTTGACAATCTAATTTTTATTTGAAAAATTTTAAACTCAGAAAAATTAAAAGAACATTATAATGAACAGCAGTGTAACCCACATCCAGATTTACCAACTTTTAATATCTTTCTAAACCTGATCCATCTCTCACTCTAAATAGGCACAAATTCCCTTTTGCCAATTTATCTGAAAGTAGATTTCAGCTACCATGATAACTCACCTTTAAAAACTTCAGCATGCTTCAGTTAAGAACACAGATATCCTATGACAAACACAGCACAATCATCACTCCCAAGAACTTCATCATTACTTATGGAGCATCACTCAATGTGGAGTCCACACTAAATACTAAATTTCCCCATTTTTTCCAATACGTTTCCTACAGCTGATTTTTTTTCCCTTTTAATTGAGGATTCAATCAGGGTTCACATAATGCAATTGACTGTTATAGCTTTCTAAGAAGTGTCCCTTAGAGTAGTGCCCCCTCCTCCACTCCCTTTCCTCTGCCTCACTCTGTTCTTCATGACTTTAGATCCTTTAGGAAGTATAATTCAGTTGTCCTACAGGATCTCCTACATTCCGGATTGTTCTGTTTCCTCAGTATTTAATGCAAAAAAAAAAAAAAATCAAGCAAGGACACCTTTAGGATCAAACGTATCTTTTTGTATTCAATGTTTTTATTATTTTTGGTTTATTTTTATACTTTAGATATGTAAAGCATTTACAGGTTTCAAAAAACAAAACTTTAATAGGTGATATATTCAAGGAAATCTTACTCAATGTATATCCCATTCACTTCAATTCTACACATTTCCTATACTAAACCATTATCATCAGCCTCTAAATTTATATTTCCTATGTTTTCTTAATAAGAAGAAAAAGTTATTTACATGTTTTATCACCAAAGGTAATATATTAGATGCCTTCTTTTCTATTTCACTTTTCAAAAATAATTGTCATTTTGGAAAAATATATGTATAAAAGAGTTGCAGAGATAGTACAATTCCCATATACTCTTCATTCAGTTTCTCCTGAGGTTAAAATCTTTTGTTCTTATGATACATTTTCAAAACCAATAAACCAACTTTGGTGCATTGCTATTAACTAAACTCCAGACTTTATTAGAATTTCACTAGTTTTCCCACTAACATCCTTGTTCTGGTCCACGATTCCATGAAGAATCTTACATTGCATTTAGTTATTATCTCCTTAGTCTCATCTGTGATACTTTCTTAGTTTCTCCTTTTTATATAACCTTCACACTTTTGAGATGTACTAGTTAAATATGTTGTGGAATATCCATCAAGTGGGGTTTGTCTGTTGTTTTTCACATGAATAGGCTGAGGTTATGGGTTTTGGAGGAGAAGATCACAGAGATGATGTATCTTTCTCATTGCATTTTATGAGGGGGAATTCCTATCAACATAACTTAGCATTAATGATGGTAAACTTGATTACTTGATTAGGGTAGTGCTTGCTAGGTTTTCCTACTATAATGTTACTATTTTTCCTTTTCCATATTCCATCTTTTAGAAGCAAGTCACTATGGTAGGTTAAGTTCTGCTCCTGGAAAGGGTGGAGCATCTTGCTTTCTCATTTTTCAGTAGTTTGTAAATCATTCTACATCCTATCTATTCCGTCTCTAGTTAATATGCCTATTAAAGTAATTGGTTGATTGAACGGATAGCCCATAATTTATTCAATGAGTAACCCATGGATAAGCATGTAGGTTGTTCCCAATATTATTAAATTATAATATTAATTATAAATATTAGATCATAGTAGATGCCTTTTATCAAACTAAAGAAAGTATCTTTTATTCTTAGCATGCTGAGAATTCTTTTTTTTTTTTTTAAAGATTTTATTTATTTACTTGACAGACAGAGATCACAAGTAGGCAGAGAGGCAGGCAGAGAGAGAGAGAGGAGGAAGCAGACTCCCTGCTGAGCAGAAAGCCCGATGTGGGGCTTGATCCCAGGATCCTGAGATCATGACCTGAGCTGAAGGCAGAGGCTTTAACCCACTGAGCCACCCAGGTGCCCCAACATGCTGAAAATTCTTAACAGAGATGGTGTTGAGTTCTATCAAATGTTTCTACTGTATTTCTTGAGATATCATTTCTTTCTTTCTTCTTCTTTTTTTTTTAATCTGTTAATATGGTGAATTACATTGATTTTCCAACATTAAGGAAATCTTACATTTATGAGATAAGCTCTACTTGGTTATGATGTAGTCATCTTTTTGTAGATTATTGAATTCAATTTCTTAAAAATATGCCCAAGCTTGTCATGTCTATGTTTATAAAGGCTATTAATCTGCATTTTTCTGTTCTTACTAAATCAACAAGTCTTCATTAAGTTCTTATACATCGTCAGGTATGACTAGAGAATGCTATATGCTCTCTCTTAATCATAATGAGCAATGACTTGGTAGAAAAATAATCACCTTTGTTTGTTTTTTTTTTTTTAAAGATTTTATTTATTTATTTGTCATAGAGAGAGAAGCGAGAGTGAGCACAGGCAGACAGAGTGGCAGGCAGAGGCAGAAGCAGGCTCCCTGCCAAGCAAGGAGCCCGATGTGGGACTCGATCCCAGGACGCTGGGATCATGACCTGAGCCGAAGGCAGCTGCTTAACCAACTGAGCCACCCAGGCGTCCCTCACCTTTGTTTTTTTTTTTTTTTTTTTAAAGATTTTATTTATTTATTTGACAGAGAGAGATCACAAGTAGACGGAGAGGCAGGCAGAGAGAGAGAGAGAGGGAAGCAGGCTTCTTGCTGAGCAGAAAGCCCGATGCGGGACTCGATCCCAGGACCCTGAGATCATGACCTGAGCCGAAGGCAGCGGCTTAACCCACTGAGCCACCCAGGCGCCCCGACCACCTTTGTTTTTTGATTAGTGAATTGTTTCAGTTCTTGTGTTTCTTAACTCCCCAATGAAAATGAATGGTTTGATTCCATGTTGTATAGAGTAATTATACTATGACCCAATCAAATTATTAATTCTTTTATTGTGATGCTTTCATTGACCATTAACTGAAATTACCTGGAAAATATCCTTATTCTTTTAATCAAACTTCTGAGCTATTAATGGAAGGACTTCTTTCCTTTCACATATTGTCTTCTTAGACAATTGGAAGGGCTGCTCAGAAATCCAGATTGAGGAGAACCTAGGTGGCTCAGTCAGTTAAGCATCTGACTCCTGATTTTGGCTCAGGTCATGATTTCAGAGTTGTGGGATCAAGCTTCATGTCTGGCTCCCCACTCAGAGGGGTATCTGCTTGAGGATTCTTTCTCTTTCTCTCCCTCTGCCCCTCCCCCTGCTCTCTCTCTCTCTCTCTCTGAAATATTGAATCAATTGATTTGATTTATGAATGTCAATATATGGATTCTGAATGATAGCAGGGATTAGAATTCAGAAGTTTTCCAACCGATGTCCTAAGAGTTTTATTTCTTTGTTTGTTTATTTGTATGTTTGTTTTCTAGTTTTAGTAAGATGTGCTGGCAGTTTTAAAATGTCTTCTGGTTTGTAGGGATTGAACACTGATCTTTTAGTTCTGTTCAGTTAACAAGAGCCGGTAGGAATGTATACTCTCCTTGAAGGTTTATTGATGTTCAGGGTGGAAAATCTAAACTTGTGTTTTAGAAAATAATTGGGAAAAGACAATTACTCACACTTGTTGTGGTAGTAATTCCTACCATTATTCTTTTTAACTCCATTCCTTTATGGTTTATTTTGAATTAAATGATAGAAAGATACATGAAATAAAAAGGGATGTGAAAGAAATAAAATTAAGATGATTTTCTAGAAGAGAAAGACATGGGAATGGCAATTGTCTATCATGGCTTTCAAGAGTCAAATATGACCTTTTTTCCAATTGAAGTGCATTGTTATTTAATTCAGAGGTCCAAACTGGGCTAATCCAAGCAGCAGATGTATTTATTTTGACTTAAATAATGTTTTTTAAAATGTTGAAATTGGTGCCAGAATTTTAAAAACATGCCTCTTTTGGTTGGGTGAGTCATATTTGCCCAGTTTATAACAGTCCACGCCTGACAACTTTACTCATTTTAATTAACTTCCTGGCATGGGTATGCATTTGATTTTGAAATGCGTGGTATAGCTAATGATAGCTTTTTTTATTAGGATTTTTATGATTACAATAAAGCAATTTAGTTTCAGATCAACATGGATATTTGATGACTCTGAAAAGAGGAAGCATTTTCCTGTGTAAAGATCTAGAACTCAAAGGTCTAGGAAGGGTAAAATGAAAACATGGGAATCAAAGGGGTTCAGTAGTGTTAATCTATCTTTTACTTTATGCATTTCTAATGGCTTATGTGTACAATATTATCAATTAATTTCTATTATAGATCAGAATTGATACTTAGATGGTAAATGGAGCCAGGAGGGAGGAAAGGAACATGAAAGGGAATTGTGGATCAACATATACATTTATTAATCCAATTTCTGGACCTTACATAGGTTGCTGAATTTGGTCCAAAAAGGTTTGCTTCCCTTGTATGATGATCATAAACAACCAAGTTGAGAATGGTACGAGCTAGCTTACCTTACCTTTTCATAACATTTTTTTTGGCTTAAATAATTAACTCAGTAATAAAGCAGCTGGCAATGGAGAAAAATAAAGCAAATATCCTGGTAGTCTATTTTTCTTAACTTTTTATTTTAATTCCAGTTAGGTAACATACAGTGTAATGTTAATTTCAGGTGTATAATACAGTGATTCAACAATTCCATACATCACTCATTGCCTATCTGGGGTCTATTTTTAAAGTCTAATAATGCCAACTAGATCTCCTATTTGTTATTATATTACATGACAAATGGTTATTTTATCAGAGAACCAACACCACAGGGAATCCATCAGGATGTATCTGCTAATAATCTTGTCTAAATTTCCTTAATACACTGCATATAAATACTAAAAAATTACTTGTACCAATTATCAAAATAACATGAATGCTTTATGTGATTAATCTGCAGTGAAGTAGTAGATTTTTATTCACTTAGATAAACAATGAAACTGATTGGAGTTCCAGTAAAAGGTTGTTGTGCAATGGGAGCAGAAGGGAAAACTGCCACTTTATAGAGATCAAAAGAAAGCTGTCTCTGAAAAAACAGGTAATTCTTGCGATAGATTTGAATCATGGGAAGCAAGCCTTCTCTGTAGGACATTAGTGGCCTTTAAGGCCATTTTGTTTAATCTCCTTCCTATACTTATAAACCCAACCCCCCCCCCCCCCAAAATCCCTGTGTGATGAAATTTACTTTTTATTATTTGCTTTTGAGAACCAGGACTCAATTCCCAGGGCAGGCAGTTAATGTTGGTTAATAAGAACTATGTTCAGTGGCTTTTGTAGGTTTTCACCTCCTCGTGTGCCACTTAAGTGAGAAAAAAAACAAAGACTTTTCCAATGACTTTGGACCTTTTCATAAAACATGCTGAATAATGATTAGAGCTCCATGTCTAGCTATTGTAGTCAACTAGACTTCCCACTGGGGAGCAGATTTTTATCATTTTTACCAAACCCTCAGAGTTTACTTAGGAGACTCATGATGGGCTGAGTAAAAAATCTGTTCAATTGCTTTTTTCTCATAGCTGACACTTAGAGTTTGGGGGACTCTCCATGCCAGGGATGCTTTGTATTTGCATATATTTTATTATGAGCAGTCATACCATGTGTTTTAGTAAATGCAGGATGTATCTGAAGTAAAATGGAGGAGAAATTTAAAAAGCTGAGACTTGATCATTTCTTCTCCACATGGATATTTTTAAATTTAAATTTTCTTGTTTATTATGGTAATTAATGTATATTTGACACATAAGACGTAAATGTGATATAATTGCATTTAGCTCTCTTTATTTTTCAATACTGATGTATTATGGATCCCGTCAGTGATTCTATTTCAAGGATTTTCATTTTTATTTTGAATATAATGACATTACTTATCCATTATTAAAGACTAACCATATATCTGCGTGTGTGTGTGTGTGTGTGTGTGTGTGTATAAAATATAAAATGTACTTAGAAATATCTCTCTATGGCCTGAATTTCTTCTCTATTCTTTCCTTATCTTCCAGGAAGACTTCCCTTCCGTGCCTTTCTCTGAATGCTCACAACACTTTGCGATACCTATTATATATGCTACCATTTGGATAGATGGATTATTTTCATATTGTTTACTCATAGATTTTGTTTTAGATCCCCAAGAACAGGACTATTTTGCCCTCTTTTTTATTCCCATATTTCTAACCCGATAGACATTTGATCATATAGGTCAATGAATATTTTATTGCATAATTATCCATTAACAGGTAACCTTACTCTTTCCTATCTTAACATTTTATTAGATGTGGAACATTTCTCACTCTATGTGATTGCAATTACAGTGAGTAGATTTTTGAAAATAATACAGTAATGCAATAGACTTTCTACATTTTATGCATGCAAAAACTATAGTTTTGTTTGTATATATATCGAGGTTTATAAATTTACTCTCAAAACAGTGTTCTTCCTGAATCTTTCCTCAAAAAAAGTTATTCTGGTCATTTTGTTGCTCTGTCTCACCTAAAGACATTGTTTGTAATTCTGTTTCTATGGTTAACTTTTTTTTTTCCATCTTTGCTTGAATTTCCAAGGTCACAGGACACTGTTTCCCTTCAAAATTTCTACACTAAGTGTTGCTTTAATGCTTAACAGGTTTTAGTTCACAAACTGAGTACATAAGAGATAATACTTTGCTTTACTTTCTGAAAAATCTGCCCAAAGAACCCCAGCCACTGGGGTTCTTCTCCTGCAAGACTGTTTGAAAATTTAACTTTAATATAATTAAGGGTCTCCATAAAGGGTTCAGTGAAGATCATCCCTAGAACCAACATACAGAAAAAGCCTTTTAGAGCAACAGTGGTTGGCTCACACTGGTAATTTTAGAGATGTCCCTTTCAGTCTGGAACTTCAAATATTTTGCACACATGGGGCAGAGGGATCCTGAAAGTCTGGACTCCAGTGGCTAGGATCTCATCTTCTTAGTCTTTCTGCACATATTCCAATGGTCACTGCTACTCCACAGGAACTACAAACATGGCTTCTTACCTATCTTAGAGATTCTCTTCAACTTCAAAAACCTTCTTTGCCTTAGCTTCCACCTTGAAAATTTTCCATTGTCTTTTCACGTCTTTGACTTCCTCTATATAAGTCCAAATTCCTGAGGCAAGAACACACAGAAATAACTGCCTATCAGTCATGTGAAAGAAAAGAGAATTTGCAAGGAGAAAGATGCCCATTAACCTTCCCAGAAGTCCATTGCTTTTTGTCCCTCAGCACTTAACATAGTTCTCATCATAGGGACATAAATGATGTGCTTCAGAAAGCAAGTTCCATTAAAAAAAAAAAAAAAAAGATTTTATTTATTTATTTGGCAGAGAGAGAGAGAAAGTGACCACAAGTAGGCAGCTTCTCCCTCTGCCAAGGGCAAGGGAGAAGCAGGTAATACTCCATCCCAGAAACCTGAGTTCATGATCTGAGCTGAAGGCAGATGCTTAACTGATTGAGCCACCCAGGTGCCCCCACAACTTCCATTTGCTGAAGAACATGGAATTCAGGAATGTGTGGGAGAAAAGCATTCAGAATCGCTGATGGGTTTGAAAGGTCACAGGAACAGCATTCATCCCAACAAAGCCAGGGTCAACAGAGCTTCGGTACAACCCTACTCTCTTGCTGTGAGAGCCAGACATGGCACACGCCTCCAGACCTCAAATATAGAGACTCCATTTCTAATTTTTTTTTTAATTTCTAAATTTAAGCTTACTTACTTTCTTAAATTTGAATTCAATGGAACACAGATGTTTCAATTCTGCCGCTTCAACAGGGGGTGGTAGTGTCACTAAGGATTCATGTATAAATAGCATTATAAATGGGCTTTGGAAAATAATCTGTTAGTAAGTACAAGATTTTCTGTTCCCGAGTTTCACCTAGACACAAAATCAAAGATGGATGTAATTTATTTTTAGTCCTTTCCCCATTCCTTTCATTCTTTCTTTATCCTCTTTCCCCTATGCCGAATCATAGTGGTAGTGATAGATATCACTCTTTGTGGTATTTTTAAATATAATAAAAAATTAGGGGCACCTGAGTGGCTCAGTTGGTTAAGTATCTGTCTTTGGTTCAGGTCATGATCCCAGAGTCCTGGGATCCAGCCCCACATCCAGGTCCCTGCTTAGTGGGGAGCCTGCTTTTCCTTCTTTCTCTGACTGCTCCTCCGCCTGCTTGTGTTCTCTCTCTCTCTGTGACAAATAAATAAATAAAATCTAAAAAAAATTAAGAAAATAAAAAATTATAGCATAATATGCTACCTCACAAAGTGGGTGAAAGTGATAAGGATATAGACATAATGAATCAAAATGAAAGAGTTCAACAAAGGGAAGAATAAGGAGACTGAATAGAAAAAAATATTAAGGATGTAATTGAAAATCACAAACAGAGAAAGAGACAAGGTAGGGCAGAGAGGACACTCTTGGTCAAAGGAAGTGCATGGACCTGAGGAGTGACAGTATGGGATGTCTCCAACACTTTAATGGGTTTGCGCCATTGGATGCTGGTTTCGTGGAGTGGAGCACAGCAGTCAGCATTTTCTAAAGAACTCTGATTAAATTTTATATTCTCTCATTACCTTTCTAGAGTTCCTACTCTCATGTCTATTTCCTTTGTGATGTGATTTGACGTACTCACACCTACATTATATCTTTACACTGGACTGGTAACGTGATTGTGCTAGAATTAGAGGGTTTGCAAACGTTGGTATTAATGATATTTTGAGTAATAAAAATAAAGGTATACATGGAATTTATATTGTTTTAAGAACTTTATGTATAAATGCATCTAATTCTCATGAGATAGAGACCATCATCATCCCCGTTTTGCAGATGGAGCAAATATACAAGCATAAAGCCCAAGCTAAACAATGGAGAAGGGTTGAGCCTGGGCAGCCTAGGCCTGAATATCCACATGCTTACCCTCCCTGCTACACTTCCTATTGTTTTGCAAATGGAAGCTGAAGAGCAGCTCATTTGGTAGCCCCTGAAATTAAAAAAAAAAAAAAAAAAAATGCAGCCAGTGCTAACTCTACCTATTTACCTTTATTGCTTCTTATAATATTTCTAGAGTGAGTAATGGCTTGCAGGCTACTGGCTCATTTCATTTACACAATACTTTGTTTTCTCTCCTTAGTTTGTCTTTTTCCTACAGTTTTATGCTCAACCTTTGTGTTAGTTCCCTGGAGTTGCTGTAACCAATTACCATAAACTTGGTGACTTACAACAACAGAAATGTATTTTCTTCCCAGTTTTAGAGGCCAGAAGTTCAAAATCAAAGTGTCAGGCAAGAATTCTTTTTTCTGAAGGCTCTGAAGGAGAATGTGTTCCATGATTTTCTCCTAACTTCTGGTAGCAGCTGGCTATCCTTGGCCTTCCTTGGTTTGTAGCTTCATAATTACAATTCTGCCTGCCTCTGTCTCTGCACTGCTTTCTTCTTCGTGTGTCTCTGTCTCTCAAATCCCCCTCTCTTTTTTCTTAGAAGGACTCTAGTCATTGGATTTAGGGCCCGTGTTAATCCTGCATGATCTCATCTCAGATCCTTAGGTTAATTACATCTATAAAGGCCATTATTAATAAACAAGCTCCCATTCATAGATACCAGTGGTTATTACTTGGACATAGCTTTTCAGAAGCCGTCACTCAACTAACTATACCTTCTCCCCGTTTTCTCTATCATACAATTCTAACAGAACTCGTAAGGAAGAATGGAAATATAGGAATTGGGGGTGCAGGAGAGTACACATATAAGCTTATAATCTTATGATAGTTCTAATATAATACTCTCAAATCACTTTCTCTGATTACACCCAGTTCTGTCTTACTGTCTCACTAATTCATGTCTACTTTTCTTTAGGCCATTCCATTTCATCTCCCATTCAATTCTACTTTTAGTCCTTTACTATTAAGTGGATTGACTGTATTTATGTTAAAAATTGAATGTGCTACTAAACCAACAGACATGCATACATTATGCAAATTCGCTGAGTCTGAGTCTACTGACAAATATACCATGTCCCCAGAGTAACTTGGAGTCACCTAAAATAGCCTTCCTGGCTTCTAGAGATGGTTGACTCCATGAAGTCAACACCAGCTCTAGTAATATTACAATTGTGATATTTTATTCAAATAAGAAAGAAAGTTTGGTTTATCCTGAGAGTCCCCATCGATGGAGTTTGACCTGAACTTCATTGAATTCAACTTCGTAAGATAAGACTATGTGATCCTGTAATATTTATATTTTATCTGAAACATATATGAAACATAATTTTCATACCTTCATTGTTTTCTGATACAATATCATCATCAAAACCACAATTTTACTGCTTCAGTGTGTGGAATTAATGTTCCCACTTTGATGGGAAACATTAAATCATTAATCACTTCCTCAGGGTTTTACTTCCTGTTCTAATGACTTCAATTCACTCTTTACAATTTTAACATAAAATCTGTGTTTATTTATTTATTTATTTTTTAAATCTGTGTTTTTTTAAACCAGATATTGTTAGCTTTTTCTGAGTCAATTCCAGGTATGTGGAGTATTTAAACCTTTCTTTTCAAGGCTGTTATATAACAGAAACAATTTGGTAAGCCAGATACATATTTGTATTATTATAAAGGCATAGCAATATCAATTATTTCATTGCTCAGAGATATTAAACTGTGAAAAAAATGTACATTTTAGAATTAATTAATCCTAAATTCTTTATATAACTCTTTTTTAATTTAAATACAATTAATTAACATATAATACACTATTAGTTTCAGAGTTAGAGTCCAGTGATTCATCAGTCTTACATAACACCCAGTGCTCATTCCATCGTGTGCCCTACTTTTTTTCCTTTTTAAAGATTTTATCTATTTATTTGAGAGAAGGAGAGAAAGAGAGAGAGAGAGAGTAAGAACACATATTAGCAGGGGGAGTAGCAAAGGGAGACGGAGAAGCAGACTCTCTGGTGACCAGGGAGCCTGATGTGGGACTAGCATCCCAGGACCTTGGGATCAGGATCAGAGCCGAAGGCAGACACTTAACTCACTGAGCCACCCAGGTTCCCGCATCACATGCCCCCCTTAATGCCCATCACCCAGTTACCCCATTCCCCCACTCACCTCCCCTCTGGCAATCCCCAGTTTGTTTCCTATGATCAAGAGTCTCTTATGCTTTGTCTCTCTGATTTTGTCTTGTTTCATTTTTTCCTCCCTTCCCCTATGCTTCTGTGATTTGTTTCTTAAATTTCACAATGAGTGAAATCATATGATAATTGTTTTTCTCTGATTGACTTATCTTGCATAGCATAATACCCTCTGGTTCTTACCACATCGTTGCAAATGGCCAGATTTCATCTTTTTTGATGGCTGAGTAATACCCTTCCCTAAATATAGATATTCCTTCATCTGTCAGTGGACATCTGGGCTTTTTCCATAGTTTGGCTATTGTGGACATTGCTGCTATAAACACTGGGGTGCAGGAACCTCTTTGGATCGCTACATTTGTAACTTCAGAGTAAACACCCAGTAGGCAATTGCTGGGTCATAGGGTAACTCTATTTTCAACTTTTTGAGGAACTGCCATACTGTTTTCCAAAGTGGCTGCACCAGCTTGCATTCCCACCAACAATGTAAGAGGATTCTCCTTTCCCTGCATCCTCACCAACATTTGTCACTTCCTGACTTAATTTTAGCCATTCTGACCAGTGTGAGGTGGTATCTCATTGTGGTTTTGATTTGTATTTCTCTGATGCCAAGTGATGTTGGGCATTTTTTCATGTGTCTGTTGGCCTTTTGTATGTCTTCTTTGGAGAAAGATCTGTTCATGTCTTCTGCCCATTTCTTGATTGAATTACTCTTAAATTCTTAAACTTACTCATTAAAGATCCTTCAACCTATGTGTAAAAGTAACCTATCTGCTGTCCTTCAACACACTGTATTTGGTTTTCTTGCCTTCTTTGTTTCGTTTAGTTATTTCACTTTCTTTATCCAGTTGCTTTTTATAAGTACAAGATTCTGATAAGCACTGCCCTTCCCACACGTCACTCTCTAGGGAGAGATGATTGGAGTGATCCTTAGGGCAGGTATCTTTGGTCACCAGATCCATGTGGTTGAAATGAAGCTGGTATTATGTCTGGACTTGTCTCAGGTAATTTTGCCAAACTTTCTGGTGATGTGTATGAATTAATAGGGTAACAACTAGTTTTCAGTTTCTTAACAAAGGAGTTCCCTATCCCATTAATTGCTTGGGAAAATATGGCATGACAGTAGGGCTTTAGTATGCAGAAAAGAGATTCAGTTGCCTTGGGAATCAGCAGGCTTCTATTCAATCCTCTCCTTAATCCTTTATGTGCCAGATGTGGCAGGGGAGTGGACCAGGAAATTGAGCGAAGTGTTGTAAGCAATAAAATGAGAAGAGGCATCAAGTTAAGACTAGGGAAATTTGCTCTACACGTTTTTCAGTATAGGGTGTTTCACCAGGGTAGAAAACATGTTATCTATCACACACCATGCCAACAGTAAGCAATATAAAGTGATTTAGTGAAATTTTGCCAGTTGTTTAAAGTTTATTGCTTAATGAACAGAACATTCTTTTGGATCTTTAAGAGGTCCTATGAAATTAGGGACATGAATTGATTAGTATATATATTTGTTGTTGTTAGATTATTTAAAAAGTCTTATTCTGAATGTAAATGTAGAGAATGATTTCAATCTTTCTAAAGGATACCAAGAATATTTATGCTGTTTTGGGGTGCATTCAGAAAAATAGGAATACAAACATCTGAAATCTATCCAGTCCATTGATTGTTAGAATGCCTAGGAGAAAACAAAATAAACAGATGTTTTCTTTCTTTGTTCCTTCCTTTCTTTCTTCCTTCCTCCCTCTCTCCCCTCCTTCCCTTCCTTTCTTCTTTCTTTCTCTCTCCTTTCCTTTCTTTCCCCTTCCTTCCTCCCTCCCTTCCTTCCTCTTTCTCTTTCTTTCTTTCTCTTTCTCTCCCTTCCTTCCTCCCACCCTCTCTCTCTTCTCTGTCTCTCTCAAACTTCCTTTTCGATGCCCATACAAGCTTAAAGAAATAGTGCATATAAAACAACTAGTATAATGAGTGTCATAAGTGGGTTCTCAACAGTTATTACTCCACAACTATTACTTTATTTTTGGAGGGCATAATGAAATTTAAAAGCTAGGGAAAACAAAAGTAGTAGAATGAACTAGAATGAGTGGTGGCTCAGGTTGCCCTCAGATTAGTATCAGTGCTTCAGTGCATCAGAGCTACCTTGACCTGGGCTTTGCTATAAGGGACACAGAATGATTTAGGAAAAGCAGCATTGGATTAGAAGCCAAAAGACATATTGTGGTCTTAGTTCTTTCACTTACTAGAAATTTGACCTTGGGTAACTTATTTAATTTATTTAAACCCCTGTTTCCTCATCTGAAAAATGAAGACTGATGATACCTGCCATAACTCCATTTTGTGAAGATGCCATGAAATTAAGTGCTGTAGAAATGTGAGGTGTTACTTTTTATTAAAAGGATGCAGTGAATTTACATTTTATAAAGTCAGATATGCCATCTCTATGTCTTAAATCCCTCACTGCCTCAGACCATGAAGGTGTCCTATTTTCATGGGGGAATCCCATCTGGTGTATGTGGCTTTTAGAGAAGTAGACATGAAATAGTGAGACAGTAAAACAGAGTGGATGTAGCCAGAGAAAGCTGCTTAGGAGTATTATATTAGAACTATCATCACATATGAACTTTTATATGGATGAGAATATTTCAGAAGTTACATTTCATCCGAAATATGCTTCCTTCCACTAAATTATAACCCTTTCACCAGGGAAGTTCCAGGGGCTTGGAGCAAAAAGGAAAGATAACAGCTTAGTATGAGTAGAGAGATGCCATTCTTGTGACCAAGATAGATTTTTTTTGGAACGTTTGAAAGCAATAAGGACTTAAAATATATATTCAGTGGGGCTTACATTTTGGTGGGCAGGAAGGAGATAGTAGGAGTAATAAGTAAATTTTGCAGTATGTTAGCAAATTATAAGTGGGCTACATAAAAATCAGCAACACAACGCTCAAACCCAAAGTAAGTAAGGAAGACTGGGAGTATAGCAATTAAGGGTGCAGAAGACCAATGCTACATACAGCCAGAGACGTTCTTATTGGTAAGGTGAAGGCTGAACAGAATTTGAGGGAGGTAAAGGAGAAAATTGCATCTATACTACGGAAGAACATTCCAGGGACAGAGAACATCCAAATCCAGTGGCTTAAGGCAACAACATACCTAATGTTTTCAAAAGCTGGCATGGCAGTTAGAGGAGAGGAAACTGGGCATGGTAAATTGACACTGAGCTACTATTCTTTCTGTATATTTAATGATTTTTTGTTTTTTGGGGTTGCCATCATATTCAAATCTTAGCTTTAATTTGTCTAAGCCATCCCACTACATATCAGTATGTATACTTATATTCTACATGTAAAATATATTATTTTAAACCATAATATATAATATAGAAATAGTAAAATATTATATATAATATATGACATATATTATATATTTTATTAAATATAAATATAACAATATATAAATACATGTGAAAACACACACAAGTGTGTGTAATGTTTTGACACTTCTAGATATGGCCCTTATTACAAATTTTGGGATTAATCTTTCCCAATTACTTAAAAAAATTATAAATATGTTGTTGAAGATACCCCCTCTTTTATGTACTGTTATCTGGCCTGGATAGCCTCCAGATAATAGTTTGAATCAAACTCGTTATCCAAGTAAATTGACAAGATTACTCTCCCTACATGTTGTTGTCTTAAGGCTTATATTTGGCGATATACCATGTAATACAACAAAGCATTTTGAAATAAGTATAAAATATTAACTGACCATTATACTTATAAAAGTAAAATTTGTTTCTTGTTACCCAAGAGAGATATTCTGTTAATTTCAACTGGAAATTAGACTTTAGATCCTGGAGAAAATATATGCATAGATTTGTGGATATAGTTAGATATTCATATATGTCTGTTAATCTACTAAACTATCTTTCTAGCTATATAATCATGTATGAACACACATAAATGGGTTTGTAAATTAAGTAAACATGTTAGTTTCTTTCTCCATACCTTATTCTATGTTTAGCTTATTCTTTCTGCTATTTTCCTATAACTAGGACCCTAATGCAATTTTTATTTCTTGATTCTTATGTAGATCTGACCTCTGACAGAGTGTCTTTAGGATCTCCAAAATCTTGGGCCATTTTTTATCAAGACACTAAATGTTAGAATGAGAAAATCTTTTCTAAGCAAATTTTAAGAAACGTATTTACTTTTTTATTACTGTGCAAATTACTGTGCAACTACCAATGTTAAGGATATTCTTTCTTTTGTCTTTATCGAATGGTAAATTTCTGGTATATAGATTTCTGCTACAGTAACATTGTAAGATCTTAACAACACACACTTGACTAGTTTATTCTGCAATGGAAAAGACAATCAAAATTTCAAGCCTCTCCTAAATTTTATTTTTATGAAAACATTCCACATCTGAATATAAAGGAAAGAAAATTTTCTGAAACCTAAGATAGAAAAAAATATCCTGGCCTGATAGCTTAAAAGAACAATATTTTCCTTCATTGCTGTTTAGATCTAAGCTTACATCTATCAGAACGATTTAAATTCTCAGTCGCTGTCTGTATGCACCTGAAATATCGTTGAAGGGTAAAAGGGAACTCTGGACTCTAAATGTTTATGCCTAATCATGGAATGACAAGTCCACAAAAAAAAGTTTATTTATTTATTTTTTTTCTCAGATTGCCTAGAGTTTTTAATTAGTAAGTTAGCTGGCATGGAGGAAAAAAATTCAGTGTTCAGAATGTCTGGTCTTCCTTAGACTCAAACTAAAGTTTTCAATTATCCTCATTTATGTGGATTCATTATGTTAATTTTAGTATCAGATTATTTGAGTGTGATATCACCTTGTTTTTTTGTTCTTTTTTTTTTTTTTTAAGATTTTACCTATTTATATGACACACAGAGAGAGAGCACAAGCACAAACATGAGAAGTGGCAGGCAGAGCAAGAGGAAGAGGCAGTCTCCCCCTGAGCAAGGACCCTGATTCTAGGCTCAGGGCTCAATCCCAGGACCCTGGGATCTTGATCTGAGCTGAAGACAGATGCTTAACCAACTAAGCCACCCAGGCGTTCCTCACCATGGTTGTTTCCAACCTCTAATGTGAAATCAAGGAAAGATTTTTTCCACCTGAGCTCTGTCTAGAAGAAATATATTTATCAGATCAACATCATCTCTGAATTCCTATCTATTACAGTGGAAATGTCCCATTAAGGGAGAGTTTACTCCTTCCATTATAACATCAAAATTCCTAAATCCATCCTGGGAGGATGGATGTTAAAGTTGCTTGGTTATCCTGGAATCCTGACACCCAAAGCAAGTGGTATCAAAGGGCTTTTAAGTTCCGCCCTTGTTGACATGAAAACAAATAATGTCAACTACTGTCACACATTCTGTGCAGAGAGGAAAATATGCTGCCATGATAGCCTCTTTAGAGGCAAGTGACTCATTTTCAAAATTCTTGTGGTGAATTCAACAGTGCCTTAATGCAGTGGGCAGACTTAGGGCACAGGAGCATTTTTTTGACATGAGGTTCTCTAGGGAATTTAATTTTATTTCTGACGCAAGTACTAAACGTTGAAAGAACCAGGGCCTTTATTGCTTCAAAATGCAGTGCAATTTTGATAACTGTACTACCTCATCTCCGTTTGAATTCTAAGATTTTGTGCTATGCAGTCTGACAGTTAGGTATAGAATGGAAAATGTGGTTGCTTTAAGTCAAATTTGTAGAGAGCAGTAGTGGAAATTTGCATGACGTCTTTCAAGTTATACTACTGTATTTGGCAACAAATGCGTATCTTTTTCTTTTTCTGTTTTTCTGTTTTGTGATGTCACCTGTAGGCATCTGTATGATGGAATTCTTAAAGTATTTATTATTCTGGTTTCTAGCTCTGTCCAGATGTTTAGCTACAGGGCAGTGTTACTGCCCAGATTAGTACAGCTGGTTAGAAGACACTGTGCTAAATATGTTGAGCATCTGCGGTTTGTCTTAAGAGGTTGCATTTCAATTAATGAAATGTGCAGCGCACTTAACGAAGATCCCGCCTCTCGCTTAAACTGATGACTATGGAGCAGAACTAATTTTAAAAGCCAAGAAGAAATAGTATAACGGGAAACTTTTAAAAAGACAAATATCTCAGCCTACATAAATAGAATGAAAATAAATATTTAAAGAAATAATAATTAAAAAAAAACACATCATTCTATCTTGAAAGTAGGAGTCTATGTTCAGTATCACTAGAAGAAAACAGCAAGATTACCTGAAAACTCAATTCTTTGTTTTCATTAAGAATTTAATTTAAGAGGCCACCATTTCTTCCTGTGTCTTCTCCACTTTAGTGTTTGCTTTTATATGAGAAAAAAAATTGAGTCAAAAGTAATCATTCTAACATTATACTGAGCCCAAATTAATCAGATAGCAACTATAGCATATACCACTTATGATTACAGTTGTAATGTTTGGATGAATTTCCTGGCTTAATATTCTGCTAGGAGGTCTTTTGTCATTATTTAGACATTTGGAGAATGGATTTAATGAAAAAAACATTCTAACAGTGAATGCTTACAAAACCTTCCCCTGAACATCTGCAACAAATTAAATAAGCTTGTAAATATAATAAATAAGCTAAGTTGAAAAGTACCAGGGAATAAACAAACTTGATTCCTTTTTCTTTGGCTAGCTATAAATAATTTTATTTGTAATGTTTTTTGCAATCTCTGTGGTATATGTGTCAGATATCTGCCCGATACAAGGGAACACCAGACTGATTGGTTAGAAGAAAAACAAAGAGAGAGAGAGAGAGGAAGGAAGGAAGGAAAGAAGAGAAAGAAAGAGAGAAAGAGAGAAAAAGAGAAAGAAAGAAAGAAAGAAAAGAAAGAGGAAGAGAGGAAGAAAGGGGCAGATGGGAGTCTAAACCCAGATGTAATGCAAGTTTGGCGTTATGCAATTTTTGAGGTTCTAAAATGTGTGAAATTTCATTGATTCTTTAATTTTGGGCTATGCTATGGGCTGAAAATGTGTGCCTCCAAATTCATATGTTGAAACTCCAACCCTTTACATCAGTCTTGGAGATAGATCCTTCGAGGAAGTGATTTAGGCTAAATAAGGTCAAAAGGTGGAGTCTGATCTGAAAGAAATGGGGTTCTTAAAAAAAAAGAGAGAGATATTAGAGATCTCTCTTTTTCCCCATGTAGCGGCCCAGGAAGATGGCCAGGAGAAGAGTTTTCATAAGACCACGTGGACACCCTGATCTCAGACTTCCAGCCTTCACACTATAAGAGAATCAGTTTCTGTTGTTTAGGCCACCTTTAAACACCAGTCTATGGTATTTTGTTATGGCGGCCCCTAGCCCACTAAGGGACCAAGGTAGGCTGCCTCATCTGATGATGACACCTGTTTTAAAAGAAGCATTTCTTCCTTATTGAACCAGGTTATACAGCTTCTTACAGCTCAATAGTGCTAAGGGATTTGCTTAGCTGATTTCAGCTTGCTATGAAGTTATCAGGACAGATATTTAGAAATTGTAATTTACAGATGAGGAAATTAATTGTCATCAGCTTTATCTTTCAAGAAAGTGATCTCCGCCTTGGTTACTGCAAAGCCCTCCTCTGGGATAACATATTCCCTGAGGGCAGAAACAACCCCTCCGGGGAATTTGAAAGATCATCACTGGCTTAACAGACCCATGGGACCTTTCCAGTTTCCCTGAAATTGGTAACAATATCTGGCTTTTTTAAAAACGGGAGAAATTAAACTTTCTAGCATTTTGCTATTTGAATGACCTACTCCGTGGAATTACAGCAGCAAACTAATCCTTTAGGAGCGATGCCTCTATCAATCTTTGGATTTTTCTAATGTAGAAGCTACTCAATTGCATCTCAGAAATCAGGGAGGTAATTACTCATGCAGACAGCACAAAATGAAAGAAAAAAATGCAAGTTCTGCTGAGTATCCCTTTTAGAACAAGCCTTGGAACAAGGAAAACAGCCTCTATAATCAGTCAAATTCTTCCACTAATTTTTCAGGTGTTGAAGGCTGTGGTAGAAGACATGCTATGAAAGTTAAAGCAACGTGGCTTTCAGAGTGGGTTTTACAAGAGAGAGAAAAAGAGGGAGAGGCGTAGCTTAATTTTAAGCAAGAATTCTATCATGAGTGAAGTTCAGATTCTCCCAACTTTCGTTGCTTTGAGTATACGTTCTAGGACTTAAGTCTGATGTTATCTTATGTGTCATTTACCCAACATCTCATCACTCTACCAATTATAAATATTATACAAACATATTAGTGAGGTAAATTAAAAACTCAAACTTTGACTGGGCTAGTTGGGATTTGCAAAAATCTGATGAGATCTTATTAGGAAAGTGAACAAACTGTAGGAAAGAATTTGAGGAATTCTGCATTTTGTACTGCCTTGGAATACTAGATGACTTCAGATTTTTCTGTAGTCCAAAAACCTTAAGAATTTCTACCTCTAGGTAGAAGCCCCACTTTGTCATAAAATATTCACCTCAAAGAATTAAGTAACTAAGAAGCCTTCAGTTTCTTTCCCAAAAAAGTGAAAGGAGATGGCACTGTTATTATGAAGCTTTACAGACATTGGGTTTTGCTTGATTTTTTTTTTGTTTTTGAAACTGTGCATGCAAAAATTTGATTAGAAGTACTCTCTGGCTTCTACTCAACCTTCCCTGTCTCCTGATCAAGACCTATCTATTTCTTACTTAAGGTATTTAATTTGAATATTTAATTCTAATTAGCATACTTTTTTCTTCTGAGGGAAAACAAAGGAGTAGGGGATAAGGTCAAGCAATCTGTACATTATTGTGACCTCGATCACACATGGACTCCAAATGTGCCAAATGTGCTAACTTTTAGTTGCAGTATTTTTGTTTTGTTTTGTTTTGTTTTGTTTTTAGACAACCCATCTTTTAGATGGCCAGACTTATGAAAGTAATTTTAAAATTTTGAAAATCCAAAAAATAAGGTATAATTTTCTTGGGCTGCTAGTTTTTTTTGTTTTGTTTTTGTTTTTGTTTTTCTTTTTCTTTTTGATGCTACATCTACAGGGGTGAGAAGTAGCTCTAAAGAATATTGATATTTCTGATCTATATAAAGAACTAGGTAGGGACGCCTGGGTGGCTCAGTTGGTTGGACGACTGTGTTCGGCTCAGGTCATGATCCTGGAGTCCCAGGATCGAGTCCCACGTCGGGCTCCCGGCTCCGCGGGGAGTCCGCTTCTCTCTCTGACCTTCTCCTCGCTCATGCTCTCTCTCACTGTTTCTCTCTCAAATAAATAAATAAAATCTTTAAAAAAAAAAAAAGAAAAAAAGAAAAAAAAAAGAACTAGGTATATCTTGATTTTAGAAGTACATTTTTTTTTCTGGGGGTGGGGCAATTGTGACTTTCATAATTATTTAAAAAGCTGTCAGTGACAGTAGGCCAAGAAGCAGAAGGAGTGGAGGCTAGTGTTATCATTACAGCTGGGCTTTTGTGTGGCCTCCCGGAATCACAGGCTCCTGGGGTTTCACTCAGGGTCCACATCACCCAAAAGTGAGTTGCTTTTCTTCAGAAATTCAATTTGAAGTTCACGAAACTGCAATAGGACATACAGATTGAGTTCCGTGTCTTGTCTTACTCTTTCTACTTAGAGTGGTTTTGTACCAAATCACCATTTTATAGAATGCTGAAAACCTTCCTAGATGACACAGGTTTTGATTCATTAAGGGTGTTCAGTTTGGATGCCTAACAATCAAAAGAATGTATCAGATTTCAAAGAATGTTGAGAAACAGAGGCATCAAATTAATCCTTTGTTAAACATTTATATAAACCAAGAATGCAACTATCACCACGGGAGACTTAGAGTCATTTCTGGCATGTTGGTTTTTGGAAAAGTTTTGCATTCTTTTTTTCTATGTGCTTTCCCACAGAAATAGCCATAAGGGTAAGACAGTTGACATAAAAGCATGTGTACCCAAAATGAGATGGAGTATAAAAGGAGAGAGATATTACAAACAGGGTGTCTGTCAAGAAAAATGCCACAGAGGGAGTATTGTTTCATATGGGACCTTAAAGTAATGATTAGGATTTCTATTGGCAGAGAGGATCTCAGTAGTGTTTTGGCTGGATTGGTCTAGCCACAGTGTATGGGATAGATGAGCATGAGTGGAGAAGGATAAGATGTGAGCGGTGATTCTAGTAGTCAATTTAGGGAATATAAAAGGTGTGAGCCAGAGTGGTATCTACAAGATTGGGAAGGAGTTTGGGTAATGCAAAAGTCATTGAGATATGGGAACTAGTTATAACGTGGAGAAGAAAAGAGGAGAAAAATATGAATCTCATTTTTTTTAGTTAAGAATCTGAAAACATGGTTGAGATGTAAAAATAAAATGTAGAAATGTTCAATATTTTATTACAACCAGGGAATTAGGATCAGAAATTAAAAGTTGTATCTGACAGTCATTTCCATAAATGTAATTGCAGGAATAGAAATGATTGTGTTTCCTGAAGAGAACAGAAAAGAAGAGAATTTCAGGAAATCGTTCCTTTCCAAGATAGCAGGATGAAAAGAAGTCTTTCCCAGGTAACCTTACTTGTGGCAGAGAATATAACAGAGGGATTTTTAAGGAAGCTTAGTGAAAATAGTCCAAGATTCAGAAACAATAAAAAGGATGAGAAATGAGGAAGATAACTAATCAAGGTGAAGTTTTCTTTTTAAATTTCATTTATTCATAAATGGGTCATTATTCTTTGTGGCACTCTATAACTGAATAGAACAAGCTTCCTGAGTACAGAGTTTATTCACATATTTTTGGTAATCTATGTATTTCCTTTATGATTTCTACATAGTAGGAAAAAAATGGTTAACAAGAACCAATGACCTGAGACATATTTCTTCATATTTTCACTCAATTCCCCTTAGGCAGGTTTTCCATCTTCTTCTTAACCAATCTCTTTCTCTTTCTCTCTCTCTGCTCCTCCAACTTAGACCATAAGTTGAGTAGAGACTCAAAACATAATAAATCCATTTTTTGGCTGGAATATGAACAACCTGGTAAGCAGTAGAATGCTCTGAGGCCATGTCTTCCTCCACTCAGAAAGCATTCACTTCTTGTTTATTTGAAAATAAAATGGCATTCTTGGAAGGAAGAAAAACATATGTGCCCTCAAGAGTGAAGTCTCAGTCCAGTAGAAGAAAAGAGCAAAAGCTAGTTCTATCATTTTATATTTTTGCTTTAAAGAACACAAATGCCTTTGATGTCAAAGTAAGAGGGCCAAAATTTGAATGTAATACAGAAATATATATAATTTCTTCAGCCTGGAAAAGCTTGGTCATACAATGACACCGAAGCTAAGAAGTCTTATTTTATGTATTTAAAAATTTTTTTTTTACATGTTCTTAACATTTATTCTTAAGAAATTAGAAAAGGGGAGAAACATCTGTTAGGGAAGGAAGTCGGTAGAAACATTGTGTTGGGCAGTCTGCTAGAAGCCTCTTTTCCTGTTTTCCTACATAGTTGTCTTAAAATAAACAAACAGCAGGTTTGCAACAATGCACTTCTGCACTTCTATGCTCACCCGGGAAAGGATGGTATGCTATTGCCTCTAAGTGTTGTTATTTCCTAGTAGAGTCACAGAAAAACTATTAACTTTCTAATGGTCAGTAAATTGTTCTCAATAGAGATACAATATTGTTAAGAATTTTTAGCTATCCTGGCCTGTTGATTCTTCTAGATGAAATTTAGAATAATTTTCTGAAGTTAAAAAAGAAAAAAAGGAAACGTACTTTTTTTTTTTTTTTTTAAATTAGAACTACTTTAAAAACGTAGATGAGGGGCACCTGGGTGGTTCAGTGGGTTAAAGCCTCTGCCTTCCGCTCAGGTCATGATCCCAGCCAGGGTCCTAGGATCAAGCCCCACATCTGGCTCTCTGCTCAACAGGGAGCCTGCTTCCTCCTCTCTCTCTCTGCTTGCTTCTCTGCCTACTTGTGATCTCTGTCTGTCAAGTAAATAAATAAAATCTTAAAAACAAAAAAGATAAGAAACAAAAACGTAGGTGTTTAATCATCTAGTCAATGCTGTCCTCTTACTGAGAAATACGCCAGGTTGGTTCTTTATTTAGAATTTCCTTCTTAAACCTTTAACTTCTTATTTTTAAAGATTTATTTATTTATTTGCAAGAGAGAGTGGGGACAGGGGAGAAGGACAGGACAGAAGGAGGGGGACAGAGAGAATCGAAGCAGACTCCCCACTGAGCGGGGAGCTGGAGGCAGGGCTCTATCCCAGGACCCTGAGGTTATGACCTAAATCTAAACCAAGAGTTGGTTGCTTAAACAACTGAGCCACCCAGAAGCCCCACCCCTTCACTTTCTTTGCTAGAATTACCCCTAATATTTTTGTTGCTGTTTTGAGTGGGGTATTTCATGCCTTTATTTGCAATTGACTTTTGGTATTATAAGAGAAAAAAATATCAACTTCAAAAGGCACTTATGTACTTGTCACTCTTCAGCATTATAATTATAAAAACATTTCCATTAAATAAAAAGTAAGCTCAAGCGGCAAACTATAAAATTAATATTAATAAAAATATTAACTTGGGGCTTACTAAGAGCACTACAGTAAATGTTTTCTAATGGTTGCCTCATGTAGCCTTCACAATACCCTCTGAAGTTGATCTTTCTATGGCCTCTCATGAATGAGGAAATTGAAGGTTTAAAGAGTCTGATTTGCTCCCTGTGGTCGCACTGCTGGTAAGGGGTGGCGAATTCTGGACTCGGCCCAGAGCAGTTTGACAGATTTTTACCTCTATGCAAAACTGTCTTTCAAGATGATAGTGTTGATAATATGCATAAGTAATTACATATTGCAATGAGGTAAACTCACTTAGCAAGAGACAGCGGAATTCTCCTCAGGAAAGGGATTTTTCTTATTTGTTCAGAGAAACAGGGAGTTGAACTTTTTGGTTGTAGAAAGTTCCAGGAGGAAAGAAAGAGACTGTAGGAGAGTTTCTAAATCCTCCAACATCAGAAATGAGCAGAGCCTTGGGGGTGGGGAACGCCAAGTGTGCTTTTGCAAGGTAGTGATAGGAAAGAACAGGAACAAACAGGGAGGCAGAAGTGACCAGGAAAATCACCTGGGCTTGTGTACACGTCTTTGGGAAAGCGCTGAACTTCTCCCAGAATCGATGGGGGCTTGTGTCAGTTCTATCTAATTTAAGAGAACAGGGTAACATTTGAGTCACATTAGTAAAATATACACAATTCCTGAAGAATCAGGCACACATTGCTGTTTATCATTTTATTAGTAATTTGAGAGACATTTTTGCACCAAACAAATGCAAATGCTATGAAAGACAAAGCTCCATTCTGATGTAAGTACAGTAGGTGAGAGCAAACTTCGAACTGAACTGATAAAAAGCGTGGAGGGAATATTTGACTTGACTTTGTGCAATTAACATGTTTGGCTTGAACAGTGAAACTCAACACTAAGCCCATAGCTTTCACTTTTAAAAGAGACACACAGGGAATGATTGCATTATTGATGTAACTGGCCACTTTCCTGCGTTCTTTTATTCAGGCTAATTATTGTCTAAATTATCTCCAGTGCCTCTGAAGAGAATCATATTATCTGCAAATAGTGGTATCTCCTCTTTACTAATAATATTTCTTAATATATTAAATGATTTATCATACAGGTGAGAACTCTTTCTAGTGTACCTAGAAGGTTTTGTTTATATTTTTCATCAAGAATGGGTATTGTATTTTATTAAGCTGCTTAACTGGGCACCTGGATGGGTCAGTCAGTGAGGCATGCAACTTGATCTCAGGGTCCTGAGTTCAAGCCCCATGTCGGGCCTAGAGCTTACAATAAATAAATAAATGAATACATGAATAAATAAATAAATAAAAT
Source organism: Lutra lutra (assembly GCF_902655055.1). Taxonomy (NCBI): domain Eukaryota; kingdom Metazoa; phylum Chordata; class Mammalia; order Carnivora; family Mustelidae; genus Lutra; species Lutra lutra. The sequence goes on along the minus strand of NC_062280.1, from coordinate 54,339,155 downwards.
TCTCCTTTTTGGTATTCATTGAAATAAGCATGTTTCTTTTTAAAAGTTTATATGGTTTGTTAATTTTAATATTAAATGGTAATTGCCATAAATACTATTTGGCTGTGGTGAATTCTCTTAGTGTTGTGTAAAGTTAGTTGCTCTTCTTTTATTTAGCATTACTTATCTCTGCTAAGAAGTAAAGACAGCTTAGGTTTCCTGTTTTTGCAAAATTTTAAAGCTTTGGAATGGAAGAGTTCTTAATGCAATAAATGTAAGCTCATCTTACACATGGGACAACAATGGTTAAGACCTATTTCAGGAAAATTTGAAAGAACTCATTAGTAAAATAAGGTTATTTTGGTGAAAGGAAAAATGTAAGCAAAAAAGTAAAACAACAACAAAAAGTCCCTTCATAACTCTAAATAATAATGTTTTTATATTCTATATTTTAATAAATTTTAACACTAAAAAGTTTTACAATTTTAATATAACCTTTCTTTCTTCCTTCTTTTCTTTCTCTCTCTCTCTTTTTCTTTCTTTCTTCTCTTTGGTATTAGGGAATCTTGAACAGCAAATCTATTTCATTAGAATTAAGAATTGGATGTGTTGAGTAATGAAATTATTTTTTTGCTAATTCACTGATTTTCTCTTTAACTATTATTTTCTTTACACTCATTGGGCTAATATTGCCTTTTTACCTTCTAGAGCTGTACATATATATGATTTTTTATTTTTATTTTTAGAAATAAAAACATTACAGCCATGAATTTACCACTGAACAGCATTTTGACTGAATTCCATGGGCCTGGTTGTATGGTTTTCAGTTTTTTTTATTTTCTAGATCGGTGTGTTAACTATAATTTTCATTTCTTTTTTGGCTCTATAATAATATTATTTAAGAGAAATATAATTTTATTACAATTTTTTGATAATATTATTATTGTAATTATTTTAAGTTTTATAATTCATTTCTAGTTATGGCACCATGAGTAAGAAAATGCATTCAAAATTCTTTTCTTGTTTTGCACTATATTTAATTTCTTATACGCTTATTTATTTTAAGATTTATTTTTGATCTTTATCAGCAAGGTAAACTCTGTAGAGAGAAATTTACTTAAAACTAGAATTCATCTTTTTAATGTACATTATTTAAACACTCTGTTTTAACTTAGGTAGTTCACAATCAGTTGGTCAAAGATTAAGCAAAATATGGTGAAGACTTCTACTTTAATTTTGTCCCTGGCCATTCCTATTCTTATCGTTAAGACTTCTGTTTTATGCATTTTGATAGTTTAACCACATAATCTGATATTCAAACTAGGATGCTCTTGAGAGTTAAAGGAGAGACTATTAATTGAAATGAAACAGGGTTTTATTAGAACCATCCCATGAAAATCTGTTACCCTCACCATTTCCCATTTTTGCTCTCTCCCAGAGGTAAAGTTACAATCCTTGAGAGTTAATATAGTCAACATTTTTTTTTTATTGTTGTGTTTTTGGAAAGAGAAAAATGTATCGCTCTCCTTTAACCAAGGTGTTGTAATGTTTGCTGATAGTTCTGATAAAGGCCTGGAATTAATAAAAAGTCTGGGTTATGCATGTAGCCATACCTCTTTCTTTCACTGAGCTGCATGGTCTTGGTTTGCCCCAGATACACATTGTCCACATTTTTTACCATCTTCTGTGTCCAAGGAAATTAACCTGGGCTCCTAAACTCCTTGCCCTTTGGCTTCCAGTTGGATTCCACCAATGAAAGTGCAATGAGAGATTGGAAGCCAGAAAGTGATGGTGTAGGCTTGCTGTGAGCTAGTGCTGCAATCCTGCATTGAGGCTATCCTATACCATCCATACCTAGACAAAGATCCCTTTATTGAGTACTCTTTAGGGATGCACCATGTGTGTCTTGCCTATTCTGTAACTAATACACTATCCATGAGTGTATGACTGTGTTTTTTACATATATAACTATGTATTTTACATATTATGAACATTTTCATCTAAAGCTTTTAAGCATCTGTAGAGAGAACACAAGAAGCTTTCTTTTTTTTTTTTTTAAATAAAATCAAAATATTTATCTTGGCATTCTGTAATTCTTAAAGTTGTGTTTAAACAAAACATCTGGGCACTGGAAACAGATGTCCTTAATCCATTTTTTAAAATGCATTCATTTATTTACTCACTAAGTGTTGAGTTTCACCAATTACTCTGAAGGCAGGTATGCCCCTGCTCTTGGAGTCTACAGGATATCTGGGAAACGAATTAATTAAAGACAGGATGCCAGCTATAAAAAGAATGAGCAAAGATCCTGATAACAAATAAAAAGAAGGCCTAGTTTTGGGGGCACACATTCATGCATATGTGGGGCAGCATTAAGGGAATGATATAACATTTAAATTGGGACCTGGAGAGTGGATTAGGTAAACAAAGGGTGAGGATGTGGAGTCAGATGAGACAGGTCTTCTGAAGATTCTGAAGGAACTGGTCTTTGCTCTGGACATTTACTTTATAGAAAGCTACTCAAGTGTTTTAACCAGAGAAGTTAACATCAGATATTCATTTTTTCTTAACGATCCCTCTGATTGGTTAGTGATATATGGAGAGAAGGCAGTCAGGACAGGAGGCTACTGCCCCGGTCTGAATGCTGAATAAAGGCAGTGACAAGGGAAAGGGGTGGAGTTTACAAATATAGTAAGGGAGTAATTATATTTCAGGACATAATTATATGAATTGAAACTTGTAACCGATTAGAAGAAGGAACGATTATGATAAATACAAATACATAAACATGACTCTTAGGTATATATGCAGAAAGGTCATGACTGTCAGGAGAAATCACTTTGTTTCCTTAGGTCATTGGTTTTTAGTCCCATTAAAATCACTTGCATATGTTTTTAAAATTACAGTTTTATCTTATCCATGTCCTGGAGATTCTGAATAAGTAGGTCCCTTGGAAGGGGCTTGAATATTTGTATGAAAACAAGATGAGAGAAAACAAATAGCAACAACAAAATTCCTGTGGTGATTCTAGTTGAGAATCTGCGAATCAGGCTCATTAGAGTGAGGAAAACTTTCCAGCTAGAGAAAGTAGAGATGCAGGCATGAAGACAGACAAAAAACCAGTGCTTAGTAGGGCTGGTGCATAAGTAAAGACAACATGGGACGAACTGGGGAGAGAAGCAGGAGATGACACTGAAACTTTTAGTTTTTTTATATGTACATAAATACACACATTTTTTTTTACCAAAGCAAGATCAAGTGGTAACAATTGTGTAGATTTTAGTTTTTAAATTTAACACTATGTGATATATTTCCATATCAATTCTTACTGCAATAACTCTTTATTGGCCGAATCCTATTTCATAATAACACTACATCACAATTTATGCAACCTTTTTCTCGTTGTATATGTATGTGTGTGTTTATATATATATACATTATACATACATATTATTATACATGTACTTTACACAAGTATTTTTTTCAGTTTCAAATGATGCTCTAGTGAAAATCTTTGTACTAGTAACTTTGAGCAGACGTTTGAGAGTACTTGCAGAAGTAGAATTATTGGGTCAAAGGACATACTCGCTTAAAATGTCATTGGATGTTAACAATTTGCTGCTCTAAAATGTTTGGACAAACTTATAAACACACAAAGATTTCTTCACTCTTTCAATAACGTGTCATGTTTCAATCCGTTGGCAATATGAAAGGGGCAGACTGATGCATGATTATCAGTTAATTTGCATTTTTGACTAATAATAAGGATGGTAGGATTTTTCCATACATATTAGCTTATTTATTTGCAATCTTTCTTTCAAAAAGTGATGCTTTGTCACTGATTTTATTTCTACTGGATGGTGTTTTATTTACCGTTGTTGTGTCCTAAAATGTAGCACTTAAAAGAATCATGTTATTATGTTATTGAATTCTGGAGGGTCAACAATTTCTAAAGGCATCATGGGATGTCTTTGCTCTATGTCTGGGGCCTCAGCTGGAGGAACTAAAACCTGGGAGTGAAGAGATGCCCGTGAGCTGTTTCCAGGACCAGTTTCACCGGTGGATGTGCAGCCCATGCAATCTCACAGGGCTCTGCAATTAGAAGGGCCCCAGGCTTGCTCTAACACTCTACTGTGGCCATCTCGAAAGTCTTAATAATTTTTAAATTTATTTTATTTTTATTTTCTATTTTTTTATTTTTAAAGATTTTACTTATGTATTCATTTATTTATTTGAGAGAGAGGAAGAGCACAGAGAGAGATGGAAAGGGAGAAGCAGACTTGCCACTGAGCAGGAAGCCGGATGCGGGGCTCTGTCCCAGGACCCTGAGATCATGACCTGAGCCAAATGCAGAAGCTTAACTGACTGAGCCATCCAGGTGCCCTTGAAAGATTTAATACATTTTAATTGTGGAGTCCTGCATTTCATTTCACAATGGGTTCTGCAGATTAGGGAGCTGGTCCTGACTCTATCATCCTGTAGTAGGCAGAATAATGGGTTCCAAAGCTGCTCACCTTCCAATCCCTAGAACCTGTGAAATTATTACCTTCTATGTTAAAGGCCTTTGCAGATATGATTATGTGAAGGAGTTTCAGGTAGGGAGATTATCCTGGATGATCCTGTTGGGCCTGAAGTAATCATCTAGGTTTTTGTAAGTGAAAAGGGAGGTAGGAGAGTGAATGTGAGAATAATGAAAGAAAAACTCCATCAGCCATTATTGACTTTGAAGATAGAGGAAGAAGTTAGAAGCCAAGAGATGCAGGCAGCCTCCAGAAGTTGGAAAAGGTAAGAGAATAGATTCTACCTTAAAGCCTCCAGAAGGAGCACCATTCTGCTTACATTGACTTGGCACAGTGAAACCCATTTTGAACTTCTGACCTCCAGACAACAGGGTAGTAAATTTGTGTTGCTTCAAGTCACTAAATTTGTGGTAATTTATTATAGCAGCATGGGAAACTAAAACACACCTATATTAATACACACAATTAATACTAATACATTCAGAAAATCACTCATATTTCTGGTTGGGTTGACTCAAAGATGAGGACAGCTGACTAGAACACCTGCCTACCATCTCTCCAAGCATGGTGGCTTCCTCAGATCAGAGGGTCCTCAGGGGAGGTGGGCAGTTACCAAGACTGAGTGTTCCGGTGAAGCTGTATTGTGTCTTATGATGCAGCCTTAGAGGTGACACAACATTATTCTCTCATATTCTGGTAGCTGAAATGGTGAAAAACCTCCCCAGACTCTAGGGGAAGATACATAGGCCTTTCTCTCATGGAGAGAAGTGTCAAAGACTTTTAAACAAAGAATTTAAGCCCAGTATTTTAAAACTATCATGGATGCTTTGTCTTTTTCCTATCGATTTTTAGTCTTTGCTTATCATGGCAACGAACCATTTGTACCTTATGATTGTCACAAATTGTTGTGGTCAGGTTGTCATCTACATATCCTATTTTCGAAAATAAAAATACCAATTTAGGGGCATCTGGGTGGCTCGGTTAAGCGTCTGACTCTTAATTTCGGCTCAGGTCATGATTTCAGGGTTGTGAGATCAAGCTCCACACTGGGCATGGAACTTGTTTAAGATTCTCTCTTTCTCTGTCCATCTGCCCATACCCCTGTACTTGCATGCTTCTGGTCTCTCTCTCTCTTAAAAAAAATAAAATCACATTTAAAGAAAAGTGACTAAAGCTCAACTAAATAAATTTTCAGAGTCTGAGACCAGATTTTATTCACTCATGGGTGGCAACTTAATTTGAAGGTTGAACAGGCAAACATGATAATAAAGATTTCAAGGTAACAGATATTAGAAAGTTGAGGGAAGAAAGAGGTAAATATTTTTTGATATGATTCCCCCTTTTTTTTTTCAAATTAAATTTTTGGAGTATTTCTTGGTAAAGCAAACTATACTTGATAGTATCAAAGTAGCACAATTAACATACATTTTTTCTCTATTTTTTTTCAGGTTTCAAAAGACTATATTTTATTTAATTCCAGGAAATTTATTTTTATAACTTATCAGAACAAGACTTTATTTTAAAGTGATTATTCAAAGATGATTTATTTTGAACTAAAAATATAGATTGCATTATAAATCTGTCTGTATTCAAATTTGTATCTTCAAGGGTTATAGTTTCACTTATACTTTCTGAATAAATCTATATGTTAATAGATATACTGTGTTGTATAATAAAGTATAAACAATTTTTAATCATCTTGCAGGAAAGCTCTGAAAGAGACATTAATTAATAAATATGGATCAATGTTCAAAACCTAATGTTCTTTTAAGAAAGATCACCTATTTAGCACTCGTGTATTTAACACATATATGCTTCAATATATTTGATTGGGACATTAATAAAACCTTATTGCTTATATTAGCATCCACTTGTATAAAACAATTAACGGGCAAGAAGAACCAGGCACAATACATTAATCACTGATACAAAAGCAGAACAATTTAAAGAATTTGTTAAAGATAATCACTTTTGATAAAAATAGGAAAATCAAATGTAATATTATTCTCTTAATTAGTCTACATACATAAAAGTGTAGGGGAATTACGTTCAAAGACCATACAAAATGAGAGGGGGGAAGGGCTCTTTCACAGCCAAATTCATAAGCCAAACGATTATGCTTTGTGTGTTAGTAACAAACTGGGGTCTTCATTATAATGATCGATAGTGTGTTTAAGCAACTGGTCATGTCTGAAAAGTGTTTGTTTAGTTTCAAAGAATGCATATATTTACCATTTTAGAATTCTTTGTAGATGGTTCACAAATAATTTTGGATGACACAAAGGGAAGATAAACAGTGCTGTTATTCTGAAGATATCTCAGATAACAGAAAATTTAAAATTTGCCTAACAATTATTCATGCAACCTTTTGCTTTCCAAAGAGGCATTTTAGATACAACTCATTCAGTTGGGCTTTTATCAAGCTATCAAGGGCTTCTTAATACAAGCCCAGAAACTACCATATACAGTGATCTATTTTCATAAAACTTTTTCTCAATGGTTAATCGTCAAATTCTGGCTATAGGGTAACCCCTATGGGAAAATTGTATCAAAAAGGACAAATCCTCACTAACCTAACGTACAACCTGAGTGATCTCCTCCAATGTGTGTCTCCTAGGTTAGGGCATTACAACCAAAAGAAACCACTGAGAATGCCCTCATAATGCTTTAACGGTTTAGTTGATGTCACTTTGGAAAACTTGGAAAACACAAGGAAAAAGGGAAGTAAAATTCTGATAGTAGTGAGAGTGTGTGAAATACTGTGGCTCATAAGCCAGTACTAAAGAGAGAAGTCTTAGGTCAAGCCCTAAGTGAGAGAGTCCCCAGAGGCCAAAGGAGGAGAGCATTCAGTCAGTATGTATTGAGTAACTGAATTGAAAATAAATGTGAGAGAGTAAAGGAGGGTGTCCCTTCTTTTTTATTGAGCACTCACTATGTTAAAGGCTTGGTATTAGATACTGGAGATACAGTGCATTTCTATCAGATTCCATTGGCCAAAGTTATGATAGGGTCACACTTGAATACAAGGAGACTAGGAGATGACATTGAAATGTGACCAGGAAAAAAACGAGAATTATTTGGTGGACATGTAGACTACTCTTCCCAGAGTTTACTTTTTTATGATATCCATCAAACTCTTCTTTTCAAAGATAGATCACATGCTCCCTCACCAAGAGACACAATCCTACATCCAGCTGAGATCCTGAGGTAATGTGCAGTTCTTTTCATTAAGGCTGGATGACATTTTTATGACATCCATTAGAAAGACTAATTTTCTACCCTCTTCCTCCCCTATCAAACCAAAATACAGTTGTAGAGCAGAAATAAAATAACCATAGTTAATTGTTCTCATCCGGAAAGGAGAAAAACAAAAGACACAGTAGTTGCTGGCTCATAGTGATTATGAAATCCCTCTGACAGTCATTAAGAAAGGTCTTCTTTGAGGGTATAGAAATTTCCTTGATTAAATCCTAATTTTGCTTTCTGGAGGAATACGCACACACATCACACATGCACATACACACACAGTGTGTGTAAATATATGTGTGTGTGTATGTGTATAGTGAATGCATGTGTATACATAATTCTTTTTTTTTTTAAGATTTTGTTTGTTTATTTGACAGAGAGAGCTCACAAGTAGACAGAAAGGCAGGCAGAGAGGTGGGGGAAGCAGGCTCCCCGCCGAGCAGAGAACCCAATGTGGGGCTCAATCCCGGGACCCTGGGATCATGACCTGAGCTGAAGGCAGAGGGCCTAACCCACTGAGCCACCCAGGCACCCCTGTGTATACATAATTCTTAAGGGAGAATTCATTTTTTACCAAGTCTCATGGTCATGATAGGTAAATTTCCTTTTCATCTCTGTCTGCCAGGAAGTACTTAAAACTCATACTTTCATTGAGGATGTATCCTTTTGAAGATTTTGGTTTTCTATAGGTGTTCATTCCCAAATTTTAGCTCACATAGATCCAGGCTTTTTGTGTCTTAATGTCTATTAAATCCCAAATCCTTGGTTACCAAGATGAGCAATAACCACAGATTGCCTCTCTGTCCGTACTCACAACCAGTAGAGCTAAGTCCTTGAGTTCACTTCCATTTCTTACTTTCAATTTTCCTCAATTTCTTTTTTTTTTCTTTTTTATTTTATTTATTTATTTTTTTCCTAGGCAAAGAACTTTACTAATCTTGTTTCAAACTTTATTCCCAGGCATCTTCAGCTTAATTAACTGCAAAGAATGAATTGTGTATAAGCAAAAACTGAAAAGAGCTGCAGTGTCCAAGGGGCTTGGGCTTAAAAATATTAGAGATCTAGATTTTTATCAGATCCATGAACAAAATTTTAAAAAGCAGTCATAATATAAAATAGCAGCTCCCAGTAACTTCTTCAAGTTTTATCTTCTTCAGAAGTTGGCTCGATTCAGTTTGCTTCATTCTTGGAAGCTTCATCAAAATTCACCACAAGATCTGGAACTTCATCATCAACATCCTCTCTGGTAGCAAGTGGTGCTTTTCCATCCACAGATTGTTTGGGCAGAACTTCAGCCAGTCTTCTTAAACTAGTCAGACTGTCGGCAACAAGTTGGTTTACGGTACTGGGTAGCATTTCTGTCAGCTGCTTTGTCTCAACATGGCCTGTAACGGTAAAAGTGTTCGCTGCCAGCGATGCCTGAACTTTGGGGTTGTTAAAGTGGATCACTGTTCCTTGGTTTGTGAACAAATTCACTTCCTCAATACCAGAGATATTGTTTACCCCTAACTTCTTTCAGGAGAACTGAAGTTTTTTATCATCTGCTGTAGCTGTTCTATGAACCACCTTCTTCTTTCGGCGAGCAGTTCCTTTCCCACCAATGCACACTTGTGCTTGCAGTTTGACGAGTTTCTCCTGGTTCATGATAGTTTCTTTCATCTTGCTGGAGCGGAAATGGGACCGCGCGGGGGACTAGGGTTGGCACTCATGGGGTCTTGGGCGGACCAGCTGAGATTAGGTGCACACACGCAGGGACGCAAGATGGCAGCTCGATTTTCCTCAAATTCTACCCTTGGAGATAACTCTTACTGTCTCATGAACTCTGTCATGAACATTAAAGGCTTTATGTTATATTTTATACACTTTAATTAGATTTTCATAGAAGGGGAGTTTTCATAGTCATCAGTCAGTTGTGCTGTTGGAAATGCAAGTCCTGGAACTGAATTTTGAAGTTGGATTATGCCAGATAGTTCAAGCTGCATTGGTCCTGTAACTATAAATGAACGTATGAACGGTCCAATGTAATGGAGAAATTACATATTTTAAAGCTTCAATCTACAGTGTAAAAATAGTTGACCTTGACCTGTACAAGTGAGAACTGCACGGGCCCACCTACACATGAATTTATTTTGATGAATACCATACTATAAATGTATTCTTTCCCTTATGATTTCCTGGATAACAGTTTTCTCTGGATTACTTTATTTTAAGAAGACAGTGTATAACACATATAATATGCAAAATATGTGCTAATCAACATTTTATGGTATCTTTTGGCTTTTGGTCAACAGTAATCTATTTAGTAGTTATGTTTCCAGAGGAGTCAAAAGCGATATGTAGGTTTTTGGCTGCAGGGAAGGGTCACTGCCCCAACGCTCACATTGCTCAAGGGTCAAATGTATTCTATTTCTCATTTTTAAAATTTTAAAGTCCTAAGACTTAAAAAAAAAAAAAAAAGCCCTACTTTTAACATAAGCTAATTATTTATTTCAACTTTATTTTCATACATGAGTAATCTGAGACCCAAACAAGTCACATCCTCATCTAAAGGTACAATGCTCCCTAGTGGGAGCTATAGAAGCTAAACTTCATGTCTCTCCTGACAATATCATGTGGCTTTGTAAAAATTATTATTATTACTTTACATTGACAGAAGCTTCGAGGAACTTGATTTAGGTTCATGTTGACTAAAGTTGCCTTGATATGTTAAGGTAATCTAAAATAATTTTTTTTTCTTTTAGAAGAAGACAAAACACAAAAATATCCTCAAAATGTATAAGAATATTAGTGCTAGCTGTAGCAAAATGTTACTTCATACAAATCATCTTATTCAAAAGACAGAGGACAGGAAAAGTAAAGCAGGAGGTACACTTCTTTAAAGAAGATACAATTCAAAGGACATTCACAAAAAAAATCTCCTTTAATAATGATAATTGTTTCTTTCTCATTCCATTGCCACCACAGACAAGGCTTTCTTTCCAAATTAGTGTGTCCCAGGGTCTCATTCTTTCCCTGGAGGGCTGACAAAACCTTAGTAATGTTGGTTGGCATTGTTGTAAGATTAGACAACAAGAAGAATAGAACAAAGCAGGATACCCATTAAGGTTGAATTTCAGATAAGCAGTAAATAAATGTTAGTATAATTATATGCCATAAGTGTTGCATGGGCCATACCTATACTATTTATTATTTGTTTATCTGAAATTCAAATTTAACTAAAAGTCTTGTATTTTATCTGACAATCAAATTGTGGATGTTGAGGGCAAATGGGCCCACAAACAATGACAGCTCAGTGCTGAGTCTGTAATTTCTTGTTTCTCTTGAAGAAAAATCCATCTTTCCATATCTATTTTGTGGACTCTTGACTTTCTACTTTTTCTTCTCGTTCAGTTTGCCCAACTTGCCCATCTCTATAATAGTGAGGAGGTAGAATACACAAAAGACATGGGCTAATGCTGCAGCTGAAACCTTATTAATTTGTATCTGTTTATATAATATATGTTATATAACACAATTTTGTGTTGTTTTCTCCTCCAAGAAATAGAATTTCAATATTATTCTCCATTTTTCCAATATAATGGTGTTTAGAGAATCAGATAACTTCCTTTCAATTTGATTGCCAAATTCACCTTAATGGTTAATAAATAAGTAGACTCCTCATACTGATGCAATAATCTCTCTCCAGTTACCTTTCGCCACTGTGAAAAGTTTTTATTTATGACTATACCCTCATCTGCCCTTTAGCCAACATTCAATCCATTTCATGTACATTTATGTCCATTCTGTTTTCCTCCTTTTGTAGACCTCAATCTCTCTACCAAGACCTTGATCTCTGATGTGGAACTTTGTCAAATGCTGTCTGAAAATGTAAGAGCACACTCTTCACTTCATGAAGACAAAGCCAGAATCTTCTTTTAAAGGCAGGAGGGTGTTGAATGAATAAACATTGGCATTTTATGGTGGGGTTCTCTGTCAAACCTAAGCTGCTCCAGATGCAAAATTTTGATTAGAAATTTCAAGAGGTGTTGTATGGGAAGGGCATTATTTGTCCGTTGTCTAGTGATTTTACAGATTACAATAACACTTTTTCAAATCATTTGTCACTGGTTGAGGAAGACAACAGAGCTGTCAGGTGCTTTTGGCTGAGCATTGCCCAAGACTGGACAATGGGAGTGAAGAAATGTTTTTTTATTCTGTTTTGTTCAGGAAAAAAAACAACAAAACAGTTGTGGTAAAGGTCTTAGGAATAGATCAATTTGACTTCTTTAGCTTCTTTATACTGAAAGAGGCTTGGTGGACTGTGAATGAATGTTCAGTCTTTTTAGAGAAACACTGATAACTTTTAATGGCTTCTATAGGCTTTATGAGCAAACATAAGCTTCCTATTCCATACGATGTTTGCATACGATGAATACAATTCTTTAGAACAAAGTATAAACAAATATATATATTATTAATATATTTATACATACAGATGTATAAGTATATAATGTATATAATGTATTCTTTTATATATATATATATGCAATGGAATGGATGAGTTCTCTTTCAAGAGCCAAATAAAACTGGAAAACTCATAGAATATCAAGAACTTTATCTAGTTAAGTTCACAGGTTTACAGTTATAAAATTTTTTCAACTCCATTAAAATATCATTTAACTTTCCCCGAGTCTTCATTTTAGGGGTAGAATGTACAAATATTACCTGGCTTTAGCAGGAAAAAAAAAAAAAGGGAAACTGATGTAATCACTCTCTCTTTTCCTTTCCCTTCTCCATTGAGTCTGAGCAAAATTTGCGAGAAAATTTGAAATTAATTTCTTTTATGTTCAAAAAACCAAAACATTCAACTTTCTTGCAAACTTTTCTGATTTTATCTGCAATGGTTGACACCCATGTTTTTAAAATCTGCATCCTGAATCACTGTGGCCCATGGGCCTCCTGCGGTCTGACCCTTGTCTACTTCCCTGTGTCAGGTCTCACTTGTCTGTCTGTGCTGATGACGGGCCAGTGGCGGTACTTGTCTTCCTTAATGTGGCATTCTAAACTCATTTCACCTAGGGCCTTGGCATTCTCTGGGCTTGACATTCCCTTTTCCCTTCTCTGGTTTACTTCTTCTCCCCCTTCAGGTTTTCACATAAATGGGCCCTCCTCCATGTGGCTGTCACTGACCATGGGGAATCTGTTACTTGCCATGGCTTCTTTTTCATACTCTATGGTATTCTCTGTATTATTTTCTTTGCAACAATTTTTTAAAATACTTTTTATTCGGGGCACCTGGGTGGCTCAGTGGGTTAAAGCCTCTGCCTTCGGCTCAGGTCATGATCCCAGAGTCCTGGGATCGAACCCCGTGTCGGGCTCTCTGCTTGGCGGGGAGCCTCCTTCCTCCTCTCTCTCTGACTGTTTCTCTGTCTACTTGTGACCCTCTCTCTCTCTCTCTGTCAAATAAATAAAAAATATCTTTAAAAAAAATAAATAAAATACTTTTTATTCATGTGTAGTTAACATACAGTGTCATATCAGTTTCAGGTGTACAACATAGTGATTCAACAATTCTATACATTACTCATCACATTAAGTGGGCTCTTAATCCCCTCAATCTATGTCACTGCCCCCAGCAACTCCCAATTCTCTGTATTTAAGAGTCTGTTTTGTGTTTGTCTCTTTTTTTCTTTATTTGTTCATTTGTTTTGTTTCTGAAATCCCACATATGAGTCAGGTCATACGGTATTTGTCTCTCTCTGTCTTTTTTATGTCTGTCTTTATAACACTTCTATTTCTCCTCCTTTTTCTTTTTTTTCCCTTTCTTTTTTTTCTTTTTTTTTTTTTTTTAGAGAAAGAGAGAGCTTGAGAGTTGTGGGTTAAGGACAGAGGGAGAGGGAGAGACAATCTTAAGCAGACTCTGCACTGAGTGTGGAGCTGATGCGGGGCTCCATCTCACCACTCTGAGATCATGACCTGAGCCCAAATCAAGAGCCAGAGTCTTAAGCAGCTGAGTTACCCAGGCACCACTGTACAGTACTTCTTAATTTGTAAATCATTGCTATTTGAATAACTTCCTTGCATAGTTATTTTTTGTTCATGCACTTGTTTCCATTTCTTTGTCAGCTTCTGGGAAAAGAGCTCCTTAAGAGCTAATCTTGTCTGTCTTTATCATGGAAGAAAGAATGGCATATAATTTATGCTCAACTGATATTTCCTACATAAGTCATAAGTGCATTTCCTCCTTTCTTCCTTCCCTCCCTCCCTCCCTTTCTACCTTCTTTGATTCCTTTTTTTCTTCCTTCTCCTCTTTCTGTCTCTCTCTCTTTCTGTTGTGTACTTTCTTCCATGCCAAATGAATAGAAATATATAATGTATAACACATATATGCAGTATATATGTATTTGTAAATATATACAAATTGCTTTATACTATTAACATGCTTTAAAATATTTACATATCAGTGTATTTAGTTCTAACTTATACTTTAAGAATAGCTTCCAGGTGTTTTATGGTATGAATGAATCATAATTTTTTTCATCATCCTTTAGTGAAGGACAGTGTGATGCCTCAACAATTTTTTTTTAAATAAACAATCAATACTATCATAAATATCATTTCATAGTCTTCTTTACTTATACATGCTTACATTTCTCTAAAATAGAGTCCTAGAGGTGGAGAAAAAATTTTAAATTCTCCCCTGCAAAGCTTTACTAAAAATTTGGGAACTTGTACATTTTTCTTGTCTCTACCAAAACTGGATATTAATATTATTTAAAATGTCTTTATTATTTTTCTGATGAAACATAAAATCTTATTTTTAAGTTGTCTTAGCCTGATTCTTAGTGAGGTTGAAATAATTCCATGTATTTATTAGCTAATTATAACTCTTCCCTGAGTTGCTTTTTCTTATTTTCTTATTTTTCTATTGCATTGTTTTTGTTTATTTTTTTTTTTGCTATATTCTAGTTACAAATATTTTGACTCGTATATGTTGATTTTTTTTTCCTAGTTTCTGTTTTGCTTTTTATCTTTGGCAATAAGTTCTTTTCTTTTATTTTATATATATATATTTTTTAAGATTTTATTTGCTTATCTGACAGAAAGGAGAGAGAGATAACACAAGCAGGAGAATGACAGGCAGAAGGAGAAGCAGGCTCCCCACCAAGCAAGGAGCCAAATGAGGGGCTTGATTCCAGAACCCCAGAATTCTGACCTGAGCTGAAGGCAGATGCTTAACCGACTACACCACCCAGGAACCTGGGTAGTAAAATATTTTAAAATACAAAAATATGCAAATTGGCCATCTATGGTAAATATTTCCTTCATGGATCTGGAAGTTTGTAATTGATTAAGAAAACTTTTTCCATTTTGAGACTATTAAAATATTTCAAATTTTTTTCTCACTTGTCATATTTTTAAAAATGTTACATTTGTCTCTCTACATATCTGAAATACACTTTTGGGCATTCTGTATGAGCATATGGAATTTAACTTTATGTTTTTCAAATAGTTAACTAATTATGTGGTCATTCATGAAATAACTCATATTCCCTAAATGGTTAAAATTCTTAAATGTTCACATGGACATTTATCTCTTTTTGAACTCTCTATTCTCCTCCATTGAGCTATGTAAATATTTCTGCAACAAATGCACACTAAGTTTTTTTACAGCTTTATTTTATGTTATGATAATAAAATGCTGACAGTATGGAGTAGTACCATATTTGATTATAAATTCTATCTCTTGAAGAATTGAAGTACAAATACTAAATGCTCTATCCAAGTGAAAGCTCAAAGATGACAAAAGTCAAAAGAATGGGGCCTGAAATTAAAAAAGAAAAAAATCTTATCCTTATGTGTCCAAACATGTAAGAGCTGGGGAGAGGGAATATGTAAAAGAATGATTATTTATTTATTTATATTTGTCTCATTGAAGAGAACAATATGATATGGATTAACTCTTGGAAATCATTTTTTAAAGTTTAAATACACTGTTTAAAAATTTAACAGAAGACTAGAAATGGATATATAACTTCCAAAACCCTAGATAAATAAAAGAAAAATGGAGAAGAAAGCTTGAACAACCCAACCAATGGCAGGAACGGGAAGGAAATACAAGAATAAAAAAGCAGTGTAAATAAAACACCTAAAAAAATATAGCACGAATAATCCCAGACAGACCGGTAAATGACGATAAATATTAATGGGTTAAGCAATATTTTTAAACATAGAGACTCTTGATTTGTCTTAAAAAATTATGATATATCTCATAAGAATACCACTTAAAATGAAATTACACAGAAAAATGAAAATAAAAGAATTAAAAATATGTATAGACCATTACTTACATAATATAATTTCTGGCAGCAAAGTCAAACCAAAAATGCATTAAATGAGACAGAGGCATATTACAGAATAAAAAGAAGCATCCTCCACCAAGAATATATGTGGTTATATGTCTTTATTCACTTAATAATATAACAGCTTCAAAATACAAAGCTAGATAGGCTGTTAAAAAAGAAGAAATGGACAACCTATAATCAGTAAATTATCTCTTTCTCAGAAATAGACAAAATGAGTCAACAATATAAATATAAATAACAATGAAGTGGATTTAAATAATATTGTTTTCTATAGCTCTATCTATCTATCTGAACCAAATATACTAGTAAAGTACATTACATTCAAATTTCAAAGAAACAGTCACAAAGATTGTTGAATTAAAAACCATGGGCAATTCACAAGAACTCTAAAAAATTCCAAAACACAAAAATAAGGTAAGCTATATATTTGATCACTAGATGATGGTAAATTTACAAATAAATCACAAAAAATTCCAGCATGACCCCAATAACCTATCTAATGGAACATATTAAGACAAAATGCTACAAAATTCTTGAGTATAAAGATAAAAACACAATTGAGATGGCAAACAATTTTGAAATGAATGACAAAAAGAGTACTTGCACATATCAACACTTGTGAATTAAAGCCAAAGCAAAACTCAGAAAATACAACTTATCACCATAAATAACTTATTAAAAAAATAAGAAAAGTGGAAATACTTAATATGTTCTGTATTAGAAAATAGTGAAAACAATGAACAGAAACATATTATTTCTTGAGGGCTTACTACATGCCAGCCACAATTGTAAGCCATTTTTGAATACATTTGAGACTTCAAAACACCTCTTTGAGGTAGACAGTTATTGCTATTTTATAAATAAGAAGTTGAAGCACAAGAAACTTAAGTGAGTTGCCTGAGGTTACCTAGATATTAAGCTGGAGAAGTTGGCCCTCATTCTAACCCAGTGATAAGAAGTTAAATCAACTGAGCTGCATCATCCAAATCTAAAAAGACCAACTAAATCATTGCAATCCATAGAAAGCCCGATAAAAAAGAAAAATAAAGAATATGCAAAAGTAAGCATTAGGAATAAAAAGGTAAAATTATAGATATGGGTCAGAATTTAAATTTTTTATGAGAATACCATACCCAACTTTACAGCAGTATATATTTTTTAAAATTATTTTTTGGGGATGCCTGGGCTCAGTTGGTTAACCAACTACCTTAGGTTCAGGTCATGATCCCAGGGTCTTGGGATTGAGTCCCACATTGGGCTCTTGCTCAGCAGGGAGCCTGCTGTTCCTCATGCTTGTGTGTGCCTCATCTCTCACAAATAAATAAATAAAATCTAAAGGAAAAAATATTTTTTGTTTGTTTCAAGTTGTTTTTTTTTTTAAATTCTAGTTAGTTAACATATAGGGTAATATTGGTTTCAGGAGTAGAATTTATTTAGTGATTCATCACTTACATATAACAACCAGTGCTCACCAAAAGCATCCTCCTTAATACCCATCCCCCACCCAGTAGACTTTATAATCTGGACAAAATAGACAGTATAAAATATGAATGGACAGGTAAAATAAAATTTTAAAAATTGCCTCAAAAAATATTTTTCAAAAACCTACATAGACTAATATTTATAGAAGAAATTGTAAAACACTTAAGGATCTATCTTTGAAAATGGGTGGCACAGATTTGGGGGTGAATATATTCATTTATTCAACAAATTTCAGTTGATCCTTGTGCAGAGTAAGACTGCTTCTCAGCAGAATGCTATGCCTCTATCAGGAAAGGTCAAGCAAGAGAGTCTTCCTTAATGTTCTTTTCCTCCAACTGACCCTGGCTTCTACTCCCTAGAATACAGAGATTCTTACCTTATTTTGTGGTATGTGCTGCTTTGTCAGTCTGGTGAGTTCTTTGTACCCTCTCCCAGAAAAAAATAAAATAGTTAAATGCATCTGATCTCACACACAAATACATATGATCATAACACATAGGATTACAAACAAACAAACAAACAAACCTAACCCAATTATATTTAAGTGTTTTCTAGTTACAGGGTCCTTGGGAGTGGATTTCAAGTTAACCACATTTGGGTCATATCATCTCTTTATTTTCATTGCAATTTCATGACTCTTGAATTCCAATGGAACTTTAGAACTGTCCAAGAATCCTAAACTTCCACAATCCATTCACTCTCCTACCCTTCTAGATGAGTGTTACCACTTCTCTATTCATCTCAGATCTCCCAGGGCTCCTCTTAATTCTCACACTCTGTTGTGGAAAATCCTCACTTTTTTTTTTTTTTTTTGAGAAAAAATGAAACGATTGGAAGAGAATATTCTCAAGGTTTTATGACCACATCTACTTGCTTACTTTTTTCTGTGCCCATACATTAGCTGTTCTTCTGCTATTGGAGATTAAGTGTCCATGCTCCTAACCAAAGCTGTATCTTCCAATTACGTGTTAAATCCTTTTCCGTTTTACTACTTAAGGACACTTCTCCTGCAATTCTCCATCCTTCCTTTTCCTAACACATATTTAATTTTCCCCTTGTTTTGGTAAATTCAAATAAACAGAAAACAAAACAAAGAAAAACAAAACCAAATTCTACCATCTTAAAAAAAATAATTTTCTTGGCCTCATTTCCCCTTCCAGTATCATTTAATTTTTCCTCATTTACACCGAAATTCCTTGAAAGAATTGTACTTACTCTCTCTACTCTAGCATCTCTTGTCTTCTCTTGAACATGCTTCAATCAAAATTTTATCCCCAACTCTAGGGAAGCTGTGCTTATCAGTTTCACCAGTGAACCTGATATATTGCTAAATATTCTATATTGCTAAACCCAATTGTCAATTCTCAGCCTTCATTGTAATAGCACCCAGTAAAATGCCAGCAGCTAGTAAAGGCTGAGCAGGGGCTTGTGCCTCTCAGCTTATAGATCACACAGCATGTTCTTGGGCTCAAGAGCAGTATGTGTACACTTTTGATTGCTTTCTTCACCTCAAAATACATTTATTTGGATTACATTACATAATCACTTGTGTGGTTTTCTCTTCCTTCTGAGACTACTCCTTATCTGTCTTTGCTTGTTCTTCCTCATCTTCTTGACCTTAATTACTCACTGTATCTGTGTGGAAAAATGCAACAAAAATGAGGAAGTGTTTAGGAGAGAAGAAGAAGCAGAATTTAAAACACATCTTGAAGAATTCCATCTAATTTAATTATCAAAAAAGTGAGAGAAGAGTCTCTTTCTAACCTGGCTGGCCAGAAGAGATGTTAATATTAAGTGTCACAGACTGAATGTTCCTGTCTCACCCAACATTCATATGTTGAAGCTCCAACCCCCAGTATGAGTATATTTGAAGATAGGGTCTTGGGGAGGTAATAAGTTTAAATGAGGTTAAAAAGGTGGGTACTTGATTCAGTGAGAAGAAACACCACAAGTCTTGGAACAAACAACCCTAAAATTTGTATGGAACCAGAAAAGATCCCAAATTGCCAAGGAAATGTTGAAAAAGAAAAACAAAGCTGGGGACATCATGTTGTCTGATTTCAAGCTATATTACAAAGCTGTGATCACCCAGACAGCATGGTACTGGCACAAAAACAGACACATAGGTCAATGGAAGAGAATAGAGAACCAAGATGTGGACCCTCAACTCTGTGGTCAACTAGTCTTTGACAACAGGAAAAAATATCCAATGGGAAAAAAGACAGTCTCTTCAATAAATGGTGCTGGGAAAATTGGACTGCTATATACAGAAAAATTCTCTTACACCATGCACAAAGATAAACTCTAAGTACATGAAAGACCTCAATGTGAGATAGGAATCCATCAAAATCCTAGAGGAGAACATAAGCAGTAACCTCTTCAACATTGGCTGTAGCAACTTCTTTCAAGACACATCTCCAAAGGCAAGGGAAACAAAAGTGAACATGAACTTTTGGGACTTCATCAAGATAAAAAACATCTGTACAGTAAAGAAAACCATCAACAAAACAAAAAAAGTCAACAAAACAAAACAAATAAAAAGCAACAAAACAGTCAACAAAACAAAAATTTCTCCCACGAATTGGGAGAAGTTATTTGCAAATGGCACTATAGATAAAGAACTGGTATCCAGACCTATAAGGAACTTCTCAAATTCAACATCCAAAAAACAAATAATCAAGTCAAAAAATGGGCAGAAGACATGAATAGACACTTCTCCAAGGACATACAAATAGCTAACAGACACATGAAAAAATGTTCATCATCATTAGCCATCAGGGAAATTCAAATCAAAACCACATTGAGATACCACCTTACACCAGTTAGAATGGCAAAAATTGACAAGGCAAGAAACAACAAATGTCAAAGAGGTTGTAGAGAAAGGGGAACCATCTTGCTTTGTGGGTGGGAATGCAAACTGGCATAACCACTTTGGAAAACAGTATGGAGGTACCTCAAAAAGTTAAAAATAGAGCTACACTATGACCCAGAAATTGCACTACTGGTTATTTACCTCAAAGAAACAAATGTAGTAATCCAAAGGGACACATGCACCCCAATATTTACAGCAGCAATGTCCACAATAACCAAACTGGAAGGAACTAAGATGCTCTTCAACAGACAAACTGATACAGATGTGGTCCACATATACAATGGAATAATACTCAGCCATCAGAAGGATGAAGACCCACCATTTGCATCAACATGGACGAACTGGAGGAGATTATGTTAAGTGAAATAAGTCAAGCAGAGAAAGTCAATTATATGGTTTCACTTCTTTGTGGAACATAAGGACTAGCATGGAGGACATTAGGAGAAGGAAGGGAAAAATGAAGGGGGGTAAATCAGAGAGGGAGATGAACCATGAGAGCTATGGACTCCAGGAAACAAACTAAAGATTTTAGAGGGGTGGGGGGTGAGAGGATGGGTTAGCCTGGTGATGGGGATATTAAGGAGGGCATGTATTGGGTGGAGTGCTGGGTATTATATGCAAACAATGAATCATGGAACACTACATCAAAAACTAATGATGTACTGTATGGTGACTAACAATAGTAGTAGTAGTAGTAGTAGTAATTAATAAGAAGAAGAAGAAAAGAAGAGACACTAGAGAGATTATCCTCCCTCTCCTTTTCTTTCTGTCACATGAGGACACATGTGAGGAAAAGGTGGCCATCTGCAAAACAGTAAGAGATTTCTCACCAGAAACCAAACCAAAATTTTCTCATCAGAAACCAAAGAGTCCAGAACCCTGATCTTTGGCCTCTAGCCTCCAGAACTGTTAAAAAATAAATTCTGTTGGGCGCCTGGGTGGCTCAGTGGGTTAAGCCGCTGCCTTCAGCTCAGGTCATGATCTCGGGGTCCTGGGATCGAGTCCCGCATCGGGCTCTCTGCTCAGCAGGGAGCCTGCTTCCTCCTCTCTCTCTCTGCCTGCCTCTCTGCCTACTTGTGATCTCTCTCTGTCAAATAAATAAATAAAATCTTAAAAAAAAAATAAATTCTGTTATTTAATCCATGTAGTCTGTGATATTTTATTATGACAGACCAAGCCAACTAAGACTTATCATACAAGATACTGAGTGTTTGGTGGGGAGACAGTTTTAAGAAGCAGAATAATGTATTTCAAAATATTACTTTCCCCTAGACCAGCTATGTTACCAGAAATTTGTCAATATATTGATAATTGTTTTGGTTTAAGACTTCTGTTTTCTTAATGATATCTGAAAGATGAAATGAAGTAAAAATCCTCCTTTGTTCTTCAACCCTTCATGTAGAATGAACTCCTCAGATGAACTGTGATTGAATGGAACAGAAAGCGTTGATGCAGAATAGGTCAGGAAGATTAGTGATGGCATACAGCTGGTGCTTAAAGCCACCTATGGGAAAATAACAGGACCATTCATAGAGTTTGAAGATACCTTGTAAATCAGGAAGCCCTCATTTTACTCATGGGAAAGCTAAATCCCAGAACTGCAAAGTGATTTGTCCATTAACCCACATAGAAAAAAATGGATGACACTTAACTCAAATATCTTTACACACAAATCTTTCCACTAGAGTCCTCAACAATTTTTTTGTAACTAATGACTTCCAAGTTACATTTAAAGGAATATTTTTGAAGGTACATGTGGATAAAGTATTAAATTATTGACTAAATTTTTTTTGTATTTTATTTTTTTAACTGAGCATTTATTATTTGTTTTTTTTAAAGGTTTAAGGTTCATAGCAAAACTTGGGGGCACATATGTGATTTCTCATATAGCTCATTTCCCCAGATAGTCATAGTCTCCTCCATTAACAATATGCCTCACTGGAGGGGTTCAATTGTTACAACTGATGACCCTACATTGACATATCGTAATATCATAATCTCCCTCAGCCCATAGTTTGCATTAAGGTCCACTCTTGTTGTACATTTTATGGGCTTAGTTGAATGTATAATGGCATGTATCCATAATTATAGTATCAGAGTACTTTTGTTATCCTAAAAATCCTCTATGCTCCACCTATTCATCTTTCCCTTCACCTCTCTTCCCCTGAGCCCCTAGAAACTTCTGGTTGTTTCCAAAGTTTTGCTTTTACCAGAATGTCATATACTTGAAATCATACAGTGTGTAACCTTTTCAGATTGATTTCTTTCATTTAGTAATATGCATTTAAATTTTCTCCATGTCTTTCCATGGTTTGGCAGCTCATTTCCTTTTAGTGCTAAATAATACATCATTGTCCAATGTGCCAGTTTATTGTCACATTCATGAACTGAAGGACATCTTGGTTGCTTCCAATTATTTGCCATTATGAATAAAGTTGCTTTATATATTTATGAGCCTGTTTTCTCATTGGTTTAAATTTTCAACTTTTTTGGTAAATACCAAGGAGTGTGATTGTTGGATCATACGATAAAAACGGGCTTGATTTTTAAAAAAACACTAACTGACAAATTGTCTTTCAAAGTGGCCATACCATTTAGCATCCCCACCAGCAATAAATGCACGACTCTGTTGCTCCATATTCTTTTTTTTTTTTTTTAAGATTTTATTTATTTATTTGACAGAGAGATCACAAGCAGGCAGAGAGGCAGGCAGAGAGAGAGGAGGAAGCAGGCTCCCTGCTAAGCAGAGAGCCCGATGCGGGGCTCGATCCCAGGACTCTGAGATCATGACCTGAGCCAAAGGCAGCGGCTTAACCCACTGAGCCACCCAGGCACCCCTGTTGCTCCATATTCTCACCAGCATTTAGTTTCAGTGTTCTGCATATTACCCAATCTAATAGGTGTTTAGCAGTGTCTTATTGTCGTTATAATTTGCAGTTCCTAAATAACTTATAATGGAAAGCATCTTTTTATATGCATATTTATGATTATATACCTTGTTTGGTGAAATATCTCTTCAGGTCTTTACTCCATTTTTAAAATCAAATTGTTTCTTTTCTTATTGTTGATTATTAAGAAGTCCTCATATAATTTGATAATAGTCATTTATCAGATATGTCTTTGGAAATATTATCTGCCAGTCTGTGACTTATCTTCCCATTTTGTTGACATTCTATTTCCCAGAGCACGAGTTTCTAGTTTTAATGAAGTCCAGCTTATCAATTATTTCTTTCATGAATCATGCCTTTGGGGTTGTATCTAAGAAGACATTGACATACTCAAGGTCATAGGTTTTCTCCTATGCTATCATCTTAGAGTTTTATAGTTATGTGTTTTACATTTAGGTATGATCCATTTTGAATTACTTTTTGTGAAGGGTATAGGTCTGTGCATTTTTAAAATTTTTTTTTCATGTGGATGGCCAGTTGTTCCAGAATCATTGTTGAAAAGACTATCTTTGCTCTACTGTATTGCCTTTGTTCCTTTGTCATAAATCAGTTGTTTATATTTGTGTGCATCCATTTCTGAGGTCTTTATTTTGTTTTGTTGATCTATTTGTCTATTTTTTAGTCAGTACCATGCCATCGTGATTACTGTAGTTTTAGAGTAAGTCTTGAAGTTGGATAATGTCAGCCTTCCAACTTTGTTCTTCAATATTGTGTTCATTATCCTGGGTTTTTCCTTCTCCATATAAACTTTAGAATTAGTTTGTCAATATCCACAAAACAACTTACTGGTATTTTAGTTGGGATTGCATTAAATCTATAGATCAAGTTAGGACAATATTGTCTTTCTATCCATGAACATAGAAACCTCATTTATTTGGTTCTTGTTTGATTTCTTTTATCAGAGTTTTGTAGTTTTCCTCATACAGAGCTTCTATTTATTTTGGCTTTTGTATACTAACCTTGTATTCTGTAAATTTCCTGTAATCACTTATTACTTCCAGGAGTGTTTTTATCAATTCTTTAAAATTTTTAACATAGACAATCATGTCATTTGTGAACTAAGATGGTTTTATTTTTTCCTTCAATCTGTATGCCTTTAACTTCCTCTTCTTGTCTTATTGCATTATATAGAATGTCTAGCCTCCTTTGAGAGGGGATACCCTTGCATTTTACCTGATTTTACTGGGAAAGCTTTGAGTTTGTCACCATTAAGTATCATATGAACTGCAGGATTTTTGTAGGGGGAGAAGTGTTCTATATTACAATAATAGGCCTCAGTGTTTTAGTTAGTTTGTGCTTCTAGACCATGAACTTCACAAGTGCTTCTCAGGTTTACTTTTTCCTTAGGCAGAACAAAATAATTAGAGTGGGCTGGAATTGGGTATTTCTTTCTCTTAGGTCAGCTAGACTTTATTAATACTCCAGGAGTTTAAGTTCTGGTTAACTTAGTTTCCACAAAGGGCAGGTCTTTTTAGAAGAACAGAATGGGCTGGTATATTTCAAAATGGTTCCTTTTCTCTCCCTCTGCTACAAGCAAGAGGATATTTTTCTTTGATATTTACTGTGGGGCCCTAGTCAAAGTTCTGGAGGTAAATCTCACAGTACTGTGCGATCTTCCCTATGACTGGATCCCTCCTGGAGTTTTTAATTCTCTTTCTTATCAATACTGAGCCTCCAGGCATTCATTAATCACAATTCAGGTTTTCCCAGCTGGCACTGTTTCCCTCCACAGTTAGTAGAGAGTCCCTGTCTTCACCTCTTTGTCTCTTCAATCTTGGGGGAGGGCAACAGTCTGCCCTGTATTTTCTTCTCTCTTGTAGATCCAAGCAAAGTTGTTGATGTTTCAGTATGTTCAGCTTCTTCTTGTTAGAATGGAGTGGCAACTTCTAAGTTCTTGATGTGCGGATCAGAAACTGATCTTCCCTAATTTTTAAAAATCTTTAAAAATCTTTTTACCTTTATTTGACACATTTATTTGTCTGAACAGGCAGGGGAAAAAAAAGAGAATGTATAGAGTCCCCACTCAATGTCCTTTGAATTTCATACTTTGATAATAGAGGCTTATGTTTAAACTCTGACCCCAATATTTTACCTCCACAGGTAAATACTATCAACACCTATTGAACATAATAAGAATTGCTTTGAATTAAGATGATGTATATTTCACTACATTTGGTAGTCTTCTTTTGCTCTTGAATTTTTATTTCTTCAAGTTAATATGTAAATGACACGTCCCTAGGGAGGTGTAGTACAAGAATGTTAACTCCTTTGACTTGGGACGTCTTATTGATTCCTTCATTTTCTTCACTGTTGGGCCTGTGCTTGCCAATACAGCCCCCTGTAGAGAGATTTTCAAAAATTCCCAAATGTTTTGAAGAATGTTTTAGAATATAACTTCTGCCAGGATCTAATTAGACAGGAAACTTGGATTTGGGGAGACATTCTTAATAACTGGCTTAATTTTTTCTTTACCCCTATTCTCAAAAGGAATCTTAAAAATACTGTCTTCATAATTACTCCTTCTTCTTATTTTTGGCCTTTTCCATAATGGCTTAAAAATTCTTCTAAACAATAAGAACAAATGTTATAAACAAACTCTTTCACAGGCTTTTTCTTCCTCACATCCTCCTTCTCTTCCTACACTCTGGATAAAACAAAGACCAAACCTCACAAAGCGAATTTTCATGAAGCAATTGCAGAAATTATAAATCTAACAAAAATAAGACATAGTAAATTTTTCACGACTTATCAATACATTTTAGTTTTTCAAAACAACTTTTCTGTCCTATCTAAGGGAAGCTGATCCCATTAGCAACAAGCTAGTCTGGTGGTGGAAAGGCTGCTGACCACTCTGGCATTGATTCTGCCCACAAAAATATGCAGCAAGCTACAAGTGGAATTTACCCTTTGGCCTTTAGCTCCCCCTCTTCTCAAACCAAGAAGTATTGTTTGCACTGTGAGACCAGCTTTTCCACCAGCTAAAAGTGTTTGCAGCTTATTACTAAATGATCTTCACACAGCTCCAGAAAATATGGAATTTCTTTTTTTCATGAGCACAGGGAAAAAAAAAAAAAAAACAAGCCGAAAGTTGCAAGATTTCAATAATAATAATGATGATGATAATGAAACTACCAATATTCTCTTAGATTTTGACATTTTGTTGGATTTCAAAGCATATTAAAAGTTATGACCGGAATTATATGCATCTGAGAAGATAACAGTGATTCTCAATATTTGGATTCTTGCTTATTCATCATCTTCCTGAAATTCACTTATTATTACTTTTAATTAAAGAAATGAATGCAAATAGCTTGGATATACTTGTAGAGTTTCCAGAAACAACCTTCATATGAACAAATAAAAGATGTCCAGCAGTCAGAGACAGGTTTGTCTTCTTCTGTGAAAATAGAGAACATAGACTGGTCTATTACAAAAATACGTCTAAGAAAATAGACTCAGAACAAAAACTTCCTGAGTTTTCTTTTATCTATACAGATATGGATAATTGTTGGGTAATCTGTGATTGTCATGTTTCGAAGATCTGTCATTCTTACCACATGAGTATTAGCTTTTATATTTGAGAAAACTAAATAATAACATAGGGAATTGTTGAAATTAGTACCTGGAGTTGGAAGAGAATCAAATTTACCTTTGTGTCTCTCAAACCTGTCTGTTGCTGCTAAATACTTAGCTTCCCATGAGAATAGTAATTTTAAAAATGTACAAAAATAAAATTTCATTAAAAATGGCTAAAATACACAATGGAAGTGGGAAAAAAAATAAAGCTAGAAAGTGTTAAAATGCCAAATGTGATTTTCTTGGCTTAATCATCTGAGATTTCAGATTAAGAACTGAGATTTATTTAAGTCTCTTTTGTTGAGGCATAAGGATGGAGCTCTTGTCAGAAAATTGTTCACTTTTCTTGGCTGTAGTAACATTATAAATGCCGTACCAATACTGTTTTTCATCATAGTCTGCCAAAAAAAGTGGCAATAAAGAGTTAACTAAATATATCCACATTTCAAAAGCATTTTAATTTGAATTTTAGAATAAGATTGTAGTTAATTCACTTTTAAATGCTGCAAACTTTCTTAATTATAAGAAGTAAAAATGGAATTTATATATGAAGAACTGTATGGTTTGCTAGAGAGAGACAGATACAGAGAGAAAGCACAGACTTAAAAAATGACTGGTAATCTTTTTCAAATGTATTCAGAGACTCAGGGGGATATCAAGAGTGAGGACCAGTACTAGTTCAATTTTATGTACTATACTTTACATGATCATGGGGCATAAGGAGAAAAGAGACTGACCACATTTTATTGTCTCTTATTTAATTCTGTTGCCTGAATTTTAGTGACATCTTATATGTTGCAACAAGAAACAAAATGGTCCTTTCTTTAATCCAGTGCTTTAACCCTAAGGAAATGTAATACCTGGAACAGATATTATTACTTAGAGTTAGAATTAGTAAAATTAAAAAAAAAAGTTTAAAACATTTTTCAAAGTGTTTACACTGTCCAAAATGGTCAGAGTTTCAAAGGATCAAAAATTAGATATATTTTTATCCTGGTCGT
The DNA here is from genome assembly GCF_902655055.1 of Lutra lutra. Classification (NCBI taxonomy): domain Eukaryota; kingdom Metazoa; phylum Chordata; class Mammalia; order Carnivora; family Mustelidae; genus Lutra; species Lutra lutra. Next base: position 54,311,186 of record NC_062280.1, on the reverse strand, counting down.
AGGTGACAAAGAAAGGTGAAAAGGGGATACAGAGCAAGCAAAATATGGATACTTTTAAAAATCAGCTTTATTGATGTATACTTTATATTAAAAAAATTCAAAAATGTAATTGTGCAATTCAATGAATTTTGAAATGTGTATGGTTGTATAAGCCACACCATAATCATGATATCAAATATTTCTCCCTCATTCTGATAAACTCATTCTTGCTCCATTGTTACCAACCCACCACCAACCTTTGGCAAAACTGATCTGTTTTCTATCTTTGCCTTTTTTCAATTTTGTATCAGTAAAATCATGGAATATGAAAACTTTTCTTTCTGTTTTTTTTTTAATATAGCATAATATTTTGAAATTCATCTATATTGTTTTGTGTATCATTCATTTTTTGTTTGTTTGTTTTGTTTTTTACTTTTCATTGTTGACTTGTATTCTAATCTATGGATATTTGACAAATTATTTATTCATCAATTGAGAAACAACTGAGTTTTTGTTTGTCATTAATAAAGACTTCATGAATATTTGAGTTCATGCCTTTGTGGGAACATATTTTTTTTTTTTTTTTTCATTTCTTTGGGGGGAATATCTAGGAGTGGGATGACTGGGTCATACAGTCAAAGTGTATTTAACTTCATAAGAAATTGACAAGTTTGTTTCTAAAATGGCTTCTACCATTTTGCAGTCCCACAAACAATGCATTAGAGTTCCAGTTTTACATTCCCAATAATACTTGGTATGGTTAGTGTCTTTAATTTTACCCATTTAGATGGGTATATAGGAATATGTCATTCTGAATTTAATTTATGCTTTTCTAATGTGTTGACTTTTATATGCTTATTTGCAGTTAATTGGGATGCATTTGAATCTTTTTCTCATTTTTGAATTTTTGTTCGTTTTAAAAAGGAGTTTATTTGTCTTCCTAATACTGAGTTTTAAGAAGGCTTCACATATTCTGGATTGAAGTTTTCTTTTTTTTTAAGATTTTATTTTTTTTTAATTTGACACAGAGAGAGAGAGATCACAAGTAGGCAGAGAGGCAGGCAGAGAGAGGGGGGGAAGCAGGCTCCCCACTGAGCAGAAAGCCTGATGTGGGGCTGGATCCCAGGACCCTGAGATCATGACTTGAGCCGAAGACAGAGGCTTAACCCACTGAGCTACACAGGCATCCCTGGACTGAAGTTTTCTTTTTTCTTTTCTTTCTTTCTTTTATTTTAAGAGAGTAAGTTTATTTATTTATTTTTTTAACTTTAGGTCAAGTCCAGGGTATCAGTTTTCTTCTGTATGAATTTGGCTTTGGGGATAATAACTAAGAACCTTATCAGTCCTAAAGTTATGAAGATTTTCTCCTCTGTTTCCTTCTGTCCACTTTACAGGTTTTGTTTTTACATTTAGATCTGTGATCCATTTCAGGTTAGTTTTTGTAAATGGTGTGTGGAAGGGTAAAGTTTTACTTATTTTTTATATAAATATCCAACCATTCCGGAACTATTTTTTAGAGGATTACTTTTGTCCCTTGAATTATCTTGGCACAGCTGTCAAAATAGGTTTACCTTACATGTATAATTCTATTTTTCATCTATTTGATTCTATTGACTTAAATGTCTATTCTTTTGCCAATGCCACATTGCTTACTGTAGCTTAATTGTTCGTCTTAATATAGGATAGAGTAAGTCCTCCAAGTTTGTCTTTTTTCAAAATTATTTTAATTATTCTAAGTCTTTTCATTTCACATACATTTTAGAACCAGCTTATAATTTCTACCAAAAACTCTGCTTGCATTTTTTTTAAAGATTTATTTACTTATTTGATAGACAGAGATCACAGGTAGGCAGAGAGGCAGGCAGAGAGAGAGGAGGAAGCAGGCTCCCCGCCGAGCAGAGAGCCCGATGCGGGGCTCGATCCCAGGACCCTGGGATCATGACCTGAGCCGAAGGCAGAGGCCTTAACCCACTGAGCCACCCAGGTGCCCCTCTCCTTGCATTTTGACTGAGACTGCTTTGAAATCTATAAATCAACTTGTTTAGGTCTTCTTTCTTTTCTTTCAGCAAAATTTTATAGTTTTCAGTGCATAAGTATTATACATAGCTAATTAAATTTATCCCTAAATATTTCATCTAATGACATTTTAAAAATACAACTGTGTGTTACTAATATATAGAAATACCTTTAACTTTTTATATTGGCCTTGTTTGTATTTTACGATCTTGCTAAACTTATTTTTTGCTGAACAAGGAATAAAAAGGTAGGGAGATTTCAAGATTGGTTACCTGGTTGTATGATCAAGCATCTGGATATTTTTCGTAACTCAGCTCTGCTGTCCTCATTATGTTACCTTTTGACCTCAGATTTATATTATCATAGTCAGGAAATGGATGTGAAGATGCCAAGCTTCATATTCTCACCCTCAAACATACCCAATTCAAGGCTTTGGTGAGAAAATGCTTCTTCTGGTGCCTCTTTTTTTTTTTTTTTTTAAGATTTTATTTGTTTATTTGATAGGCAGAGATCACAAGTAGGCAAAGAGGCAGGCAGAGAGAGAGAGAGGAGGAAGCAGGCTCCCCGCCAAGCATATGGGGCTCGATATGGGGCTCGATCCTAGGACCCTGGGATCATGACCCAAGCCGAAGGCAGAGGCTTTCAACCACTGAGCCACCCAGGTGCCCCTTCTGGTGCCTCTTTTTAAGAGATTTATCTACTATTCTCTTCCCCAAAGGCTCCTCCATCAGAATTCCATTACAAACCCATTCTTGAACAACTGTGATTGTGGAGACCAGATTTACCATGTCTGACTCTCAATAATCAAGACTCACCCATGGGTCTGGTGGAATCCCCAGCCTCCTCTAAAGCATGTGATGGCTCCATACCCAAGCAAAACGAGGTTTTTTCCACAAAGAAGAATGGAAATGAATGGCTAATGGACAATCAAAAAGAAAGTTTTCAGGTCTCTGATAATTTTAAGAATGCTTTTATGTTACTTGGCAACAGAAGGATAAAAATAATTATTTTGAACTTTTTTTTTTAACTTTTCCAAAGTAAGAAGTGTTTTGAGATAGACATGTGAGATATTATCCATATCAGTCATCATACTTCTAAATCAAATCTAAATAGATAAGTTACTGAAACAGCATATCAAGTGCAGGCTGATAGCAATTATATATGGAAGATTTTAGAAAAACCTTTACTCCCCTGTGATAAGTTATTCTATTTAAGGTTTTCCACATTTATAAGCTTAAGTTTAGTCTCAGTTGAGTGAAACAATGGCAAAGGAAAAACCCCTTATTCATGTTATTTTGGGGTATTATAAATAATGGCAAAAATGACTAGGAGTGTATCTATAATCTTAAAAAAAAAAAAGAAAAAAAAAACATTAAGGTAACCAAAAAGAAACTGGTCAAATAATACACATGAAGAGAATGTAAAATAAGAAAGCATAATGTTGGAAAATTGTTCGTTGATCTCTTTAAATAGATATTCATATGTGAAAGTGCTGAGACTCCAAAGGGCCTACTTAATTGAACATAAATTCAAAATAAGCACTGAAGTGAGAGTTCAGACAGTTCTTTTACTTATTTTCTTGCTAAAAAAGCACAGTATTTGTGTGTGTGATTCTATTCATTGAATCCCCTCCTTCCTAAACATGCCTTATGTCCAAAAATCTTTAATAGAGCACTCCAGATTTAAATGTTAAAACTTTAAATTTGAAAGTTAAGATTATAGCAGCATTACTAACAAATTCAACCATTTTGTGTTCACCTGGGAAATCCTTGCATTTCTGCATGATAGTAACTTTAGGAAATTATATTTTCTAACATCCTATATATGATATTTTAATGCACTCAGATACACATTGTGTGTGTGTGTGTGTGTGTGTGTGTGTGTAACACACTGCAACCTCAAGGAGCACCATGCAGAGTATAAATTCTGGCACCAAATAATGAACCTGAAAATTAAAATATTTTAGCATCTTAGCATTTGGGAGGAGTCTCTGGAATTAGAGGAGTCTCTGGGAACATTCAACCACAGGTCACTGGAGGCAAAGTAGTGGATGGCAGTCTCACCAGCTCTGCCCAGTGTCTGCCAAGGGCTAGAGCTGGAGAAACATGGAGACAATGTCACTACTTTGGAACGTGTATGCCAACAGATCCTTGAACTACCTCAGTCTTTAGCAAACACCACATGTTGTATATCACAGAGAGGGGTGAGGCTAGTGTCTGGGTCCAAATGGCATGACAGTGTCCCAGGACACTGATGGGGACCTTTAGGACTGATGAAAATTGTAGAAGCCAGAAGTTCTATTCCCAAAAAAAGGGAGGTGAAGGTTGAAGGTATAAACCAGAACATGAGAGGTTAGAGACTTTCTAATCCTTTCCCAGATTCTCAGTCATTATATAGCTTTTCAATTTTCAAAGTAACATATAACTTTCATTAAATGAAAATTCTAGAGGGTGAAATTCTCCTTCTGAGAAAACTTGTGCATTTATTATTCCTCACATCAGAGAGTGTGGGAGCACCCAGTCAGTAGGAGATGCTGTGGGAGATACTGGGGATAAAATGACAGACAGGATAGATTTTATTCTTTCCACTCTCCCTACCTACCCTGACTCTTTTCCAGCAGCTTGTAAATATACACAATTATCTCTTCTATTTAAAATAAAACAAAACCACTCAAAACAATAGAAACAAAACTTCACTGACCCTGCTATGTCCTTGGACTACCAATCCCTCTTCCAGCTAGCTTTACGAAAGTGTCTTCAACCTTCACCATCGCAATTTATTTTCCTCTTTACTATTTGTTCTTGCAAAAACATGGGATGATTTTCCAATTGCTACACCAAATGTTGTCTTCTTTGTTTCCTTTCATTTGCCTGTCTGAAGTGATAGACATTTTAAACTATTCTTTGTGGAACTCCTGACTCCCCAGGCTTCTGTGACTCTTTTTCCTTTTTTGGTCTTAAATTCCTGAGAGCTTCTTTTCAGTCTTCTTTTTTTCTCTTTTTTTCATTCTCTGGAACTGGCCAGGCTTCATTGGTGATCTGCTATTTCTCACATGGGGCTATGGACAGGACCTGGATGCTGATGCTTTTGATTCCATGTATATACACAGACACCTTTTGTTTGCCACTGTGGCTGCTGCACATTGGCAGCTGGAAATCTTAGCAACATCTGGAGCCTAAATATCCTTTAGAATGTAACTCAATTCACCAAAATGGACTTACTCTTTCACTCTGATTCCAAACCTCCTCTTTCACCTTGTGACCATTATCAATCTGTTAATGACAGGACTCACTTGCCCATAAGTTGGGAATCAACTTTAATTTTTACCTCATCCCGTTGATTCATTCAATCACTCAAATGTAACAGAAGCAGACTTTTTTTTTTAAAGAATTTATTTGTTTATTTGACAGAGAAAGATCACAAGTAGGCAGAAAGGCAGGAAGAGAGAGAGAGAGGAGGAAGCAGGCTCCCCGCCGAGCAGAGAACCCGATGCTGAGCTCGATCCCATGACCCTGAGATCATGACTTGAGCCGAAGGCAGAGGCTTAACCCACTGAGCCACCCAGGTGCCCCAGAAGCAGCCTTTTAATGCAAGGGTTGGCTCTAGGTGTTGGATGTAGACTGCTTTTGTTGAAACCTTGGCTCTATTATCTCTCTGTTTTGCAAGTTACTTAACTTCTCTGATCTCTGTAATGTGGGCAAGAGGACACATGGAGAAAGGAATGCAAAGATAGATATAGATCTAATCTTAAATTAGCTGAGAGGGTGGAAATTAAGGGAGGGAGCACTATTAGCTTTTTCTTGAATATATATATATTTTTTCAATACTTGAAAAGAGTACACTTATTTTATGACTTAAACAATTAAGTCATAAAATGGAAAACAAAATTATTTAACTAAAAGACCCCAGAGCCAATATTCATTATTTAAATCTCCAAAACCGTTATTCTGAATGCCGATGATCAGAGCATTACACTTTCCTAATTTCCCAGGTACTCAGAGTCATTGTCAATGATAAGGCCTTCCTAGATTTCTCATTGGTCCACACTGCTCCTATGTCCTTTACCTCAGTTTTCCTGAGTCAGGAACGGTTTAACAGTGTTAAGCAATGTTTGGGATCTGCTTGAAGCATATTATTTGCTAAATATAGTGAGAATTGAAAATTCCTCCACTAATTTTGGTTTCAGAAAAGTCTCTGAAACACAATGTTTTGCAGAAGTCCTAAGAAGAATATTTCTTAAAGTTTTAATCATTGAATTTTGTCTTTAAACGTATGTATTTGTGAATTTACACAAAAAATGCCTTATAACTCTGAATATTATTAAATGAGAAGATAGCAAGGCATAAGGAAAGAGAAGTAGAGATATTAATGACAGTTTTAATAGCTCATCTGAATAAATTAAGTAGTATAATGTCCTATAGTGAATTTCTCTCAACCAATAATGTTTATCACATTCAAATGGAATTTTCTTCTGCTTTGACCCTTTTTATAGCTTTATTTCAGAAAGTGTTAGCCTATATTAACCACTTACTAGATAAATATAGGAAAACTGCCTGTCACTTATCAGTTTATCCATTGTCATCTCAAATAGGGCTGAGTGGTCTGATTTCAAAGTGACAGCTGGTGGTGTCTCTTCCTGATACATGCTAATCCAGTTTTTATTATGGAAAAACTGCCTGTGCTTTCAGACAGCGAAAGGGAGTTACTAAATGTAATCACTAAGGAGGAACCTTGGGATCGCAAACATAAAAGACTAAAATGAACAGTTTTCTCATTACAGAATGGTTTCCTGATTAAATACAGATTAAGGGCAGGGAGAAATCATTTAGAGACCTAAATAGCATTCTCCGTTGTGTATATACACACAGAATCACAGATACACATGTCTTTAAATGGATATGGGTATAGAAGTGATGCACGTAAATAAGGTAATAACATTGGTGTAACATAGTATATATAAAGCTACATCCCATCATAGCATTTATTCTCCCTGAATACAGGAATTTCAAAGTATCACTTCCCATTTTCAGGCTTGATTTTTTTGGAGTGGGGGCACAGAAGATGCTATTGTCGTTTGAACAAAGTTTGACTTTCACAAAGATCACTGGTATGATTTTATTGTATCATTCTAGTGTAGAGCGACTTGGGTCAGAAATGGAGGACTTCCCACTATCTTTCCCCGACAGAGGAAATGAAAAGCTAAGAGAAAGCCATCAAAAAAACAAAACATAACCTTGGTGGCTAGTGCATTACAGCTACATGGTAGAGTTACCAGAAATGAGAACATTTAGTGCATACATAGGCAGGCGTACCTTCCTCATACCCTACTTTGGGATCTTGATGCCATTTGTACTCTATAATAAACAGCTCTTTCGAATTTTAACTCCTAGCTGTCAATTGAAAAGGCCACCTAGCTATTTCATTATGCCCTAATTAATAATACACTTCAATAAAAGTAATATCTTTACTCCATAATTTATCAGTATGGTGAATATCCTGCCCAGTACTTATTGCTAGAATAAAATAAGCATCCTATTTGTGAGAGGACAGAGAGGCTGTTTAATTGACAGAAGAAGAGATGGAGGGTGAGATCTAAAAGCAATGAGTCCCTTTCTTCAATATCTACTGTTGTGGCTTCAATCATTTTGGACCTCAAATCACAAATACAAACAACTGTGCTGGAGTTAGGTAGTTATGCCAACAGACGACCAGTTGCCAGCGCAATTAGCCATCTGACCTCATTTTGAAAGTATAAGGGCTCACAGTTTCTAGATCCTTGGTGCAATTTGTGTCCACACATAATTCTGGGTGCAGAAACTGGCGCAAAGAGCATGAGTCAAAGGTCTAGTGGAAAACTCTTTCAACATCTAGCTGTCAGTGTCAACACACTCTTTTTCAGCCAGGCTGTGAATTCGGAAAGCACAAATAATCATGGCCAGAAACAAAGACTATTTCGAGATGGCAAAACTACTTCTGCCTGCAAGGGGGTGTCTTAGGCTGTTTGGGCTGCTGTAACAAAATATGAGAGGCTGGGTAACTTATAAACAATTTCTCACAGTTCCGAAGGCGGGGAAGTCCCAGATCCAGGCCCCGGCAGATTGTGTGTCTAGTGAGGACCCACTTTCTGGTTGATAGACACCACTTTCTTGCTGTGTCCTTACTTAGTGGAAAGAACTACTTAACTCCCTAGAAGCTCTTTTAGATGAGGGCATTAATTTCAGTTCCTTATCATCTAATCACTTCTCAAAAGCCCCTTGTCCCAATACCACCATTATTTTGAGGTCAGGATTTCCACATATGAATTTGGCAGGGCAGGGTGGGGGTTTGAGGCACAATATTCAGACCATAGCAGGAAAAAGGAAGTTATAATTCCAAATGCAAAGAAGTATTAGTTGAGGTACCTGGCTGGTTCAGTCATTAGAACATGCGATTCTTAATTCCAAGGTTCTGAGTTCAAGCCACAAGTTGGTCCTAGAGTTACTTAAAAAAAAAAAAAAAAAGGAATTATTAGTCAAAATGGTGGACAATGGTCTCATAAATGAGCATTTCTTCTGTATATTTGATGACTTTCCAACAACCATAACTAAGGAGAGCCTTCAGAGACCCCTGCAATAACGCTCTCTGAACAACTATTAGATGCTTTTCAAATGTTGCCACTTGGGGCACCTGGGGCCCTCAGTCAGTTAAGCATCTGCCTTCAGTTCAGGACATGATCCCAGGGTCCTGGGATAGAACCCTGAGTTGGGCTGCCTGTTCAGCAGAGAGTCAATTCTCCCTCTCCCTCTTCCCCTCCATCCCGTTCCTATGCTCGCTCTCTCTCAAATATATAAAATCTTAAAAACAAGTTAAATAAGTAAAACATGAATATGGTTCAAAATGAACACAAGACATGCTGTGAACATCAGCTTCCCTCTAAAGTGTATCATCCAGCTAGCTGGTGAACTCCCCAGGTAATCACTTCTGCCAGTTTCTGGCAGAAGTGATTGTATATTCTTCTAGAGAGGTCCATACACATTTAAGTGCATATAAATACCACTCTATTTAGTACCATATACATCAGCATGCTTTTTAAAAAGTGTGCATTTTAAAAATACATGCATATGCACTTACTTTAAAACAGTAGAATATTTTATTATTATTTACAACAAATTCAGTAAAGTTAAAATGAATCTCAAACATTTCATTACCTTGTCATATTTTTAATATTTTACACTGGAATTAATGAAACATCTTCATGAAGTACTTCCAATCTATAAAGCTATCTGAGAACCAACCCATGAACTATTAGGTGTGCTAAAATCTATCAAATGTTTTCAGAAAACATAAGAAAGCAGTGATTAAATAAAAGGTAGTGTAATTGAGACTTTATTAATATTATGTATTTCTTTTGGCAGAACAAACCACTGAGTTGTATTGTGATTCTTCGTCAAGAAACGTGATATTTCCAGAATTTTTGTTACTTTCATTAATATCTTCTTTAATGTTCATGTAGTTATTCCAATATGCAAAATTTTAACAATATTTTTTCTGCTTATCCTGTTGGTTCCTGGAAGTGGTCAATTAAAATCTCCCGCTATGATTGATTATTTTTGTTTCAAAATTTTCTAGTAGTTTTTTCCTTACATGTTTTGAAGCTGTTTTTAGTCTCAAAGAATTTAGCATTATCATACCTTCCTGATGAATTGTTGTTTTGATTATAATTGAATGACCTTTTTTTTCTCCTAAACTGCTTTTGCCTTAAAGCCTAGTTGCCTCATACTAATATTGCCGATATATGAGCAACTTTGGGTTAGTATTTTCTCGGTTGTAGGTGTGTCTTCTGTAAAGAACATGTGGGCAACTTTTAAAAATCTAACCTTAGAAACTTTGTCTTAAAAGGAAAGTTTTATCATTTTACATTTATTAAGATAACTCATATATATGAATTATGAATTATGGTTTTATGAGTTATATTTATAATATTCTTGCTTTACTTATTTCTCTTCCAAATGCCTTTTTATTACATTATTGATTTTTTTTTTTACCGTCCCCTCCCCCATGCCACAAAGCTTTTTCCATCCACTTTTTTGGAAGTTATTCTTTCATTCATACTGTCTTTCAGAGGTTGCGATGGAGTTTTAGGAGGCACCCTTTACCTGCCAAGTCCAACTGCATGTCTGTCTTCTCCATACCGTATGATAACCAGCATACTTTAACTAAAATCTCTCCCCTAACATTTTCATTTCCATGATACTATTGTTTTATATTTCAGCTTCATCTTATTTTTCATCCCACCAAATGTGAATTCCTACCATTATAATTGTTTTATTTTACATGATAAATGTTTGCTGAATGAGTACATGCAGTAGAATTTGACTCCACATTCATAGTTATTATGAGCTTGTGTTTTTGATTTTGATTTTGATGTCTTTTTATTTTCCTACCTAGATGTTTTGGGTATAAATAATGCCTGAATCTTTCCTGATCCAGTAGGTTTATTTATTTTAATTTTTTAAGCTTTGTGGAGGCTTAAAACTGTATTCCCTAATTTATAGGTCCTAAATTTTGGAGCAATGTCACCTCCGCTCCTATATCATTGACTGGTATTAGTACTATTCTGCTTTTTTTTTTAATTTCTTTTTTTTTAGAATGTGTTCAACTTTATTTCTTTTTTTTTAATTTATTTTTTTTAATTTATTTCTTTTTTTTAATGTTATATTAGTCACCATACAGTCCTTCATTAGTTTTTGATGTAGTGTTCCATGATTCATGCTTTGAGTACTGCAATGAACCCTGGGTGTGGTAACATCCTGCTTTAAGTTTCATTTTTGCTTTGGCACTCAAGAATTTCTCTTTCTACTGGTTTTTATGCTGTGACAATCCAGCATTTCTATGTACTTGCAGTTGGAGAGAACTCTATGGAGGCTCCATTCAAAATGTTAAAAACCAAGTTTATATCAGTGTATACACAATATTCATAATTTGAATATTTGGGATAAGGTTCCTTAATCTCTCTGTGCCAGTTTCTTAATCCATAAAATGGGGAAACCTATACCATTGGGTTATTATGAAAAACAAATGAATTATTAATTGTGGAACACTTAGAGTCATGTCAGGTGTCTTTTCACCACTTAATAAATGTTAGCTACTTTGATTAGTATTTAGTTACTATTATCACCATCTACCACCACCACTATCATCATCATCATCATCATCACCACTAGCAGGACCAATGCCTTTGGCAGCAATTGCCTCCAATCCAAATTCAGCCATCTATATAGGGCTTTGATTAACATGTCTTTGCACAATCTTTATTTACATTTTATTTTTTAAGAATAGATATTCAAATGGAATTTGAAGGTATAGATTATGGTTGTTTTAAAAGAACTTTTGATACAGATTTCCAAATGCTGAATGTTATCTTAAATGTGTTCTCTTCTCCCAGATTCATTCTTTTTCAATGTATCTGTTCGTGGTGTCTGGTCCCATTTCCCCTTGATCTTCCTGAGGTCACTGTTATGCGTGGTAGATAGTCTCAGGCATGCTCAATTGCCTTTGGCTCTCTCCATCTCTGCCTACGGGCTTTCTCTATTACCCTAGGAACTGCCCCGCAGATGGGGCAATCTGAAAATGCAAGAGTTAATACTTTCAAGAGCAACTTTTAATCAGTAAGGGGTAAGAGTGGATGAATACATGCCCCAGACTTCCCATCTTCAGTAGGCATGATTATGAGATGTGTTCCACATCTCTTAAGTGCTAGTTTACTCATTAATGCACCCAACTGCCCAAGGGCTAGTCTACTCATTAATGCACCCTTAGTGCTTCTCTCCCTTCCCTGCCCCACTCCCTTTTGGAGAAGCACAAATGAAGACAACATTCTACAACAATTTAATCTTTCTAAACTTCTTTATAAGTTCATGTATACACACACACACACACACACACACATATATATACACATATATACACACACATATATATATACACACATATATATACACACATATATATATACATATATACACGCACATATGTGTGTATATATGTATATTCAATAATATTTCATAGCTCCCATGCACACAGGGCAAAATACAAACTCTTGGCTTTGGAAATTAAGATTTACCCAACACGTCACTTTCTATTTATCTTGTCTTCATTTGCTTCTACAAAACTATTTTCTTAACCAAATGATTTACTCATTATTTACAACATGTAACAGGCATATTATTCCTGTCATTTTTTCACACCAGTTGTCCTGCTTAGGATGCTAAGCCTCCTTATCTCTTTTGGTTAAATTATACTTTCTCCAAGACTCATCTCTGTGAAGATTCTCAGACTGCTCAAATAAGGGACTTAAGCATCCTTCTTTAGTCTGTTTTCCCCACTCATTTGGCTCCTGGCATAACTACCTTGTAAAGTCCTAACATTACCAATAAATCAGCATATCCTGAAAAGGAAAATAAAACAAATTTCTTGTCATGCTGCTTAAAAATAGCCAAAGTCAAGATTTTGAAATATTCTGCTCTAGTCTTTTTCTATGTTTGTTTTATTTAAATTATACATATATATTTAATGATCCTAATATTTATTGTGAGAATCCACTCTGTGCCATGATTTTTGGTAAAGTGCTTTATATATATAACATTCTATACAATAGTGTGAAGGATTTTGTTAATTGATCCCAGTTACATGTGAGGAGGCTGAGGCTTAGATTATATAATTCTTCTATTCAAATGCTTTAAGTGGTTAAGTTGGGACTCAAACCCAAGTCTGCCTGGTTGAAATTTTTATGCTCCTAACCACTAAAATGTATCGCCTTTTCCACTCTCACATTCTGTCTCAGAATTTAGGTATATAGAAATGGATTAATCAATCTTCAGTGATATTCTGTTCAGTTTAGTCTTTCCATTTTTTTCTATTTATGTGTCTGTGTGTCTACTTTTTTTCTATCTATTACCTCTACCTATCTATTTCTCTGTCTTCATCGTCTTCACCATCATCAAAAATCTGCATGTAATAAAAACCCATGAATCTGACATCTAGGTTGAAATGTAACAAAAACCTTTATCTGTAGATTCTCCCCATCCCATCTCACTGAGTCTCATATTATAATAACTTTGCTTTGCCGAACCTAATTATTTTAGACATACTTTCATATTTAATAATGTTCAGATTCAACTATATTGTTGCATGCCTATGTTGTGAAGTCATTTTGACAACTACATAATATTCTAATATGGAAATACACAAATTTATGTATTTGTCCTTCTCTGATGGACTTTAGACTTCTAAGTTTTTGCTATTGTGAGCAATGTTTCTATGAACATTCCTGTACATGTTTTTTTTCCTTTAAAATAAATTTGAATTTAAGTTTTAAATTTTACCTCATGACTCAAATATTTAACTTATTAGTTATTTTTTACTTTTTATTTTTGCAACCAAATTGCTACCTAATAGTCTGTCATACATTTCACTTAAAAATCCCAGTTGTTATAATTTGTGGATGATCCAAATTTCCTTCTATTATAAATAATTCTGTAGTGAACATCTTTGTATTTAGAATTATTCCTCTGTAGGAGAATCCAGTTATGATCCATAAAAATTATTGGCAAAAATATGAGGATTACAATTTAGCATATATATACACACACACACACACACACACACTAAGATTATATTCTAAGAGTATATGATATGTGATATAAATGGTAGAGTCTCAACTGCGCTATTAGAACAACTTTTTTTTTTTAAAGATTTTATTTATTTATTTGAGAAAGAGAGAGAGAGAGAGGAAGGGAGAGCACAGAGAGGAGTGAGAGGGAGAAGCAGACTCCTTGTTAAGCATGTGGGGCTCCATCCCAGGACTCTGAGATCATGACCTGAGCCAAAGTCAGACGCTTAACTGACTGAGCCCCCCAGGTGTCCTAGAATATTCTTTTGTCAGGTGTAAAGACAACAACGACACTTTGGTATTGAAAGCATAATAACATCTAATACAATGCAGTTGTCATTTTTTTCTTTGAATCAACTACAGATTGAGTTCTGAGGTAGTAAGTCTTATTGATTCAACATCTAATGGAATTCGATTTAAAAGACTGGCTTTCTCAAGTAAAGTATATAGCTTTTGAGTTGGAAATGGCTCAAAGTTCTCTAGAGTAACCTAATTTAAATGTTTATTTGACTTAAGTTCTGTGTATGCATGTAGTAAAAAGGATGTGCAGTTAACTTGATTCAGGATCAAATAAAATAGGATAGATAGGGTCATGAGCAATTGTCTTTTTGCTAAATTTAAAAACCCTAACTTCATTTCATCTCATTGACTCACTTTCCTCTCCGCAACACCTTGTCACTACTTCCACACATCAGAAAGAACTAACAAGGTGTTCTACTTATTTAACACCTTGAGCCCTATTGCCTTCATTCTTACCTAAGCCAGAAATTGACAGGACTACTCCATCTGTCTTAGACTATTTGTAAGGACATAACACTTACCATGAAATTATAGCTTCCCTTACAGAAAATCAGTGAATTTATCCTACCCAGTTGCCACTATTCAGAACTGGAGGGATGCTGTCTCCTAAACTTTCCTAGAGACTGTATGAACACAGTAAGAGAAGAGAAGAAAATGAAGAAGATGGTCAGAGCAAAAATGTGGATCTCCTTTACAAAGTCTTCCTTGGGAAAAGTTTGCATTAGTTCTGGATCCCCCTTGCCCATGCTGGTCGAAGGCCACATGGCACTTAAAACCCAGATACCTTTTATAGATATCTTATTTATGGAGTTAACTTATGGACTTAACCTTGTGCCTCATATAAGAAATTGGCTCTACAAAAATCTGGAAACTATTCTTTAAATAAGTGATTAGTGGTAGACTACAAAGATAAAATAAAACTAGCATAGATTATCTTCAAGCACTTTATATCAAATTTTTACAAATCTAAAAGAGGCAAACTGTTTAAAATCTGTCACCATGTAATAAAGTGTCTAACTGCATATGGATAAAAAACATAGAGAATTGCAGCAATGTGTGTACCTTGTAACCATTTTTCTCTTCTATTAAAATAGCAATTGTAGAACTTTTGTGTTAGAAAGGATTTTCAAATTTCCATAAAAATAATTTTAAAATCACATATTTTAGTCATCTATGATGTGGAAAAATTAGGTAAGTAGAAAATGGGAGTTCCACAGCAATAACATGCAATGCTACATGTAAAATATTTGAATAAAATCATTATTAACATTATTCCAAATACTGTATCTGGTTATCAGTATAGCATATATTTTTTGCATCATTATAGTGGTGCTGAGAAGCAGGAACCAAGTTATACAATCTCAGTTTACAAAAAACACAGCAAGAAAATTATTACCACAAATAAAGCTATAAAGATATCAGCAATGGGTCATGTAATTAGAGGGATGAAAGCTAGGGTTAAGAATTTTTTTAGTGTCTGAAACATTTTTTTAATGAGAAAGTTATGAGCAATTTTATACAATCTGAACATAGTCTGAGACTCAAGGTTAATTGAAAAGTTATATACCCCATATCATTCTATTCAATGTAAAAATTTTCTCAATATTGTGACATAAAACTACAAAAATTTAAACTGGCTTAAATATGAAAATAGTAGAAAGGGAAAAATTGAGACTGGAAACCCCTTCATTGTTCATACAACTCCAGATTTGCACACATGTTCTCCTTATTGTGGTGGGCAATTACACCATTTCAACTATTCCTAATAATATCCTCATTTGGTGGATTTAATATTATTTGAGCATAATTTTTATGGTATAATACAAAATGATTTTAAGTTCGATTTTGGTAGAAAATAGCCAGGGCCCATTTGGCTGCTACTTTTCTGGAAGAGAAAAAAATAAAAGCTTTATCTTAATTAAAGTTTAATTAAGGATCACGTTTGGCAGTACTTTTCACACCGATCTACACCAGCAGATTTTCTAGGGCTTAACTTTATCGTGCAGAAAATCCTCTTTTATTACTCCCAACCTGTTGTAAAAGCTGTTGGCACAGAGAGGTGGTTGCTTCATTCAGGCGCCTTGTTTGCCACTGGAAATATCCCAAGTCTCTAGAGATAGCACCACAGTGGTTCAATTTAATATCTGTCCTATCACTACAAGACTCCAGCTCATTATTAATGATACTATTCATTAATTTCTTGTTGGGCTGATGTTGTTATTTATTAAAATATTAAAGAATGCCCCTGGGACACATGCATAATGAGGGACACCTCAGTTTCACGAGCGGTACCAGCTGAAGGAATGAATGAACACACCATAGCTTTCCCCACCCTGTGCCGCACCATTCCTCCCTCATTAGTCCTGCTACATCTCTGAGTGACACTGTAAATTCATTTTGTGCTCTGTCCAATCAGAGCTTAATACAAATGCAGGGCCCTTTTTTTAATGAGCCATTCCTATGCAAAATGAATTGACTACTGTCTTACTCATCTAATCCGCCTGTATTTTGGGGAAGAACTAAATTGCCTGTATTTATATGGGAGATAAATAAAAGTTGACAGATTTTTTTTTTCCTTTTCAGTCCTGCATTTGGAAAATTTCAACATAATAAATTCTCCATCTTAAGAACCTGCCACCTTAGTTAACTAAATCCCAGCATGACATTTAAACATGTGATCGTCGTATTTAAAAAAGCCTAAACAAGCAGTTTGTACACGGCAGTGGTCATTTGATGTGTGTTTGCACATGCATTCAGGTGCAGCCTATAGAAATTCTAAGGATGCTTGATGTATTTGCTCACCCTTTTAATACATGGGCATTTAAAGACATCCTCTGAGTGTGCTCAGATGTATACCGTAATAAGAAAGGGGAAATCTGGGAAATGTCATAACCATTTTCAACTATTGGGGAATAAATAACATTAAAATATTTTGATTAGAGAAGAAAAATCTTATTATTTGATTCTCTTGCTGGTCACTGAATGCACAGAGTGAAGCGTGCATAACAATTGAGGTAGCATCTGAAGGTAAAGTTTTAATTTGTCCTATATGGTTGTTATTTTCTCTCCTGTGCAAATAATTACTCTGATGAAGAAATACCACACTGTTTTCAGGGGATTAACTGGGCATAATTGCAGCCTGTTTTGATCCCTCTTTTAATAATGGATTCTTTCAATCTATATCTAGTGGAGCAGCTTTTTAGGGATAGTTGAAAAGCTTTTATAGATGCCAATGCAATCTATATACTGTGAATTTATACCTGTTTGTTTCTGACTAAAAATAAAGGTGGTGATGTCAAAGATGCACATTGCAAATCTTAACCCATCTTTGCCTAAAATTGAATTGTGGTTGTTTTAATCCCATTCAACAATTTATATTGCAATATTTATTCCTTTTAGAGCATATTCTGCTGAAAGTAGAGTTCATTTTATGTTTTATCTGGGAATAATAACTTGTTTCCTGAAATAATTTTTCCTGGTCAATGCTTAGGTGTTGAAAAATCACTTGCAAAAATAAAGTATGCAAAATAGGCTGCAAAATATTTCATTTGTCTAAACTTGTAAATCTTGAACTGTTAAGTGACCTGAGTTCAATATTGAAGTATATTTGCTTCATGGCAGTGACTTCGAAGGTACTGAGTTTTAGGCCATTTTTTTTTTCCAAGTCCTGATCAATGTATCTTCCTATTTTAATTTATTGGTATTGGTCATATTCAAGAAGGGCACAGAAGTGTATTTTCTTCAAAGTGAAAGTAAGCACAATGACCAAATGTGTTTGGTTCTCATAGCCACAAGTAAAAAATGATTTAAAGAAACCTCAATCCTGAAAAAAGAGAAATGAGAAATGTCCTTAATCCTATTAACTAAATATAGAGGTTGAAAAGATGGAGATTGAGAGAAGCAATGATCAAATATTAACAAAATCATGAGACTGCAATGAGGAAGAGCTTTATTATTATTATTATTATTATTATTATTATTATTTTATGTAATTCATGAAAATTAAAATGGGTTATTTTTGAAGGATGTTTCATGTCAAATCAAATGATAATAAAATAGAAATAAAATGTTTATTATTATAACCCATTTTGGGAAGTGAGCTCCATTCTTTTTGGAAGTAATTGCTTTCATAAATATCTTAGGGGTAGAGGATATAAACAAAGAGGGCCTTAAGTGAGGAGAGAAAACTTCGATGAGATATCAGAGTGGAGGTGTAGGCGGTGGTGGGAAGGGGACAATGCATTTGTTTCTCGAGGGAGAGAGCTAGTGGGCAAAAGTGATAGAAAGACTGGCTGCCCGATGGCTATGCTGTGTGCCCTCCCTCCCAAGAGCAGTAGAACCTATTAAAATTACCAAATGCTTGGTGGTAGTGGATTTTAGAGGGAGAGTACATGAAAAGCTGGTCTTTAGACAAAGGTGTAAGAGTTATGTAGATATGGAAATGCTGAAGAAGAGAGGAAATGAGGAACCCTGGGTTGGACAAAAAGTAACATTGTTTTATGCATGGGAAACCCTCAACCAACTGCAGGACAATACACACATTTTTACAGTAGTGCTAGAAGGAACTGGTCACAGATATTTTTCAGCCCAATAAGCCCTCTTATTTACAGGTAATGCAAAATACATTAGCAAGTTAAATGGCACACTTAGTCACACACTACTGTAGTTAGTGTAAATGCCACCCTACTATGTTTGTAGGGTGGCCATATGCTTGTAATGTTAAGAAATAGTATAGAATTAAACTGCATAATACAGAAGATCTGAGATAAAATTATGCATACAAGTATATATAGTAAGGGTGCCTGGGTGGTTCAGTCAGTTAAATGTCTTCCTCCAGTTGAAGTCATGATCCTGGGATCCTGGAATTGAGCCCCCCAGATGAGCTCCATGCTCCCCTCTGCCCTTGACCCTGCCCCATCCATGCTCATTCTCTCTCTCTCAAATAAATAAAATCTTAAAAAAAAAAAAAATACGTGTGCGCACACACATTCTGGGCAACACAGTTTGGGGCAACACAGTTCCAGGATTTATTTATTTATTTAAATAGGTAAGACTTGGATACTTGAGTAACTCAGTTGGTTAAATGTCTACTTTCAGCTCAGGTCATGATCTCAGGGTCTTGGGATTGAATCCCACACCAGGCTTCTTGCTCGGGGCGGGGCGGGGGGCGGGGGTTGCTGCTTCTCCCTCTGCCTCTGCCCCCTGCTTGTGCTCTCTATCTCTCTGACAAGTAAATAAATAAGATCTTTAAAAAAATTTTTAAAATAAACAAGTAAGATTAAAATAGCAGTAAGTCCTTAGACATCATGACAATGATTTCTTGGAATCATCATCAGAGAAAAATATTTTGTAGGCATTGACCAGTGGTATGATATTCTTTTATTCTTATGTCACTTTGATTACTTTATATGAGAAAACATTCATTTTCCCCCACCATATATTTAAATTTTTGAAAGATTAAATGATAAAGGCATGGTTCTTCTTGAGGTATGAAGAAAAGAAATGCAATTTTGAGATTACGTTTAAAATACAAAATTAAGTATCTACTTAGTGGCATATTATCATCACTAAATGACTATAGTTCTGTTTTGACAGTTGTATCTTAGAATTTAAAATGTGAAATATCTTGATGTTTCTTTGGCAGTGTGATCTTAATCTTTTAGAATAAGGAGCAAGCAAGGGTGAAATGTACTGTTTATTTAAGTAAACTAGTCTATATTTTTGTTAATTTTCAGAAAGTCACTTTAAATACAGATATGTAAATATAAATATAAATTATGAAAATATAATATAAAAAGAGAATATTCTACATGCCATTATTTAATGTCATTTCTCATATAGCCCAAAGAGACTATATTGATGACCAATAGAGTTTAAATACAGATTAAATCGTGACCTTATTTGTGACAGAAATGAACTCATTTGACAGATCAAATTGTGAACTTTCTCTTCATCTCATGTTATCCTACCATTTTTTGCAACCAATCATTATTATTTTATTATCTTTCAAGTACTAAGTTAATATTTATATTCTCCAAAATGATGCATGGGAAATAATAAAAGCTTAGAGTGTATTTTAGAAGAATTTCTTTTCTAAATTTATGTTTTGAGTGATATGTTTGATTTTTCAATTGCCAGGATGTTAAACTTAATAAAAGAATCTCTTTTTCCCTCCTAGTCATATCTTTCCATATCTTCATTTAAAAATGAGTTATTTTGTATTCTATTTTATACAGCATTCTGATCCAAACTGAGGAAACTTTAGTGAAAATGGTTACTTAACATTTCTGTATGAAAAAGGCAATTTATAATATGTAATTCTCCCTTGGAAAAGAGATGGAATATTAGATTGTTACATTAGTTCTCATTATTGTGGAAATTAAATATAATTTGATGAAGATTTAAAGGAAATTTTACTTTTAAAATAAATTAAAAAGCTAATTTCTGTCATAGACATATGGAAAAAGATTTTATTCTTTGGAATAGAAGAAGAAGAAGGAAACTCTTATGCTTAGAAAAAAAAGACCCTCTAATGACTCCAGTATAAGAGAACATTTGTCAATGGCTTAACTATTAGAGGGAACTAAGTTGTCTTGAAATATATACATTACATATATATTTGTATACACACACACACACATGCTCACAAATCTTAGAAAAGAAAGAAAATATACTATTTTCCAGTTTTATTTTTTTTAAAAATCAAGATTTTACTTATAATAATTCTGAAACTTTGTCAGTATTCCTAAGTCACCAACTATTTAAGACATCCCCTTTAGTGTAGTAAAAGTGTCTACTTCTCTTTATGCCCTTGTGCATCTAATTAAATATCTTTTATTGGGAAAAACTTCTTAAAAAATGGTAACCATACTTTGGATTTGAAGTTGTAGAGTTGTTTGTTTTCAAAAATTTTTTAAATAGATTTAAAAAAAAATAGTGGTAAAAATGCTGTCCCGAAGCTAAGCCATGCTCTTTGCAAGCATCAGCTAGTGGTGGATATGATCTTTTCCATTTCCCAGAAAATAACCAAAAGACATGAAAATAATCTTTGTGCCATAGGATGAAGGAGATACACACACACACACACACACACACACACACACACACACACACACAATATGCATACACACACAGAGGTATGTGTGTGTTTAATCTAATATTTTAGATTAATATATATATTAACATACAGATTATAAATATACATATACACATATATATGTACGTGTGTGTGTTTAATCTAATATTTAAAAATATGGAATTTGTGGCACAAAATCATATTATGAGATATGGAAAGTTGCAGAAAAAACTGACCATATAATGGAGAGAAAAACTATTCAATGGAAGCAGAAACACCTGATGTAAATGTTGCAATAAACAAACAAGTAATTAAATAACTGTCATAAATACATTATAATTTTTTTTAAAGTTGAAAAAATGATGGAAATGTTTAAGAGTTTTGAAATTAAAAGAAAAGAAGTGAAGGATACTAGTAGAAGTGAAAGATACAACATCTAAAATGAAGAATTACTTGCATTGACTTACAACAGCTGAATGCAACAGACAAAACACTCAGTAAGTTAAAAAGATGATTCAGTCTTAAGCACGGAGAGAAAACAAAGAACTGATGAACCGAGCAGGGTGGGAGAGAGATGTGGAGCACCATCAAAACATCTAACATAGGTGTAATTAGAAACCCAAAAAGGGAGATCAAGAAGAGTCCAGGAGCAATTTTGATGAGACAGTTACCAAGAATTTCTTTGAAACTGTTAACAAGAATTCAACCTACATATTTAAGAAGTTCAATAAACTCCAAGACAGATAAACACAACGGAAGCTGTACTTAGGCACACTGTAGTCAAATTGCTGAAAATCAAAGATAAACAGAAGATCCTAAAAGCAGCCAAAGAAAAAAGATACAGTGTGTTCGGGGAGTAACCATAAGGTTGAAGGATGATTTCTCAACACAAACTATAGAAGCCGAAATTGCAGCAGTATAGTAGCTATAACGCTCTGGGGCAAATAACTAAATGAAACCTAATAAAGACATCTGAAGAAAGTTTAAAAATGAGAGAATTCATTGCTAAGAGATCCATAGACTAGGAAATAGTAAAAAATGATTTTCAGGTTGAAAGGGAATATTTTAAAGAAAAGTGCTTGACTGCAGGAAGAAATCGAATAAATCTTTGGTTAAATATGAGACAATTAGGAGGAGTCAAGATGGCAGAGAAGTAGCAGGCTGAGACTACATCAGGTAGTAGGAGATCAGCTAGATACCTCATCAAACCATTGCAATCACCTACAAATCCAGCGGGAGATCGAAGAGAAGAAGAACAGCAATTCTAGAAACAGAAAATCGACCACTTTCTGAAAGAGCGCACTGAGGAGTGGGGCCCCGAGCTCTCGGCTCCTCCGGGCCAGAGACTGGGAGGCCACCATTTTCATTCCCATCCTCCAGAACTCTACAGAAAGTGTTCAGGGGACAAAGGCTCCCGAAAGCGAACCCGAGCAGATTACTTAGCCCGGCCCCTCATAAGGGTAGTGCAATTCCACCTCGGGCAAAGACACTTGAGAATCACTACAACAGGCCCCTCCCTCAGAAGATCAACAAGAAATCCAGTCAAGACAAAGTTCACCTACCAAGGAGAGCAACAGAATTCGAGTGGAGGAGAAAGCAAAGCACAGAACTCATGGCTTTCTCCCCATGATTCTTTAGTCTTGCGGTTAATTTAAATTTTTTTTTAATTTAATTTTTTTCTTCTGCTAGTTTTTTTTTTTAACTTTTACCCTTCTCTTTTTTAACGTTTTTTAACTAGTTTATCTAATATATATATATTTTTTATCTTTTTTATAGTTTTTCTTTATTTGTTTTCCTTTTTGAATTTTTTTTTTAATCTTCTCTTTATCCCCTTTCTCCCTCCCACGATTTGGGGTCTCTTCTGATTTGGTTAAAGCACATTTTCCTGGGGTCTGCCACTCTTTCAGTATTTTATTTGCTCCTTCATATACTCTTATCTGGACAAAATGACAAGGCAGAAAAATTCACCACAAAAATAAGAACAAGAGGCAGTACAAAAGGCTAGGGACCTAATCAATACAGACATTGGTAATTTGTCAGATCGAGAGTTCAGAATGATGATTCTCAAGGTTCTAGCTGGGCTCAAAAAAGGCATGGAAGATATTAGAGAAACCATCTCTGGAGAGATAAAAGCCCTTTCTGGAGAAATAAAAGAACTAAAATCTAACCAAGTTGAAATAAAAAAAAAGCTATTAATGAGGTGCAATAAAAATGGAGGCTCTCACTGCTAGGATAAATGAGGCAGAAGAAAGAATTAGCGATATAGAAGACCAAATGACAGAGAATAAAGAAGCTGAGCAAAAGAGGGAAAAACAGCTACTGGAACAAGAGGGCAGAATTCGAGAGATAAGTGACACCATAAGACGAAACAACATTAGAATAATTGGGATTCCAGAAGAAGAAAGAGAGGGGAGCAGAAGGTATATTAGAGAGATTATTGTAGAGAACTTCCCTAATATGGCAAAGGGAACAAGCATCAAAATCCAGGAGGTGCAGAGAAACCCCCTCAAAATCAACAAGAATAAGTCCACACCCCATCACCTAATAGTAAAATTTACAAGTCTTAGTGATAAAGAGAAAATCCTGAAAGCAGCCCGGGAAAAGAAGTCTGTAACGTACAATGGTAAAAATATTAGATTGGCAGAAGACTTATCCACAGAGACCTGGCAGGCCAGAAAGAACTGGCATGATATATTCAGAGTACTAAACGAGAAAAACATGCAGCCAAGAATACTATTCCAGCTAGGCTATCATTGAAAATAGAAGGAGAGATAAAAGCTTCCAGGACAAACAAAACTGAAAGACTTTGCAAATACCAAACCAGCTCTACAGGAATATTGAAAGGGGTCCTCTAAGCAAAGAGAGACCCTAAAAGTAGTATATCAGAAAGGAACAGAGACAATATACAGTAACATTCACCTTACAGGCAATACAATGGCACTAAATTCGTATCTCTCAATAGTTACCCTAAATTTAAATGGGCTAAAGGCCTCAATCAAAAGACACAGGGTATCAGAATGGATTAAAAAAAAAAAAAAACAACCCATCAATATGTTGCCTACAAGAAACTCATTTTAGACCCAAAGACACCTCCAGATTTAAAGTGAGGGGGTGGAAAACAATTTACCGTGCTAAAGGACATCAGAAGAAAGCTGGGGTGGCAATCCTTATATCAGATCAATTAGATTTTAAGCCAACACTATAATAAGAGATGAGGAAGGACCTATATCGTACTCAAGGGGCTGTCCAACAAGAAGATCTACAATTTTAAATATCTATGCCCCTAACGTGGGAGCAGCCAACTATATAAAACAATTAATAACAAAATCAAAGAAACAGATTGACAATAATACAATAATAGTAGGGGACTTTAACACTCCCCTCACAGAAACGGACCGATCATCCAAGCAAAAGATCAACAAGGAAATAAAGGCCTTAAATGACACACTGGACCTGATGGATGCCACAGATACATTCAGAACATTCCATCCCAAAGCAACAGAATACACATTCTTCTCTAGTGCACATGGAACATTCTCCAGAGTAGATCACATCCTGGGTCCTAAATCAGGTCTCAACCAGTATCAAAAGATTGGGATCATTCCCTGCATATTTTCAGACCAAAATGCTCTAAAGCTAGAACTCATCCCAAGAGGAATTTGGAAAGAACCCAAATACATGGAGACTAAATAGCATCCTTCTAAAGAATGAATGGGTCAACCAGGAAATTAAAAGAAGAATTGAAAAATTCATGGAAACAAATGATAATGAAAACACAATGGTTCAGAATCTGTGGGACATAGCAAAGGCAGTCCTGAGTGGAAAATATATAGTGATACAAGCCTTTCTCAAGAAACAAGAAGGTCTCAAATACACAACCTAACCCTACACCTAAAGGAGCTGGAGAAAGAACAACAAAGAAACCCTAACCCCAGCTGGAGAAGAGAAATCATAAAGATCAGAGCAGAAATCAATGAATAGAAACCAAAAAAACAATAGAACAATCAACGAAACTAGACTGCGGGTTCTTTGAAAGAATTAATAAGATTGACAACCCCTGGCCAGACTTATCAAAAAGAAAAGAGAAAGGACTCAAATAAATAAAATTATGAATGAAAGAGGAGAGATCACAACTAACACCAAAGAAATACAAACAATTATAAGAACATACTAGAGCAACTCTACGCTAACAAATTTGACCATCTGGAAGAAATGGATGCATTCCTAGAGACATATAAACTACCACAACTGAACCAGGAAGAATAGAAAACCTGAACAGATCCATAACCAGTAAGGAGATTGAAACAGTCATCAAAAATCTCCAAACAAACAAAAGCCAGGGCCAGACGGCTTCCAGGGGAATTCTACCAAACATTTAAAGAAGAACTAATTCCTATTCTCCTGAAACTGTTCCAAAAATAGAAATGGAAGGGAAACTTCCAAACTCATTTTATGAGGCCAGCATCACCTTGATCCCAAAACCAGACAAGGATCCCATCAAAAAGAGAATTATAGACCAATATCCTTAATGAACACAGATGCGAAAATTCTCACCAAAATACTAGCCAATAGGATCCAACAGTACATTAAAAGGATTATTCACCACGACCAGTAGGATTTATTCCAGGGCTGTAAGGTTGGTTCAACATCCACAAATCAATCAATGTGATACACACATTAATAAAAGAAAGAACAAGAACCATATGATACTCTCCATAGATGCTGAAAAAGCATTTGACAAAGTACAGCATCCTTCCTGATCAAACTCTTCAAAGTGTAGGGTTAGAGGGCACACACCTCAATATTATCAAAGCCATCTATGAAAACCCACCGCAAATATCATTCTCAATGGAGAAAAACTGAAAGCTTTTCCGCTAAGGTCAGGAACATGGCAGGGATATCCATTATCACCACTACTATTCATCATAGTACTAGAAGTCCTCGCCTCAGCAATCAGACAACAAAAAGAAATTAAAGGCATCCAAATCAGCAAAGAAGAAGTCAAACTATCACTCTTCACAGATGATATGATACTATATGTGGAAAACCCAAAAGACTCCACTCCAAAACTGCTAGAACTGGTACAGGAATTTAGTAAAGTGTCAGAATATAAAATCAATGCACAGAAATCAGTTGCATTTCTCTACACCAACAACAAGACAGAAGAAAGAGAAATTAAGGAGTCAATCCCATTTACAATTGCACCCAAAACTATAAGATACCTAGAAATAAACCTAACCAAAGAGGCTAAGAATCTATACTCAGAAAACTATAAAGTACTCATGAAAGAAATTGAGGAAGACACAAGAAAATGGAAAAATGTTCTGTGCTCCTGGATTGGAAGAATAAATATTGTGAAAATGTCTATGCTACCAAAGCATCTACACATTTAATGCAATCCTTATCAAAATCCCACCCATTTTTTTCAAAAAAATGGAACAAATAATCCTAAAACTTTGTGGAACCAGAAAAGACCTCGAATAGCCAAAGGAACTATTGAAAAGAAAGCCAATTGTTGGTGGCATCACAATTCTGGACTTCAAGCTCTATTACAAAGCGGCATCATCAAGACAGCATGGTCCTGGCACAAAAACAGACACATAGATCAATGGAACAGAATAAAGAGCCCAGAAATAGACCATTGCTCTATGGTCACTAATCTTTGACAAAGCGGTAAAGAATGTCCCATGGAAAAAAGACAGCCTCTTCAATAAATGGTGCTGGGAAAATTGGACGGCCACATGCAGAAAAATGATATTGGCCATTTCCTTACTCCACACATGAAAATAGACTCAAAATGGATGAAGGACCTCAATGTGAGAAAGGAATCCATCAAAATCCTTGAGGAGAACACAGGCAGCAACCTCTTCAACTCACTGCAGCAATGTCTTCCTAGGAATATTGCCAAAGACAAGGGAAGCAAGGGCAAAAATGAACTATTGGGATTTCATCAAGATCAAAAGCTTTTGCACAGCAAAGGAACAGTTAACAAAACCAAAAGACAACTGACAGAATGGGAGAAGATATTTGCAAACGACATATCAGATAAAGGGCTAGTGTCCAAAATCTATAAAGAACTTATCAACTCAACACCCCAAAGAACAATAATCCAATCAAGAAATGGGCAGAAGACATGAACAGACATTTCTCCCAAGAAGACATCCAGATGGCCAACAGACACATGAAAAAGTGCTCCACATCACTCGGCATCAGGGAAATAGAAATCAAAACCACAATGAGATATCACCTCACACCAGTCAGAATGGCTAAAATAAGAAGTCAGGAAATGACAGATGCTGGTGAGGATGCGGAGAAAGGGGAACCCTCCTACACTGTTGGTGGGAATGCAAGCTGGTGCAACCACTCTGGAAAACAGCATGGAGGTTCCTCAAATAGTTGAAAATAGAACTACCGTATGACCCAGCAATTGCACTGCTGGGTGTTTACCCTAAAGATACAAAAGTAGTGATCTGAAGGGGCACGTATACCCGAATGTTTATGGCAGCAATGTCTACAATAGCCAAACTATGGAAAGAACCTAGATGTCCATCATAGATGAATGGATAAAGAAGATGTGGTATATATACACAATGGAATACTATGCAGCCATCAAAAGAAATGAAATCTTGCCATTTGCGACGACGTGAATGGAACTAGAGGGGATCATGCTTAGTGAAATAAGTCATTGGAGAAAGGACAACTATCATATGATCTCCCTGATATGGGGAAGTGGAGATGCAACGTGGGGGGTTAGGGAGGTTGGAGAAGAATAAATGAAACAAGATGGGATTGGGAGGGAGACAAACCATAAATGACTCTTAATCTCACAAAACAAACTGAGGGTTGCTGGGGGGAAGAGGGTCGGGAGAGGGGGGTGAGGCTATGGACATTTGGGAGGGTATGTGCTATGGTGAGTGCTGTGAAGTGTGTAAACCTGGTGATTCACAGACCTGTACCCCTGGGGATAAAAATACATTATATGTTTATTTAAAAAATTAAAAAAAATAAAATTAAAAAATAGGACATTTAAAAAAATTAAGGAAATTATGTAAACAACAGAGGTATTAAGTATTGTGGGGTGTATAACATATACAGAGGTTAAAATCAACAGCCCAACAACACAAAATGCAAGAGGAGAGAATCAATAAAATACGCTTTTGCTAGGTTCTTAAATTATTCATGAAGTGATAAAATACTAATTGATGTAAATTCTAATTAGTTAAAGATGCATATTGTAATCTCTAGAGTGCCTAATTAAAAATGCAAAAGTTGTAACCAAAAGCCATTTGAGGATTTAAATGGAATTCCAAAAAAATTGATTCACCCAAAAGAAAGCAAGGAAAGAAGAAAACAGTGAAGAAGAGATGTACAAATGGAAAACAAATAGCAGAATATATTGAAATTCAGCCACACAATAACATCTGGTATTAGAAAAAAGATGTCTCGTGAAAAGATTTTGTCAGAAAATATAAAATAAGATCTAAGTGCTATGTGTATACATCTTTAGGTATATAAAGGTAAAAGGATGAAAAGACCTATATTTCCCTATGTTTATAATGATAAAGTAGACTTAAGTCAATTATCATAGATGATGCAGGACATTTCAAAGTGTCCGTGAAAGACCTAATGATACTAAGTTCAGCAGGAAGACCTAAGGATACTGGATGTATATGCAAGAATTACCTAATTACAGCATATATAAAGGCAGAAGTGGAGAAATAAAAAAGGAGAAATACACAAATCCACAGTCATAGTTGGAGATTTATAATACCTTTTTCAGTAATTTTGAGAACAAACACATGACCCTTCAGTTATAGAAGTTACAGAAAATGTGACCTTAACCAAATTGAGCAAATTAACATTTGCAGAACACTATAACCCAGCCACTGCAGAATACAACAAATATAGAATTTCATTAAAATTGCATCATAAAGCAAGTGTCAGATAATTTGTTGAATTGTGTCTATAGAGAATGGGCCCAAAATGTTCCTACATGCGGGGAAGGAGGGTGGTAGGAAGATGGACAGTCATTGGCAGCCCACCCCATGGCCCTCCATGGATTCCTCACGTTTTAAATGGGGACTAGGCTGTTTCAGGTCAGTTTCTCCAATGTCTTATCTCTGTGCTTCTCTCCAGGGAAAACATAATACTTGCAGCCCAGAAAGGGGGACACCCCACCTTACTTCTGATGGTTTTTAACCTACCACAACCTCATCCTTACTCTCAGTTTTTGCCTGGGAATGTGAGGAATGCAGCTTACACTGTCCCTTTATTGGGAAGATTGCTTTGTCACTCTAAGTTATGATGCTCTGCTGTGTGTTTTCAAAATACCTTGTGCTAATGTCTAGCAGAATTTTTATTACATTATATTTTATTATTACCTTTCTGGCACCCCAATTTCAAGAAACCTATAGATTTTGTCTTGTCTTGAGGACAGAAGTGTCTTGAGAACAGGAACTCCATTCTCACATTGTATTTACAATGCCCATACAATTAAGCTTGTTTTGAAATAATGAAGTAGTCCTTCCTTACTCCATTTGGTCAACTATTTATTGAGTTTGGATATATGATAAGGGTGAGCAGATTAAATATAAACCAAAAAAATTCGTGACTCTTAAAATATTATATCAAGTCATGGATGTAAACACATGTATAGCAATAACTTGTCGTAATGTACAGTCATTAAATGTCATTAGTTATAAATGAAGTGCTTTTGGAGTTTCAATAAAGGAGGAATCTGATTAATTACTCCAATGTTGTATGGTCAAGGAAAGCTTCATGTAGTGATGTACATTTGACGTGACCCTTGCAGAATGAGTAGGATTTGGGCCCAGTGAGATAGGGAGGAAGGATATTCTCAGTAGAAGAACCACAGAGGTTGTTTCACAAGATGTATGAAAGATTTTCAGTTGCTTGGATTACAGGGTGCAGGGAGTTCCTCGAAAGGAAGGTTGCAAGATGGGATTGATGTTGGCAACACCAGTCTGGGTTTCATGATGCCTGTGGGGGGACATACCCACCATTTCCTTAAGTCCAACAACTTGTCGCAGCTTCTAGCAAGTATCTACAGAGACTGATTGTTGCTTCTTCCTATTTTGTAGGTTTCCAGAATAGATTCCCAAAAGCTAAAACTTAATGTTTAAAACATGACCTTCCAATAAAAGCAACTTGAGTGGAACTGGTTTTCAAGAAAAGCTTTAGCCCTTTGGGTAGGCATGTCTTCCATTAGTTCTGTGAATTCACAATACTCTGAGAAGATTTCCAAAATCATGTAAAAAAAAAAAAATCCCAAGTATATCTTGTGTGCCTCGTAAAACATATCCTGAGGGTTCATGGGTATTTCCCAGTATCAATAAAATAGTAATCTCATTTTAAAGACTGGCCTGCTGCAAAGTGAATATGTGTTAATGCTTTTTGACCTGTTGTTTTGCTATGTAAAATCTGGAGGAACGACTTTTGTAAGAAAAGGAAAAAAAATGTGATTATTGTAATTGAATATTTTTGAACCAGTACTGTGAAGGTCTCAAGGAATCTGTTGTGTGGGTTAATAACTCTGGGAGAGGGGAAAGTTTTGTATCCTCAGCAACCTGCAGGGCTGTGAAATGCTTCTAAGAGTAATTTTCTTGAAGTTAAATCTGGGGTTATTAAGGTTCACTTAGCAATAAAGTTGCCACAATTTTCTGGGACTCTATGATAAGATGACAAGATTTTTCATTTACAAAACCAGGACAGAATACTAGAGGGCCATGAACCATGCTCTAGGGACATTTCCAGAGTTTCTCCTTTACATGGAGTCTGATTGACAAAGAAATCTGAGAGAGCTCAAGCTGAATTTTATGTAAGTAACCATCTTGGGTTATCTCTCTTTTTTTTTTTTTTTTTCTTTGTGAGTGGATTTGGTCAACTTCACCAAAACAGTAAAAATGTTATTAACTAACTTCATGCTTTAAGGACAATTTCTATTTATGAAGATTTACTGTTAATTTGTTTAGGTATACCTGGAATTAATATTTACTATTTTTGAAGTCTTCTAATTTAGTCAGTTTTGTTTCTTAATAAACAAAGCTCAACAAGTAAGATATTTTTAATTAAAAGAATCTTTTTAGGGACGCCTGGGTGGCTCAGTGGGTTAAGCCTCTGCCTTCGGCTCAGGTCATGATCTCGGAGTCCTGGGATTGAGCCCACATTGGGCTCTCTGCTCAGCGAGGAGCCTGCTTCCCTCTCTCTCTCTCTCTCTCTCTCTGCCTCTCTACTTGTTATCTCTGTCTGTCAAATAAATAAAATCTTTAAAAAAAAAAAGAAATCTTTTTAGTGAGGATAATCATTTAAATATGACAAAATATTCTAGATTCTATTAAAATATTAGAATAAATTGTATGATGGGTTTTTAAAGTAATTCACATATAAATAGGAAAATATAGATTGTGGTACACTCTTAAAAACTGAGTGAACTAAAGTTTTATTCAGAGGCTAACCAAACCAGTGTCAGTTTTAAAGACTCCCCCTGACTCTTCTTTAGGTGATGTTCCCTCATGAATGGGATAGTACAGCAGGTGGCATATAATTTCCATTCAAGCTAGAGCACCACTATGAAATTAGATATCACAATATTTTGATAAGAAAAATCATTTTATTGTGGTGCTTGGGTAGCTCAGTCAGTTAAGCATTCAACTCTTGATTTTGGCTCATGTCATGATCTCAGGTGGTGGGACTGAGCACTGCCTTAGGCTCTCCGCTCAGTGGGAAGTCTGCATGGAGATTCTCCCTTTCCCTCTGCTTCTTCCCCTGCTTTCACATGCTGGCATGCTCTGTCTCTTTCAAATAAATAAATCTTTAAAAAGAAGAAGAAAAATCACTATATTACATAGATATATATTACTTCTTTCTACTTTTTCTTATTAAGGCACAACTTACATATCATAAAATTTACCCCTTTTAGTGTACCATTCTGTGATTTTGGCAAACACATAGAATTTTATAATCACAAAACACATCAAAAAAGAAGCAGAAGGCAGAAGCTTAACTGACTGAGTCACCCAAGTGCCCCTGGAAATATTTTTTAATAGATAATAAATTCTCCTTGAGAAAGAATTGTTTTGTTTTGTTTTGTTTTTGTTTTTGTTTTGCAAACAGACAAGCTTTATCAATCCACAAACTTTGCCCATGGCTCTTTCTGTCAGCTCTTCCTCCAACCCAAACTCAGGCAACTGTTGATCTGTTTTCTACCCCTACAGTGGTGCCTTTTCAAGAATTTTATAGAGATAAAACCATCGAGCATGTATCCTTTTTTGATTCAGATTTTTTTTTTCATTTGCGTGGTGCATTTGAGATTATCCACGTTATCTTATGTATCTTATATATTGCAGCTTTTACCTTTTCATTGCCAAGTAATAGTCCATTGCAATATTACTCACTCATTGTCCTATTGAGGTCTATTTTTTTTTAAAGATTTTATTTATTTATTCATGAGAGACAGAAAGAGAGAGGGGGAGGCAGAATCACAGGGAGAAGAAGGATCCCTGCTCAATCTCAGGACCCTGGGATTATCACCTGGGCCAAAGGCAGATGCTTAAATGACTGAGCCACTCAGGTGCCCTAGAGGTCCATTTTTTCAATTTCCTAGTTTTTGGTGATTTTTAAGAAAGCCATTATAAATAATTGCATTCAAGTTTTTTGTGAACATAAATTTTCATTATACTGTATTAATCCTATAAACAGAAGTCTGTGTTATGTAGTAAGTGTTACGTTTAACCTTGTAAGAAACTGCTACTGTTTTCTAAAGGTGGTTTAGCATTTTGCATTCCCACCAACAATGTATGGAGTTCCAGTTGCTCCATGTTCATACCTGGTTTTAAATTTTAAATGACATTTTTCTAGTGACTAATGATGTTGAGTATCTTTTCATATGCTTATTTGCTCTATTTATTTCTTTTTTGGTGAAGTAGGTTAAAATCTCCCATTTTTCATTGAGTTGTTTATTTTCTTATTATTGAGTTTCAAGAGTTCTTTATATATACTCTGAATAATCTATTTTATCAGGTATGTGATATGCAAATTATTTCTCCCAGTTTGTGTCTTACTGTTTTATTATCTTAACACTCCTCTGAAACTCAGAAATGCTTAATTATGAAGAAGTCCAACCTGTCAAAAGTTTTTTATGGATTGGGAAGATATGAATTTTAAGTATATATTTTATAAAAGGAAAAGGATATTGTAAATATCATTCTGTATTTTTTTATACAAAGAAAATAGTATCTTTGATAATGGTAAATTTTGATGTCCTCAAATAAACTTATTTTAGGTACTTAATGTGGAAGAATGTAGTATTTTTAAAAAATACAAAATTATCTTTATTATACAGAAATCTATTTTATTATTATTTGTACAACTGACTGAATAATACTAGTTTTGAATTTATTTGAAAATCTAAGATCTTCTGATTTAATTAAATTATTTCCATCTTCTATAAATTTTGTATAATTTAATGCTGTTTTAAAAGATTTTATTTATTTATTTGACAGAGAGAGCACAAGTAGGGTGAGCAACAGAAGGAGAGGGAGAAGCAGGCTTTCCATTAAGCAGGGAGCCCAATGCAGGGCTGGATCCTAACACCCTGCATTCTGACCTGAGCTGAAGGCAGCCGCTTAACCCACTGAACCATCCAGGCACCCATAATAGTGGTTTTTGAATAATTAGTATTGTAGATGCAACGAAAACATTGGAATACTATTTTGAATATTTCATTTTGTAAAAATACTATCAAGTTGGGAATCAGGTTAAGACTGGAGACATGTCTTTTTTTTTTAAGATTTTTAAAAATTTATTCATCTGACAGAGAGAGAGAGAGAGAGAGAGCGCACGAACAAGTTGGGCAGAGGGAGAGGGAGAAGCAGACTCTTCTGTTGAGCAGGGAGCCCGATGTGGGGTTTGATCCCAGGACCATAGGATCATGACCTGAGCTGAAGGCAGAAGCTTAACTGACTGAGTCACCCAAGTGCCCCTGGAAATATTTTTTAATAGATAATAAATTCTCCTTGAGAAAGAATTGTTTTGTTTTGTTTTTGTTTTTGTTTTGCAAATAGCAATTCTAATTACTGATACATTCAAACTATGAGACATTCAATCTAAAAACTGTCCTGGAATTTTTGAGATTTCCATAGCCCCTTTCAATTAAAAAAAAATAAAATATTGATGATTCTGTATTATTTGAAAATTTAGATTTTTACAAGTTGAGCTTAGTTTCCTATGTGAATTTGCTGTCAGTATCCCAGATGTCAAGATTTCTGCTCCATGTGCTTGTGGTTTCATTAGTTCAGAGACTATATGATCATGGGGTTTGAGATCTTCCTGTCAGAATGTGAATGGATGTTCCAGAGCTTAACATAACAAAAGGCAAAATAGATAGAGAAACTGTGTGATGCATATTCTCCTCAGAGCAATGTTTTTTCCACTGTTATTAAAAGAACACTTTTCTCATTGGATACTTAGTGAAAACCACAGTTACTAGGTCAGAGGATGGCAGCCTCGCCCAGATCACCTTTTCTGTCAGGAGCAACTATCTCTCAGCTGCTCACCATTTCTTCTTTTTTTCTAGAGAATTATCTTTTATTAAATAATAGCTGTCTGGCATAGAAGGAAGCATCTCCCCTACCTTGAAAATCCAGGCAACACATAACTAATGATTGACTGAAAAAGAATACAACAAGCTAACCACCTGCACAAAATGGGACTGATTTTGTGGTATAATTTATGTTCTCCAGGGCATCAGACTGAAGCTCCTCTTCAGCTAAAACTGTATTTTGCTCCTGAAAGCACTTTCTCAGTAAATCACTTGCACAAGAATGTCTGTCTCAAGCTCTGCTACTGGGAGATCAGACTTAAGACAAATATATTTGAGAAAAAACAAAGACAAAAACAAAAATTGCTCATTACTGCCTACCCTTGGAGAGTCCATGAACTTTGTGTATTAAAGACTAATTTTCTGCAGTCACAAATAGCATTAATTTTGTTTAATCCATTAATTTCCCAAATGTATTTAATAATGGGATCATTTCTTTCCTCTGTAACATGTTACATCTTTCAGGCCTAGTGTTTCTCAAAGCATGCTTGGGGAAAAACTGATTTAAAATATGTGGTTCTAGGGGCACCTGGGCAGCTCAGTGGGTTAAGGCCTCTGCCTTCGGCTCAGGTCCTGATCCCAGGGTCCTGGGATCAAGCCCCACATCGGGCTCTCTGCTCAGCAGGGAGGCTGCTTCCTCCTCTCTCTCTCTGCCTGCCTCTCTGCCTACTTGTGATCTCTGTCAAATAAATAAATAAAATCTTTAAAAATAAATAAATAAAATAAAATATGTGGTTCTACATTTAGGCTTAAAAGTCTCAAAATTTTGTTATTGAAAAACCATATCTAGCTCTTCCAGGATGATTCCATTTTGGTTCAGGCTCTTTAAGCTCTAGCAAGTACACTGCTAGTTAGCATGAAAAGATGAGTTTGAGATTTCGGTCGGGTATCAAAGTATAGCAATATCATTCAGAAAGCACTCTTTGTTCTCATGACAGCTCTTTTTTGAGCACTCTAACTTGGTGGTTGAATTTCTGACTCCTTTATATTCACATTTGCCTTTCTTCTCTCTACTGCCTATTGCTAAGAAGATCATCCATATGGTTGCCCTGTATGGTGGTCTTGGATTCACTTGTTGTCTTGTGTAATTAGCCTACCGTTTCTCTCTCAAAAGTGCCCTGATTTGGATAATAAACTGTAAAGTTACCCAATCTACAATCCCAGTGGTTTTGCTTGCCTGCCTGTGGGATTCTTCCTAGGCCTGTTGTCATCAGTTGCTACCAAGTTTGCCACCAGTGATGATGTCTTGTTGTTGTGTGGATCTGCCTGCCCAGTCTTCTGACCTCTTGATGCACTGGACATCATTAGGGAAATAAACTGACATTATCATGCCAGGGAAGAAGTTAACAATGTTGCTTAGGTGGATGGACTATTAATATGTGAATACATTCTCCCTTCTATCCATAATCTTAACATCTGCTTACCACGTCACCAATTCTCTTTACTTTTTATTTCTTTAGAGAAACAGGAAGTTAGTACATCTTTTTCTTTTGTGAAATTCTAGTTCTAAGATAGAATGGTGTGAGAGTATCACTACTTATGCCGACTTGGAGCTTAAATGGTGTGAAAATATCAAAAGTGTAAAACAAACTTCTGGAGAATATATCTACAGTCAAAAAAATAAGTCACTTATAGCTCAAGACCACAAAGTAGTTAATCAAAATCCAATAATTTGGATGACTATGACCAAAAATAAATTATATATGTGTGTGTGTATATATATATATTTATGTAAGTATATATATATATATGTATATATATGTATGCAAAGATTCTAAATATTTTTTATTCTCATGCAATAAAAAGTAAACCCAGTTCATTTTTCTTCATGCACTGACAGCTCATTTTATATAATTTTATTTTGAACTTCAAATACAGAGCTAATTCATATATTTTTATTTATTTTTATTTTTTTTTTTTAAAGATTTTATTTATTTATTGACAGAGAGAAATCACAAGTAAGCAGAGAGGCAGGCAGAGAGAGAGGAGGAAGCAGGCTCCCCGCTGAGCAGAAAGCCCGATGTGGGGCTCGAACCCAGGACCTGGGATCATGACCTGAGCCGAGGCAGCGGCTTAACCCACTGAGCCACCCAGGCGCCCCTAATTCATATATTTTTAAATCTTTACAGTGAACTCCGTAATATAATACTTCAAATACTCTTTAAATGTGATTTTTTAATGTTTTAATGTTTTTAATGTTTTAATGTAATGTTACAGCAGAACTCATGTTTCACTGTAGAGGAAGTGGGTTAAGGAAGAATAGGAATCAATCCACTTACTCATGCTCAGGGGTGTGGAATTCCCAGATCTCTGTTAAGAAAAACTGCAGAGTTTCTTCTTTTGTTATATTCTTCTGTTTTGAAATTTTTTCTTATACAGTTTTATGTTGTTTTGTAACACAAAATCTTGCAAAAAAGTGATGAAACTTTTTCTCAAAATGTTGGGTTCTCCATAGACCTATGTCTCATGCTTTTGGTTCTACAGGTATTAATATCTATGGAAGCCAAAGGCTGTTGGTTTACATTTTCAAAATTGTGAAAGAACTTTTTAGCAACCAAGATTTCTAAATCCAGAGAATTTATCCTTCATAAGTGAAGATAAGTATATAACTCCAATTATAATGAAATCCCACAACATGCAAACTAATCTGTACTGACAGAAAGCAAATCAATGGATGCCTGATGAACAGCAGTGGATGGAGAGCTATGCAACAATGGGACACTAGGAAACTTTTGGAAGTGATGAAAAAAATGTTTGCTGCTTGAGTTTGATGATTATCTCATGGAGATTACGCTTAAACAACTAGAAAAAGTAAAACAAACTAAGCCAAAAGTAAGCAGAAGGGAGAACAATATTAAGAAAACAGCAGAAATCAGTAAAATAGAAAACTAAACAACATAGAAAAAAAACAATGAAATGAAATGGTACCTTTTGAAAATATTAAAATTCATATAACTCTAGCTGAACAGATAAGGGGGAAAAAGAAGAAACACAAATTATCTAAATTAACAGTGAAAGGAGGGACAGCTCTATAGATCTGCAGAAGTTAACAGAACAATAGGGGGATATTGTGAACAACTTTTTGCCAATAATGAAATGAGTTATAGGAAATGAACACATTCAGTATACACAAATTACTCGAATTTCTATACACTAGCAATAAAAATATG
This sequence comes from Lutra lutra, assembly GCF_902655055.1. NCBI lineage: Eukaryota > Metazoa > Chordata > Mammalia > Carnivora > Mustelidae > Lutra > Lutra lutra. Next base: position 54,273,378 of record NC_062280.1, on the reverse strand, counting down.
GAAAATGAACTTCAAAAAAATCAACTTATCATGAAAAATAGAAAATACTTAGGGGGCAAATATCTGAAAAATACTAAACAACCCATACTTTGAAAATGGCTAAAAGTGGGACCCCTGGGTGGCTCAGTTGGTTAAGCAGCTGCCTTCGGCTCAGGTCATGATCCCAGCATCCTGGGATCGAGTCCCACATCGGGCTCCTTGCTTGGCAGCGAGCCTGCTTCTCCCTCTGCCTCTGCCTGCCACTCTGTCTGCCTGTGCTCACTCTCGCTTCTCTCTCTATGACAAATAAATAAATAAATCTTTAAAAAAAACAAAAGAAAATGGCTAAAAGTTAAAAAATATTTAACAAATGGGAAGATATACTGTATTCATGGATTAGAAGACTCGATATTTTTAGGATATCAATTCTCTACAAATTGGTTTGTAGGTTCAATTTAATTGGAATTGAAATTCTGGTGGATTTTTATAACTTGTTCATTTGAAATTGCCAATTTATTTGGAAATGCCAAGATCTCAGAAAAGGAAAAAGAATTTTGAAAAATAAGAAAAAAAATTGGAGAACTAACTTAGACTCCCAATTTCAAGACTGAACAATGTGAGATCGAAATAAGAATATTAAAGACTTTACTTTCAGCAAACTATGTGACAACAATTGGATAACCATGTAAAAAATGTACAGTTGACTTGAATGATGTGGGGTTTTAGAAGTGTCAACCATGCACAGTTAAAAATCTACATATGACTTTTACTCCCCCACATGTTAACTACTATAGCCTACTTTTGACCAGAAGCCTTACTGATAACATAAATAATTATGTAGTACATATTTCATATGTAATACATATTATATGTATTATATACTTTTTCTTACAATAAAGTAAGCTAAAGAAAAGAAAGTGTTATTAAGAAAAGTATAAGGCATAGAAAATAAATTTACAGTACTGTATATTTACTTATTGAAACTAATTCCCATATAAATGGACACATGCAGTTCAAATTCATGTTTTTCAAGGGTCAATATACTCTTATCTTTCATGTCATCCACAAAAATTAATTCAAAATGAATCATAGGTTGAAATGTAAGACAGAATACTCCACAAATTCTAAAAGAAAGCATAGAAAAAAACCTTGTAACATTTGATTAAGCAAACATTTATTTAAAAGGACATATGAACCACAAACTACGAAGAAAAAAAAATAAGTAGGTACTTCCAAATTAAAAACTCTTGCTCTTAAAATATATTAAGAAAAAAAAATAAAGTCAGCCACTAACTAGGAAAAAAATATCTGAGAATATATACTTGATACAGGACTTCTATCCAGAATATATAAAGAACTTTTATAACATAATGATAGGATAAACAACCTAATTTTTTAAAAAATTTGCTCAAAATATGTGAAACCATACTTCACTAATGGAAAAACATAAATGCTAAAGAAGTAGATGAAAAGATGCTTAACATCAGCACTCATCAGGGAAATTCAAATTAAAATCAAATACCTAAAACTAAGAATGACAAACCAAGTATTGGTGAGGATGTGGAACAACTGAAGCTTTCATTAAGCTTAATATAGCACTAGGGAAAGTGGGTAGTCTCATAAATTAAACACACACTTACTGTACCAGCTAGCACTCTAATTCCCTGATATTTATCCAAAAGGACTAAATGCTCTTCAGAAGGACATGTATGCAATTTTTTCATCACAGTTCATTCAGAAAAGCAGCAAACTGAAAATAATCCATGCATTTATTAGCTGAAGAATGGACAAACTGTGATATCTACATACTATAGAATTATATTCAGCAATAAAATAGAGCTAAATATACAGTTGTACAAGGAGTCTCAAAAGTATTATGCTACATAAGAAAGGTAGACACATTAAGACTATATACTGCCTAATTTTATTCACATGGAATTCTAGAAAATAAATAATTTTAGTGACAAAATATTGAACCATGGTTAATAGTGGTGAGGTATGTGGAAAGGGATTGACTGAAAAGGGCAAAAAAATAATTGTTTGGGAAACTGGAAATATTTTAAACCAAGACTATGGTGTTGGTGTACAAACTTGTGTCTTTGTCAACACTTATTAAACTATACACTTAAAATTACTGTCATTATATGTAATGTATGCCTTAATTTATAAAATAAAATACACAAACAAGAAAAATTTTTAAAAATTGTATCAGAATACATATGAAATGAGGAAGAGATGCCTATATGAAAGTAAGTATCATGGTTACAAGACTATATGCTGGTAAATGGAAAGACAAAAAAAATCTCTGTACAATTTGATGTTAGCCCAAGGTTGAGAAACAGAGTTTATGGCCTGGTATTAGAAAATGTGGAAAAAAATATTGGAACTGATTATAAAACCCAGAAGTATTGGGAGGCACCTTGGCCATACAGACAGTTAAGGATCTGACTCCTGATTTTGTCTTAGATCATGATGTTAAGGTCATAAGATGGAGTCCTGCATCCAGCTCTGTGTTGGGCGTGGAGCCTGCTTAATACTCTCTCTCTCCTTCCACCCCCCCATCTCTCTCTCTCTCTCTCTCTCTCTCCCTTTCTAAAAACCAAACCAAACAGAACAACAGCAAAAAACCCTAAGAAGTATTTGTTATTTGAACATTTTATAAAATTTTACTATAGTAAAACCTTCCTATGCTGAACAAATTTTTTAGAATTTAGATAATTGGCAATCTTTTACATTTTATTTATATTTATTTTTATTCAAATTTCTATCACTACTCAGATAAACTTTTCTGTTCAAATTTTCCAAGAAAATATGACCTCTTTCATTTAGACTTTATTAGTTAAGGTAAAAGTACATTTTACATTTTTGAAAATCACTAAATCAGTGATTATGTGTTTCTTTTCATTTTTCGCCTTCAATGTTTAGTATTCTAAACTTCAAATTCTATTGTTTATTTATTTATTTTATTTTTTTTTTTGCTTGATAAACAGCAGCATTTGATTTGTTTAAAATATTTTTCCATGTTACTGAGCCATAAAATGGAATAAAATGTCATTTGAAACAACATGGATGGACCTAGTGGGTGTAAAGCTAAGTGAAATAAGTCAGTCAGAGAAAGACAAAATACTAAGTGATTTCACTCGTATGTGGAATCTAAGAAACAAAACAAATCAACACACAAAGAAAAAAGAGATGAACCAAAAGACAGACTTTTAAATACAGAGAACAAATTGGTGGTTGCCTGAGGGGAAGAGGGTGAGGGGAATGGATGAAATAGATAAAAGGAATTAAAAGTACCCTCATCTTGATGAGAACTGAGAAACATATAGAATTGTTGAATTATTATATTGTATACCTGAAACTATTATAATACTCTGTGTTTACAAATGAATAAAATATAAACTAACTTAATAAAATTTTTTCTATCTTTATTGATGTAAATGTAATATAACATTGTGTCAATTTAAGGAGCACAACATAATAATTGGATATATATATATATATATATATATATATATAGATAGATAGATATAGTTAATATACCATCACCTTATTTTATTTTATTTTATATTTTACTATTTGTGTTATGAAATTTTAAGATCTAGTTTGTGAGAAAATTGGGCAACCTAGAAGAACCAGATACATTCCTAGAAACATACAACCTCCCAAGACTGAATCCTAAAAAATAGAAAATCTGAAACAAATAAATACTGAGAGTACAGAGATTGGATAAATAATCAAAACCTTCCCAAAAAAGAAAAGCCCAGGACCAGAGGGTTTCACCAGTGAATTCTACCAAACCTTTCGTTTAAAACATTAACAGCAATCCTATTCAAACTCTTAAAAATTTGAAGAGAAGAAAACATTCCAAAAGTCATTTTAGTAGGCCAGCATTAGCCTGATACCAAAGCCACATAAGAACACTGCAAGAAAAGAAAACTTTAGGCCAATATTCCTGATAAAAATGCCTTTTGCTTTGATTGATTAGCTTTATTATATGTGTGCATAGGGAAGGTATTAAAGGTGAGTCTATATCTTTGAGTTTCTGCTTAAATCTTTATCAGTTTTATTCTCCTACTTTTTATATTTTTACATTAACTTACCTATTGCCAATTGGTAGTTTATTTTTAAAGTAGCTTACAAACTTTTTTGAAATAATTAGATATTTTATGATTGATTTTGTTTATATTCATTATATATTTGAAAAAAAAGGACAAATTTTTTTACTGTGAAATCCATGTATATTTTATATTTGGATCATAATACAAAGTACTGTGTATTCACGAAAGAAATCCATTATTTATCCTATTTAAGTCTTCCATCCCCATCTTTATGTTTTAACTTTCCTGTAAAATTATGGGAAATATGTGAGTAAATTTGGAGGTTTGTTAATTTCTCCTTGTATTTCTAACAACATTTTCCCTTTAAGTATTTTGGTGCTCTGACTTTTAGTGCATAAACCATGAAGGCTATAATAACTTATATAAAAATTAAAGTTATTATTGTAACATTTTTTCACATAGATGGAGCCCATTATATTTTTCTTGAATTTTAATTTGCCCCAAATTAATATTAATAGCTCTCTAATTTTTTGTCATCTGTTTAGTATACTTATTTTTGGTAGGCGGAATTGTAAGATAGCCCCTAAAGTCCCCACCCTTAGTGAACACATCCAACACAAGGCCTGCCTTGAGTGTTGGAAGAAAGTATCAATATGATGGACAGTCACTCTCTTTACCAGGTTACATTATATGATCCAGAGTGGTATGTTACTTTATAAAAGACACCATTTAATTGGGGATTTTTTTTCCTGCTGGCCTTGAAGAAATAAGCTGCTCACTTGTGAGAAGCTCATGTGGCTAGAACTTGAGGCACTTAAGGAGTTGGTAGTAGTCCCTCGCTGACAGCAAGAAAATGGAGATCTCAGACCTACAATCACAGGCACTGAATTCTGCAAACAGCCTGAATGAACTTGGAATATGACCCTGGGCTCTAGATAACTTGGAAGATGACTCTGAACCAACAAATTGATTTCAGTCTTTTGTGATCCTTTGCAGAAAACCCAAGTTAGACAGCACCTGGATGATTTTTTTTTTTTTTTAAGAGTTTATTTGAATGTGAGAGGTTGGGTGAGTGCACGAATGGTGGAGAGGGGCAGAGGGAGAGAGAGAAGCAAGCTCTCTGCTGAGTGGAGAGTCCCACGTGGGCTTGATCCCAGGATCCTGAGATCATGACCCCAGTCCAAGGCAGATGCGTACCCAACTGAGATACCCTGGATTTTTGACCTGTGGAAGTTGTGAGATATATATTCATGTTGTTTTAAGGGAAGTTTGTTATGCAGCAATAGAAAATGAATATACTTATACTTTCGAGTTGTTCTGATTTAGTCGTGGCTTTGATTAAAAAAACAGAACAAAACAAAATCATATTCCCTGAAAAGACATGGAAGGAATTTATATGCATATCCCTAAGTGGAGGAAGCCAGTCTGACAAGGCTACATATGTATGATTTCAACCATACGTCATTCTGGAAAGACAAAACAACACATAGTAAAAAGATCAGCTGTTGCCATGGGCGAGTGGGGAGAGAGGGATAAATAGAAAAAGTGCAGGGAAATTTTGCACAGTGAAATTATTTTGTATGGTATTATTTTGTCATTATACATTTATGAAAACTCATAGAATAGGTAGCACCAAAAATGAAACCTTTATGGGCATGTGGGTGGCTCTGTAGGTTGAGTGTTCGCTCTTGGTTTCAGCTCAGGTCCTGATCTCAGGGTCATGAGACTGGGCTCTGCACCTGGTGGGGAGCCTGACTGAGATTCTCTCTTTCCCCGGGCCCCTCTGCCAAACTCTCTCTCTCTAAGATAAATAATAAATATTAAAAAAAAAAAAAAAAAGAATGAAACCTATGGCCTATAACTAACATGAACCATGGACTTTGGGTGATGGCGGAATTTAATGTAGTTTCACCGATCGTAACAAATATGCTGTGCGTGGGAAGAGGGGGGAGCCGGAAGCAAACGGGAACTCCCTTCACTTTATGCTCAATTTGTCTGTAAACCAGAAACTGCTCTAAAAAGTAAAGTTTATTAAAAAACGTGTATTTGATTTCTCATTTACTTTATTAACTGATATTCAGCTGATATTCTTCATAACTTCTTATCAGTAGATATGAGTGGATATAACTCATACTTATTGTTGGTATAAATTAGCTAAGAATGCTGTTTTTAATTCTTTTTTTCTATTTTACATTATCTCTTTCTTTCTTTCCTTTCTTTTATTTTGCTAAATCAAATGGTTGTGTTTTTCTTTTCTATTTAACTAGAAGTTTTGCATTATATTTGCCTTCTATTAGCAGGTGACTTTAATTTATACATTTACATTATTATTACATACTTCTCTTGTTTATAATATTTTGTGTTATTTTAATAGGATTGAGAAAGTAATGAGAGGAAAATATACAGATAAAATCTTCCATACTCCAATGTCCTAAAAAACTTCCACAATGCTGATATACAGTTAAAAATATTTTTATGTAATTCATTTTACACAACTTTTATTTTTTGTTTAATTTTCTCAGTATAGGAGGGTTCTCAGATGCTATGAATGTTATGTTTCTGTAGTTGTAGAGGAAAGGAGTCCCTGAAATTTGGGGAATGATTGAAGAAATTATAAAGAATATAATATTCACAATCAATTAAAGCTACTTCATTATTTGGCTTTGTAATTTGGTAGTAAACATGAACTTGCACATATTTATTGGATTAAAAATAAAAACTGTTATCAAAAATAGACAAAAATCTCTTAAAAATATATGTAACCCGTTAACTTAAGTAATTGGAAGATGATATAAGACATTGAACAATTTGAAGTAGAGATTAGAGCTGAAAGGAAATGTGAATTACCATAAAATTTCAGAAACAGTAGTAGACAACGACTTATGAACTAGGGAAAAGGAAAGGTAATCCTTTAACAATGATGGTAAGTGAATGATCTTACTAGGTAGCCCTGTTTTGTAAGTAGACATATATGAACTATTATGTAGTTGCAACTGTGCCTAATTACAGAAAATAAAGGGTAAATAAATACCAAACAAGAATGATTTTGCATGCAAAAAAAAAAAGAAAAAAGAAAGGATTTCACATCAGTCCCACTCCTAGAATTGAGTGTGCCCTACAACTCTGAAATTTTCATTAACAAAACTTATGTAAAAATATTCTGACACACTCCTAATTATTGTATATGAAATAAAAACTTAGAAATAAAAAATAATAATATTGTACTAAAAATGTAAATGGCCATATGTATATTTTTCTTTGTACACAAACTCAGACCACTTCCCTATTAGTCAACCTCAGATTTTGTTTGCAGACTGCCAGGCATTTTTCTAAGCATTTTAAATGTATTATCTCGGTAACACTTACAGTAACCAACAAAGTGGGTACTGTGATTATATGCACTTTACGGAAAGGAAACTGAAACAGAATAAATCTGTCCAAGATTACACATGTGGAGACCAACCCAAAGTTCCAGATCAAGTTAAATCACTACACCAAACATTGTCTTCCGCTGGATTTGACTGGTGCAGATTATTCCCAAATTTGGAAGTTTAAGGAAGCAAAGATCCTAATCATTTCACTAAGACATAAAATTGGAAAATATTTTAGAAGTTAGTTCAGAATGACCTCAATTTGGGCAACAATGCATGTGGTTTAGAATAATATTTGCAAAGTACCCTCGATATATTTGCATCAGTTCAGATTTTCATTTACGGTGAAAAAATAGGACATGAGGGGCGCCTGGGTGGCTCAGTGGGTTAAGCCGCTGCCTTCGGCTCAGGTCATGATCTCAGGGTCCTGGGATCGAGTCCCGCATCGGGCTCTCTGCTCAGCAGGGAGCCTGCTTCCCTCTCTCTCTCTCTCTCTCTGCCTGCCTCTCCATTTACTTGTGATCTCTCTGTCAAATAAATAAATTAAATCTTAAAAAAAAAAATAGGACATGAGATTTCTCAACTTTTCTCTACTAAAACTTATGTCAGCATGCTTCTGTACCCAATTGCTCTGTCTTCCATGTTGGTACAACAAAAATAAATGTCCCTTGTTTTATCCATTGGCAACTTCTCTTCTTATGTTCTCTGTTTCATTCTCTTATCCATTCTGGTTCTGTTCTTGCATTTCTCCCTCTTTCTATCCCCCTTCACTTTCTTTTTATTCTCCCTCCCTTTTTCCCCTCTATAATAGAATAGAGAAGTGACACTCATGTCTCTGTCCAATTCATTTAGAAAATATTTTTCAAGGTTTTTTTTAATAAAGAGCAGAATATTGATGGTAAAAAAGATCTTTTAGTTATTGCCCATCCTAAAAATCCCTCCTATTCCCACCCACTATTCCTATTATTCATTATCCCACTTGCTTTATTCCCTTCATAGCAAAACTTACCAATATTTGTTTAAGATGGTTATTTCCATTTTCTTACTTGTTGTTTCCCTTGAACTCACTCCGATCTCCACCGGAAAATGATCTGATCAAAGTCAGTGTGACATCTGGTCCATTGCACTTCTGATTGAACTCATCAAAATAAACCTCTGAAATGCAGAACACCCCTTTGCTTGGCTTCCACTTCAAAACATTAAGGCAAAATTCCCCAAGGATTTTCCTGAGACTACATCTCTTCACTATTAGACATTTTTAGGTAGATGTTATCCAGGACAGTGGTTTGAAATATAATTTTTAGGCTGTTAACCTTCAATTATATTAACCTCCAAAATTATGTCTTCACCTTTACCCATTCTCCTTTACTACAGGCTTTGTAACCAGATACCCATTGATTGTAACATCCTTAATAATATTTATTTCCATAGCTGCCCATTCCCTTGTATTCACTTCACTTAATGACCTGCACCCAATTCGATCATTTGAGTTTCCAAAATACCCAGTTTCTCTCTTTCTCTCTCCACCCCATTCATAAGTAAAATGTAGCAACTATGCCTTCAAAATACTTTTTAACATCTTTCACTCACCATTTGCCCCCCGATAGTTTGTTCTCCACAATAAGATCTTTTGAAACTATAAATTAGATAGTATAGGACCTTTATTTAAAATAGTTAACATCTTCCTGATACTAATCAGAATGATATCCAGATTTCCTTACTCTGATCATTTTAGTATTTTTGATCTTATTGTAAATTTACTTCTAAGTAGAAGGAAGCTTTATGGGACTAGGTTCTCAACTATTTATTTCATTGGTGTTTTTTAGTGCCTAGAACAGTACTTGGCACTTGGTAGAAACAAAAATTTTATTAATAAAAGGAATTTTATTTAACTTTTCACTTCCTATATGTACATGACATATGTAGAATCTACGAGAATAATTGCTGGAAGAACGCTTAAAGACCAATCCATCGACTTATTAACCTGAGTTACATGGACCCTTAAGAGGTCTTTGGGCAGAATTGTACCTCAATATGATTAGTTTCCTTTATTTCTATATATTTGATTTCACTCTTTAACGAATATACTTTGAGAAATGTCCATAAGCTGTGAAGGTGTCCATGGCACAGAAAAGATTCAAGGGCCCTTTCTTTTAGCTTAATTTATGGCTTTCTCTAGCACAATATTTTTTCTCTAAGCATACCAAGGAGGGTTGGGAGTTAAATAACAACAGATACTTGATTTTATCTATTTTGTGTATAGATAAAATGGGCTCTCTTACTAAAATAAAATTTTAAAAACTTGTATGTAATCTAATTCTTATTAAATATGTATCAGGACATGGGAATTCAGAGAGAGGAAAGGACTTCTCCCATATCACTGCCAATTGCTACAGATAAGTCACTAATGACAGAGGAGGGAACTTGACCTCACATCTCATTCAATTAAACAAAACAGGGATTTATCAAATGCTTTCTATATGAAAAGCGCAATGCAAGTGGGACATAGGTGTGGCTAAGAGAGTTCCTAATTCAGTAGGCAGCTCATATGTATAATCAGTTAGGGAAGAAACGTAGAGTGAAATAAGAATTATCAGATAAGTATTGTTTGGCCAATAGTGAAGTGGAAATTTATAGGAGATAAAATTGTATGGTGGTAACAAACCAGTGTGGAATCAAGCAGATCTAGATTTAAAGCCCAGTTTTAGCACTTAGTTACTGTGGAGGTGTTAGCCTATTGTAAAACCTCTCAAGCCTTGATGTTTGGTACTCTCACCTGTAAAATAAAGATTATAGAGTTATCCTTGTTTGTTTATTTTTAAGGTTAGGCAGTGGTTGGAGAATGATTTAATACACTGCCTGGCAAATTCTCCACATGTGACAGATTACTATTTCCTTCTAGTTATAGTTTTGTAGCTGTATAAACTGCTTTATTCAATCTTGTGAGGTATTACCAAGAAGTTTTGCATAGTTTCTTCCTTTGACTTTGATAACTTAAGAGACAGAAACAAGTAAATTCATACCTAAGTCACCCAATAATATATAAAAAATTAATTAATTAAGTGTCAACCAATTTTCCGAACGTTTATGGCCATGCAGAAATAGTATCTCATTGTTAACTTGCTTTAGGTGGAAAGCCAAAGTTCATTTAGTTCGATGTTTTCAATGGTAATAGTATGAAATACTTTCATAAACTAAAATGTATTCAACTCAATATAAGGTAAAAAGTACTATTTCAACCAATTGGAGACAAATGTGAATAAGTTTATATAGTGTTTATATATACAGCAATTTATTTAACTAATGAACAATAACTTACATCCTTTCAAATATGGCAGAAATTGATAGGGTAGGGGTATTATATCTTTAATTAGATAATAAAACCATTAGTATGTCTTGTTAAGGTTTTAATTATCCTTATTATTTCTCTATTATGCTCTGTCCATTATGGCAGCTACTAGCTATATGTGGATATGGATAGACCAATTAAAATGTACTAACCTGACTCTGGAAATTAGTTTTCTTTTTCTTTTGTTATAATTCATTTAAATTTAAAAACTGATATATGATTGTTTTATTGGGAAACTGTTAAGTATGTTTAGAAAATTTAGGTATGTGGATCTACTTTTTGAGCCATAATTTGTATGAAATCTAAATTTAGATCAAGTATTTCCAATGAACACTTAGTATCCAAATCCAGATGTGGTTTAGTGTAAAATACACACAGGATTTTCGAGATTTAGTATAAAAGTGTAGGGTATACTATTAAATATACATTACATGATCAGATGATAATATTCTGGGTATCCTAGGCAGAATAAAAACATTTTAAATTAATTTCACCTGTGTCCTTTTAATTTTTGAACGTGGCTACTAGAAAATTTAAAATTATCCACTTGAATTTCGTTATATTCTCATTGGACAGTAGTTTTCTATATGGCTTTCATCTTCTATTTTTATTTTACTCACTACATTTTTAGTGTCATACTCCTTGGGAAATATGCAGAATTTTGAAAATTGATGAAAATTATAGATGTTTGGGAGAATTTTATAGAAGCAGCATTCATGTTTCTGTGAATTTGTGTCCTGCAGAATTGACACTTTTTGGGCGGGGGAAGGAGTGCTTTTCTTACACATAATATGAATTCCCACTGAGGAATTCACTTTAACATCAGCTACTTTGAATTTCCACAGTTATCTTAAGATTGAAAATTTAAAAAAATGCTTTAAAACCTGGTATGTAATGAATGACTGAGTGGGACCAGCACCATCACAGCAGCATAGAAAACTCTGGCATACATTAATTGGTTTTAGTTATTTTCCTTCCCCAAGAATTCTTCTGCATTTCCCACTCTGAAATTGGTAGAAGGAAATAGATGGGACCTCTCACTGAACTAGCTTCCTTAGTTGTTCATGCCCTGGAGAACACTGCAATGTTTTTCAGAAGATAATAGTTGAAACCAAAATGATGTGCAAGCTTCCTTCTAAATTTTAAGCATACGTATCCTGTGCCTTGGATCATTTCACTGTCTGGCTTGAGAGTGGTCAGACCGGAGGGAGTGGGCTTGTCCTGTAGGATTGATGGATCTGGGCCGGAATTGGAGAGCTGAGGCCACCAGAGGGGAAAGCATGTAAGTCAATGCAAGCAAGAGAACTTGAGACAACATACTACCTCAGGAAGTGATGAGTTCCCCATTACCGAAAGGGTTCAAGCAAGGGAAGTTGAGATCGTGAAGACATGATAATCGCCTCAGGCAGGGTCCAGGTGGCCTTTGAGAACTTACAACACCATGAATCATGTATCCAGCTTCCCGTGTTATAAAATCTGCTCTCCCCTATGAGAGTGGCTCAGGCTCCACAATTCCTTCGTCACTTAGCAGAGACTCCAGGAATCACAGAACTCTCCCTTCCACCCTTTTAAAAAGATAAAATTGTGAATTTTATCTTTTTCTCTTCGAAATAACTATTTTGAAAAGATTTTGTGCTATACTGTCTTCAATATTAATATTATTTAGCAATAAGCTAATTGGATGAGAGGTTTCAATAAGACCTGAGAGCATGTATATATTATGTGTATACAATATCAAGCATGCATGTGACTTGAAATTTTGTTTCTGATTTAAGGTAAGATTAAGGTTTGAGCATCTCTTTGTATTAGGTTTATGGAATATTATGGATGTCTACTTCCGGTTTGGGGAGGATTCTAGCATGTATTTTTGTGTTGTTGAATATGTAGTGTTTACCAGACACCCAAGCTTTTCGTCTGCTTTTTTTTTTTTTTTAATTTATTCATTTGACAGAGATCACAAGTAGGCAGAGAAGCAGGGAGAGAGAGAGGAGAAAGCAGGCTCCCCACTGAGCAGAGAGCCTGATGTGGGGCTCGATCCCAGGACCCTGAAATCATGACCTGAGCAGAAGGCAGAGGCTTAACCCACTGAGCTATCCAGGCGCCCCTCATCTGCTATTATTAAGGATGTGGCAAAGGGGAAGGAAAAACAATGTCAGCTATATATATGTGCTGAAGGTTTATTGGGTTAATTCCTTTCTTTTTTTTTTTTAAGATTTTATTTATTTATTTGACAGACAGAGATCACAAGTAAGCAGAGGGGCAGGCAGAGAGAGAGAGAGAAGGAAGCAGACTCCCTGCTGAGCAGAAAGCCCAATGTGGGGCTCGATCCCAGGACCCTGAGATCATGACCTGAGCTGAGGGCAGTGGCTTTAACCCACTGAGCCACCCAGGCGCCCTTGGGTTAATTCTTATAGTCTGAGATTCTCAGCTCAAAACAGCTATAAGTGGAAGATCTTTAGTCACCTTTTTCCTTAAAGCTAAAGTGAAGGAAAATATACGGGTTTATTTATAAGTTGGCTTGTGAGCAGTTATGTGAAATTTATGCTGTGTAATGGATTATGAAAACTAAATGCCCATTTCATTTGATCAAACATGTTTTTACAAATCCAATGATTATGCAGTGTACTGGATTTCTTTTCTTTTTCTTTCTTTTTTTTTTTTTTTAAGTTTTCCAAAGTCTGGTAAACAAGCACTATGTTTTCCTCATTTGCACAGTAATATGGACTTATAAGCTAAGGGTGATTTATGTACTGAAGTAATTTAAATTCCATACCTTCAAAGTCACAATGCATATGTTACATGCCTATAATTATGCTCCTCCGGGTGTGCAAGCCAAGAAGGTGGCAGAGCCAGACACAGAAAAAGAAAGGAGATTGATGATATGGTATTTTGCTAATACAATGCAAGGCGCTAACAGATTATGAACCTCATTCTTGCCTTGCCTACTAGTACCTTCTAAATTACATTTTCAAACTGACGTCTTCACTGGTCTCATTTTTAGAATCTGCTTTCATTATAGAGAAACTCTCCTGAAAATTTTTTTTTTTATAAATGCCAGTATTATACTTCAAACTTCTTCGGTTTATGGATAAAGGATTTCCCCACCTCGTCACACACACTCTCAATGATTTGATTTGAGATATATGTGATTCTGTATCAAACAATTTCTTTTTCTAAATGGATTGTCATTTGAGGAAGAAAAACTGCTTAATGTAAGCCCAGATAATGCATTGGTGTCCTATAAAAAGTCACACTGAAGGAAAGGTAGAATATTTTAGGAGAATACTACTCATTTTGCAACTTTTAAGTTAGAATTCTTGCATGCTATTGTTTTAAAAAGAGTTATATGGCAGATTTTCTTAGGTTTCCCACAGGTTGCTAGGCATTTTCTTATTCCTAAGTGTTGGGTGACCTTTAAGCAGACTGAACGTTTATAGGAAATACAATTAGAATGGGTAAGCAAATTTCTATTAAATCATACATCCTAATTCCTTTATTATGGCGGTGCCATAATGTTTAATGATCACCTCTTTTGGGCCAGTTCAAATTTGGGTTCTATAGATTCTAATTTCTCCCTAAGCTATTAATGAAATCCTATTTAATTTCAAAGTTTTAAATACACATTTTAGTGCTTTTTTTTTCCCTTAAAGAAATGTGTCATCTCCTTAATATAAAGATGCGGTGTCATAATGTGCCTGATCAAAAAGGGAAGAAATAAAAACTGCTTTACATTTTTATGTTTTTGTAAAATGTAAATTTTAGAAAAAAATTTTACTTTACACGTTTTACATTTTTGATGTCATAGAAAATGTCACTTTAATTTTCAGTTTTATTTTTTTATTTTTTTTTAAAGATTTTATTTATTTATTTGACAGAGAGAAATCACAAGTAGGCAGAGAGGCAGGCAGAGAGAGAGGAGGAAGCAGGCTCCCTGCTGAGCAGAAAGCCCGATGTGGGGCTCGAACCCAGGACCTGGGATCATGACCTGAGCCGAAGGCAGCGGCTTAACCCACTGAGCCACCCAGGCGCCCCTTCAGTTTTATTTTTTTAAAGCCTTTCTGACTACTTCAGATCAAGTTTTCCACAGAGCTACTTTGTATGTTTGATGGGATAATGAGAAATAAGTAAATTACACACATACACAAGTTGATTGACATGTGACATATCTAAGAATATATGAGAATATAAAAGAACAAATTTAAGAAAATATGGAAAATTGTTACTTCTTACAAAAAAAGGAAGATTCTTTGCATCATTTGTTAATGTTGTTTGGTTTGTTTGCTCTACCTGGAATCTTGTAGTTGGGGATACACTGTGTGATTTTGGAGATTTCCAACCTCTACTGTTTACATTCCTAGGAATACAATAGGCTCACCAGCTAACTTTATTTAGGTAGCTTTTTCTTTAGCAAATGCTCTTTTGTCCTAAATTTTAAACAGAAAATTGAAAAATGTAGATAAGCAATTAGGGATGACTAATGATTAATTTTGAGTGAGTTAGATCTGGCTACTTAAGTTATAGAGCATAGCGGCTACTCAAACTGTGTCTTTTATATGACTTCTTTGTTTTAATGAGAGTGTGTGTGTGTTTCTTTATGATCTTGTTTCTGTATTTGTACATTGAAGTCAGTGAGATTCATAGAGATCAACAGGACAAAGTTAATAATATATGTGGTTTATTGCACACATTTGAGAGCTATGTGGAGGGACTGATTTTTGAGACTAAATTATTGTACAAGGTTTCTGAGATGCACTGCATGTATATCTTGTGACTTTAAGATAAGAATAGTGTTGAACAAAGGAAATATCATAATGATGGTAATTATAATATTTTCAAATATTAATGGCAATAAGGTTAGAATTAGGAAATTATTGCTAATATTAAAGCCCCCTTTTTAGTGATTAGTCAACATTTATCTTATTTAATAATATAAATTATTCTCTAATGCTATTAGCATTTGTTCATTAATTATTCTGTGGTTTTCTTGAAACTACCCAGCAGTCTTTGTTCATTAAAACATTTTCATGAAGCTAAATAAAGTCAAGCACTGTTTACTTGTTTCTAAGAATTTCCTTAGGAAAAATTTGCTAAAAATGACTTTGAAAGTTGAAAATAACATAAATATAAATATAGAAAGTCTTCCAGTCTGAAAATTCTCTTAATCAAAAAGTGCTCATTTTAACCCTTTATTTTTCCTGAAAACAGGGTATCATGTATTACGTGTTATTAATAATGATTCATTTTTTTCAGAGGACTAATTATTGATTTTTAATTGGTTAATAAACACTCAATTCACTAATATTTATTATGTGTACAATAAATTCTAGGTATTACAGATATAAACAAAAAATGATATTTTCTCTGAGTGTCAGTGGAAAGGTAGAAACAGAACATGCTTACTGATGAAAACAATTATTGCTTTAACGAAGGTATTTCTGAGAATAGTAGATATGTAAGAGAAAGACTACTGAAGTAGAAGGAAGAAATTCAAGTTCCTATAATCTGGTGGATAGTTGCTCCCCTCTTCTCAAAGCTCTTTTATATTAGATGCTATATTTACGACAACAAAAAGTCTGAACAGCTGCTGACAAGTGACTATTATAGTTTTATAGGAATTAAAGAAAAATAACTGTATAAACTAATTTGGGAGCATTGATTAATTGTCTTGGCATGATGTAGATAAACGAGAGTTTTAAAAAACACACACCTCTGGCCAAATCAAGAATGATAGAAAAACAATATTTTATTTTTTTAAAGATTTTTAGAATTTACCAAAAATATAATGGAAACCCAATATACTAGAATCAACAGTAAAAGCTTTATGGTGTTGGAAAACCTTAAAGATTAGGTGATTAGCTACTTTCAAAATTTGTGTGTGTGTGTGTGTGTGTGTGTGTGTGTGTGTGTGTGTGTGTGTGTGTCTGTGTTTGCGGTCAGTCCAACCACTTAAAAAATAGATAAGAAGAATATAAACAAACGAAAAGGGTCACGGTTTTGATAAAATGAGATCTGACTGCCCTGAAGCCACAGAATTAGTTAACGGTGGTGTGCTAGAACCAAGCTTTCTGGTTCATGAGGTCCAGTTGTATGTACCTCTTCCCAGCTTTGCATTCGGTAACATGATATTGGTAGATTGCAATTTGTCATGGTGGGAGTATGCACACCATGGAAACTGGCAAAGGCCACTAATCAGGGCTTCTTTTTCTTTTCCAGAAAGTCATTGTCCATCTCCCAGTCTGCCACTGACTGCTGACTGCGGAATGTGATGGTTGGACAAAACATCAGTCAAACGCAATACAGTTATGTTGCTGGGAATCTCAGAGATAGAATAAATAACATTCTCTGCAAGTTAACAACGCATTGTGACAGATGACGATGGATGTTGAGGATAACCTACAAGTCATGCTGTTGTGGGCTGAATCATACTCCTCCACAGTTCATATATTGAAGACCTGATCCCAATTCACTTCAGAATGTGACCGACTGTATTTACAGACAGGACTTTTAAAAGGTTGGTTACGTTAAAATGAGGCCATTAGGGTGGGTCTTAATTCAGTCTTTCTGATGTCCTTAAAAGAAGAGAAAATTTGGACCCACAAAAAACCACAAAGGAGGCACATGTAAAGACCGTGTGAAGAAACGAGAAGAAGATGACTATTTGCAAACCAACAGGAGAGAAACCAAATCTGCCAACACATACATCTTGGATGTCCAGCCTCCCGAATTGTGAGAAATATTTTTCTGTTGTTTAAGCCACCTGGTCTGTGGTTCTTTGTTATGGCAGCCCTAGCAAAATAATAACGATATTTAGGATCTTTGCCCCAAAACAGTTTGGCACAAAAATTGACAGGCAATCATGGAAGATCATAGCATGACTTTTATTCAGTGTGTTTCATTGCTTCTCCCAGAACTCTGAGTTGTGAGAATCCTGTTTTTCATACGCACATACACACACTAAGCTTAGATGCTGCCTCATTAGAAATCGGCGTTTATCCCTAATTCTTTTGCACTTCCTTAAAAAATAGCAAGCATTTCGTTACACCTAGCTAATCTTTTATTAACTTCTGTGACATCATTTTGCTGTGATTCCAAAGCAAAGTAATGAGAGTCTTGGTTTAGTAAGCAGGCAAGTCATTTAGCAGAAAAGCAAAGACATGTTTGAGGAATTCTCGTCCTCTGATTGTATGGATTTCATGAGCATCTTTGAAAAAAAGAAAAAGTGTGCTAATGTACTTCCTGATCACATATGATATACTTTCATTTGACAGGTATTGCCAATTGCAGGAGGAAATTGTATTGTTTCTCACTGCGTTGTCACAAAATTCTCATTTCTGGGTCTTCCATTGTTATTTTCCTTCTTATTCACAGCTAGATATTATTTACCCGTTGTTTCTACTTTCTACCTCCCCCATTACTGTGTTTTTTTTAAAATATTTATTTATTTATTTGACAGACAGAGATCACAAGTAGGCAGAGAGGCAGGCAGAGAGAGAGGAGGAAGCAGGTTCCCCACCGAGCAGAGAGCCCGATGCGGGGCTTGATCCCAGGACCCTGGGATCATGACCTGAGCCGAAGGCAGCGGCTTTAACCCACTGAGCCACCCAGGTGCCCCCCATTACTGTGTTTTACAGCTTCCTTCAGTTACCCTTCTGTCTTGCTTTCCAATTTCTTGGAAAGGAGGCTGTCTGGCGGTAGTAAATAAACTGAACTTTGCTGTTTTTGATCTAACAAAGCATATGCAAGGGTCTCCGGACAACACAGCTTCTATTGTAAAACAGCTTTAAGAAGTATTTCCACCGCAATAGAACTGGAATCCAGAGCTGCTACTTTCTGTAAAATGGCCAATCACTGTTATTTTCCTGAATGTGAATACAAGTGGTACACTTGCAAAGCCATGATATCACGAGAGATGCTCATTAGTGAATTGCATTTATCATATCTGAATGTGTGATTTTCCACATAGTTAGTGATTGTAGGGCTCTTCTACAGTACTGTGCTGTTCAGCCTCTTTCTTTGAAGCCCAGATTCTTGAATTCTAAACATTTGATTTCCAAACTTTAGTTTCTAATGTGTATCTGTCATTCTGTATATATTACCCCCACACTAGGATAATTCAGAGAAACAAGAATAGCTAGTAACTCATTTTTGGCTGTCAATTTGCTGCTGATCTGATTCATATTTTTGTAATGTACCGTCATCAATATTTGAAAAACCAACTACGTTTAGCACAACAATTTCCATAGGACTTTAGCACAGCAATTTCTATGAAGATTTTTATTATGAAAAAATTGATCAGAAAACACCCATCCTTCCTTCGAGGTATTTATCTAAGATGCTAGAATTTAAAACATCAAAATATTTAAATGGTATATCGAAGGAAAAGAGTACTGATGAATAACAATGCATTGTCTGTCCTTTGGTTCTTGACTTGATTTTCTCTTTCTTGCCTTGTGATTTGGGGGAGCAACTGAACCACTCTGTACATTGTTTCATCAGAAATAACATGATGCCTTCTTTCCCATTAGATCGTTCCTAGACAAGACCTGAATAGTCAAGTAGAAAGATGTCGCTAATATGGAATTGTTAATTGTAAAGTTACCACACTTTTTCCTAGAATAAATGTATAAAAACACCCTTTACTTGTCTGTATCAATACAAGAACGGATCCATTAATCACTTCGAAAACATTTCTCATGAGTAGGTTTTTTTTTAATTTACTGGTATAAATTTTACTTTAAGAAGTTCCATTTTTAAAAAATGGAATGCATATTCTGAGGTATAACATTGAGAATCTTGTTTTGCTGGTTGAGATTTTGATAAAAGTAATGTGACTTTTATTAACATTCTTCAAATGTCTTAGCTGAAACAGACATTTGGATAAGCACGGCATTCACAAATTGATGAACTGATCGACTCTTTTGCATACTAGATATTCAGGCAGTTCTGGTACTCTTCAAATGTAATATTTGTAGAATGTCTTCTCTTTGAGGGTTCCAAATTCCTAACAAATATGATTTTACTAAATTCACATGAGGTTGCATCTTTTTATCCTAAGAATATGCCATGGGAAACTGAGGAGCTGCAATTATGTTGAAATTGCATGGCAGAAACATTGGCAGTTGCCAAACACTAGATTGCTTTTCTTTTGAATCATTTTACTAAGAAATGTGCACCAACATCTTTGGAAGTGATGTTATAATATTAAAGAATTGCAAAAAAACCCAAAATAAACAAATAAGGCTTAATTGACTCTTACTGTTTCCTTGCATTAAACAGCACTGTATCAATTAAAATAAAATTGCCTGATCTCTTCTTATTTGATAAAAATGTAATACTCCATAACTTATTTTACAACCGCACATTATCACTTATATTTCTACTGAAGAAAAAAAATAGCAACTATTCAGCGAGGTATTAAATTAGTCACGAAATACTTTGCTTACCAAAAACTATCTGAACCTTAGAAATGAATTTGAAAATGAAACAAACAAATAAATAAATTTGAAAATAAAATAAAACAAAAAACCTCCTAGAATTAATCTTTAGAGATATCACATAAACCTGTAGACTGTAGAATTTTATTTTGCACACTTACTTTAGTTTTACCTTTTAATTTTTAACCACTAAGGCAGATACATTTTTGCTGTTAAAATAAATCAGGTAGCTCAGCATGCGGTACATCATGAAATTCTTTCTCCCTCCCCTTCTATTTCTACTCCTGGAGATACCCTCCATTAAACATTTGGTGCGTATCATGTCAGACATTCTTTTCTCATACAACCAAATATAGAATTTAAAAATGGATCATTCCATATACTTTCCTGCTGCTTGCTTTTTAAAACATTTAACCATATATATATATGTATATATATACATATATATATATATATATACACATAGATATAATGCTTATCTTTTATGAAGAGTTATTTCATTCTTGAAAATGGCCTAACAGTATTTTACTGTATGAATATGTCAGCATCTATGGGATTAATTACCTATAGGTGGCTGTTCAGATTGTTTCCAATTTTAATTCCATTTCTAATGGAATAACTGGAAAAGATGTGCTTTAAGTATGACCCCTAGTATTGGTCATTGAGATGAAAAAGACTAATCTCCTAGAGAATTCTCACTGACTAAAGTCAGAATAAAAAAAATCAAAATCTAAATGTTTTATTTTTATATCAGTCAGGAACTGTGTAGTATCTTGGAAAGTTTATATAGATTGAGAGCAGAGGAAACTTGGTCTGTTTTAAACCCTGTCACTTATTAATTTAGTGGCATTAGGCAAACTATCTTACTTCTCGAAACCTTGTTTTCTCACCAACAAAATGCCGAAGGGAACTACGTGATCTTTCAATAGTCTCAAACTCTAAAATGGAAAATTACATAATGCTAATGGAAAAAAAATGTACCTATCATTCACCAGGTGAGGTTAGGATTCCAGAGAAAAGTACCAGTCCCCCATCACATTAGGTATTTATTTTGCGGGAGGAAAGACTGACAAAGGGACAAACTGAAGAAATAAACTGAAGAAATAAATATAAACTGAAGCACAGCCAGAGTTCAACCCTTTGAATGCCTGTATTTTAACCATTCCTTGTCCTATACTCTATACTACAGATATATGTGGGAGGGCCCAGACTTTTTATTCCTGGGAGGGCTAGCATCCTCTGACCCAGAAGTTTAATTCCATTTTGAGTAGGAGAGTTTCAAAGCCTTGGCCAGTCTTCGATTGATCAGATTTTCCTCAGAGCCTTCTTTGTCTGAGTAGTTTCTTGGTATTAGAATTGAATCAGGACAGGCTGTTTAGAGTGTGGGATACCAAGGAGCAGCTTCTAGAGACTCTGTCCTTTAGAGCGTGCACTGCTTTGATGCAGGACACGTGCGTAGTTAGCTGTCTGTGAGGTGCTTAGGCCTGATTCAAGGACCTAGTTTCCTCTTGATTCATCTCCAAATTTGCTGGATGATTTGTTATTGGCTCTGAATAGTTAGATAAAGAACTGATAAATAAGTTGATCCTTTAAAATGGTAACCTGGAATCAATGATTCTGAGCATTCTGTTATTTGGTTTGATTAAAATGAAAACGAGCTTCTTTCTGGGAGTCCTTTGGCCATGCATGTCAAACACAACCCTACGGTCTTTGTGTCTCTGTAATGGCAATAAAAGCATCAAGTGTAAAGATCCTCTTGCAAAAAATGTGTAAAATGCTTGGATGCACGTTGCTACAAGACAGTCGGGTTAATAACATATCATGACTTTTTGTCATTAAGTCCAAAGTGGCTACCAGAAATCCAGCTAAGATGGGAACTAAAGGAGGTGCTCTTGAAGTGGCTGATAGGTCATCTCTTCTAATTGTAAACACCCTGTGCCCAGGACTATTTTTATTTAGGCCCTGGGTGGTATGAGATTTTATTTGCTTTATGTTGTCTTTCCCAACAAAATGTACTTCAAAACCAATTTTCTTAATGGAATTCATACACAGTGTATTTAATAATGTCATTAATCGCTCTGTTACTAATTGTTTCATTACCTTTCTCATATTAACAACTGTGAACACCCAATGTTATTTATCAGGCATATGAGTGCCCTCTCTCTCCTGGGCCGTGATGCTTACTTAGGAAAAGAAATGAAATCCTTTAGCAGGATTCCTGCCTTTTACCACAACTCCTACCATCACCTGGGGTGAAGGCCAGCTCTAATTTCTAAAATAATTGCCATGAACATAGTTTATATATACAAGGAGCCCATGAAAACGGCTTCCGTGTTGATCTTCACATTAATCCCATTTTTTACTCTCAGAAGAAAAACTAGCATTATCCTTATATAAATAATTTATTCCAAGCCATTCAGCAGGAGAGTGGGGTGGTGCTGGTGGCTTATCTCAGAGCTCCGATAGGCCAAATTGCTTCTGGTAGGGGCTGGAGGATTGTGAATGAGGTTCCTATATTTGTTTTAATCATGTCCACAAGAAATATGGACCAGACCCAAATAACTTCCAATGTATGAATTTGAACAAAGAATTTTGCATTTCATTATCAAGAGTCACGTGAGAGCTTTACAGGAATTCACTCTGTAAAATGAAGAGTACTAGGAGTTCTGTGTCTTTTAAATGTTTTGCCACGCCCCTGAACAGAATGATTTCTTTAGTCTACCTTCCCTCTCCTTTTGGAGAGCTTCATTTGATATGAATTATCGAGCAAGAATTGCAACTGTTTATAAAGCAAATTCATCTCTTTTATTTGTGCATTGGGATTCCTTGGAAGCATTGTTTCATTTTTTTTTTTTTTTCAAAAAAAGGTAATTGTGTTTTCATGTTGAACTTTTTCAGATACCTTCATCCAGTTCTAGCTAAAAAGCTGTATTCCATCCTTTTTTCTTTTCTTTCCTTTTTTTTTTTTTTTTTTTTTTAAGCATCTTGACGGTAATGCAGGCACCACCACCAACTCTGGGTGAGATAGAATGAATCCATTTTCTCAGCAAGACTCAAGACTTCATGCCCCCCTGTTAAGACTCATGCTATGAGCCGGGCTGGAACTGTTTAGACAGATGCAAATTATACTCAACATCTTTTATATTTTACAATTTATAATCAGGCATACATCCCCCAAATCCAC